>NW_026606094.1:76040000-77240000 GCF_029834395.1 Sorex fumeus | reverse complement strand
CATAAACAAATGGGCTACATCAAACTAAGAAGCTTCTGAACTTCAAAAAAGAAACAGTGGCCAAAATACAGAAAGAGCCCACAGAATGGGAAGAATATTTACCCAATACCCATCTGATAAGGGATTAATATCCAGGATATACAAGACACTAGTAGAATTGTACAAGAAAAAACCTACAACCCCATCAAAAAATGGGGAGAACAAATGAACAGAAGTTTCCTCAAAAAAGAAATACAAATGGCCAAAAGGCACATGAAAAAATGCTCCACATTGCTAGCCATCAGGGAGATGCAAATCAAAACAACAATGAGATATCATCTCACACCACAGAGACTGGCACACATTCAAAAGAACAAAAGCAACCAGTGCCGGCATGGATGTGGGGAAAAAGGGACGCTCTTTCACTGTTGGTGGGAGTGCCCACTAGTCCAACCTTTCTGGAAAACAATATGGACAGTCCTTCAAAAATTAGAAATTGAGATTCCATATGACCCCGCAATAACACTTCTGGGAATATATCTTGAGGATGCAAAAAAGCACAGTAGAAATGCCATCTGTACCTATATGTTCATTGCAATAGCCAATATCTGGAAACAACCCAAGTGCCGATGACTGATTAAAGAAACTTTGGTACATCTACACAATGGAATACTATGCAGCTGTTTGGAGAGATGAAGTCATGAACTTTGCTTGTAAATGGATAGACATGGAGAGTATCATGCTAAGTGAAATGAGTCAGAAAGAGAGGGACAGACATAGAAGGTCTGCACTCATTTGTGGAGTATAGAATAACATAACATGAGGCTGACACCAAAGGACAGTAGATACAAGGGTCAGGAGATTGCTCCATAGCCGGAACCCTGCCTCATGAGTGGAGGGGAGTAGGCAGATGAATTAGAGAAGGGATCACTAAGAAAATGATTGCTGTAGGAATCGGTCGGGATGAGAGATGTGTGCTGAAAGTGGACTGATAATGTGTGCTGATAATGAACCAAACATGATGAACTTTCAGTATCCGTATTGCAAACCATAATGCCCAAAAGTAGAGAAAAAGTATGGGGAATATTGTCTACCATAGAGGTAGGGGGAGGGTGGGGAAGGGGGGATATACTGGGGAGATTGGTGGTGGGGTATGTGCACTGGTGGACAGATGGGTGTTTGATCATTGTGTGATGTAACCCAAACATGAAAGCTTTTAACTGTCTCACAGTGATTCAATAAAATTTTAAACTATAGATAAATTAAATTAAATTTTTAAAAATCATCAATATGTGCATCAGATATGGGTGAATCCTTTAATATCAAAATCCTAATATCCATATCATAATTAACATTCACAAGATTTCCATTTTAATATTTTTGCATTTTATGTGTTATATGCCCCCGTACATCTTGTATTGAAAGTTTATTTAACATTTTTATGAGTAATTTGGTTTTTTCTTGTATTATAGTTGCAGTTCATAAGTACATTTACATTTAAATAGGAATGTTTAAATATTTTTGTTTCATATTTTATTCTATTATTGTTTTGATTTTTGGGTCACACCTGGAGATTCACAGGGCCCCTCCTCAGTCATGCACTCAGAAATTACTCCTGGCCGTGCTTGGGGGACCATATGGGAGGCTGGGAATCGAACCTGGGTGAGCTGCGTGCAAGGCAAACACCCTACCCACTGTACTATTGCTCCATTCCCTTATTTTGCTTTATTTTAATGTTCAGAATATCTAATGGCTTATTGTTTTGAAACTGATGTTAGGAATATGACCCATGGTTTCTTGCTTTTCTTGGTACACACTGGCTGCTTGCATCCTCGATCTTTCTGGATCTATCTTTAGATGCCTTCTCTTACCATGTAGGTCAGGTTTTGCTTAGTGAGACAATTTGAAGACATTTGTTAGAAATTTTATGTATATTCAGATTTACTTTATATCTCCCCATATTTCATATGAACCTTCATTTGTGACTTATTTTTATATTAAACAACACTATTATCTCATTAAATGTTGTATGCTTGAAGCTGTCATTTCTAATATCATTATACCTGAGTGGTAGATTACTTGGGCATAAAGTCTGGTTTACATTTTCTTAAAATTGTTGAAAATGCTTCTGCTGTTTTATATGTTACTTGAAAGTAATTCTAATGTTAATCACATCCTCTTGCCTTTATAAGTTGTATGCCTTGTGCTTGCAGATCTGGGGGTATTTTTTATTTTCCACATTTCTAATAGAATATGGCCGAGATTAATGTTCTATATCAGATCAGCTTTACCAGGGCTTACATGAGTCCTTCCCAAGTGTAGACTTAGGTTGTCTGAATGGAAGAAACTTTCCGTGAAATGTGTTTTAAATACAGTTTTCATTTATTGCTTTTTGCTTTTTTTTAGGGTCTTACATTATATTTCTTGTCTTATATTTTGTACTGCTTTCTCTAAATCATTCACTTCTTTCTTTAATCTCATTGTCATTCTTGTAGTTTGTTGCCTTCAGTTGTAAACAAATTTTACTTGTTTTGTTTTGGATTTGTGGTCACAGCCTGCTGTGCTCAGGGTTTAATCCTGGCCCTGAACCCACAGATCATTCATGGTAGGTGCAGGGGACCATGTGCTGGAGATCGAACCCAGTCTGTCATGTGCAAGCCAAGTGCCTACCCACTGTATTATCTCTCTAGCCCCAATAAGTAGAACTTTAAAAACTTTCCTTTTGAATTTGGGTATGTATAATAATATGTGGTATATTTTATAGCAAAGTCAGCAATTTTAATCCCTTGCCTTTAAACTTTAAAAGTTTATAAATTAATACCAGAGAGGCAAAAAAGTATAGTTGAAGTGACATCTGCACTTGTTTGTTCATTGTAGCACTGTTTACAATAGGATGGGAGATGTATCCTGAACGTATACTATAGACCGAACATGATTGCCACACAATGCCTCTTTTGCAAACCACAGCACCCAAAAGGAGAGAGAGAACAAAAGGGAATGCCCTGCCACAGAGGCGCGGTGGGAGGGATGCTGGGAGCATTGGAGGTGGAGAATGGGCACTGGTGGAGGGATGGGTACTCAATCATTGTATAACTGAAATCCAAGCACAAAAATTTTTAAGTCTACAACCTTACCTCATGGTGTTTCACTAATAAAAATTTTTAAAAAATAAATAAAAGTAAAGTGTATGAAGTATTAGTCTTATAAAAAAAACCAAAAATACTTTTAGCAAGTCAAATTTTGCATAGTTATCTAATCATACTTTATAATGTAAAGAAAAATTGACCAATATAAAATAACTATAAATAATGATCAATACCAATAGTGTGTATTTTTCTGTGCCTTTAATAAATTTCTACCTGGAAACAAAGTTTACCTTTTATTTTTAAACATTACTAGTAATATACTTCACATGATGAAAAATACCATATGCCATTTATTAGTATAGTCAAATATTTTAACTGGGTATTTTATTATTTTTGATAAATTATTTCTGTCTTTTTTTTAGCTAATTCAAGGTTTTGCTTGGTTGGGTGGAACAATCATTTTGAAATTTCTGACATCTAAAATCTTAGGTGTTTCAGACCATGTAAGTACTTTCTAATTAAAGTATAAAGTTCCTATAAATATACAAAGGTAGCTGTACAAAACATCTGTTCTGACTTTTCATTTTATATTAAGTGCTTTCTTCCTGATACCAAAGCTAGTTATTTGGCAGGTCAGTACTAAAATCCAGAAATTCTGTCATCTTCTCAACAAACGTAGGAAAATGTAGATGTCAGTGTTGACATAATCTTGTAGAGAAAAAAATTAATACTTTGTTAAGTATTCATTTAATATATTTAAAATTTGTTGAAATAATATCATTCACATTGCTGATAATAACATATAGGCAGCCTGTACTCGTCTTTGAAATACAGAACTCTTGATCCCCCAATTTAGTTTTATTTACTCATAAATATTGACTGTGTGTGTGTGTGTGTGTGTGTGTGTGTGTGTGTGTTTCAACAGGCACCTCCCAAGAATGCCTAGGAAGCCTGGGCGCCCCATGGTGCATCTCAGCAGTTGGGCCATTGCTCTACACAAGGGTCCTCAAAGGAAGGGTTGTTTGGGTTCTGTGGTAACAGGTGAGGATCACATGGCACAGAGAATCGAGGCTGGGTTGGACGTATGCTAGGCATACACCTAACTGCTGTACAGCACCCCAGCCCCTGCTTTCCTACTTATAATCTCTGCTTGTTATGTGAAAAGATATGTTGAAAAGATGGGATACTCTTGGTAGCTTGCCGGGGCTCTCCGAGAGGGGCGGAGGAATCAAACCCAGCTGTGCGCAGGGCAAATGCGGTACCGCTGTGCTATCCCTCCAGCCCCCATATGTGCCATCCGGGCTGGAGCGATAGCACAGCGGGTAGGGCATTTGCCTTGCACGCAGCCCACGCAGCCAACCCAAGTTCAATTCCTCTGCCCCTCTCAGAGAGCCCGGCAAGCTACCAAGAGTATCCTGCCCGCCCGGCAAAGCTTGGCAAGCTCCCCATGAGGTATTCGATATGCCAGATACAGTAACAAGTCTCACGATGGAAATGTTACTGGGCCCGCTTGAGCAAATCAATGAACAACGGGAGGACTGTGATCGTGACCATTAAGTGCTGAAATTAAACTTTAGCAAAGTGAATATAATATATAATATTATATGATTATAGTATTATAATCATGTTAATCAGAGACTATTATAATATAGTTTGTATAGATGTTCATGTTACAATCTAAAAATGTAAGCATTTCTTTGCCATTTATTGATAGTTCTACACATTGGTTTATTCAGTTTAATTGTTATTGTTTTCCGGTATGGATGACAGATTTTAATTTTTTCCCATTTTATTGTCTTCATATTTTTATTGTGTAGGGTTATACTTTATGCCTTTAAGTTGTTTATTAAGTTAATCTGTGATTAGTTTCTTTCCTTATTCACACTGTCACTTAACTCTTAGATCTTTAATACATACACATCTGTATTAAATACATGCACATACTCTTGGTAATCTTAAGTGACTTATTCTCTGTAACAGAGAAGGACTTGAAACTAAAATGGTTTGGTAAAATTATTCTTAGAAAAATCATAAAAACTAAAAATTCTAAGTCAAATTAGAAAAATCTGAGATTAGAAATATTAAGGACACTCTAAGTTATCCTTGCTGTTTATAAATCAGAGGGACTACAAATAAATGAAAACCAATAATAATTATGAAACTTGGAATAAAATGATTTTTATTTTATGAAAATAAGTCCTCTTTTACTTAGGAAATAATTTTAATTAAGATTTTTATATTTCAGGGGCTGGAGCGATAGTACAGCGGGTAGGGTGTTTGCCTTACACACAACCGACCCGGGTTCAATTCCCAGCATCCCATATGGTCCCCTGAGCACCCCCAGGAGTAATTCCTGAGTGCAGAGCCAGGAGTAAGCCCTGTGCATGCCAGGTGTGACCCAGAAAGCAAAAAAAAAATATATTTCAAATATTTTCTTTTATTTGCCTTATGAAAAGGTAGTAGAAAATAATTGTCTCACCAACAACAGTAATAAGTAGTAGAAGGGTTGAGAGAGACAGCTCAAGTGGTTGAGTCTTACATGTATTAGGTTCTGAGATTCTACCCCTAGCATTGAGTGAGCATCTGAGCATCGCTGGAATGGTCCTAAGCCCTCCACTAAGCACCTCTGGAGTGAGTGGCCCTTAGGTGACAAAATGAAAGAATCAGTAAAAAATAAGAGTTCTACACTTGTTGGTGATACTTTTAAGGTCTTGAAATTCACATAACTGAATCTAAGTAATGTGTTTCGTTGTCCTAATTCTTGCAAAAAATAGCCCTCACATTTAATGCTTGCATATAGCTCTAAAATTAAAGATGAATCAAAAATTGTAATCAGTATGAGTATGGCAGTGTATAGAAAACATGTTCATGATTTACAGTATATAATTAAAGGGATTAACATGAAGTTGTTTTTCCCTTGATAGGCCATTTATAAAACCCCCTTAATTAATTGAATGACAAATGATATTAACTCAGTCTTACCATTATAGTTTTCACTGCCTAGTTTTTGTATCTCTAACTTATTTTCATTTTTAAAATTTTTCTTTATAGCTCTGCATGTAATATTGTATGATTTATTGTGTGTTGTAATTGAGGGGTATCATGTACTTATTTGGTATTATCTACTCTTTACTACTGTTACACAAATCACTTGTTTTTATCTAAAATTATTTGTGTAATTTTAATTTATTTTACCTGTATTTTCAGATTCGCCTGAGTGATCTTATAGCAGCCAGAATTTTGAGGTATTCAGATTTTGATACTTTATTATACACATGTGCTCCTGAATTTGACTTCATGGAAAAGGCGGTAAATACCCATTTTACTTTATACTCTTTAAGCTATAACGTTAGCCAGTCATATTGCCATTCCCACCTTTTCTCTTAAAATGTGACCTCTTTTTCAAAGATAATAGTTTAAATAAAATAACCCAGTTGTAGTGCTTTGACATACTATATTATTGTAGTGTTAGTATATTATTAAAGACATTTATTTAGTATAATAATAAGCAATTATTATTATAAGCTATTATAATATATGAATTCGATTATTACTGACAATTTAGGTCATGTGATAATATGTGTGCATTAAAAATATAAATCTTTGTTTTTAATAAATTATGCTTGTTGCATTTCAGCATTCAAATATTAAGAATAATTTTTAACAAAATATTGCTAAATGTACTAGTAAATCATGTTATTCTCTTTTTTATCAACCAGTCATTCAAAAGGTGTTACTGATCAATAATTATCTGTGAGTTTTATTATAGAACTACAAAGAAAGTTGACTTGATTCCTGCTCAAAAAATGAATAATTTAATCTCATAGAAAATTGTTCCCTATTATTATAATAGGTCATGATAACTCTTTACGTGGTATTATTTGAATATGTACTTAGACCTAGCTTCTTTATTTGTGCTAGTTTTACGAGTGAGAATGAAGGAACTTTTTAGCCTAGGAAATAAAAATGGTAGTCTGGGGGCTGGAGCAGTAGCACAGCGGGTAGGGCGTTTGCCTTGCACGCGGCCGACCCAGGTTCGATTCCCAGCATCCCATATGGTCCCCTGAGCACCGCCAGGAGTAATTCCTGAGTGCAGAGCCAGCAGTAACCCCTGTGCATTGCCAGATATGACCCAAAAAGCAAAAAAAAAAAATTAAAAAAAAATGGTAGTATGTAGGGACCAGTAAACACATTTTAAATTAATATTGAAAGTATATAAGTATATTATTTATTAAATCATTAAAGTATTTTTTCATAACTATGAAGCACCTATCAAAACTTGAATATTGATACATATTCTGAAAATAAGAGGTCTTTTAGAGAAATTTCATGTTAAATTAATTTGAAATGTAATATAAAATATAATAAATGAGTATTATGAATAATTTTCTGTATTCCAGACTCCACTGAGATACACAAAGACATTGTTGCTTCCAGTTGTTATCATGATTGCTTGTTTTATCTTTAAAAAGGTACTTTAAAATTTTTTCTTTTGCTTTTAAAGGTGAAGACAATAAATTATTATTAAAGCGCAAAATTCCACCTTATTTTTTATCTTTTTTGTAGGTGAGGTAGCATGATTACAATTGTGTGAATATTTATGTTTTTGATGTACCTCCACCACCACCAAAGTGTCCAAGCCCCTCCACCACAATTCTTGTGCCACTGATAGCCCGCCTTTCCCTTCCTACGCTGTGACTTCTGCCCCACTGCCGGAGATTCAGTTCTTATAGTCAAAGCTCAAGGGCTTGTTATCCTTGGATGTTCTCCATTCCCTTCTACTTATTTTTACTATAAACGCGTTCTCTCCTTAGCCTTAGTTTTTAATTCAGATCTTTAGTATCATGAGTGTTTTAGAGAGTTGCATTAGAAAAGATAATTTTATTCTTTCAAAAGAAATTGATTGGTTTCTTAATATGCACCAAGAACCTTGTTACCATATGTATATACTGAGACAGATAAGACAGGTTCTCTCTTAAGTTCACTTGGGTGAGAGTATATTAAATAATCACAGATGTAGAAAAACTTTAAATTGTTAGAAGTGGTATATAAGAAAAGTACAATTGAAATTTTACTATCTTTGTAATGTAATGTACATGCAAAGAATTCCATAACAGTTTTGAATAGGCATGCACAAAATTCGTAGAGTCATTTAAAAGTGATTCTCTGCTTGGAAACAAACAAGGAAAGAAGATCATACCATAAAAGATATAAATCCTATGATATGCTAAAAAATGTTCTTTTTCTTCAAGGGATTTATTTAAATGCCTGGTTAAAGAAGTAGGGACCTAGCTTATACCAATTTGGAACCATCCTTTATATTGTTCACAGGTTTTGCTAGTATGTATTTCTGAGCAGATGACAATAACGGGATTTCTTCATCACTGTATGACTGTCTGGGCCTGGTGAAACCAGTTTTTATCTTTAAAGTCCAATTGTGTATCTTCTCTCTGAAGTAGTGGATAAATTTCTTATATCTTTGTTTTCATATAGAAGATGAATAATTTATGAGAAGGACATTCAATTTTTTGCCCTGATTTACTTTCTGAGGGAGACTTGGAAGGAGTCAAGTCCTAGTTATATCTACCTAGGGAATTGGTCAATACCACACTGTTTGCTTCTCATCATCCTCTAGTCCTGCCTAGCTCAGCTTACACATTTTCTCCAGGAATCTGTTCTTATTCAGTCATGGAAAATTCTAATATTCTTTAAGGACTGTTCTTGAAAGGGCTAATGCAGGAATTAAGTACTAAGTGGGGATACAGTGAGTACAGTAGAAAGTGACAGTAGCTCTGCTATTCATTTTTTTTTTAAGTAAAAGTCGAGGTCTTATAAAATTAAATTCTTAAAAAGAGAAAGTTATAACTTAAATCATCTGTCTTTGCTCAAGTTGGGGCTGACTTGTTCCTAAGCAGTCATTTTGTTTTATTTGGAGGGCTAAATCAGCAGTGCTCAAGTGCTACTCCTGACTCAGTGATGGAGGATTGCTCCTGGCAGTACCCATGGGACATAGGTCCTGGGGAATGAACTCAGGCCTGCTGCATACAAAGCATGGGCTCATCTGTTGAACTGTCTTTTCAGCTCCCAAGGCATCACTTGAACAACAACAAAAGAATATTCTTTTTAATGGGGATGCCTATGATACTGAATTAGGACATTTTAAATGCTGTATAATTCCCTAGAAAATCGTCATTGATTTGACTTTTTTTTTTTACAGACTTTACGTGATGTTTTATGTGTTTTATCGGCAAACACTTATTTAAGGTAATAGTTGTTTTTAAAAATAATGTGTTCAGTTATTAAATAAATTACTGAACTATCAATTGTGTAGATGAATACATTGAACTAGAGTGTTGACTAGATTAAAAAAGATAATATGAACCAAACTTAAATTCTTTATTAGTAAGAGACAATATTATTTTTATGTCACTTTTATATTTGGACTTATTTATATTTAAGCTTAAATTTATTTTAGTTTTAGTATGGCCGTAAAATTTAAAGTCAGTAAACAGAAAAAAGGTAAAGTTTTATTTTGAATCTTTAATTTTTAGAGAAAGCATAATTGCTTATTTTTCTCAGATTGAATAGTTTTTCTGCACTATTGTCTAAACTTTTGTATCACATTTTTATGGGTTTAGACGACTAGAATTAAGACACCAATTTGTGTGCAAAACATAGCATATAACTCAAAATAAATCACATTGCTACGGGGCATAAAGAAAGCTCCTTTGAGGAAAAAGTCTTATATCACCCTTTAAATTTGTAGACATACCAGAAAATATGGGCTGAAGCGATAGCAGAGTGGTAGGGCATTTGCCTTGCATGCAGCCTGTGTGGCCAACCCGGGTTAGATTTCTTCGCCTCTCTCGGAGAGCCCAGCAAGCTACCAAGAGTATCTCGCCTGCAAGGCAAAACCTGCAAAGCTACCCGTGACGTATTTGATATGCCAGACACAGTAACAACAAGTCTCACAATGTTACTGCACCCGCTCAAGCAAATCAGTGAAAAACGGAAGGACAGTGCTACCAGAAAATATGTTGTCCTAAAATTAATTTTCTAGGGGAGGGGGATTTTTAAGATTTATTGAAAAGTTTTCGTGAGCCCCTTCCCCTTATGTTTTCAGTAAACTCTGTTATTGCCGGAAAAGCCAGAATATTCTAGTACATTTGTTGAAAGTTATTCCAAACTAAGGAGTTTGTTGGATGTACTATGCTTCCTGGGCTGGAGCAATAGCACAGCGGTAGGGCATTTGCCTTGTGCGCAGTCAGCCTGGCCGAGCCAGGTTTGATTTCCTCCACCCCTCTCGGAGAGCCCAGCAAGCTACCGAGAGTATCTCGCCTGCCCGGCAAAGCCTGGCAAGCTACCCGTGATGTATTCAATATGCCAAACACAGTAACAACAAGTCTCAAAATGGAGACGTTACTGGGCCCGCTCGAGAAATCGATGAACAACAGGAGGACAGTGACAGTGACTATGCTTTCCTCTGGTCAAATGGAATCCAGGAAATATGTCTTGTCATTCTAATGAATACATAACTAGCTCCCTGGAGTCTGTTGACATAGGGAGTGCTTGAAGGGCCTGTGATAGGTAATTGTATAGTAGAGGAGAGGGATCCATGGCAGCTGTCTTCAGATTAATTAAAGGATGTAACACAGAGGAGGTTGGACTGAAGGTGGAAATGTGGGGATGATTCTTAACTTAAAATAAGATTCTTACTGATAGCATACCTGAAAGTGACAACCCTGTATGTCTGAGTATGTGTGTACATGGATGGGAAGAGCATCCTTTATTTTTTTTAAATTTTTTTCATTTTTTATAATTTTATTTATTGAATCACCATGAGAACAGTTACAAAACTTTCCGGTTTAAGTCTCGGTCATACAATGAAACACCCGTACCTTCACCAGTGCCCATTCTCCACCACCAAACACCCCAGTATACCCCCATTCCACACCCTCCCCCTACCTGTGGGGCATATGATTTCCACTTTACTCTGTCTCTACTTTGATTACATTCAATAATTTGACACCAGACCCACCATTTTTTTTTTTTGGGATTTTACCTCAACACTCAGATCTGTTGAAAAGGCAACAGTAGACAATTTGTTTTCTATTGCTGGTTATGAATAACATGTGATGTCACGTGACTGCAGTAGTGGCTGTGTAATTTTGAAATTCCAAAATTTTAACAATTAAACTAGAGGGATTTCCTGCAAAACCTGCTGGGTTCTGAGGTTTGTTCCTGAGTCTCTGGGATCATGGCCGTTAAGCATCTTGATTAGGAGCCAGAAAGACCATTCGTGGGCGGCGACTTGGGTTCTCGTTGAGACAGGGTGGAAAGGGCCAGCTCCACCCCATCCAGTGAGGCCCTCATGTCTCATCACTGAGGGCTCAAACCTGACTGTCCAATGGCCTCTGAAGGATGGCGGCCACTGAGCTGCCTAGGGGGAGCAGGTGGAGGGACAACACCCTTTCCCCCCTGGATTGGCCCAGCGACAGTAACCTATTGCAGGGTCTGGACGCATTTCTACCAAAAGTCACTGGGTTCCGAGATTTGTCTCTGAGTATCTGGGATTATGGCTGTTAAGCAGCTTTATCAGGAACCAGAGAGGTCGTTTGTGGGTGGTGACTCGGGGTCTCATTGGGATGGGGAGGAAAGGGCCAGCTCCACCCCATCCCGTGAGGCCCCACATGTCTCATCACTGCGGGCCAAAACCTGATTGTTCAGTGGCCTCTGGAGGATGGTGGCCACCAGGCGCCAGGGGGAATAGGCCGAGGCATGAAACCTATTTCCACCTGGGTTGGCCCAGCACTGGTAACCTACTGCAGGGACTGGACGCATTTCTGCCAAAAGCCTTTGGGTTCCAATATTTGTTTCTGAGTCTCTGCGATCATGGCCTTAAATGGCTTGATCAGGAGCCAGAGAGGCTGTTCGTGGGCAGTGACTCGGGGTTTCATTGGGGTAGGGAGGAAAGGGCCGACTCCACCCCCATCCCATGAGGCCCCGCATGTCTCGTCATTACAGGCCTAAACCTGACTTTCCAATGGCCTCTGGCAGATGGTGAACACCAAGCCGCCAAGGGGGAGCAGGTGGAGGGACAGCACCCTTTCTCCCCTGGGGTGGTCTGATGACAGTAACCTAATGTGCGGTCCGGACGCATTTCTTCCTAAAGCCGCTGGGTTTTGAGATTTGTTTCTGAGTCTCTGGGATCATGACCATTAAGCAGCTTGATCAGGAGCCAGAAAGGCCATTCATTGGCAGTGACATGGGATCTCGTTGGGGTGGGGAGGAAAGAGCTGGCTCCACCCCCATCCTGTGAGGCCCTGCATGTCTCGTCACTACAGGCCTAAACCTGACTGTCCAGTGGTCTCTGGAGAATGGCAGTCACCAGGCTGCCAGGGGGAACAGGCCAAAGCACGAAACCTATTCCCACCTGGGGTGGCCCAACACTGGTAACCTGCTGCAGGAACAGGACGCATTTCTGTCAAAAGTCGTTGGGTTCCAAGATTTGTTTCTAAGTCTCTGGGATCATGACCATTAAGCAGCTTGATAAAGAGCCAGAGATTCTGTTCCTGGTTGGTGACCTGGGATCTCGTTGGGGTGGGGAGGAAAGGGCCGGCTCCACTCCCATCCCATGAGGCCCCACGTGTCTCATCACTGCAGGCACAAACCTGACTTTTCAATGGCCTCTGGAAGATGGTGGCCACTGAGCCGCCTAGGGGGAGCAGGCGAGGGACAGCACCTTTTCCCCCCTGGGTTGGCCTGATGACAGTAATCTACTGTGCGGTCTGGACACATTTCTGCCAAAAGCCACTGGGTTTTGAGATTTGTTTCTGAGTCTCTGGGATCATGGCCATTAAGCAACTTGATCAGGAGCCAGAGAGGCCGTTTGTGGGCGGCGACTCGGGGTTTTTTGGGAGGAGGAGGAAAGGGCCGGCTCCACCCCCATCCTGTGAGGCCCCACGCGTCTCATCACTGTGGGCCCAAACCTAACTGTCCAGTAGCCCCTGGAGGATGATGGCCACTGGGCCGCCAGGGGGAGCAGGCCAAGGCACAAAACCTGTTCCGACCTGGGATGGCCCGGCGCTGGTAACCTACTGCAGGGACCAGACTCATTTCTGCCAAAAGCTGTTGGGTTTCGAGATTTGTTTCTGAGTCTCTGGGATCATGGCCATTAAGCAGTTCGATAAGGAACCAGAGAGGCCATGCCTCCAATTATATAGCTGAGCTGGAGGTGGTTTGTGGGTGTGTCTCCCACATACCTTAATTTTTTTTTTTAATTTTTATTAGTGATACCTAACTTTTGGCCATTTACTTTCTTGGTTAACTTTGCCCCAAGTTTCTGAGGTCTGGCCAAAGGCACAGCAGCCGTTTTGAGGTATCCGGAAGTCTGAAGGCGCCATCAGGCTGCTGATTCACTCGCCTCACAGGTACAGATTGACCTGCTGGTAGCACCATACCCTCGCATCTTTTAAATCAGAAAAACAACGCATGCTTGTGGTAATACGTGCCAGCAAACCAGTACTTCAAAGAGTGACACTTTCATCTCTTAGAAGAGCTTCTAATTGATGCCAGTTGCTTTGTATGTATTTTCCTAGAAATTCATTCAAAAAAGCACTTAAAAATTGAATAACTATTATTCTGTAACTTTCTATTTCATTGACAATGTATCTTGGGCATATGCCTTTATCTTCCACATGTCACCATATTTTATTGTTCATCTTCATGACTGAATGGCATGTATTTTACCATTTCCATATTGGTACATACTAAGATTATAGTTATATTTTTGTTACAAAAGCCAGAGTTATAAGTAGTGAACATTCTTTATGTGTACTTTCATACTTAATTTGCTATTTGGAATAATTAATAATATTTAATCTTTAGAATATTTGAAATGGGAATCCAGGATAATATGTGATTATTTGTAATATGTTAAACATGTATGACCTAGACAGTGTGCGTGCCCATTTCCTCTAGCACCATAGATATTGTTATCAAATCTTTACTTTTATTATCTTATAATTAATTTACTTTTATTATCTTATAATTATTATCTATATAATTACATATAAGTATATATGTATTCATTTGTAATTAATAAAACACTTTCCCACATCAGATTCATTGAATATATCTCTTCATGTTTTCTTTCATGTTTCTTTTTGGCCAAGTTAGTAATATATATTTAAAGTACACAACATGATTTGATGCACAGCGGCACTGTGAAATGGTTCCACAGGGAAGTGAATAACCTTTCTGACACACCCATCACTTCCCAGTCTTATTTTTTAATATGACAGCTCTTAAGCATGATATCCTTAGCGAATAGCATACATAGAATAATGTTCTGTGTAGTCACAGTGCTGTTCATTAGAAGTTCATCTCCTAACAGAAGGCTCGTACATTTGCATCCCATTACCGTCACCTGCTAGCCTCTGGCAGCTGTCATTCTATACCCAGCGCCATCCAGGTTCATCCTCATTGTACAGGATGGGAAATTTTCCTCTCTTTGTTTCTGAATAATAGTTCATCTCTTAATGTATTTATCTATAGATGAATTTGTGTATAGATACTTTGTGTTTCCATATATTGGCTGCATGTAAATTATGATGCAGTTAGCATGGAAATACAGATTTTTTTTTAATTTTTAAATTTTTATTAGTGATACACCATGAGGTACAGTTGTAGACTTACAAATTTTTGTGCTTGAGTTTCAATTATACAATGATCAAATACCCATCCCTCCACCAGTGCCCATTTTCCACCACCACGGATCCCAGTACTGATTTCAGTCATTGGATAAGTTCTCAGAAGTGGGATGGCTGAATATAATGGCGGTTCTATTTTTAACTTTTTTGAGAACCTCTGTATTGTTTTTCATTGTGATTGTCCCAATTTACATTCCTTCCAGCAATGTACAGGTACAAGTGTACACTTCTTTATATCTTCCTCAACATTTATTACTATTTTTATGATTTATTCTAATAGAAGTTAAGGTAATAATTTGTTCTGGTCTTGAAATACCAAATAAAGTCTTATTATTAGTTATTTTGAGCACATTCTCTCCTACCCATTCATTAATATTCTTTGAAAATATAATTCCTTTACCCACTCTTTTAGGGGTCTTGCCCAGCAACTGGTGATGGGTGTCAGTGCTTCTCCTAGCCATGCCAGGGGACTCTGAGAGCTACTCTGCCAGAGGTGCCAGGACCCCCATGCTGCCCCCTGCTGTGCTCTGCAGCTCTGCTGTAGGATGAAACTGAGGCCCAGCATTTGCTGGAAGGTAGTCTGCCACTTGATGCCTCTCTTCCTTCATTACTCATCTTTAAATTAGAGTGTGTGGTTGGGCTATAACTCACCTGGTAAAGCACATGACTTGCAATCCCCAGAACTGCCAGGCCCTCCAAGTACAGCAAGCACAATCCTGGTGATCGGTCTCCAAGCACTGGTGCCATGTGGGAATAACCCAAATGAATAAATAACTAAAATCACAGTTCTGCTTAGACATTTAGCCATTAAATTATGGGAGTTTCTTAAACATCCAGATTACTTTTTCCCTAAGTAGATGACACTGATGGGCAGTGGTGACATTCTAGAAATCTTAAGGAGGGTAGAGATGGCCTCAGTGCACTTGTGGGTGGGGCATTTCTGTTAGTTCTTTAAGGAAGAGCACTTTTCAGAGGAGTTCTGAGTCAATTAGTTTTTTTCTGAAAAGGGTGTGGAATGCCACGTAAGTTTGGGAATTTCCACTTCAAATGTTAATCCCTTATATCTGATAATATGCTGTGAATAATTTCTTCTGTTCTCTAAATTTCCTTTTAATTTGTAATTAGCTAGGCTAAAGCTAATTTAATTAATGTAGTTCCATTTTAATTTTGAATTTGTTGCCTGGTGCTTTTGGTATCATATCCAAAATTCATTGCCAATACTAATAATGAGAAACATTGCCTCTATTTTCTTGTAGGAGTTTAACAGCAGAAGATACTACATTTAAGTATCTAAGCCATTTTAAATTAATATTAACGAATTGGTATCAGATAGGAATTCAGTTGCATTCTCTTGCAGATGGCTGTCCAGTTTTTCCAGCATTATTGTTAAAAATTTAATGTACTTTTATTTGTGATTTGCATAGCTGTTGACTGTGGAGTTTCAGACAAAAAGTGTTCTAACTCCAGTCCTACTACCAGTGTCCCAGTGTCTGCATCCCTCCATCAGTGAACCCAGCTTTCTTCGCAGACCCCTAGCCAGTCTCCTTGAAAGACTCATTTTTAAGTTAATATATTTTGGGTCTTATTTTAGTTCTAGGCATTTAGATATATACAGATGCATATAAGAAGTACCTGTTTATTTCCTCTACATATTTTTGGGGGTTTACTGTTTTTGATCTTTGTAGCTACTTTGGGCTTTTTCTCCCAGAGGGAAACAATATGACGCTCGCCGTAGCCATGCCTCGGGCCTCTGCACCAGGCTGTTTCACTCGGGGAGCCCCAGAGTGGGGTGGGTGAGAAATCATCCCCACCCCAAGGGACCCAGCCCCGCCAGCCGAAAACTCCCACAACCCAACTGCCACCATGCTCAAGACCACTCTCCACAAGCTAAGACCAAGCCTCATGCACACGTGAATGTATTCCTGGACTTCGTGGCCGCATTTGCAGCCACACAACATATCATGAGACTCTCCCTACTCATTCCTCAAGAGTATTGCACCACATTCAATGGGATTCAATTAGTAGGCAACCAATCATAGGGGAAAATACATTTATATGCATATATAAATATTTTCTGATAAAGATATATGAAAGCTCACATCACTCAACTTTTAACAACAGGTTAGTACTATCCTGAAGAATGTCTGAATGGCCCCTGCCAAAATAGAACAATCTTCACACTGTTTCCCTATGGATACTTTTTTGTAGCATTTTCAGAGGTTTTCCATAACAGACAATACAGAATATATTATTTTGGCTGTGCTTTGGGACAGGCAATGGGGCTTGGGATGGAAACATCCCAATTATGGTGGTGGGATAGAGTAATGGTGGTGGGATTGGTGTTTGATTATTAAATGTAATGCAATATTGTGAACTACCTTATAAAATAAAAAAATTGAAAAAAGATAACTTGGACTTTAACTGCCTTTTAAATGAAATATTGTATGTAAATATTCTCTCCAATTCAGTTGGGCATCTTTAATATTAGTGCATGTTTCAACCAGGCCAGTCTGGGGCCAGAAACGCAGCCCTGAGCTGCCTGTGAGGTTCTTGGGACCCAGGCCATCCATATCTATCCAGGGGTCTCCAGGGCTTTCCCCAGAGTGCTTCTGAGGCTCAGGTCTATCCCAGATTCTGGAGAGAGGGGAAAACTGGCATCAGGATCCATTTCTCACACATGCAAGTATCATAGTCCCTGTACAATCTCCCCATCCTCTGGTTGCTTTTAATTCCTTTTTTCCTTCCTCTTTCACCTCTTTTGTGATTTGATTACTCTCCATAATGACATGTTTTGATTTACTCCTTTCTCTCTCTCTCTCTCTCTCTCTCTCTCTCTCTCTCTCTCTCTCTCTCTCTCTCTCTGTGTGTGTGTGTATCTGCTATAGAATTTTGCTTTGTAGCTATTGTGAGGCTTATGTAATATGTCTTCTAGCTATAAATCTGACAACAACTTCAGTTGCTTACTAGAACTACCTTTTACGCCTCCCTCTATATTTTATGCTTTTAATATAACAATCTAGATACTATATATGGTATCTTCATTGTGAAACTATTGTAACTATAGTTGTTTTTTGAGTACCTTTGTCTTTTTATCTTTATTCATACACCAGCATTACAATATTAGAATATTCTGAATTTTACAATAGTTTGATACTTTCATATGTATTACCTATTTATATAACATACGTACATATATAATACATATTATGTATATAATGTATGTAGTATCTTATATATATGATAGTAATTTTCATTGTTTCATACCAAAGAAATTCTTTTATCATTTCATACAAGGCAGTAGAGTGATAATGAACTCCCTCAGCTTTTTCTTTTAACCTAGGGAAGTCCTTTACCATCAATTCTTATGACAAACTTTGCCAGGTAAAGTCTTCTTCCCTATCACTGTCATTATCATCCCGTTGTTCATTGATTTGCTCAAGCGGGTGCCAGTAACCTCACCATTTGTCCCTGTCACATGATAGTGTAGCCTGAATGCATATTGGGGATCTTTCAGGGTCAGGAAAATGAGGACCACCACTGTTACTGTTTTTGGCATATCGAGTACACCACAGGTTGCTTTCCAGGCTCTGCTGTGCGGGCGGGATACACTCAGTAACTTGCC
Organism: Sorex fumeus; assembly: GCF_029834395.1. Classification (NCBI taxonomy): domain Eukaryota; kingdom Metazoa; phylum Chordata; class Mammalia; order Eulipotyphla; family Soricidae; genus Sorex; species Sorex fumeus. Next base: position 77,221,602 of record NW_026606094.1, on the reverse strand, counting down.
GGCCTCTCTGAGAGTGATGGAGACTTTTGGGGCAGCCTCTAGTCACCTTCACAGGTGTTCCCAGTTAGGCATATATGCAGGCAGGATACTCTCAGTAGCCTATCAGGTTCTCTTGAGAGTAAGAACTAGACAATCAGAGGTCTAGGTCTAGCTTCCGGGAGCTTGGTTTTATAGTCTCTGGATATTGGCCGTTGATGAGGTTACACGGCAGTTGGTGGGTGTAACTGTCTAGCTACTGGAAGATGGGGGATCTGGGTGGAGGAAGCCCAGTCCCAGTCCGAGCAGGCTTGGAGATCTCAGTCCTGGGTCCTGCACACCTGGGTTCTTCTCTCAGTTCCTTCATGCATGAGGCTCATCCGAGCATGTGGAGAGTGGTCTTAGCATGGCTGTGGCTGGTTCTGGAGGTCTTTGGCTGCTGGGGCTCCTCTCGGGGAGGGAAACTCAACCTGCCCCTTCCAAGGGACCCCAGTGTGGACAGCCAGGCATGGGAGCAGGGGACTCTGTCTTTGTTTCACAAAGTCTTCTTAATTGAAATAATTTTTTCTTTGAGATTATACTTATCCCAAAATTCTAAATGGGATTGGACCACCGTCTCCTTTGTGCAAAATTCTACTTCACAGAGCAGGGAGAAAGGGCTGCAAAGTTTAAAAAGAGAACTCCCAGAACGACCACCAACTGGGAGCTCTTTGACACTATTGCGGCAACATGGGAAGATGCCATTGTTGGCAAAATTGATGAGGAATACAATCGACTGGTTCAGCACCTCCATGATTGTGCGAGGAACGCCAAGAGAGAGATAGCCACAAAAAAACGCCTGTCTTCGAAAACTCTTGAGCTTATTCGCCAGCATGGTTTGGCGCATGCCTCAGGCAACCGCAAGCTAACGTCCGAACTCGCAAAGCAGTGCAGAGATGCGATCAAGGAAGACCTCAAAGAGAGAAGAGCAGAAGTACTGGTAGATGCGGCAGAAGCTGTGAAAGGTATTCGTAACACCCGCCTGTCCTTCGCCAACTACAAGACCAAGATGACTGCCCTCCGACGTCCTGATAGATCTATCACATCCTCCAGAATGGCAATGGAGAAGATCATCCATAACTTCTACTCAAATCTCTTCAATAGCCATGTCCACTTGCCGACATACCAAATTCTGCAGGATGGATATGTCATTCCCAACGTTCTCCCTTCCGAAATCCGACATGCCATTTCATCAGTAAAGAAACGAACAGCACCCGGCCCAGACAAGGTCAGATCTGAACATCTGAAGAACCTGCCGTCAGTACTCATCAATACACTGGCTTGGCTCTTCAAACGCTACCTGTCTGAATGCAAGGTTCCATCCCAATGGAAAACCAGCAGGACCATACTACTGTTCAAGAAGGGAGACATCCATGACATTGGCAACTATCGCCCAATCTGCCTATTGCCTGTCATCTACAAGTTGTTCACTCGAGTCATCCTAAATAGGATTGGCAGAACACTAGATGAAGTTCAACCATGCGAGCAAACTGGGTTCCGCAAAGGTTTCAGCACCATCGACCATATCCACACGATAACCAAGCTCATTGAGGTTTCTCAAGAGTTCAAGATGCCGCTCTGTCTAACGTTCATTGATTTAAAGAAGGCCTTTGATTCTGTTTATACGGAAGCGGTCATTGAAGTCCTAGCCAATCAGGGCATTCCAGCCCAATACATCAAGATCCTCCGTGAGCTGTATTGCGGATTCACTACCAGGATCTCACCATTCTACAAAGAGATGATCATTGATGTCAAGAGAGGGGTTTGGCAGGGTGATAACCATTTCACCAAAACTCTTCAGTGCCACCATCAAGAACATCATGTGATGACTGGAATGGGAAGGAATGGGAGTGAAGATAGATGGTCGTCAACTACACCACCTCTGCTTTTCTGATGACATTGTTTTAATAACACCAAACATCAGCCAAGCAGCACAAATGCTGGCCGACTTTGACCGTGAGTGTGGAAAGGTAGGACTACAGCTGAATCTTACGAAGACAATGTTTATGAGAAACAGCCTTGTTCCTGACGCCCCATTCGCTCTCAACGGAACGACCATCTCCGAATGCAACAGCTATGTGTACCTAGGTCGAGAAGTCAACATGACAAATGACCTGGCACCCGAGCTGCGCAGGAGGAAGAGAGCAGCTTGGAACGCCTTCAAGAGCATTGAAGAAATAGCTAAGAGGACGAAGAACCTCCAGCTCCGAGCACATCTCTTTGATTTCACTGTTCTTCCTGCATTAACATATGCCTCAGAGACCTGGGCCCTACACAAACAGGATGAGAACGCTATTCAGGTCTCCCAAAGAAGAATAAAAAGAGCTATGCTTGGAATATCACATTTCACTCAAATGAGAGAAAAAATCCGGAGTTCTGACATCCATCGACGATCAAGAATCAGGGACGCTGTCTCGTTTGCCAAGGTGTCAAAAATCAGATGGTCACGTAATGAGATTTAAAGACGACCGCTGGACTAGAGCTGTTACTGACTGGATTCCACGGGATGTCAAGAGACCGTGTGGCCGCCCACCTACCAGGTGGTCAGACTTCTTTGTCAAGATCATGAACGATCGGTTTGAGGCTCTTCACATTCCTAGAGCGAACAGACACCATTGGGCTACACTAACACACGACAGGGACAAATGGAGACGTTACTGGCGCCCGCTCGAGGAAATCGATGATTAACGGGAAGTTAAGTGATTAAGTTTTCTTTGAGATTATACTTTAAATATGTTATCCCACTGTCTATGGGCATTCGGAAGTTTTTCTGAGAAATTCATGTTCAGCCTTATAGAGCTTGTCTTATCTGAGATTTCCCACCCTCATCTTAAAAATTCATTGTTAGACTTTGACAGTCTTTATTAAATGGGCCTAGTAAATGTCAGGGGTGAAACTGGATAGGAATCTATAGAAATTCTATATTTGTCTGTATTTCTCCCAATATTTGGTAAGTTTTCAGTCATTGTTCCTGTAGATAATACTTTGGTCCCTTTTTTTCCTTTTTTTTTTTTTTTGGCTTTTGGCTTTTGGGTCATACCAGGCAATGCACAGGGGTTACTCCTGGTATTGCACTCAGGAATTACTCCTGGTGGTGCTCGGGGGACCATATGGGATGCTGGGAATTGAATGCGGGTCAGCTGCATGAAATGCAAATGCCCTACCTGCTTTACTATTGCTCCAGCCCCAACATTTTTTTTTTTAATGGTGTTCCATAATTCATATAAATTCTCACTCTTAATTCTTTTTTTTTCTCCTCTAACTGGATTATTTCAAATTAGCTGTCTTAGAGTTAATAGGTTCTTTCCTCAGTATGATCCAATTTGAGATTCATATTGTCCATTGCTTTAAAAAATGTCAGCATTTCTATTTAGTTCTTTTTAAAAATGGTCTCTTGTGGAGAAGACTACTTGAATATACCTTAACCAAGAATAGAGACGTTGTATTATATCCCACCCAGTTGGAGTTCTTGCTGATTCAGCTCCCTAGCCCATCTGACCTGCATGATCCCATGAGGATGTCTCTGGGAATACAGCCACGTAGGCCAAGGAGTCCCAGAGGCTCCCAATCCTGATGTTGGCAGAAATTGATAGATGATTTCTTAGTGGCCGGGATTAGTAAGAGGATATCTCACCATATGGGCCACCAAACATGACTAAGCAAGCAGACTGTTTTTCTCAACCATTTTCTTATTATTCTATATCAGTAAATATCCTGTTATTGGGCTGGAGCGATAGCACAGTGGGTAGGGCGTTTGCCTTGCATGCAGCCAACATGGCTGACGCGAGTTCAATTCCTCCACCCCTCTCGGAGAGCCCGGCAAGCTACCGAGAGTATCTCGCCTGCACGGCAGAGCCTGGCAAGCTACCCGTGATGTATTCGATATGCCAAACACAGTAACAACAAAGTCTCATGATAGAGACGTTACTGGGCCCGCTCGAGCAAATCGATGAACAACGGGAGGACCATGATCCTGTTATTACTTAGAGAATGCATAACTTTTTTGCCTCATATATATTTTATATTGATAAGTAACACATTACTCACCTCATTTATATTGACAGATAGCATTTGTAACCTATCACTCCCTTCTCCTCCAATCCCTCTCATTGTATCCCCACAAACCATACGTGTTACATTCCTTTCCACCCATATATAACCATGTACTCACTGAATAAATTACCCAATTGACCATGAGTTGTTGGTCCATTCCTGTTATTTCCCAGATGGCAGTTAATACTTGAGCATGAGCCATCATCCCTGGGCCAGGGAAAGATCACCTCCATGCCTCCTGGGTTCATTCCACAGTGGGACTGTGACACTACCCACCAGCATTTTAGGAAGTGGATACAAGATTATGTCATATTTATGTGAAAATCGCTTGATTACTTGACATCCCGTTACTCATCAATTTGCTCGAGTGGGCGCCAGTAACATCTCCATTCATCCCTATAGTGTGCTAGTGTAGCCCAATGGCGTCTGCTTGCTCCAGGAACACGAAGACCCTCAAACCGTTCATTCAGGATCTTGACGAAGATGTCTGACCATCTCGTAGGTGGGCAGCAACGTGATCTTTTGACATTCTGTGGAATCTAGTCAGTAAGGGCTCTAGTCCAGCGATCATCTCCAAATTGCATTACGTGTCTAGCCCATCTGATTTTTGATGCCTTGGCAAATGAGACAGCATCCCTAATTCTCAATCGTTGATGGAGGTCAGAACTCCGGACTTCTTGTCCTACTTGAGTGAAGCATGATACTCCAAGAATACCTCTTTCGATTCCTCTTTGGGAAACCCAAATAGCATTCTCATCCTGGTTTCACAGGGCCCAGGTCTCTGAGGCGTATGTTAATGCAGGAAGAATTGTGGAGTTGAAGAGATTTGTCCAGAGTCAGAGGTTCTTTGTCCTCTTAGCTATTTCTTTGATGCTCTTGAAGGCATTCCACGCCACTCTCTTCCTCCTGCGCAACTCAGGTGCCAGGTGGTTTGTCATGTTGAGTTATCAACCTAGGTACACAGAACTGCTGCATTCGGAGGTGTTCATTCTGTTGAGAGCAAATGGAATATCAGGAACAGTCCATTTCTCATGTCTTCATGAGGTTCAGCTGCAGTTTGACATTTCCACACTCATGGTCGAAGTCGGCCAGCATTTGTGTTGCGTGGCTAATGTTTGGTGTTATTAGAACGATGTCATCAGCAAAGTGGAGGTGGTATAGTTTTCAACCGTCCTGCTTCACTCCCATCTTCACTCCCATTCCTTCCCATTCCAGTCATCACATGACATTCTTGAGGGTGGCACTGAAGACTTTTCGTGAAATGGTATCACCCTGCCGAACCACTCTCTTTACATCGTTGATCGCTTCATTGTAGAATGGTGAGATCCTGGTGGTGAATCTGTAATACAGCTCACACAGGATCCTGATATACTGAGTTTGAAGGCCCTGATTGACTAGGGCTTTGATGACCACTTCAGTCTCAACAGAATCAAAGATCTTTTTTAAATCAATGAACGTTAGAGGAGCATCTTGAACTCTTGAGAAACCTCAAAGAGCTTGGTCACTGTGTATGGATATGGTCAATCGTGCTGAATTCTTTTCGGAAACCAACTTGCTCGCATGGTTGTCCTTCATCTAGTGTTCTGTCAATCCTATTCAGTATGACTCGAATGAAAGCTTGTAGACAATGGACAACAGGCATATCAGGCAATAGTTGCCAATGTCGTGGATGTCTCCCTTCTTGTACAGTAGAACGGTCCTGCTGGTTTTCCATTGGGACAGAATCTTGCATTCAGACAGGTAGCATGTGAAGAGCCAAGCCAGTGTATTGACGAGTACTGATGGCAGATTCTTCAGTTGTTCAGGTCTGACTTTGTCTGGGCCGGGTGCTGTTCTCTTCTTTACCAATGAATTGGTGTGTCGGATTTCGGAAGGGAGAATGTTAGGAATGTTCTCCATCCTGCAGAATTTGGTATGTGGGCAGGTGGACCTGGATACCAACGAGATCTGAGTAGAAGTCGTGGACAATCTTCTCCATTGCCCTTCTGGATGATGTGATAGATCCTTCAGGATGTCGGAGGGCTGTCCTCTTGGTCTTGTAGTTGGCGAAGGACAGGCGGACATTGCAAATGCTTTTCCCAGTTTCTGCCGTATCGGCCAGCACTGCTGTTTTCTCTTTGAAGTCTTTCTTTATCTCTTCTCTGCACTGCTTTGCAAACTCGCACATTAGCTTGTGATTTCCTGAGGCTTGCGCCAAGCCACATTGGTGAATAAGCTCTAGAGTTTCCAAAGACTGATGTCTTTTTATGGCTTTCCTTGCACAATCTTGGAGATGCTAAACCAGCCTATCGTATTCTTTGTTAATGTCGTCAACGATGTTATCTTCTCATGTTGCAGTAATCGTGCCAAAGAGCTCCCAGTTGGTGGTCATTCTGGGAGTTCTCTTCTTAAACTGTGAAACTGCATTGCATAAATCTAACCTTGAGGAAATAATCAAATGTATCCAATTTAAAGATATTTCTCTATATGTGTTTTTAAATATTAGTGTCAAAAAAGAAAAAAAATTGAAAACAGTTCTAGATCAAAGGAGACTAAAAAGAAAAGGTCAGTTAAATGCAGTGTATGATTCTAGGTTGGATTCGGCTCAAGAAACTGTAAAGAACATAATTGCTATGGTTGGTAAAGCTTGGATATAGATTAATATTAAATAAAGTCTTGCTTAGGTGTCAAAATATTTAATATTGATAAATATTTTGGGCTGGAGCGATAGCACAGTGTGTAGAGCATTTGCCTTGCATGCGGCAAACCCTGGTACCATTGCTCCGCCCCTCTCAGAGAGCCTGGCAAGCTACCAAGAGTATCTTGCCCGCACGGAAAAGCCTGACAAGCTCCCCAGGACATATTCCATATGCAAAAACAGAAACAACAGGTCTCACAATTTGTTGTGAGACGTTACTGGTGCCCTCTCAAGCAAATCGACGAAAAACGGGAGGACAGTTCTACGGTGCTTCTGTGGTTAAATAAAAGACTGGACTTGCTCTTAAAATTTTTTAAAACAAATTTTATCTCACTGTTGAACTTCTAGTTTTATATATGTATTTTTTAAAATTTTTGTTGAGTTATTCGTGTTCACTGCAATTTGCTGAACCTCCTTAAAATGCTTATATTCAATTCCCTAGCAGTTATGTCCACATTTGATGGAGCAATGACCTATTCTAGGCTTTGTGGCCTGGGTCTGTGAGGAGACTGCTTTACCTGAAAGTGGGTGTGAGGATGTTAGCCAGCTGAGATGTACCATTTCCAGTGGTGTTTATGCAGGCTTCTCATCTGAGGTAATTACAGGTGAAGATTACTGGGATCTCCATGATCATAGCAGTGTTGAGGTTTGTTGGAGTCCTCTGTGATGACTCTCCTGGAAACACCTGATCCGTGTTTCTTTTATTGGTCAACGAGTGGTTCTGGTTTTTGGACACTCTTGTGGTAGAGGTACTGTTGTCTCATGCATATAATACAATACACTGCCGGGGCCTGGGTCTTTGACATTCACACAGTGGAGATTAATCAAGGGTCTGATTGCTCTGGCTAGCATAAGAATTTGGTGGTTATAGAGCCTCCAAAATCAAAGGCACAGGCTACCCTAGAGTGGCAATGATTTGTCAGATAGGAATGTTAAATTAGTGGTTATGAACTGAGGTTTAGTGTACAGCTCTGGGTTCTGGGCCCTGAGCTCCACCTAGGAGAGCAGTATTGGTTTCATCCCTGAGTCCTGAGCCCCCACAGTGAAGTGTTCAGGCGCTGTTGTGTCTCTCACTTCATATGCACAGCAGCATAGGTCCAGGGTGGGGACAGCCAGCCACGTGTTCTTTCTGGGTGTGCTGCAGCCGCAGTGGCTGTTGATGGCAGTGGCAAAAGCAGTCGTGGTTCTCTGCAGCATTCTTGACAGAAATCCACTGAAAGCAAAAGAGTTCCGAGGCTGTGTGGAACTTGTGGAGGTCCTGGGACAAGATCTGCTGGAGTCGTCTGTGAGCAAGCCTCTAGCACACAAAAGCCCACCCGGGGTTGACTCGGATGAACAATATGCATTCATATTCATAGATAGGTATATAATTTATAGTATATTGTGCTCTATCCTCTTATTTTAAATCATACATAATTAGGGCTGTGGGGGTAGTGCAGGGGTCGACACTTGCCTTCCATGCAGCAAACCTAATTTCATTCTTGGCACTGAAAATGATCATCCAAGTACCACAGGGGTGATCCCTGAGCACCCCTGGGTGTGGCCCACAGTACAAAAAAAGAAATGATACTGTTTTGATGTATATCACTGTCACTGTCCTTGTCTTCCCATTGTTCATCTATTTGCTCAAGCGGGCCGAGTAACATTGTGAGACTTGTTACTGGTTTTGGCATATCAGATACGTCACGGGTAGCTTGCCAGGTTTTGCCGTGCAGATGAGATACTCTTGGTAGCTTGCCGGGCTCTCCAAGAGGGGCGGAGGAATCGAACTTGGTCAGCCATGTTGGCTGCGTGCAAGGCAAACGCCCTATCCGCTGTACTGTCGCTCCAGCCCTTGATGTATATAGATCCATATAATTTTTAAGAAGAGGATAGTGAGGTATTTTCTATTGTATGTTAACACTGTTGTAAACATCTGACCAAAATTGCAATCATTACACTTTTAAAGTTAATAAATGTAAAATGTTTATTGAGGACTAAGTACGTGTTTTTGCTCCAGTGGGCCCAGTAACATCTCCATTGTGACACTTGTTGTTACTGTGTTTGGCATATTGAATGCATTATGGGTAGCTTTCCAGGTTTTGCTGTGCGGGCAAGATACTCTTGGTAGCTTGCCGGGCTGTCCGAAAGGGGCGGAGGAATCGAACCCGGGTCGGCCAGGCCAGTTGTGCACAAGGCAAATGCCCTACCTCCCTATCACTCCAGCACAGCACAACTATTGCGTGCAGCCAGCCGGCCGAGCCGTGTTCAATTCCTCCGTCCCTCTCAGACAGCCCAGCAAGCTACTGAGATTATCTTGCCCACACAGCAAAGCATGGCAAGCTACCCGTGATGCATTCAGTATTCCAAACACAGTAACAACAAGTTTCACTATGGAGACGTTACTGGGCCTGCTCGAACAAATTGATGAACAATGGGAGGACAGTGACAATGACAGTGAAGTATGTGTATTGATGTATTTTATTGCTTTTAATTTTTATTGAGCAAATAGTGATTAAGTTTGTATATGGCACATACTTCATTGACTACCTTATTGAATATTATGTAAATGATAGAGAATTTAATATAATTTTTTATTTGTACTTCTAGAAGTGCAACCTACAGTCACCAGTAAAACTTATTTCATCTAAAGAATGGATTTTTTTTAATAAACATGATCTAGTATATGCAAAGGTGTTAATCATTCTCTTTAAACTGACAGGAATTTTAGAAACATCTAATAATTTTCATGCTCATAAATGATGCCAAGTTATACCCACAATTTTTTGTGTGAATTTTTTTTTTTAGGGGTGAGAGCGATAGCACAGAGGTAAGGCGTTTGCCTTGCATGCAGCCAACATGGCCGACCCGAGTTCGATTCCTCCGCCCCTCTCGGAGAGCCCGGCAAGCTACCGAGAGTATCTCGCCTGCACGGCAGAGCCTGGCAAGCTCCCCGTGACGTATTTGATATGACAAACACAGTAACAACAAAGTCTCCAATGGAGACATTACTGGGCCCGCTCGAGCAAATCAATGATCAATGGGAGGGCCTTTTTTTTTAGTTTTTTTTTGTTGTTGTTGTTAGTGAGACATTGTGAAGTACAGTTGCAGACTTACAAATTTTTGTGCTTGGGTCTCAATTATACAATGATCAAATACCCATCCCTCCACCAGTGCCCATTTCCCATCATCACGGATCCCAGTATCCCTCCCACCGCCCATCCCCCCCATCCACCCTGCCTCTGTGGCAGGGCATTCCCTTTTATTCTCTCTCTCTCTCTTATTGTATACCCACAATTTAGAATCAAAATTTAAAATCTAAGAACAAATCAGTGTTTCTTTGTATGTAATTTTAGTGCAATGTATATTCAGTAAATAGGACATATTTTTGTTTTTATTTCAGAAAACATCTCCTTGAACATGGTGAGGTAAAGCTTTCATTTTCATCTATGACAGATGGTCCTATTAAACTCTATTAAAGGATAAATCACAGCGGGTCAACGTTGGTGCTATTATTCCATCAATTGTGCAGGAGTGGTTCAGCTTTGCTAATAATTTTCTGCTGTTTCTCACTCTGCTTTATGTTCTTCCAGAAATAAGAATTTGAAAGTAGAAGTCTGATTTATAACCATGGAGTATAATTGAATTAAACTTGCTCCACCCATTCAGTAATAACAAACCTTTCTTTCTAGTTGCTGAGTGCATTGACAAGGGCTGGAGCGATAGCACAGTGGTAGGGCGTTTGCCTTGCACGCAGCCAACATGGCCGACCTGAGCTAGATTCCTCCGCCCCTCTTGGAGAGCCCAGCAAGCTACCGAGAGTATCTCGCCCGCACGGGAGGGCCTGGCAAGCTCCCCGTGACGTATTCGATATGCCAGACACAGTAACAACAAAGTCTCCAATGGAGACGTTACTGGGCCCGCTCGAGCAAATCAATGATCAATGGGAGGGCCTTTACTTTTACTTTACTTTATGCAAGTGGATATAGTCAGTCAGAAGCTCAAAAATGTGACAGGATGTGGGAGATGGCACAGCAATGATCTTTGTTTTTTTTTAATCTGAGATAAAAACTATTTCCCTATAGTTACATAGATTTTTTCAAAGGATACATAAAACAAGGCATTTTAAATGATGCTAAATTATTTTTGTGGTGTGCAAGGGAAATATTGGCATGGGATTGAAGTGTCATTTCCTAAGCAATAAAGCTTTGAGTTTTCAATAGTACCTCAGAAAATCAAGTACCTCGGAATCAGCTTAACCAAAGAGGTGAAGGACCTATACAAGGAAAATTACAAAACACTACTTCAAGAAATAAAGGAGGACACTAGGAAATGGAGACACATCCCCTGATCATGGAAAGGGAGTATTAAAATTATCAAAATGGCAATACTGCCCAAAGCATTATACAGATTCAGTATGGTCCCTATCAGAATACCCGTGACATTTTTCAAAGAAATAGACAAAACACTCCTGAAATTCATATGGAACAATGAAACCCCACAAATAGCTAAAACAATTCTTGGGAAAAAGAAGATGGGTGGCATCACTTTCCCCAACTTCAAACTGTACTGCAGTGGTAATTAAGACAGCATGGTACTGGGCTAGAAACAGACCTGCAGAACAATGGGACAGAGTTGAATATTCTGTCATAGAACCCCAAATATATGACCAGTTAATCTTTGACAAAGGAGTAAGAAATGTGAAGTGGAACAAGGAAAGCCTCTTCAACAAGTGGTGCTGGGAAAACTGGATAGCTACCTGCAGAAAAATGAACTCTGAACTCCGTCTAATGCCAGGGACAAAAAGTCATACCTAAGTAGATTAAAGACCTCTATATCAAACATGAATCTATAAGGTACACAAGAGGAAAATGTAGTCACAACTCTCCATGACATTGAAGGATGAAACAGCACCAACCTTGCAAGTGGAAGCAAACATAAACAAATGGGACTACATCAAACTAAGAAGCTTCTGCACTTCAAAAAGAAACAGTGGCCAAAATACAGAAAGAGCCCACTTAATGGGAAAGAATTTTTACCCAATACCCATCTGATAAGGGATTAATATCCATGATATACAAGACACTAGTAGAATTGTACAAGTGAAAAACCTACAACCCCATCAAAAAATGGGGAGAACAAATGAACAGAAGTTTCCTCAAAAAAGAAATACAAATGGCCAAAAGGCACATGAAAAAATGCTCCACATTGCTAGCCATCAGGGAGATGCAAATCAAAACAAAAATGAGATATCATCTGACACCACAGACTGGCACACATTCAAAAGAACATAAGCAATCAGTGCTGGCATAGATGTGGGGAAAAGGGACGCTCTTTCACTGTTGGTGGGAATGCCCACTAGTCCAGCTTTCTGGAAAACAGTATGGACAGTCCTTCAAAAACTAGAAATTGAGCTTCCTTATGACCCCACAATACCACTTCTGGGAATATATCCCGAGGATGCAAAAAAGCACAGTAGAAATGATGTCTGTACCTATATGTTCATTGCAGCACTGTTCACAATAGCCAAAATCTGGAAACCACCCAAGTGCCCTAGAACAGATGACTGGTTAAAGAAACTTTGGTACATCTACACAATGGAATACTATGCAGCTGTCAGGAGAGATGAAGTCATGAACTTTGCTTATAAATGGATAGACATGGAGAGTATCATGCTAAGTGAAATGAGTCAAAATAGAGGAACAGGCAGAAGAACTGCACTCATTTGTGGAGTATAAAACAACATAACATGAGGATGACACCTAGGGATTGTAGATACACAGGACAGATAGATTGCTCCATAGCTGGAAGCCTACTTCATGAGCAAAGGGGAGAAGGCAGCTGGAATAGAGAAGGGATCACTAAGGAAAAGATGGCTGGAGGAATCGGTCGGGATGGGAGATGTGTGCAGAAAGTAGATAAGGGACCAAACATGATAACCTCTCAGGGTCTGTATTGCAAACCATAATGCCTAAAAGTAGAAAGAGATTATGGGGAATCATGTCTGCCATGGAGGCAGGGGGAGGGTGGGAAAAAGAAGGTATCCCGGGGATATTGGTGGTGGGGAATGAGCACTGGTGGAGGGATGGGTGTTTGATCATTGTGTGATTGTAACCCAAACGTGAAAGTTTGTAACTATCTCACGGTGATTCAATAAAATTTTTAAAAATAAAAATTAAAAAATGAAGCTTGAAGTTTTCAAAGGGAGAGGTAAAAAAATATTTTTTCTTTTTGGGTCACACCTGGCAATGCACAGGGGTTACTCCTGGCTCATGCACTCAGGAATTACTCCTGGCAGTGCTCGGGGAACCATATGGAATGCTGGGAATTGGACCCTGGTCGACTGCTTGCAAGGCAAATGTCTTACCTGCAGTACTATTGCTCCAGCCCCCTGGAAAGGTAAAAATTTTGAGAGCAGACAACTGAATTTGAACTTACTGTGATTAACTTATGATAACATATAATATTTTAATAGTTTACTGTCTCATGAACCATGCAGTCTAAATCTCAGCATATCATTCCCGCTTTACAAATAAGAAAATCAATTAGGTGTGAACAGCTGTTACAGAGTTAAACACTGACATAAACACTGACATTTCAATTCAGTGAACTCTAATTCTTTGCTTCCACAGTCCAGAGTTCCTAATTAACAAACATTTCCCCACCATGCTGTGATGCAGAGTCCTCGTGACTCCTCCATCTTCAGCATTTCTGGTGTGGGTGTATCTGTAGGTCCTCTGAGGGGATTGAGGCACCTGGAGCATCCTGGCACTCAAGAAAATCTTCAGGAGACCAACGAGAGCACCTTGGCAAAGTTTATCTTCTGTTTCTCTCTCATTCCCCTAACCCCGCCCAGTTTCAGTGATTTGTTAATAGCGTTTGATGTTCTTGCGGGGATTATCCTCACAGCTGCTGTCCCAGACTATCATGTATTTGCATGCTTGAGGTTCGATCAAGATTGAAACACTCTGTCCCGGGTGTGTGTGGGATCCTGAGAACATTTTGACTTGGCCTCCAAGGACACGTTTGTCCAAGTGTCAGCTGGAGCTCTTTCCCAGTTGGGGGCTGCCCTACAGCATCATGTCCTTTTGGGTTCCCACAGTGCGTGTGCATACATGCGCGCGCTTGTGTGTGTGTGCATGCGCACACGCGCATCTAGCCAGTAGAGGAGTGAGCACCGTGGCAGAGGTGTCTGTCAGGACTCAGCCCAGTGAAGGAGCGAATACTGCTGCTCATAGCCAAAACGCCGCCAACCCACAGCACACCCTGACAGCTAGCTGGTAAGGTTGTCTAGGAATAACCTTGGTTCCTGCAGTGGACAGAAAACCAGCTTGCTAATGGCCCACTACTGGAGATCAATCTTCCAGTTGAGCCCAGACTCTCCACTTCCAGTGTTGTCAAAGGAATGGTCAGTAGTACTTTCTGCTTTCTTTGCAAGAAATTTCTGATAAGTAATTTACATATATTAATAATTTCATTCTCACATCAACTCACTGAGAGTAAGTATTGTCATTACTTCTACTTTACATATGGAAAAACTGCTGTTACCTAACAGAAATCAGGTATTGGCCTAAGGTCACAGAGCTCACCTGGCCTGAGCGTGTGGCACCAGGCCAGGAGCCCAGCAGTGCAGCCCCAGTGCGTGTATGCCCTCACTCTCGCATGGCTCGTGGCCTGCTTTCATAGGGGGTTCAGCCACTGAACCATTGACTTACTAGCCTCCATTCAGACTGAATAGTTTAAACTATTTAAAATGTACTTCTTTTTTGAAGCATGTATTCCTTGGGTTTTTTTCCCTTTATCTCACATTATTTTGCTAATTTTTCTTGTCTTTCATTTCTTCATTTATTCTCATTATGCCTGTTTCATTTCTTTCTGCTAAGGTACATTTATTACCTCAGTATGTATTGTTCTCCTACTCCTCACCAAGTTCCTGCTTTTATAAAATTTACTACATAGTGAAAAAAATATATGATCAGATAATTACATGTTGAATGATAGAGGTAGAAACAAAAGTAGCACAGAAAGAGATGAGATTTAATCTGTGTGAAAGAGCTGAAGTCATCAAGGAGAGATTCCTGTAATTTTTTTAAAAATTTTTGAACTTATTGTGGCACCATAGTTTATAAAACAGTTATTGGTAGGGTTTTGTACTTGTCATAGAAATTAGACAAGAAAGAGGTATTAAGAGCATCCAGATTCATTAAAGAAGCCAAACTATTACTTTTTGCAGATGAAGTGATACTAAGACAACTCTAGACTCTTTAAAAAAAAAAAACCTAAAATAGTAAATCCGTACATTCACATGACAGGCTACAAAATCAGCACAGAAATCTATTACATTATTTCATGTAAACAATGAAAAAGATGATAGAGGAATTAAAAAAATATTTTCCACAATGGGGCTGGAGTGATCACAAAGTGGGTAGGGCGTTTGCCTTGCACGCAGCCAACATGACCAATTCGAGTTCAATTCCTCTGCCTCTCTTGGAGAGCCGAGCAAGCTATTGAGAGTATCTCGCCTGCATGGCAAAGCCTGGCAAGCTCCCCATGACGTATTCAGTATGCCAAACACAGTAACAGCAAAGTCTCACAATGGAGACGTTACTGGGCCCGCTCGAGAAAATCCATGAACGGGAGGACAGCGATACCGTGATTTTCCACAATTGTACATCAGAAAAGTAAAAGTACCCTTTGGATGTGTGCCAGTCTCTGATTTGAGATAATATCTCATTGTCCTTTTGATTTGCAACTCCCTGATGAAGAACATTTTTTATGTGTCACTAGGTCATTCAAATCTCTTCTTTGGAAAAATTTCAGTTCATTTCCTTTCCCTATTTTTTAATGGGGTTGGATGTTTTTTTCTTGTAGAGTTCAACCAGTGCCTTGAGTGTCTTTGATATTAACCCCTTAGCAGAATGGTTTTGGGTGAATAACCTTTCCCATTCCATAGACTGTCTTTGTATTTTGGTCACGGTTTCTTTTGAGGTTTCTTTTCTTTCTTAGTTTAATGTAGTCCTATTTGTTTATCTTTATTTCCACTTGCTTGTTCAGTGATATTTCTTCTTTGAAAGATACCTTTAGCTTCAATATTGTGGAGGGTTTTTTCTTTATTTTCTTCCATGAATCTTTATGGATTCTGGTCTGATGTTGAGGTCTTTAATCCATTTTGATTTGTGGCTGGTGTTAGATAGAGATCTGAGTCCACTTTTTTGCATGTAACTGTCCAGTTTTGCCAGCACCACTTGTTAAAGAGGCTTTCCTTGCTCCACTTAACAATTCTTGTTCCCTTATCAAAGCTTAAATAATCATATATATTTGAATGTGTATGTTAGGATATTCAACTCTGTTCCATTGGTCTGCGAGTCTGTTTTTATTTCGAGATTATGCTGTTTTGCTGGCACGGATATGGACAGAAAGGAACTCTCTTTCACTGTTGTTGGGAATGCCTACTGGCTCAACCTTTCTGGAAAACAATATGGACATTCCTCAAAAACCTAGAAATTGAGCTCCCATATGACCCAGCAATACCACTTCTGGGAATATACCCTTGGGGCCAAAAATAAAAACCACACACAGCACAAACAACCATCTGCAGTCCTGTATTCATTGCAGTACTATGCACCATGGCCAGAACCTGGAAACAACCTGAGTGACCAAGAACAGACAACTGGTTAAAGAAACTATGTGAGGTAGAGGGTGAATAATATAGAAAAGGGACTAGGATGACAATGATATCTGGAAATGATCATACTGGACAAGAACTGAGTGTTAAATGTAGGTACAGGTATATGACAGATAAGCTTTAAATATCTGCATTGCAAACCACAATGCTCAAAAGGAGAGAGAGAGAGATGGGAAGGAGGAGGAGGTGGGGGGGAGAGGCGGGGTGTCTGCCATAAAGGCAGGCTGCTGGTGCTGGGAAATGTACACTGGTGGAGGGATGGGTGTTTGAAAACATTATGACTGAAACCTAATCATGAACAGCTTTGTAAGATTCTATCTCAGTGATTCAATAATAAAATTTTAAATAAAAAATATATTTAAAAAAAGAAAGAGAAAGTACCTTTGAAATCAGCCTAACAAAAAAAAAAAGTAAAGTAAGGCCCTCCCATTGATCATCGATTTGCTCGAGCGGGCCCAGTAACGTCTCCATTGGAGACTTTGTTGTTACTGTGTTTGGCATATTGAATACGTCACGGGGAGCTTGCCAGGCCCTGCTGTGCGGGTGAGATACTCTCGGTAGCTTGCCGGGCTCTCCGAGAGGGGCGGAGGAATCGAACTCGGGTCGGCCATGTTGGCTGCGTGCAAGGCAAACGCCTTACCGCTGTGCTATCGCTCCAGCCCATATAAAACAAAAAAAAATAATAAAAGAATGTTATAAAGAAAGTTATCATCACTATTTAAAAAAATCAAAGAGGATGCAAGAAAATGGAAACATGCTCCTTCTTTATGTGTTGAAGGGAAAATTTCTGTCAAAATGACAATCCTACATGAAGCACTAGAAGATTCAGTGCAGTCACACCCAGTTGTTTGCAGGACTTACTCCTAACTGTGCTCAGGGATTGCTCCTGGCAAGGTTTGGGACATCAAATGCAGTGCCAGGGATTGATCCCAAGTCAGCTTTGTGTATGGCTGATGCCCTGTGCTCCAGCTCCTTAGTGATATGTTTTTTAACATCAAGACCAAATGCTGTTAAAATTTGTATGGAGTAATAAAACTCTCAAATAGCCGAAGGAATTGTAGGAAAAGAGATGGGGCAGCAAGGGAAAGGGGGGAGGGCTTTTTCTTTTCCCAACTTTAAGTTATACTGTGTATAACTGTAATAGGTAATCAGTGTAATAACTAGAATAAAGACAGAATCTCAGACAGTTGGAACAGAGTTGAGAAGACAGAATGGTTTCTGCAGGTTTATGGACTAATCATTAGCAAAGGAGCTAAGAATATGAAAGTGGAGCAATTTAAGCCTTTCAGCAAATGGTTTTGGAAAAACTGATCAACCACATGTAAATGAACTCAGCTCCTTATCTCACGCAATGTACAAAGGTCAATTAAAAATGGATTAAATACCTCATTATCACACCTTAATCCATAAATTATACTGAGGGAAAAATAGAACTCCTCGTGACATTAAATTCAGAGGCATCTTCAGTGTTTCAATGCTATTGGCCAAATAAATGGAAGAAAAGTTAAACAAATGGGATTGCATCAAATTAAGAAGCTTCTACACAACAAAAGAAACTATGACCAAAATTGAAAATAAAAAGTTATCACAGACATGGAAAAATACATACTCATCATTCTGACGAAAGGTTAATACCCAAGATATGTAATGCATTTATAAAACTTATCAGGAGTAATACAACCCCATCAAAATCTAGGGAGAAAAGATATATTGAAGCTTTCTCAGAGAAGATGTATGGATGACCAGTACATACGTGAAAAATATTCTGCATCACTTATCAGGGAAATGCAGGTGAAAGCCAATTATATACACATCACACCAGTGAGACTTGCACACATCAGAAAGAAGAAAAACTGTTGGTGTGGATGTGCAGGAAAGGAACCCTCCCTCACTGCTGGTGGGAGTTTTGCCTGGTCCAACCCTGGTCCAACAATATGCACACTTCTCAGAAAACTTAGGCCCAGCAATTCCCTTTTGACATTTATCCAAAGGGCCCAAACATTATATTCAGAACAGACATTTGTGCTCTGATGTTCATTGCAGCACTATTTATAATAAACAAAATCAGAAAATAACCAAAAAACAGGACTGGATAAAGAAGTCATATATACATATACATATATATTCCATTGTGTATACACACATTGGAATACTACTCCATGTGTAATTTGCGCTACATGGATGATGAAACTGGACACCATCACGCTGACTTCACTCCATTGTGTGTATATATCATGTTTCTTTATCCAGTCTCACACTTGGGTTGCATTGCTAACACACCTGTGGTTGTGGTAGATATCACACACACTGCTGTGGCATAGAGATCCCAAATCATAGAGCCACTGTGATCATCCTTGGTGTTACCGGGTGATCCTGGGTATAGAACTTACAGAGTTATGATTACAAAGCTGGCTCGCTGCCACCCTCCCTGTTAATAATAATCCCTGTCTGCTAATTATGTGATAATATAAATTTTATCCTTTCTTTGATTTGGTCTATTCCATGATTTATTTGTATATATTCAACCATCCTGGCACCCCTAGGATAAATCCCACTTGGTCATGATGAATGATTCTCTTGAGATAGTTGCAATTCTAAAGACTTTGTGTCATTTTTGCATGTATGTTCTTCAGATATATTAGTGTGTAGTTGTGTGTGCATGTGCTTTCCTTCTCTGACTTGGGAATGAGAGTGATACTGGCTTCAGAGAATGTCCATGGGATACTTCTCAATTTTATTTTTGGGAGGAAGAGTTTGAGCTTGACGGTTATTGGTTTGCTGAAAAATTTTCAGAATTTTTTTTTTTAATTTTTATTTTTTTTTACAGTTGTAGATTTACAATTTTTTCTGCTTGGGTTTCAATTATACAATGATCAGATACCCATCCCTCCACCAGTGCCCATTTTTCACCACCATGGATAATATCCCTTCCACCCCCATCCCCCCATCCCCCCCTGCCTGTGTGGCAGGGCAATCCCCTGTGTTCTCTCTCTCCATTTGGGTGTTGTGGTCTGCAAAAGAGGCATTGAGTGGCAAACATGTTCAGTCCATAGTCTACTTTCGACATGCATCTCCCCTCCTGGGAGGATCCTCCGAACATCCTTTATTTGGTGCTCCCTTCTCTATCTGAACTGCCCTTTCCTCTAGGATACCCGGCTGGCCTCTAAGTTATGGAGTAATCATCCTGGTGCTGATCTCAGCTATTCTTGGGTATTAATCTCATACTTTGTTACTTTATATCCCCCAGATGAATGCAATCTTTCTATGTCTATCCCTCTCTTTCTGACTCATTTCGCTTAGCATGATACTTTCCATATTGTACCACTTGTATGTAAATTTCATGACTTCATCTTTTCTAACAGCTACATAGTACTCCATTGTGTAGATGTACCAAAGTTTCTTTAACCAGTCATCTGTTCTTGGGCATTCAGGTTTCTTCCAGTTTCTGGCTATTGTAAAGAGTGCTGCAATGAACAAACAAGTGCAGATGTCCCTTCGACTATACATTTTTGCCTCTCTGGGATATATTCCCAGGAGTGGTATTGCTGGGTCAAATGGGAGCCCAATTTCTAATTTTTTGAGAATCATCCATACTGTTGTCCAGAAGGGCTGAACCAGTGAACATTCCCACCAACAGTGAAGGAGTGTCCCTTTCTCGCCACATTCACGCCAGCATTGGTTGCTTTTGTTCTTTTGAATGTGGGCCAGTCTCTGAGGTGTGAGATGGTATCTCATTGTGGTTTTGATCTGCATCTCTCTGATGATTAATGATGTAGAGCATTTTCTCATGTGCTTTTTTGCCATTCGGATTTCTTCTTTGAGAAAGTTTCTGTTCATTTCATTGCCCCATTTTTGGATGGGGTTGGATGTTTTCTTCTTGTGGAGTTTAACCAGTATTTTGTATATCCTGGATATCAATCCCTTGTCAGATGTGTATTCGGCGAATATCCTTTCCCATTCTGTAGACTGTCTTTGTATTTTGGTCACTGTTTCTTTGGAGGTGCAGAAGCTTCTTAGTTTAAGATAGTCCCATTTATCTATCTCTGTTTTCACTTGCTTGGCCAGTGGCGTGGCATCTTTGAAGATACCATTAGCTTCAATGTCATGGAGGGTTTTGCCAACTTTATCTTCAATGTACCTTATGGTTTCTGGTCTGATGTTGAGGTCTTTAATCCATTTTGATCTTACTTTTGTACATGGTGTTAGGCAGAGTTCTGAGCCTATTTTTTTGCATGTAGCCGTCCAGTGATGCCAACACAATTTATTAAAGAGGCTTTCCTTACTCCACTTCACATTACTTGCACCTTTATCAAAGATTCGATGATCATATGATTGAGGGGAGATGTCAGTGTATTCAACCCTGTTCCATTGGTCTGCAGTTCTGCCTTTGTTCCAGTACCATGCTGTTTTAATTATTACTGCTTTGTAGTACAGTTTGAAGTTAGGGAGGTTGATTCCTCCCATTTTCTTTTTCCCAAGAATTGCTTTAGCTATTCGTGGGGGCTTCTTGTTCCATATAAATTTCAGGAGTGTTTGCTCCATTTCTTTGAAGAATGTCTTGGGTATCCTTATAGGGATTGCATTGAATTTATACAGTGCTTTCGGTAGTATTGCCATTTTGACAATGTTAAGTCTCCCGACCCATGAGCAGGGGATATCTTTCCATTTCCTCATGTCCTCTTTTATTTCCTGAAGTAGCGTTTTGTAGTTTTCTTTGTACAGGTCCTTTACTTCCTTAGTTAAGCTGATTCCTAGGTACTTGATTTTCTGGGGCACAATTGTGAACGGGATAGAATCCAACTACTCATCAAAAAGATCATACACCATGACCAAGTAGGATTCATCCCAGGGATGCAAGGATGGTTCAACATTCGGAAATCAATCAACATAATCCATCATATCAACAAAAGAAAAGATAAAAAGCATATGATTATATCAATAGATGCAGAGAAAGCATTTGACAAGATCCAGCACCCCTTTATGATGAAAACCCTAGCCAAAATGGGTATAGAGGGGACCTTCCTCAACATAATTAAAGCCATCTACCACAAGCCTACAGCAAGCATCATCCTCAATGGGGAAAAACTGAGAGCCTTCCCTCTAAGATCAGGGACGAGACAGGGATGCCCACTCTCTCCACTTCTGTTCAATATAGTACTGGAAGTACTTGCAATAGCGATTAGGCAAGAAAAAGATATTAAGGGCATTCAGGTACGAAAGGAAGAAATCAAGCTCTCACTATTCGCAGATGATATGATACTCTACTTAGAGAACCCAATAACCTCCACCAAAAAACTCCTAGAAACAATAGACTCGTATAGTAAAGTTGCAGGTTATAAAATCAATACCCAAAAGTCCATGGCTTTCCTATACGCAAACAGTGAGAGAGAAGAAAGCAACATGAAAATTTTCAGAATTTACTCGTGAAGCTGGAGCGATAGCACAGCGGGTAGGGCGTTCGCCTTACACGCGGCCAACATGGCCAACCCAAGTTCGATTCCTCCGCCCCTCTCGGAGAGCCCGGCAAGCTACGATATTCGATATGCCAGACACAGTAACAACAAAGTCTCCAATGGAGACGTTACTGGGCCCGCTCAGTTGATCGATGATCAACGGGAGGGCCTTTACCTTTTACCTTACTCGTGAAGCTATCTGTATTCTTTGGGACAGTTTCAGTATTTGTTACTAATGTGTTTGAACTTTCTATTTCTTCCTGACTCATTTTTGAAAAGCTGCTTGATTCTAAAAATAGGTTAATTTTCTCTAGGTTGTTCAGTTTGTTTGCTTTGTTTGTGTTCATAGTGGTATTTCATAATGGTTTTCATTTTATAGGATCAGTTGTTGTTTTACTTCTTTTATTTCTCATTCTCTTTACCAGAATTTTCTTTTTATCTTGATGAGCCTAACAAGTTGTTATAAATTTTTTCAAATCATTTTTTTAAAAACAGCTGCTTTTGTTTTTTATTAATTTTTTGGGGGGGCAGGGTGCACGCCCAGTGATGATCCAGGGATTAGTATCAAATCAGTGGGGCTTGGCATTAAATCATTGCATTGGGGTGTTGCTGTTTTTTAAACATGGTTCATTAATTATGAACATAAATTAATTTTTAAAGTACTTCAGTGAAAAAAAAGCGTTGGAAAAAGTTTTGACGTTTCATTTTAAAGAATGTATTTAAAAGTCAAAAACAAGTATGATTACACTATGTATTGGTGTTAGGACACTTACCAGCCACAGATAGGTCCCTGGTACTATGTATGACCTCCTGAGCACAGCCAGGAATGATATCTAAGCACGGAGCCTGGAGTAAGCCCTGGATATCACTGCAGGTGGCGCCCAAATTCCATACATAAATGACCACAGTCTTCAACCCTAAGTACACTCACACAAAGATAGATAGTTGTAGATGGTTTTTACAAAACTAATAACATCTGGTGTGTTGTACAGTTTGATATCTGAAATTTTTTCTATACCATTAAGTAATATTCCAGTATTTTATCTTTCAGTGGACTTTTACTTGTTAAAATGCATTGCTTTTATTTATTGCTCAATATTGACCTTCAGGTTATTTCTATCATTTGCTACTAAACTATTATAGGATCAGTTTTGTGTTCTGATTACTCCTTAAGTCAAATTTCTAGAACAGAAATTTAAGTTATAGGGATTGACTCTTTATCTAGGTCTCAAAAATATTACTAAATCACAGACCTGTACTAATTATTTTAGTGTGTCACTGCATCCTGTAACATTCCGTAGTACTTTAGTGACACTTTTACAAATGAATATGATAGCGTTAATGTTTGTGTGTACTTGACTTAGAATACAAATAATTAGTTGTCATCACTTCTTTCTTAATCTTGTGTGCCCATATTTTTTTATCTGTTTTTCTAATGTGAACTTGGTTGATATTTTGGGAACTGTTAGAAATGTTTTGCTAGAGATATTTGTTCAGTGGAATCCCATCATCAGTTAAGGATGTTTTTAGTATACATATGTATATAATTCTACTACTTTTACATTAAGTTGGGATATGTTTCGATATAATTTTGTTAATGGGTGGGGATGATGTATGAACTGCAAAGCATTCCATGACTTTCTTCTGTGGCCTACTTCAGCACCTTGGGTTGGCTTGCTTAAAACACTACCTTTTCAGTGAGGCTGTATCAGTGATAGTTCTTGAAACTGGAACTACTCCCAACACATACTTCTTTTCTAGTTTCCCTTCCCTGTTTCATTTTCTTTTCTGTCACTTTTACCCCAATCACTAGACTATTTATTTAATGGTTTTATTTATATGCTTGCTTTATTTTCAGTCTCTGCTTACAGTCATAAGGCCAGAAATTTTTCATTATTGTTTTTCCATTGATGTGTCTGCAGTACCCAAAACAGTGTCTTTCATAAACTAAGTTTGTTTGATAAATCTTTGTTGAATGGATCAAGACGTTACTAAATTAAAGATACTGGTCCTAATGAATGATACATTTCATACTTAATATTTATTCATTTTTAAATATATGGAGTGAAATTGTCATTTTATTTGTTTTTATAGCTAACGTTTCACCTGTTGCAGTTGGTATCATTTACCATCATTGCCATTTTAATTTTGAGAATGAAGCTGTTTTTGACGCCACACATGTGTATTATGGCTTCCTTGCTATGCTCTCAACGGGTAAGATACTCCTTTGGATGTCATTTTCCTAAAACAGCTCCACTACCTAGAGTGTAGGTGGTGGAGCTGTTTGGCTATCTAACTAATCTATCTAACACCTGTCTAACTACCTATAGTGCAGTTACCACAACTTTGCCAAGTAATCTGAAATATTAAAGCACTGTGTTTATTTCAAATGATTTAGAATGTTCATGGTATACTCTAATGTTCGAAATGTTGGGCACTGAACTAGAGAGAGAGAGAGAGAGAGAGAGAGAGAGAGAGAGAGAGAGAGAGAGAGCATACAGCAGGTTAGGCACTTCCCTTGTGTGTGACTGATCCAGGTTAGATTCCCCAGCAACACAAATGTTTCTCTGAGCACTGTCAGCAGTGTTTTCTGAGCACAGAGCCAGGAGTAAGACCTGAGCACTGCAGGTGTTGCCCCAAACCAAAATAAAATAAATGAATAAAGTTAGAAACAGAAGTACAATTAGCTTTGAAAATAATTCTAAATTTTAACTGCTAATTCCATTATTAGTGATGTGCTTCTCTGTTACTGTGGTAGTGCCCTATCCACAAACATACTTTTTGCTTTGTGTTTTGTTTTGTGCCCATATCTGGTGGCAGTCAGAGACCACTCCCAACTTGATGCTGGGATTCCAACCTGGAACCCACATACAGAACATGTACCTCAGCCCTTTGAATGCTCCCTAGCCCCTCACAAACAGCTTTTACTCCCCCCCCCCCTCATTTTTTTTGTATTTTGGGCCACACCCAGAGGTACTCTGGATAGACTTACTTCTGGTTCTAGGCTGAGGGATCTCTCCTGGAGGGGTTCAGGGACCACATAGGGCACTGGAGATCAAGCCCAGGTCAGACTTGTACAAGGAAGGTGCCCTGCCCACTGTACTATCTCTTTAGCCTCCAAAACATAATCTGCTCAAGTTAAAGTCTTGGAATAGTTTCATGACCTATTAAAACTGTGTCCTAAACTACTTATCAAATACTAAAAGTATATGCTATGAATTGTTCTCTTATTGATTGGCTTAGGGACTCCTTATGGAAAGTTAACAGATCTAGGCCATCATTATATCTAATACACAGAAGAGCTGCTGAATACGTCACACGGACAGCATCTATTGATGCATAACAAAGTCGCTGAAGCTTGGGGAACAGGGCACTTCTGGAAGTACCCTATTTAGTTTTGATTATGAGTATTTTGTCTCATAGTATTATAATGTTTATCTTCCTGACTAAAAGGTACATGTCAGTATTTGTGGGGTTTCTCTGAGTTATTTATTTATGTCCATAAAAGGCAAGTTGATGTTAATGGATGTGGTTCTATAAATTTGTGATTTGTTCTGCTTAATTTCTAGTAGTAAATGAACACTTAGAAGGATCAGGAATTCTTAATTATTTTGAGAAGGAAAAGTCTGTTTTTAATAGAATTCTGTCATTCTGAAATATTTGCTATTTTTGAACAACCACTGGTGATATTTCTGTTGATTATAATGTGCTGACAGTATCAATGAAAACTTTAAGTAGAACTCTATATATGAATTGTAAATAAATGACTTCTTTTATTTTAGCTCTTTGGCTGGCTTTTTAGCAAAATTCGTTTTGAGAATATTGTGTTTGGCATTCTAACAGTGATGTCAATACAGGGCTGTGCCAACCTCCATAGCCAGTGGAGTGTGATGGGAGAGTTTAGCAACCTGCCTCAGGAAGAGCTGATACAGTGGATAAAATACAATACCAGACAAGGTGTGTGGAGTATGGATATACTACGTCCAGTATGTCCAGTTGTATATATATTATGCTATTATAATATATATAATGTATATTATATAGTTATCATTTCACATGTGTGTTTGTGTACCTTTAAAATGCACAGACTTCTGGACTCTCCCAGATGTTGAGCTTACTCACAGCACTCTTCACAAAATCAGCCTGGCATAAACAGTTTTATGCTTCTAAAAACCCATCCTCCTAAATGATTGCCAAAATAGTTTTGATAAACATCAGGAGTTAATGATGACTCACAAAAATCTGTTCTATTGATCTAAGATCACTGCTGTATTTTATTTATGACATTGACAAGTCACAGATAAATTAATTTTCTAATAGCAATCCTACACCATGACAGGACACTGGAAAAGATGACTTCCGACTGGGGTAAGGAGAATGTCAAATATCTGCTCCAACTCTGTGGAGTCATAATCTTATTATTATAATCTTAATAATAATAAGAGTTATAATCTATTATTCTGTTTTCATAATTCACTTACACTCATTTTAAACACTGCACTATATTTTTAGTTCAACTGCTTTTATTCCTGTCTTTATGTAAAACCATATCAAGCAGAGTTTATTTCACACTAAAATAATACTTGGAATTTTGCAGTAATAAACATTTATACTCTGTTGACATATGTGTTTTCAAACTTAAGATACTTAAGAGTTTTATTTAGAAGTATTTAGAGAATGCTCAGTACATCTCAAACATCCTGTTATTTACATAATGCAAAATTGATTAAAATAATGAGAATATTTATAATTACTCATAGTAAGTTATTATATAAGAAGTGAGCATTTGGTCTTTTTATGGTCTGTGACAGAAAAATCAAAGTTAAGTAGAACTGGCTAGTATCTTTTGGTATATTGCTAGTTGTTACCAGAAATATCTTTATAAATGCCATTTACCTGTGAAGTAATACTAGCAAATAATAAAATAACTTCATGAAATACATAATTTTATAAACTTAGACAGAAACTAAAGAAGCTAATTATGTATAAAAATATCTGAGGGAAAAACGTTTTCCTCTGATCAATTCTGAGTACTGCTGTTCATAACCTACAGAAGCTCAAAATCTATTTAAAAAAGATGTACCATGAAACTTGTTCTTTAAAACATTTAGTTCTTAGAATTTTAAATTAGTAGAACAAGCTATGAACACTATAATTTTTTCTCATTCTAGATATCTTTCCAGGCTCTCATCTCTCTGTTTTTGTTTCGTTCTGTTTTGGGACCACCCCCAGCAGTCTCAAAAGTGCTCAGGTGGGACTTAGGGAATCATATGAGGTGTTGTAGTTGCACCCCCCAGCGATTTGCACTCTCAATCCCTTCTTGCTGAGCTAGCATTCAAATCATATTGTTTGAACGTGGCAAGAAGCTGTGAAGTTACTATTCGAATCATATTGTTTGAACGTGGCAAGAAGCTGTGAAGTTGCTATGGTAGGGGTGAGGGAGCAAAGCGCTGATACTTCCTAACTGCTCAGGCTTGGACAAGTCTCTCAGCTCCACTGTGTACGGGTGGCTTGTTCTACTAAATAGGAGTATCAAAGAATCTTTCTAATAAAACAGATTAAATAAGTGTAGCACGATCCCTGGCATCAAGGTAATGAACATTTAACAGCAGTTGGCAGTTATAGTGAACAGTCAATATTGAATGAAGAAAAAACTGGTTACTTTGAAATGTGTTTTCTTTACTTTTTAAATTATACAATATTTCATAAATGCATAAAAGTCTGGGCAAACACAATGCATAGCCATATATCCACTACCCAGAGTTTCAAGTAGCAAATATTTAAATGAATACCATCTTTCTAATATGAGTTCAAATATTATATATACAGCTTTTGTAATTTTTTAGTAAAAGATGCTTTAGGAAATACCATCTTGTTTTTCAGATGCCGTGTTTGCTGGTGCCATGCCCACAATGGCTAGCATCAAGCTCTCTACTCTTCGCCCAATTGTGAACCACCCACATTATGAGGATGCAGACTTGAGGTCGGCAGCTGGTTGGATGTTTCAGTCAGACACACTTAGAAGTTATATTCACTCTTAGAAGAGAAAATCACACAGCTATACACACAGACACACACATATATCTATCCTGGTATTAAAAAATACCAGGATAGATATTGGAAAATTGGAAAATATCTACTGTCTATCCGAATATGACAATATGTACCAAGTAATTTTAAAGCAAGCTTGCCAGACCTCTGAAATTAAAAACTCAAACATTAGCTTTTATTAAAAAAAAGCTTAAAATTGTGTCACATATTTATGAATATGTATATGTATGTATATGTATCTGTATGCATGTGTGTGTTCCAGTAAAATAGATCCTACATAGTAATAATAGGCATTCTGGTACATTTGTGTAATGGCCATAGTTCCAGTAAGTAACTCTTGCTGTAGGTGTCACAGATCCACCACCTGACTTAACGCTTTTTATCTTGCTGTTTGCCAGTGACTATACATTTAACAGATAAGAACAGTACCTGAAATGTGCTATATTATATGCATTATGAAAATTTACAGGTTTTACTGATTAGAGAATTTCAGTTTCCATGAAGGTATTAAAGCTCTGTTTTCCTGAAATGGCTGACTTGAAATATTATTTTAATTTTTGCATCTGCATAGATAGTACAGGGTGCTTGCTATGCATGCATCCAACCTGGGTTTGATCCCTGGCACCATATATGGTCCCTCATGCCCTGACAGGGGGTGATTTCCTAGCACAGACAACAACTAAGCGCTGCTAGGTGTGGCCCAAAAGCAAACAAAATTATTTTAATTCTAATAATTGTCAGGATAATCTTTTAGTGGCCAGTTGTTATAGATAAAATTTTTATGTGCTGTAAATCAAGTCATTTTATTTTATTTTTTGTCTTCATAAATTTTATTTTTTAATAGAATCACAATTATAAAGTTGTTCATGATTTGGTGTCATTTAATGTTTCAACACCAGTCCCTTCACCAGTGTACTTTTCCGAACAACAAATGGTCTCAGTTTCCCTCCCCCCACCCCGCCTGTCGCTATGCAGGCAGGCATTCTCTGTCTCTCTCTCTGTCTCTCTTTTCTCTCTCCCCCTTCCTCTCTCCTCTCTCTCCCCCCCTCTTCTCTCTCACCCCTCTTTCTCCTTTTTTCTCCCTCTCCCCTCCCTCTCTCTTCTCTCTCTCTCTCCCCTTCTTTACCCCCCCCCCCCTTTATGGTTTGCAATACAGGGAATGAAAGGTTATCAGGTATTTTCCTTTACCTACTTCCAACACTCAGTTTCTATCCAAAATGATCATTTCCAACTATTGTCATATTGGTCCCTTCACTATCCTAACTGCCCTTCTTCCCCCACATGCTTTTATGGGAAGCTTTCAGCCATTGACCAGTCCTCCTGGCCTCTGTTTACTCTGGCTTTGGATATTAGTCATATATATATATATATATATATATATATATATATATATATATATATATATATGAGGGGCTGGAGCGATAGCACAGCGGTAGGGCGTTCGCCTTACAAGCGGCCAACATGGCCGACCCGAGTTCGATTCCTCCGCCCCTCTCGGAGAGCCCGGCAAGCTGCCGAGAGTATTCGATATGCCAGACACAGTAACAACAAAGTCTCCAATGGAGACGTTACTGGGCCCGCTCGAGCAAATCGACGATCAACGGGAGGGCCTTTACCTTTACCTTTACCTTTAGTGAGTATATATGTATACTCACAATAGTGATAGCACAGCGGGCAGGCGTTTGCGTTGCCATGCCGCTGACCTGGCCAACCCTGGTTCGATTCCTCCACACCTCTCGGAGAGCCCAGCAAGCTACCAAGAGTATCTCACCCGCAAGGCAAAGCCTGGCAAGCTCCCCATGATGTATTTGATATGCCAAATACAGTAACAACGAGTCTCACAATGGAGATGTTACTAGGCCCGCTGGAGCAAATCAATGAACAACGGGAGGACAGTGCTATATATGTATACATATTGTATATAATATATGTATATATACATAGTATATATGTGTATATATATATATTTTATATACCGCAGATAAATGCTGTCATTTCTATACCTGTCTCTCTCCTTCTAACTCATTTCACTCAGCAGATACTCTCCATGTCCATCCATTTATAACCAAATTTTATTACTCC
This sequence comes from Sorex fumeus, assembly GCF_029834395.1. Classification (NCBI taxonomy): domain Eukaryota; kingdom Metazoa; phylum Chordata; class Mammalia; order Eulipotyphla; family Soricidae; genus Sorex; species Sorex fumeus. Next base: position 77,191,607 of record NW_026606094.1, on the reverse strand, counting down.
AGTCTTCCTAATGGCTGCATAATTTTGCATTGCATAGATATACCTTCGTTTCTTTATCCATTCATCTGTTCTTGGGCACTCGGGTTGTTTCCAGATTCTGGCTCTGGTGAATAGTGCTACAATGAACATAGAAGGCAGATAGTGTTTCTGCTGTGTGTTTTTGGGCCCCCAGGTATATTCCCAGAAGTGGTATTGCTGGGTCATATGGGAGCTCAATTTCTAGTTTTTGGAGGAATATCCATATTGTTTTCCAAAAAGACTGGACCAGTCAACATTCCCACCAACTATGAATGAGAGTTCCTTTCTTCCCGAATCCACTCCAGCACTGGTTGTTCTTGTTCTTTTGTATGTGTGTCAGTCTAGGTGGTGTAAGGTGATATTGTTTTGATTTGCATCTCCCTGATGATTAGTGATATATAATGTTATTTCATGTGCCTTTTGGCCATTTGAGATTTTTCTTTGAGGAAGTTTCTGTTCATTCCTTCTCCCCATTTTTTGATGGGGTTGGATTTTTTTTTCTTGTAAGTTTCTACTGCTGTCATATAACTTTGATTTAGTCCTTTATCAGAAGGGGTATGGGTGAATGATTTTTTCCCCATTCCATGGGCTATCTTAGGCAGTAGATAAGTTGCTTAAGTGTTTAAGGTTTAACGCTGGTTGTTGAGATTCTTGTATACTTGAGATTCTAAAATTACAAGCATAGGGGCTGGAGAGACAGCACAGCAGGTAGGGCGTTTGCCTTGCATGCAGCCGACCCGGGTTCGATTCCCAGCATCCCATATGGTCACTTGAGCACCGCCAGGAGTAACTCCTGAGTGCAGAGCCAGGAGTAACCTCTGTGCATCGCCAGGTGTGACCCAAAAAGCAAAAAATAAATAAATAAATAAAATTACAAGCATAAATAGCAATTTATTGAGAATTACATAAAAACTCATGTAAGTTCAGATCTTCTTTTTTTAAATCATATTTTAGTGAACATTCCTACTCTTATAGCACCTATTGAGATATTTTCTCCACAACCCCAATTGTCTTGAACATTCTACTTGCTACATTCAGTCACAACTCCTATGCTTTTCAGAGTCTAGAAATGAAATTATCTACTCAAATCTATGTGTTCACTCTATCCAGCTTCTAGCTGAATGTGTCCCATGAGCAGATACTATGAAGTATGCAACAGGTGTTTTATGTTTGGAATTATCCTGCTTTCGACTGTGGTCTTTGTTATGTACTAAAAAGCAGCACAGTCATTTCTCAGCATCTTTGGGGATTGGTTCTAGAACCTTAGTGGAAACCCAGATCTATAGATGCCCCATTTCCTTACATAAAATGAGCTAGTGTTTGTGTTACTCTACACACATCCTTCCATATGTATACTTTAGGTCATCTCTAGATGGCTTATAATATCTAATGCAACATTAATTGTTATACTATTTTGTTTACAATCGTGACAAAAGGTAAAAGTCTACATATTTAGTACAGATGTACCCACTGTGTAATGCTGCGTCGTACTTTTTTTTTTTCAGTTCATAGTGGTTAATCTTGGATGCAGAAACCATAAGGGCTAACTGTACTTAATTTTTTTTTCCGGTAGGGCGTTTGCCTTGCATGCAGCCAATATGGCCGACCCGAGTTCAATTCCTCTGCCCCTCTCGGAGAGCCCGGCAAGCTACCGAGAGTATCTCGCCCTCAGGGCAAAGCCTGGCAAGCAGCTCCTCGTGCTGTATTCGATATGCCAAACTCAGTAACAACAAGTCTCACGGTGGAGACGTTATTGGGCCCGCTCGAGCAAATCGATGAACAACGGGAGGACCTGACCGTGACAGTGACCGTACTTAAAATTCAATCTATTTTAGCATGTGCAAATTATTGGTAAGAAAGTGAAAATTACTATCCCCCAAATATTTGAGACAGTTTGGGGTCATATATATCAATGTTTCACCAGCACTGAGCTTTCAATTTGCTACTTAAGTTTTCTTGTTCCGTATTATTATAGTTTACTTAATTTTTAAAAGAACTTCTGCTTTTATTTAAAGGGCTCGAACAAAAATAGTTTATTCTACATACAGTCGAAAGTCTGCAAAAGAAGTAAGAGATAAACTTATAGATTTATATGTGAATTATTACATTTTTGAAGAGGCATGGTGCGTTGTAAGAACTAAGTAAGTATGATAAAAGTATACTTTTCAGTAAGAAATGTTTTGTTATAGATATTATTTTAAAAGAAATTTTATTCACCAAAATTGTTTCCCTCTTTCAACTAACAATATTAGTATTCTGGTTTCAATTTAATATCATAATTTTATCTTTTAAAATTTTCAAGTTTTGTATTTTTATTCAATGTGTAAAATACATTTTAAAATTCATTTTACTGCATATCTGAAATATAGATTTAAATGTATAACAAAGGGAAGTATAGAATTCTACATACCTCTGTGGACAGGTAATTCCTAGCATTCGGAGCATATCCATAGAGGACATAAATCATTTGCAAGTTTCTTGGGCTTTTGGCAGATTCTTAAAACATCCCAAAAAGCAGAAAGCAGACTTATGATTACTGATTTAAGAGGTCAGGGTATAGCAGAGCTACTATACTTTTTAAAGAGAACCCTTTTATACAGAGAACTCCTTTAGAAGTAAGGGATATATAGAGAAGGACTTTCAGATATGATATTATGTCCAAACCCTGGACAGGCTCTAAAAAAAGAGGGACTCGAGATAGTACAGTGGGTAGAGCTGCTGACCTGGCTTCGATCTCCAGCATCCCATATGGTCTCTGAGCCCACCAAGAGTGATTCCTGAGTGCAGAGGTAGGAGTAAACCTGAGCACTGCCTGGTATGTTCCAAAACCCAAAAATTATAAAAGAGAGATAGTTGGAATCTAAAAGTACTAAGTAGAAACAGTTACTGTACGTGACATGAAATCCAGTATTTAAATTCCATTCTAGAGCAACCACAAATGGTCAGTCAACAAGTAGGCAGAGCACTGCAGAATACTATAATGTATTAACTTAAACCTTTAAGTTAAAGAATATTAGGCCTAAGGGGAAATGGGCACATGTGACCAATACTCAGGGGAAAAGACATTAAGTAGACATGAATCAAGTCAGTCCAGATGTTAGTTAGCAAACAACGTTTGCAAAGTCGTCATTACAAAGTTTTAAACATCAAGTAACTAAAGGAAAACTTGGCATACAAAAGCGGTTAGAGGAGCCCGCAGTCCCCACCAGGGTGTGTGTCAGTGACTCGTGCCTGGGAGGCCCAGGGGGCCTTTCCACTGCAGCACTGCAGCCTTGTGTCCTGCATGGAACTGCTGAGCAGTATGGCCCAGGGTGGCCCCTAAGCACTGCAGGGAGGCCCCTCCCAGAAAGTGATTTAAATGTTGAGATATGGGATCTCAACTGATAAATAAAACATCCACCTCAGAAAAATATGAATTGTATAACAAGTACGAATAAGTGAAATCAGAATTGTTAAAATTTGTTCAATAGATCTGAAATGACAACAAAGGACAACTGGTAAATTTGAAAACAGATTTTTAAAGTAGCCAGTCTAAAGAACAGGGTTGAAAATAATGACTGAAGGGAGATCACATTAAGGCACAGAAGTAGTTAAAAACAAAGACTAAAGAAGAAGAAAAAAAACAGACTAAAGAGAAAATGTTCAAAGTAATGAGAAAAAGTAATATACTCCACTAGATATGATTTTTAGATATGATTATTTAAAAATAATTATCAGCAGTATTAGAATGATTTGATTCATTGTTAAATATAATCATGTAATTATTACAAATTATTAGGTAATTGTAATTTATTACTAATAATTTTCCTAAAAAATTACCCACTGACTAATAATTGGATAATTCAAAATACTGAAGGAAAATATCAACTACAAATGACATATTCGGTGAATGTATAATTTAGGACAAGTGGTAAAACATTTAAAATAAAAATCTGAGATAACTTGTTGCTCACATACTTAACAGTTAAGATCAAGTAGAATTCTTCTTTTTTTAAAACAATGAAATTTAATCATTATCCTACATTGTACACCTATACATACACAGTGCTCAAATTTATATGAAAACTTAAGGTAAAACATGATACTTAAACTTCTAGAAAAGACAGGAAAATTTATAATATCTTAACATAATCACATCTACATTTCAGTTTTATCACTCCTTGTTCCACAATCTCTTCTATCTTGTTTTCTTTTTAATTATTTTCCTTCTTTTTCAAATAGAATTCTTTAAGCTTGTGGAATTTGATACAAGATAGTAATGAAAATATACCAATGTACTAAAATGTATTAGAAGTATAAAATATTTGGATAAATATTCATTACTTTCATGCACATGTATTTTTCTTCTAAAAATCTTTAACCTATTTTATGTAAAGAAATGACATTGTATTTTGTTATGTAAATAGATTTAATATATAATAAAAGTAGCATAAGAAAGGAAGTTTCAAGAAACTTGAAAAACATGATTTACTGGCAGTAATTCAATTTTACTGTTAAATTTTGATAAATGATAGATGCCTATGGTAATTCGTAGAGCAAGCACCAAAAAAATGCAACCATGAGTAATAAATAAATGATCAAATGATATAATAAAATTTGATTTACATGAAAGTCTAAAAAGATAATTAAAAATGGAGGAAACAGGAAAAAATGGAAAATAGCATGCCTAAATAATAGCAGGTAATTACAAAAGTGAATGAGAACTAAATACTTATATCAAATATGATGATAAAATTTAAAAAGTACATTTATTTTATTGCATTTTGATAATGTTAGTAGAAAGATTTTTATGTTGTATAAGAAAGGTAAATTTTTTTAAAAAACAAGAAAGGTAAAATTGTTTAGTCAATGCATTTGTATTTTAAAATTTTTATGTTGTGATTCTTTCCCACGTTCATCACTTAAATTGAAAGTTTGAGTCTTAATCACCAAAATTCCTCTAAAGAAGAGAAGAGATAGTGTTTAAAATCACCCTATCACCAGAAATAGGTTTGAGAGTCCCTAACTCCTCAGGAGACTACAGTCTGTGGGCACTATGGGAAATGAATTTTCAATTTATATTGATGATAACACATCTTTCATTTTTTGGTCACACAGAAGATAAAGGTGCCACCGAAGAATTTAATTTCATGTTTTTTTAATCTCTGTTGAACTTGGGTCTTTGTTGAAATCATGCTAAAAATATTAGGTATGTATTGAATGAATACACATATATATACACACACTTACATTCTTGTTTGGTTTTTCAGACCCGGTTGCAGCATGCTTGAGATTTGGGATCTGGAAGACCCTTCCAATGCTGCCAACCCTCCCTTATGCAGCATCTTGCTCAGTGATGCAAAGCCTTACTTCACCACAGTTTTTCAGAATAGTGTGTACAGAGTATTGAAGGTTAATGCAGCATGAGTCAGTCCATTACACTGTGCTGTAGAGAAGTGCGTCTAAAGCAACCACTTTGGGCCTTACATACATCAATAAAAATCTTTAATAAGGGACCCTTAAGAAAAAGATATTAAGACAAAATTTTTCTGATTATTCAGAGTTTGTATTGCTTTTCATTGAATAGCAACCCTATTACGGTTGTCATATAAATGATCAAATTATATCAGATTATATAAACAAATGTTCATCTTAAAGAAGAATATGTATGTATAAGAACAGTGAAATTTAAAAATCAAAGATAGGTAAGTCCTTTTGTATCCGCCTATATGAATTCCTTCAGACTCTCTGTGGTTCCAGGGTGCAGCAGCTCAGGCTCTTTCTATACTTAGCCTAAGGCATCTTTTCAGGGTGTTTGAGATCCTACTATTGGTCACAACGTGTTTACCTCTGTGAGGAAACTTTCTCTTCATAACCAATGGTCTGTTAAGCTGGATTTGCTTTCAGTAGTCCTCAGGAGAGATCTATAATAGATTTTTAGTAATTCAAGTTTATAATTTCTTTATAATTTCAAGGTTTTTTTCAAAACATTTTGTGATGTTTGAATCTTGAAATTTATTTAATCAAATAAGAATTTACCATTGGTTTGTTCTGAATCAAAATTCAACTGATTATTAATCTGTATTTATAATCCAGTGGTTTTTCTTTTGATATTCAGATAAAATAAAAATTGTTATGTGTAAAACTGAATTTGGGGATTAAACATAACCAGGAGAAAAGCCAGCTTAATTTATCAAGTGAGATTTTAAGATTCTAGATCTTGAATAATTAAAAAAAAAAGACATTGTCATCTTGAGAGCCCTTTGGCTCCCCTTATGTTATCTTCCTTTCCAGTCATCATCTTTTGTAATAACACATTTTTAAAGTCCTCATTTATATGGGGATTTGGATAAAGAAGCTGGTGCTTCATAAGTCTTTCACCCAATTTATAATCTACCCAAGAATAAATGGCAAATTTCTATCTTAAAGGTATCATTGCCAAACATTATTTTCCTCTGCTGGGAAGTAAATATGCTACATTTCTAATATTTTAGCATACATCTACTTTAAAATATCTTGGAGTTTTTTTTATGCCTTATGTCTTGGCTCTCTGCATGTGGCATAAGAAAATTACTTAATTCTGTGCATTAATTTACTTCTAGTAAGTAGATTGTATTTGAGAGCTTAAAAAGAATTATCTTTTAATTTTTATAATTGAACAAGATTTCAATGCAAGGGGCAAAAAATCGAAAAGTCATATGTCGCATTTATTTCTGTTAGCATTTTCAAGAAATATATGCATGTGGGGTAAAGAAGGAAAGAGACATGAGTGCAAAGTAGGCATAACATTTAAAATTCTTAAAAGTTAAAACATTTGCATGATATTTTATAGAAAGGATTTAAAGAAGTTAGTAATTTTTTAAAAGGAGAGCTGCTTTAATAAAACTTAGTACAAAGTTACATGTAGTTTTATATAGGAAAAACCAGTAAGACTTTCAACTCTTTTTTTCAATGCAGATAAAACATGCCACATTTTACTTATATTACCATTTTTAAATAATTGTTTCACTCTAAGTGAAAGAAAGGAGATATAGCTCCAAAAAATTCAAAGAACACAATTTGAATAGTGTTTTTATAGGAAAGATTTAAATACTTTGTTACAGTTGTACAGCAAAGGGACAAGTTGTATTAACTAATAAAATGTTCCTTACAAATATAATGTGTTAAACTATAAACTTAAGTTATTTTTATGTACTGTGTATGATAAAAATTTTAAACCCCTTGAAGATCCTCAGTGTGTTTCTTATTCTTCTCCTTTCATAAGTATGCATTTTGATACTGAAATAGTCAGAAATCTTAGGGCCCTGATTTAATATTTTCGCAGTAATTGCCATTTTGTATCAGCCCAGGATAAACAGTCTCACTCAGAAGCAATGAGGTAGAATGGAAATTGTGTGGGCTTTTTTATACAATTGGAGCTAAATTCGGATTTTGACACTTTACCACCATTCCAGTGTTCAACTGGAACTCTGAATACTGAGCACTTGCTGTCTCCCAGGCACTGTGCTAAGTTTGGTCACATTCCTAGGTTACATGAGTTCTGTGTTTCTATAAATCAGAACTCACAGATCCTGCCAGGCAGGGTCGATATGAGTAGCTGAGAGAGTGTTTGAGGATGCTTGGAGCGTACAGGCTGTCAGCAGAGTTTGTTCACATTTGTTGCCTCCCACAGCTCTGGAAGAGTCCAGCTCAGTAATACCAAACTACATTGTAGGTTACCTCAGAATTATAAATAGTCTTACCTTTAGTGTTTATAAGTAGAAATAATGAACTTCATCTTCAAACAAACATGCTATTTATCGCATAGATGAATTCTACTGTGTATCTTTTTGAAATATGAAGACTATAAATACTGCAGGTTGAGTATTTTAATAATAACTTTAATATTTTAACAATACTCAGTACACTGAAGCATTTTTCCTAGTTTCCATGGCCATAGTATTTGCCTTCACATTTGTTGAAACCATGGCAAGAAATAAGTTGCAACAAGCATGCAGTGGGCCGGTTAATAATTCAGTTATCAGAAACTTGTGTATAACCTAAATATGTGTGAGCTGCTGCTGCTGCTCTGAATGAAACAGGACAGCACTTGCCATGTTAATTTTAAGAATAAAATCATGTTCGTTGAAATCTCCAGGCTCTCATGGAGTCAGGGATGGACTACTTCCCCACTTCTCCCTGTATTTCTGGGAACCTGACAGTCATGCCCATGAACCGCCTCTGGCTTGTGCCAAATAAGTTCAATAACTGGCCAAGATCTAGAGATTCCTAAATAAATCTCAAAAGAGATCAACAAGCTGCATATATGCTTCTGGACTCCACACCAGGCTGAGTGTCACATGGGGCAAGATGGCGTGGGTCAGGTGAGCCCACTACCCACCCAGTCAGAGCCCTGGCAGCTGAAAACCCACACTCCACAATCACTGCCATGCTCATGGTCATAAGCCGCTGCTTGCGATGAGCCTCATCTAGAAATTGATCTGTTGAAAAACCCAGGTATGTGAGGTTTGTGATTAAAATTCCCATGCTCTCCTGGAGTCAGAGGTGGGCTACCTCCCCCCATCTCCCTGTTCTTCTGGAAGCTTGGCAGTCATGCCCATGAACTGCCTCTGGCACTACATGTTTTTTTAGTATTAAGAAGTAGAATTAAAACAAATGTTTAAGTGATTGTTGTACTAAGGAAAAGAGAAACGTACCCCTAGATGGTATTTTGCCCTTAGGCGGGTCATCTTACTGGATGAGAATTTGTCCTAGGAGGAGCTTCCCCTGAGGAAAGGACTTACATCTGTTGTCATATGACCACACCTATGTGTAATTGCTACCCCAGCCCCTCATGATTTGGGATATAACTAAGGCTGTAAGAGTGGGCACAGGGGAAAAGGGTAGGAAGAAGAATACAGAGGTGGGTGAGACTGGAAGGAGGAAGAGGGAGATGAGATTGGAATAAACTGCAACTGATCACCAACCGGCCTGGCCCTTGTTTACTCCTTCTTCCATCCATTGCATCCACTGTCCAGGGTGAGGGAGATGGCCTGAGACCACAAATGCAGGTGGTGAGAGAGCGCTGAGGTGTTGTATTCATTTTTTTATTACATAGGTTAGTCTTTCCTAACCTCAGCAGGGTCCTTATCCAGGTATTTCTTTTTGGGTCATGACAGCATTTGTCCATGATCATGCTCTTATGTTTTATGGTGCTTGGCCTGTCCCTTTTCGATGTGAGGGTAACTTACTGCTTGCACTAGGTCCATCCAAATCCCTTCATCGGGACCCTCCTTTCAAGGTAGTAGGAGCTAAGGGCAACTAACACTTAAGTCGAATAAATCTGACATGCCCAGGAGTAAATATTATTCAGAGACAATTAACTCTCACGTAACAAGAGCATAGCTTTAACTGTCTTTATGTGTCTATACCCCAAAAAAGAACATTGCTCTATTGGGAGGATCCTCCCAGGATGGGAGAAGCATGCTGAAAGTAGACTATAGACCAAACATGATTGCCACTCAATGCCTCTCTTGCAAACCACAATACCCAAAAGGAGAGAGAGAGAGAACAAAAGGGAATGCCCTGCCACAGAGGCAGGGGGGGATACTGGGACCCGTGGTGGTAGAAAATGGGCACTGGTGGAGGGATGGGTACTTGTTCATTGTATAACTGAAACCCAAGCACAAAAATTTGTAAGTCTGTAACTACCTCATGGTGTTTCACTAATAAAAATAATTTTTTTTAAAAAAAGAACATTGCTCTAAAATAAACTGCAAAGGACATAAAGGAAAGAGAAAAGCAATGTTTCACTTACAAATACAAAATCCAGAATACTCTGAAGAATCTGACCTTACAGGTCACAGAGTCTGATTAGGGGAAATGAGTGACTAACAGATAGGGGAAGGAGAGCACAAAAGAGAAGTTAAAAATGAATGAGATTGCAAAAGAGGCATTGAGTGGCAATCATGTTTGGTCTATAGTCTACTTTCAGCATGCTTCTCCCATCCTGGGAAGATCCTCCCAACACCCTTTATTTGGTGCTCCCTTATATATCTGAGCTCCCTTTTCCCCTAGCATGTGTGAACCAACACCCAAAAGGAGAGAGAGATCAAAAGGGAATGCCCTGCCTCAGAGGCAGGGGGGTATGGGGGGATGGGGGTGTGAGGGATACTGGGATCCATGGTGGTGGACAATGGGCACTGGTGGAGGAATGGGTACTTGATCATTGTGTAACTGAAACCCAAGCACAAAAATTTGTAAGTCTACAACTGTACCTCATGATGTTTCACTAATAAAAAATTTAAAAAATTAAAAAATTAATAAATTTTTTAAAAAAATGAATGGGAATGCCAGGGAAGCATTGTGATGGGTGTTACTCAATAAACCTAAGCTCCTTGTGGCGTAGGAGAAAGGACCAGACCAATATTATCCAACAGTCAATAACGTCATAAAAGCCTGGGTAGCCATACTTTTATTTCTTGATACAAATTTTAGGTTGAAGAAGGTTATAAGAGACAGTGAAGGTCATTTCTTAATAATCAAGGGATACATATATCAGGAAGAAATTACATTCCTAAATGCATATGCACCCAATGAGGGACAAGCAAAATACTTAAAACAACTGCTAATCAACTTCAAGGAAGACATTGGTAGCAAGACAATAATAGTTGAAGACTTCAACATTGCCTTGTCACCTCTTTATAGATCAGCGAGACTAACACTCATCAAGGAAATATACTGGCTTTGAAGGATGAAATGAAAGAGAGGGGGACTAGTAGATATATACAGAGCTTTTCATCACCCCAAAGCTGAATATATATCCTTCACCAGTACACAGGGGACATTCTCTGAGATAGACCACATGCTGGGCCACAAAACATACCACCATAAAATTAAGAGAATAAAAATTGTATCTATCTTTTCAGACTATGAGGAACTGAAATAGAAGGTAATCACACAGAAACGGAAAATCAAATACCTGAAAATTGAACAGCTTGCTACTGAACAACCAGTAGGTTAGAGAAACAATCAAAAAAGGAATCAAAAGATTCCTGGAAATAAATGAGAGTGAGTAAATGAGCTACCAGAACTTGTGAGATACAGAAAAAGTGGTGTTAAGAGCAAGCTTACATCAGGAATGAAGGGCTCACTTGACTTCACGCATAAGACCTTAGAAAATGACCAACAAAAGACACTCGGACCAGGTGGGAGGAAGAAAATAATCAAACTTAGAGAAGAAATTAATGATCTAGAATCCCAAAAGTGATCCAAATGATCAATGAAACCAAGAGCTGGTTCTTTGTAAATATAAACCTAGATTGATAAACTACTAGCAAGACTCAGAGAGACAGACAGACAGACCCTAATAAAACAAATCAGAAATGAAAGAGGGGACATCACCACAGAAGCTACACAAATTCAAACAATGATCAGCAATTAGCAATTACTTTGATAATCTTTATGCCATAAGACAGATGAACCTAGATGAAATATGAACTTCTGGATTCAAATAACCTCCCAAGGTTGAACCAAGAAGATTGGGAATACTTGAACAGCCCTATCACTATCAAGAAAATTGAAATGATAATCAAAAGTCTACCCAAAACAAAAGCCCAGGTGGATTCTTTCATACCTTTAAATAGGATCTATGGCCAATCCTTTTCAAGTTTTTCCAGGAAACAGAAGAAACAGAGTTTCTATGAGACAAGTATCACAGTTATACCAAAAGCAGACAGATACGACAAGGAGTTCTCTCTTCTTGTAATCAGGCAAAATAGAATGTTAGAAATACATTCAAAATAGCAACCACAAACATCAGAAGATGGATTAACAAATGAGGTGAAAGACTTATACAGTAAACAATATTGAAATAAATAGAAGAGGATTCTAGGAAGCTGAAACATATCCCTGTTTATAGATCGGAAGAATCAATATTATCAGGATTTCCACCCTATTCAAGGTATTATAGATATTTACATATTTATATATTCATGTAAATATGTATGCATTATACATGCATGTATTTCACTGCAACTTGGAGCTGAAGGGTTCATGCTGAGTGAAAAAGGAAAAGGACAAAAACTTGATCTCCTCTGTGAATACATTAGTGCAAATCAAGAGAAAAGACATCATTGAACAATGACAAGCCCTTGACTTTGGATTACACTATTGATCATTAAATCTGGGGGGAGCCAAAGGGATAAAATCAATCAGACTCAGAGCTGAAGCAATAACACAGCAGGTAGGGCATTTGCCTTGCACATGGTCAACCCGAGTTCAATCCCCGGCATCCCATATGGTGGGATCCCAAGCATCGCAAGCAACCGCCAGGAGTAATTCCTCATGTAGAGCCAGGAGTAACTCCTGACAATCGCTGGGTATGACCCAAAAAGAAAAACAAAACAAAAATCAACCAGACTGAAGGTGACATAGGACCAGTGGTGGAAGGTCCTAGGCACTTTTGTAGTGGTTTCAAGTAACTTTGTAACATCAATCATATACTTTGATGTTAATGTAAGCACAGCGGGTAGGGCGTTCACCTTGCATGCGGCTGATCTGGGTTTGATTCCTCTGTCCCTCTCAGAGAGCCCGGCAAGCTACTGAGAGTATCCCACCCGCATGGCAGAGCCTGGCAAGCTCCCCGTGGCATATTCAATATGCCAAAAACAGTAACAACAAGTCTCACAATGGAGATGTTACTGGTGCCCGCTCGAGCAAATTGATGAACAACGGAAGGACAGTGCTACAGTGCATACTTAAAAAAGAAAGAAAGAAAGAAAGAAAGAAAGAAAGAAAGAAAGAAAGAAAGGCTGAAAGACCCCTTGATATATTCTGTATATAACCCCAGGATCTAGGAATTATCACCAAAATAGAAAATACCATTTCTGCTACCGATGAGGAAACGACGTATACACCACTGCTTCAGAGAGAGAGAGATGGGATATAGAAGGGATCTGAGCCGGATCAGATTTTGGTTTTCACTAGGACAGTATGGACTACCACTCCCTCAAACCTTCATCAGAATCTTGGCTTCAGCTACAGGAATGCCGTTAACTGCAGTTTTAACTGCATAGATAGGGCAGCTTCACTAGCAGAACTCAGCCTGAGGTCACTCTTGCCAGTGTGCTCAGCTTCCCAGTTGCTGAGCATGGCCGTACCTAGGGGCGAGTCTTTTCTCCTAGAACCTGGACTTCCCAGCAATTTCCTTTTCTTTGGAGACTTCACGGAACCAGGTAAGACCCTCTGAGCTCTCATGTTGGAGAGCCCTGTGCCTGCTTGCACCTGCCTCGCTAGTATCAGATCCACCTCACTGAAGGCCCCCCAGACCAATCCTGGCTCTTCTCCGTCTCCCGCCTCTTCCCGAGTTCCAGCTCCTCCTTCCCTCCTGCGCACTGTCCTGGAGCTCTCAGCCTAGGCAGAGTGCCTGCCCGAGCACTCACAGAGCGAGTTCAGACTTGCAAGCCAGCAGGGTGCCAGGCAGGCACGGCTGTTCCTGGTGCGTGTGGGGAGCGTGAGGTAACCTCAGGTGTAGTTCTAGGAAAACCCACTATCAATCCTCCAACCCTGTTTTCCAGGAATTCCCTCGACCACCCAGAGATGGTGACACTGAGGAAATTCCTTTTTTTTCTCCTTTTTTGCTTTTTGGGTCACACCCGGCGATTCTCAGGGGTTACTCCTGGCTCTGCACTCAGGAATTACTCCTAGCGGTGCTCGGGGGACCATGCTGGGAATTGAGCCTGGGTCAGCCGCATGCAAGGCAAACACCCTACCCGCTGTGCTATTGCTCCAGCCCCGGAAATTTTTTTATTGTTAGATCTTCCTGGGGTCCCAGGATAATGCCTCGAAGTTTACAGCAGACTCGCCCCGGGCAGGAGAGGACACTAGATGGTGTGAGCTATCTGTGGCTTCTCTCAGTTCTAGACACTCACCCAACCTCAGAGTGCTCAGAAGGGAGAACGGTCCTGTGAGCAGGGTAGAATCCGAACATTCAAACCAGTAAGGTAGAGAGAATACCACCCTAGACATTTTACAGAGTATTAGACACTGAACATGACTTACCAAGTCCAGCTATCTTAAGTGAACAGCTGGAGTCCACTAGATGACCTTTGCAACTTTATGAAAAGCAAAGTTGATTTAATTTGAAAAATAGCTTTTATTTAGTCCTCAAACAAAATTTTAGGGCTCTTGCATTGCTTGCTGCCCACCAGGGTTCGATCCCTGGCACCCTATAAGCTCCCTTGAGCACTGCCAGGAGTGGTCCTTGAGGATAGATCCAGGAGCAAGCAAGTAGGGGACACTGGCAAATGTGTCCCCTACTAAAAAAATAAAATAAAACTAATTTTTTAAATTGAATCACTAGGAGATACAGTTACAAAGCTGTTGGAGATAGGGTTTCAGTCATACAATGTTTCAACACCCATCCCTCCACAAGTGTCCATTGCAAAGTGGGAGGAAACAGTGTAACAACATTTATTTTATATATATTTAGTGCCATCTGCTGGCAATAAAAATTATAACATTCGTCATGAAATAATTCCTATAAAGTGAATGTCTGCTTTGTTCCAAAATAACTCTTACCGACAAAGTTTTAAGAGGCTGTTTATATGTACATTAGTAACTCAAAGGAAAAAAAAAAGACACAAGAACGGGAGCTATACTTCAGTTGTGGTTACTGTGGCAGAAGGTATTAGAACAGTGAGTCTTGTTTTCTGCCTCTTGCCTTCCAATTCTCTGCTGTTTCTTCCAGTTCCATTCTCTGATGCCTCAGGCGGTTCCCTGAGCTTTGGTCCCTCCTCCTTGTCTACAATCAGTGCCATGTACCACACTCTACTTTCTTTCCTGCATTGATGAACTGCTTCAGATTTCCAGCACTTCATTTTCCCACTCATGTTCACCCTTTCCCTCCTTCTGTATGTGCCTTGTCTGGCCCCTCCTTCACCAGCCAACAACCCCTTCCTCTTTATTACACCTTCTCAGCTGAGAAATCCACTTCTGGATGCCAGTTCTGAACATTCCTGTGGTCTGCAAATGCCACTCCTCTTGCCATGCTGTTGGATAGTTTAAATGTTATCTGTTGACCTTTGTTAGGATCTTATTGAGCTACGAGCTAGGGAGTGAAATACAAAGATCATGCCTTGTAATGTTCTATTTTCCACCCAGTAGTACCCAGAACATTGTAGGTGATCAGCAAGTATTGCATGAAGGAATCATAAGGAAAATAATTCATAGATTGCTATCCTTAACTCATGACTTAATTATCTCCCAAAGAAACCAACATATTACTAATGATTTTTTTTAGTATCCAATACTACTGTACATTCCTGGAATAAAATTCAAAACTGCAGTTTGCAAACTAGTAGTCGTTCTGAATTCCTGCTCTGCCACTTACTGGCTTGGCAATCTATTTAGCATCTGAATTTTTTATGTGTAAAATTTAGTTACTAAGGTATATAATGTTCTTGAAGAAAAATATGAGGTGATGCTACATGCTAAGCATATAAAATAGATTTTAAAACCAGCTGCTTGTCCTTTGTGGCTGTTGCCCTTGTTCTTCGTCTAGGTTAATTGAACCTCAAGAGTTGCAGACCAGGTGCGATGTTTATTCCTGCTCAGTAGTTTATTCTTTGGGGACTGTCGGCTGCCTCTGGTTTCAATATTGTTCTATGCCTATTTGAGAGCAGTTTTACTTTTGTATTATTTCTCTAAAAAGAGCCAACTTATGTCTCTAATTTTTAAAAATTGTTACACAACTAGAAACATCCACAGTCTAACAATGTGGCTGGACCATTCCAACTGCAAAATAACCCGTAGCTATAGTATACTCTTGTCACATGGTTTTCTGTTTTCTAGGAAGTTTGAATTTACTCAAGCAGTTTTTCCCCATTGGATATAAAATAAGAAATCGAACAATCCCGGGCTTCCAAAATTTGACTTCTGGCTAACTTTTCACTAGTGAAAGCAGAAGCAAATTGGTAAAGGTTTTTTTAGAACCTGTATTTCCATTGGAAACAAAGCTAACCAGCATCAAGGGAGCTATTGTGGAGTGCAGACTTTACCCAGTGTTATAGCCTTTTTGTGTGGAAATCGAGGAAGGAGATTGTCTGTACTTACTTTCAGAGAGAGTTTGTGACTATCTGGCATTCTCTTTCCAGGGCAGATGATATTGGCTAAGGGAAGTCAGAAAATGAGAGGGTAGACAAAGCCAAAGATTTGTTATCTGCTTTCCTACTAAGTGGTTTTATTCTCTTTTCTTACCTTTTGCTCCTGCTCTGTGAAACCAGGGAGCAATGAGGATGGCAGAGGGAAAGTGGAGAGATGCAGCGTGGAAGGAATGTGGTGGTTGAGGTGGAGAGCAGATGTGGTTGTCAGGCTGAAAATTTCCAGAATTTTTTTTTTTTGCACAGTTGGGTACAACTGGGCTATTTATATTAAGAAACTAGGCTATGAGACCAATCATTGATCACCCACTTAGGTTTGGGGTTTAGTCACATCCTCTCCAGCTCTTCCACATTCCATTCACC
Organism: Sorex fumeus; assembly: GCF_029834395.1. NCBI lineage: Eukaryota > Metazoa > Chordata > Mammalia > Eulipotyphla > Soricidae > Sorex > Sorex fumeus. The sequence goes on along the minus strand of NW_026606094.1, from coordinate 77,175,108 downwards.
ATATGGATCACGGCCCTTATGTAGGGGACACTCTCTGCACCTCGTCCTCCCACCTGATCTGAGGTTATGATCACCTCATAAACAGATGCTCTTTAAGAGTGTGACAGTGTTCTAGTGGATGATGCCATTTTATAAACTACATAATTTATCATTAATCAGGGGTTCATGTGTGAAATGAAATTCATTGTCAAATACTTTGAAATCATTTTATGTGCACACAGGAGCCTCTACTAATTTATGGCATGTCTGTGCTCCTGGGTCAGAACAGAGAGGCCCTCAGTGAAGAGATCACTGTCTTTCAAGAATCAGTTCCACCTGCAAGAAGATTCATAGTCTAGATAAACTGCCATAGCAATAGCCTTATAGCAACTTAGCTTAATAATAATTTTCCTTAATGGTATGAATTATGGTGGTATCAAATATTTGGAAATGGAAAATTATAGCAAGACTTTACAGACTTTTTATTCTAACAAAATCACCTGTTTTATTCTCTACATCAGAACGAAATTTCATCTTTTTCTTTTACATTTTCACTGTATTTATAGAGACACACATTCTAGCATCTACAACTCTTTGATGCCTTTCTACTAACTCTCATTTTCTCTGGTATAATGTCACTAATACTACTGTCACCCTTCATAGGGAATAACCAAAATAGCCCTTTCCAATGACCCTGAGCCCTGTTGCAGTTGTAAACACAGGATCACTGGACTTTTGACCCTACAAGATCCTGGCTCTCCAGGGGAAAGTCCAACCTTAGATATCTCTTCTGTAGCATAGCTTGACACCTCATGGCCTTCTCAGTCTCCCTACTGCCTGCTGTTCTCCTTTTGACTCATGTTCTGAAACCATGGTTTATGAGGATTCTAGGGAAGTTCCTGGGTAGATGAATTCAAGTGTGACTGTGATTCGCTATGATTCTAAGGAAAGTAAATTAGTGCAAGTTACCTTTATTCAACCACCTTGACCTTGCCCCTCAAGCGTTGCTTTTAATTTCTACATTTTGATTGTTTTGGGGCCTGTGTTCAGGTCTTACTCCCGCTCTGTGTTCAGGGATCACTCCTAGCAGTGCTTGAAGGACTACATGGAGTGCCAGGAATCAACCCAGATCAGTTGTGTGCAAGGCAAGTGCCTGACCTGCTCTATATTTCTATATATTGAAACAAAGCTATTGGGGAGCTGGCTGGGACTAGTTCAGCCCAGAGGGAGAAAGCCCGAGAGATGGGAAACTACAGTAAGTGCAGTTTTCATATGAAAACTAACAGTCTGGAACCCACACCATTTCTACTTGCTCTGATTATCCCAGACTGAGGGAGATCCTCATGCCTCATGGCCTGCTGAGATTGTTCAAACAAGCTATCCTTGCATTGACCTACTCTGACTTGCCCTCCTTCACCTCAGAAACACAATGAAGCACGTTGTCCTCTGCTACAATACACCGTGCTAGGTCCAGCAATGTCAGGTTCTCAGGGGCCAACTGAGCTCCCAGTGCTTGAGAGGCTACATGTTACCAGAGAGAACTGCTCTCTCCCTAGCCCTGTCTTGGCTTCCTCAGCAGCTCCGTCCTGATTTCCAAAAATGGTTGGCCCAATTCACATTTCCACCAACAGTATGTAAGTTTCCTTTTCTACATCTTGCCAACACTTCTTGTTAGCATACACGGGAAATTCTGACAAAAACTTCTAAATAAAAGATCTTTTTTCTTTAAACTTTGGAATAATGTAAGAGAAGATTAGGGGGAGGAAATATATATATATATTATATAATTTTAAAGAGGATTTAAAAAAAGAACTACAAGTCAATGATAAAAGATTAATACTAATGTATAAGGAAAGGGAAATCTTAAATCATCCATGAACAACTAAATTGGGTCCAGAGATAATGGTTGGTGACCACATTTTTCAGTTCTCCACATTGGCATTTCATTTTATGAAGGAGGTAGCATTGGTTTACAAGACTTAAGTGCTTCACACTTCTTTTAAGGTATACTGCCATGTGGCACCCACCCTCTAAGTACCAGTGACCTTCTACCACAACCTGTTGCACCCCTCTATTCTTTGATGTCCTGCCTCTGCCCCTTCTGTTTCAGGTCCATGGTCAGAACTCAAGGGATTGTTTTCTTTGGTGTTTCCTGTACCCTTGCTTTGATTCATTTTACTTCATACCACAGTGAAATCACCAGTATTTTTCTTACCCTACTCTGCTTAACATAATCCTTTCAGATGCCCACTCATGTTGTATGTCCCTGTCCCGGTCCCGGTCCCAGTCCTCCCGTTGTTCATCGATTTGCTCGAGCAGGCCCAGTAACGTCTCCATCATGAGACTTCTTGTTACTATGTTTGGCATATCGAATACGTCACGGGTAGCTTGCCAGGCTCTGCCGTGCGGGCGAGATACTCTCGGTAGCTTGCCGGGTTCTCCGAGAGGGGCGGAGGAATCGAACTCGGGTCGGTCATGTTGGCTGCGTGCAAGGCAAACGCCCTACCGCTGTGCTATCGCTCCAGCAAGGTTTCATTGTTCCTTACTGAATAGCATCCTATTGGGAATACTTGCCACACTTCATTATCTGTTACCGCGCTTGGAATTTTTCTATATTGTTCCTACTCTGAATGCAGTTACAATGAATATAAGAATGATTATCTTTTTGCGTTTTTGTATTCTTGAGGTAGATGCCTAGCAGACGAAATGCTAAATCATTGAAAGTTCTATTAACAGTTTTTTCCAGAACTCTTCATAGTGTTTTCCATGGAAGCTGGATTGCTCTATATTCTCACCAGTCACCAGTATTATGTGAGAGTCACTTTGTCTCCAGTGTGTGCTGTTCCCAATATTTTAAAAATATAAGTCATTCAGGTTTGAGCTAATGTCTGATTATCCCTTAATTCATATTTCCTGATAAGAAGTTATAATTAGCACTCTCTATGGGCCTGTTGCTACCTGTATATCTTCACTGGAGAACTGTCATAACCTGGAAATTTATTGTGAGAGGTTTCAGCACTTTGAGAGTTTAATGTGGATTCCTTTATAGGTGATTTTTGCTTTCCTTTTGCTGCTTCGAATATATTTCTTTCTATATGTATTTTTTCTATTTTACATATGAATATCATGAGGTGTGTCTCTTGGATTGTTTTATTTAGAACACTTTTAGGTTCCTGAACATGCATGTCTTTTTTATCCTCCCCCTCACCCACTTTGGGAAGTTCTTGTGTATTATTATTTTCAAACAAGAAGTTTCCCCCTTTCTCTCTTCTCCTTAATCTCCCACAATGTAACTGTCCTTCCCCTTTATGCTATTTCATAAATCTACATCTTGAATTCATCTTTATTGGCCTTTTTTTTAATGCTTTCCACTACCCTGTCATTAAGATTACCGATTTGTGTCATTCATCTTCCATCCTGCTGTTAAGCACTTTTCTTGAATTCATTTTAGAAGTTCAACTACTAATTATGTCTTTGTTATTCATATTTGAGTTTGTCCTCTGTCCTTGTTAAATCTTTCTTTGATTGATCTCATTTTAGTGAGCACCACTATGAAGTCTTCAGGTATTTTACATAGTTCTGCTATATTAGGAGTCTTTATGTAAGTTTTGTCTTGATGCATGAATTAGGATTTCTCTGTTTCATTATGATGTTTTGTGTTTGTCTGTGGATTAGACTACATAGTATTCCTATCTAGACTGCATGTTATGTCAAATAACATGAAGTCTTGTGACCATTGATCTATGGTGTTGGATATTGGATTTTTAGCTGTATCATCTGAATTCTTGTAAGCACACAAGGTCCCAGCAAGGCCTTGTGGTGTTCCCACCAGCCCAGCTGCAGTGGGGGCAAGTGCAGAGATTGCTGACAATATAGTGGAAATAGGACAAACCTCCCTGGATGCTACAGTATGAGTTCAAAAAGGGATTTGATATCTTTTTTCACTGAGCAGATTCTCTGATCATGTTTTCTGAGAAGCTCCAGTCTGAGGCTGACTCTTTATCTGCAGCCTTATTCTGTTCTCATCGGATTTTTTAGGCAATCCCCAGAGTTCATATGAGAGATAGAGAGGCAGACAAGTGGCTGCTAACTTTGTGTTCAGCAGACCTAGAGGTCTTGTAGCCCTGCGGGATTGGAGCAGGTGTTCTGTGTATTCTATGAGACAAGTACTACCCATTGCCAATGGGCTCCACTGTTTTTCCTCTGCTATCCTGGCAGATCGAGCAAGGACATGAAAGTGTTGCAGGAAGGAGGCTGGAATTAGAGGAGGACTATTTCTTGAGTACATGTGCTTTCCTGTCCCACACAGCTCCACAGTCAGGCCTTGTGAGGCAGTTGAAGGCCCCATTTAAAACTCCTTCTGGCTTTCTTCATTTGGCATGGTATCTTCCAGTCCCATCCATGTTACAGCCAGTTGCATCTATTTCATCATTCCTTACTATTGAGTAGTATTCCATTGTGTATATGTACCATATCTTCATGATCCACTGATCTGCTGTTGAACATCTAGGTTGATTTAAAATCTTAGTTGGTTGTACTGAGTTCTGCCATGAGCAATGGTGTTCACATGTCCTTTGGAATTAAATTTTTCTGTCTTGACCCAAAGTAGAATTTCAGGGTCTTATGGTAGCTCAATTTTAAGTTTATTTAGAACTCTCCATACTGTTTTCCATAGGGGTTGAACCAGATTACATTCCCAAGAGCAGTATGAGAGTTCCTTTTACACCACATCCCCACCAACACAGATTCTTCCCATTATTTTTGATATGTACCATTCTCACTGGGCTGAAGCGATAGCATAGTGGGTAGGGCATTTGCCTTGCATGCGGCCACTCTGGGTTTGATTCCTCTGTCCCTCTTGGAGAGCCCAGCAAGCTACCCAGAGTATCCCGCCCACACGGCAGAGCCTGGCAAGCTCCCCATGGCATATTCAATATGCCAAAAACAGTAACAACAAGTCTCACAATGGAGACGTTACTGGTGCCCACCGAACAAATCGATGAACAACGGGAAGACACTACTACAGTGCAGTGCTACCATTCTCACTGGTGTGAAAGGGTATCTTATTGTCATCTTGATTTGGATTTTCCTAATAAGTTATGGTGAACATTTATTTGTGATGATATCACTTATATGTGATATTTAAAGTAACTGGGTGAGAAAATATGTTGGTTAAAAGGGAGGATGCTTAGATTACCCTTGACCCCAGAGTATAGGGAGAAGGAAAGAAATAGAATGAAAGGGAAGGGAATAAAAGCTAGCTGAGAAGCAATGGAGACAGGGATCAAGGGGATTCAGATACACTGGTGGTGTTAAGGAATGATAAAGCTAAATATCCAAACCACAGAGTCAGCAATACTAGAATCACAAGACCTAAACTTTAATAACCAAATATAAAAGATACCTGTCAAGATGACAGACTGGAACTGAGATGGAGATGGGGAGGTAGGAAAGAGAATCTTGGACACTAGTGGAGGGAAGGTTACTCTGGTGGTTGTACTGGTGATGGAAACTCGTGTGTCAAAAACCCAACTATGAATACTTTGTAATTCATGGTAATTTAATAAGATAAAGTTGGGGGTAGCCTTCCTAGTCTCTCCTTTCCCTCACTCTTGCACCACTACCTACAGAGTAACAGTCCAAAAAGAATCTTGGCTGTTAAAATAATTATGGGATCAGACCTCTTGATGCTGTCATTGGAGAAGTGTATTGAGATCAAGTTCTAAATTATATCAGTTGTCTTCTTCATCATTTGCTTCAAGAGAAGCGCCTGAAAATCCCAGCACAGGTCACAGAAACCTAACTTGAGTACCATAAAGTATGTATCTGTGTAACAGTCAACTTTCAGCAGTGCCAACATTAACTTGTCATTGTTATGAATTCCTGCAGTCTCTTATGAGTGCAAATGTGAGTTACTACTTTATTGCTTTTCAGATTTTGACTTCTGTCTTTCTAGCAGCTGACCTTGTAATTCAGATGACTTATGCTCTAATGAATGCTCCAGAAAAAAATCAGAGTTCATTATTAGTCCCAGACACAGTGCATTAACAAGAACTATTCCTTTTGCAGAGGGTCATGTTGTCTAATCCATTAGTTGTAAGAAGAGATTCAACATTTGCAATGTAAAGGCTCTGAATTGGATGTAAGATCCAGGTTCATGAATACAGTGATACACCCTTGGTGCCCAGGACAGTATCTGCACATACACAGTGTACAACTATTAAATAAATAAATGACTTGGCTCTTGTTTGACATAGTTCTAGTGCAGATTAACAATTTGGGGATGAATTGTTATACATTTAGCCTTTAATCCTATTTATTTCATATATCTGAGCTATAATTATTTTTGGATTAAGTTTTAATATATATTTTTGAACTAAGAGATTTAGTTGTTTCCTTTACGAATCAACTATTAATTCAACACCTCCCAGCTTATTCACTGATCTTGGCTTGTTCTCATGAACCTTAAAGAAAAGCTGGAGATAATTCATTGTCCTTTCAAGATGTTCTGAAGCACACAATTCTCTGCAAGATGGAATGTGTGAGCTACACATTTTGCCTTCCAAGGAGCTCCAGGTCCCCACAGTGTCCTATTTTTTCAGACAACAGATTGAAAGGGAGTGACAGATAACAGAGCTTTGGCTTTTTGAAGAAAACAAATGAGCACTGGTTTCATCCCAGGGGCGATGGGGGGGGGGGGATGACATGACATGGGATACTCATGTGGGGAACCTGGCTTGGGGAAAAGTGACCCCACCATACCATATTCCTCAAAGCTTTGGGAGACTGCTGTGTGGAATCTACAGTTTTAAGAAGAAAAACACCCAGATTTCACTGGCCCTGTGTTCATAAGGTGGTGGACCCAAAGGGAAGAAAACTTATCCTAATCATTCCTGACCTGCCCTATAGGCTTATCTGGGAAAAGAGTGGAGAAAGGAGGAAAAAGTAGCAGAACAAAATCCCAAATTTGGCCTTAGTCCTGTTCCTGCACATTCTATGGATTTCCACCTCCAGTTTGGGATTTCCAGTGCAGGGTTGGGGTGTAGTTGTCAATGATGCTGAGGACTTAATACTTCCCTGACATCGGCCTTCCTGATACTCACTGTTCAAAGGATTGAAGTCTTTAGAGTGTTAAATTAGACTTCTTAATTCTTCTTAAAACCAAGAGCCCCAGCCTACCCTGCCCTGTCTGCGTCCACCAACTGCAGGTGACCCAGAGATTGGATTACGCACAGAAGACCCACCCCACTGGAACCAGATAAATACCTCACCAGCAGACCTCCACTACCTCCACTACCTCCACTACCTCCACTACCCAGCCACCGCCACGCTCCAGGATGCTTTCCGGACCACGCAGCCACAAAGCAGCCATGCAACACATCATAAGACATTTAATACCCATCTTCCAAGATTGCCGCGCCATATTTGATAGGGTTCAAATATGGTTTGAACCATGGGAACACTTACAAGGGCGATTAGAGGCCGTCCCAAGAGCCTCTATCCCCCTCGGAGAGCCTGGCAAGCTTCGAGGGTATCCCGTCCACACGGCAGAGCCTGGCAAGCTATCCATGGTGTATTTGATATGCCAAAACCAGTAAATACAATGGGTCTCATTCCCCTGACCTTGAAAGGCCAGTAAATACCAGTAAATTCTCCCACAAAGTGACTGGACCATGTACACTATCTTGATTTACACATACTGAGACCACACTTGAATGTAAAATACTCTGTGGGCAAGTTGGTTCACACTTGCAGAACCTGGCTTGGTAGTTGTTTTAGAACCAGAATCAGATGAACTGTTTCTGAACTCCGGAACTGTGTTCAGTTAATTTAATAATTTAATATTCTTCCTTTGACTTTTGCTTAGCTCATTTTGAAAACAAATATTTCCTCAAATTCCTTATTATTGACAACGGTACTAGTATTTGTATATTTAGGAGAAACCTGTATAAAAAGGAAAAAGGGGCTGTAGGTGGTTAAGGTGATTGACTTGCTTGTGCTCTATATGGTTTGATCTCCAACATCCCATATGATCCCCCAAGCACCAACGGGAGTAATTCCTGAATGCAGAGTCAGGACAAACCTCTGAGCATGTCAAGAAAGAAAGAAAGAAAGAAAGAAAGAAAGAAAGAAAGAAAGAAAGAAAGAGGGAGGGAGGGAGGAAAGAAGGAAGGAAGGAAGGAAGGAAGGAAGGAAGGAAGGAAGGAAGGAAGGAGGAAGGAATAGAATGAGAGGGATGGAGGGAGGCAGAAAGGGAGGAAAAAACTTGTAGAGACACAGTTTCATAAAGTTCCCCCTTCATATTTCTTTTTGAGACATGTTTTAGTGGAATAGCTATTGGGCATCCTTAATAATTTTTCTTCAAGAGTTTAAGCTGGATCTTGGAAATATCTTGAAAATACCACCAAGAAAATGAGCTAGGACATGTAATATTTGTACAGATTTTTTCAACTCTTAAAAGGTTATACAGACACATAGTTTGCAGTTTTGTGGAGTTTGAATGTATGAGAAGTTTCTCTGGTGACACCTGATATTTTTTCTTGAAGCCTGATGTGGGAGGAAATGAATTATGAGGTGGTGGGCACCCTTAGCTACTCTGTAGCTAAGGACCTACCAGGACTCAGCCATGGAACTCAGATAACATTATTGGTAAAATCACCAATGTTAAAATTTCATTTTAGAAGTATTTATTTCTAGAGCTCAACTAGACCGGAAAACAGGAAGAGAAGTGCCCACACCTCCTTGACTCTGCCTATGAACTCTGCCAGGCACTGTGGCTGACTCCACAAGTTTAAGGAAAGAATAAGTGATCAAAATTATATGATAACGTTTTAGCATGTAATGATTTAGATGAGCTCTTTGTGGTAGAAGTAAAACATAGTAACCTAGGTAATGAGGAGCATAGGGTGCTGCTTGATGAAAATAGGGACGTGACAGTCTCAAAACCAAGGTGGCACTTTGCCAGGGCACTGGACTCTTTCCATATTGAGATCATGAATACTGGTTGAACCCGCAGTGCAAAGAAGTGTACAGTATTGGTTGGGGAAGCATTTGAAATTTCTTTCAGCAGCCTGAACTCAATTTTGCTACAGCTCCAAAAGCCTAAACAGAGTATATTCCCCATCTCTCAAAAGTGGCTACAAAGAAAACGAACCTAAAAATGATGGATGTAGGCAAGCACAAATGAATCAATGTGTACCTGTGAGGAGCCAGTAAAGAGAAACATAAAGAGAAATTGGAGGAAAGTTTTTTGTGCCAAATCCATTTTTCTTGGAATTCCTCAAGCCCAAGACACATTTCTGGAACCAGTCAAGGTAGAAGTCTATGGAATTTTAAGTATCATAAAAACAAAAGAGATCCAAGCTGAGGTAGCCCACGTGTTCACAAGTGGACATGATTCAAAGCAGTGTTCTTTACACTCAAAGAAAAATGACACATAAAACTTCAAGTAAAATCCTCAGAAAAAGAAGTATTGCAATAATCAATATTAATAGCTCCTATAAAATAGTTTTTACCATACTCCAGGCACTGTTTTTCATCTTTCAATCACCTTGTTAAACTTACAACAACCTACAAGGTATATTCTTTTATTAACCCTAATATGATGGTGGGAAACAGACACTGAGGAACTTGCTGAAGGCCATCAGAGGTAAAGCTGGACAATGAGCCTGGCTGCAACCACACTGTCTGACTCTGACCCTTCGTGACTCTTGACCATATCATGAAGTGGGACAGTCAAAAAGTCAGACTCCAGGCAATGTGGCTTCCTTTTAGAACTTGCTTCCTGAGAATAATGCCCATCTAACAATGTCCAGCTTTCTCAAGAAAATAATCTCAGGGGATAGAGAGATAGTACAGCAGGTAGGACATTTGCCTTGCATGTGGCTGACCTGAGTTCAATCCTAGGCATCCTATATGGTCTTCTGGCACCACCAGGAATAATTCCTGACTGCAGAGCCAAGAATAATCCCCAAAAATCCCTGGATATGGCCCCCAAAACAAAAACCAAAAAGAAGGAAAAAAAATATTCTCCGGACCTCTGAGAATGATATCATAGAGATTAACTTGAATTTCTGTCTAATTTATATATTGAAAAATAAGTCCTCTGTAAGACTTGGAAAATTGGTGACAAATGACTTTCGCCATGGCTGACAGCCCACTGTGACGTCTCAGTAGGTTGCAACATAACCATTGCTGCCTAGAAAAATAGATCACCATAGAAAGATTTTTCTCAAAGTTCCTGGAAGGTGTACAACAGTAGAAACCAGCAGTTTGTGTCAGTTTAGAGCCTCTGGAAAGTGGGCAGGGAAAGTGGCTGACAAAAAGACCCACATAGCCCTGTGTGGTGTTTGAACCCACAGTGATGAGCTTCCGGGCATCCTGCTGCCTGCCCACATCAGTAACAAAGCTCATTGCTTAAGATGAAATCACTCTTGGTTGAAAACCACCCCCCTTGGAAGAGTAAAAGACAGGCAGGCCCTGGGAAGGAGTAAACCATTCTTTCCATCATATAATTGGTTTCCTCTAAAGCATTTCTGTCCCTTAACACCCAGGTACCTTTTGCCAAGTCACTTAATGTTAGGGAGGGGGATGAAAGATAGGATTTCCTAATTCCCTTCTAATTAAAAACCATGTGATACTCTGGTTAAAACTAGGCTGGTACTGAACTGGAGAGATAGTAAAGCAGGTAGGGCACTTGCCTTGCACATGGCCAACCTAGGTTCAATCTTTGGCATCCCATAAGGTTCCCTGAGCACCATACACTGGCTTAAAATTAGGATTTTCCTTGAAAAGTGCTAGCTCTGATTGCTGGATTTTCACTGTTTGCTTTCCTCTTCCTCCAATCTTCTCCACAATCTACCCCCAATTTGTTTCCTTTTTTTCACTTAAAATCTAACCCCAATCTGTTTCATTTTTTCATTTAAAATGAATAGATTTTGTGAAGCCCTCTGATCCACAAACTCTAAAATAAACAGTTTGCACTCCACCTACATTAGCATAAGACATATTTATATGTCTGTTGCCCCCAAGTAAAAGTGATTATTTTAACAACAAACAGGGTTTATTTGTGGGGGCACTGTGGGGGAGAATGAGGAGATTGCAGATAGTATAGTGTACTCATGGTGAGAAGCGTATGTATTTCCACAAATCCAAAACTAATCTATATAACCTCTGATTAGCATATGGGACTCTCGGGCCTGGCAGGGGGGAAATGGAAGAAGCAAGCCTCTGGTTTCAACCGTGCTCCAGCGTGTTAATTTCCTTACGGTGAGAATGCTTGTCCTGACCTTATTTAAATTCTGGGCTTATTTAAATAATTTTTTGCATTTTAATGTTTTCTTCTACATGCTGCATCCTCAGGCTTCCCTCTCTCACCGCACGCTGATTTTTGCTATTCGTTTCAAACAGTAAGAATCTCACCTGAAATGCATTTTGTGACATTTCATTAAAGATAAGAAATTCTACTGGTGGAGTTTGCCTTTGAACACCAACATGTACGTTTGGCTACAATTCAAACGATAACGATGGACTTTATTTAGTGCGCTTGCAGAGTCTGTGACCGTGTGGAATTTTTATTGATGAATGTGATGGTGAGATCTCTCATTCCTGTTTGCAGCATGCAAGGGTACTTTCTGTGGTCAGACTTTTTTACTTAATAACGGTGATACACATGGATAGAGCATAGTGCAGGCCTTATATCTAGTCCAATAAGAAAATGCACTTAGAAGTGAGTTGTAGCAGATATTCTCTAGAGTGTCCTTCCACTTCACAAAGAATCTCTTTCCTCACTTAGTTCCCTCCTTACTGGCCCTCCCACACCCCAGAGCATCATACATGTAGGATGTGACTCAGCCTTTGACAAGTGGATTGATGACCCTGTTTTGTTCCTGGCCCCAGAGTTCTTTGGTTCTTGAAAAAAGAGATTTGCAAGAGGTTAGAACTCTTTCTCTTAGTTTTAATGGGAAGGGAGGATGACAAAAGGGCCCTTGCCTAAACCCAAGGGAGCAGCATACAGGGCCGTGGTTGGTTCCACAAAGGAGTCTGATGAGGACTCTTCAGCTCTTGCCCCTGAAGAGTGACAGCTGCCATGCAATCTGGCAACTTTCTTGTTTGTGGCAGGAAACATTGGCTCCAGCAACTGCTGATCTGCACATGCCTAGTTTGGGCCTGCTGTGGGCTTATGGACATCAAGGGCGCAAGACTGAGGACAGAAGAGTGGGTCATTTATCGTCCCCTCAGGAAGGTCCTACTGGTCAGTGTTTCTCAGTCGGGGCATCTGGATATTCTAAGGGAGCAACTTATTCCAAGGTAAAACTGCTGTAGCTTGGGTGCTGTGAGACTAGAGGGCTAACCAGTAGGACAGGGTAGGCATAGGATGCAAGCAAGCTTGTAAGGGGGCCACAGTTGGAAAAGTGCTGAGGAACAATCAATAGACAGCTGGCTTCATACTGGATAAGCATCAGGGCTAGGTGCTTTCCCTGCCTTAAGCCCCATTGACTTATCTTGAAGTCTTTGTAGACTGGGCCTGTTTCTCTTTTGGGTGTTGTATATTAGAGAAGCTGTTTAACTAGGGTTAATGAAGTTGCCTGTTGGGTTTCTTGATTGGGATGAACAGTGAGTCTCAGTTGTTACTGTCTCAATGAGGCACAGAAGAAATCATTCTTTACCACCCCATCTAGGTTTTTCAGAGCCTGAACAAATAACCATGAATTGGATTTATTAGGGAAAAAGTAATGAAAAATGTTTTAGTAGCATTTATATCTCCCTTTCATGTGGGAGAGCCCTGAAAAATGGAATAACACCATGGTCTTAGACACCAAGATACCATCTTTAAATCATTTATCTAAATCATGTATCCTTCCCACATGGCAGTCTGACAAGCTCCCGGTGGTGTATTCGATATGCCAAAACCCAGTAACAATGATGGGTCTCATTCCCCTGACTCTGAAGGAGCCTCCCATGTGGCACTTACTAAAATCTCAGGGCAAGGACGAATGGGGATGTTACTGGTGCCTGCTCAAGGAAATCAATGAACAACGGGATGACAGTGATACAGTGATCTAAAGCAGAAGCTGGGAGTTGGGGGGTGGGTGTGGGGAGGGGTAGGGAAGAGCATTTAGGCAAAGGATGAGGAGTAAAATTTAAGTTATGCCTTCCTGGGAATCCAGCATCCTCAAGGAAAAGATTTACATGTAAATACTTTCTAAAGGTAACCTTCAGTCTGCTTTTAGGGCCAGTGCCCTAGTTAACTTTCCTCCAAAGACACAAATATTTCCCCAGAGATATTTTTGCTCCCTTACCATACTGGCCAAAGAGCACATCACCTCTCCCAAGAATCTGAAACTGTTAGAAGGAGGTCTAAATTTCATTTGGGCACATCTGCTGAAGGAAAGACTCAAGAGAGAAAACAATGCGGGACTTATCTTCTGCTTGTCTTTGAGACTTAGAAAAAAATAGTCTATAGAAAGAAAGAGTAGAATGCAGTAGACACAATGGCAACATGTAAGAGAGAGAGAGAGAGAAAGAGAGAGAAAGAGAGAGAATGAGTATACGAAGGAAGGAATCCTGGAGAATCCTGTTTTCCACTAGTTGCTAGTTGAAAACTTGAAGTTCAGACACATTCTAGCACCCGAGAATTTAAGGCCCCCTGTTAAAACTGATCACATATTTTTGATGCTGACAACTCAGAGTTATAGCTAATAAACTATGTAATTAATTGCTATTAGTATTACAAATGAAATGGGTGCAGAACAAAATTTGACTTACATGTACAAATAGTGTAAGAATGATAATGGCATTTAATGATAAGTAGGCCAATGACACCTTATTTTTGTTTAAAATTCTTTCCACAATAAGCTTTTACAGACAACAGTGTTTGTAGTGGAGGTAGCAAGATACACAGCAGTGCTGCACCACCTAGTTTTGATCAAGGGCAAATTCAGGAAAAAGCAAAAATGTTTACAGGCTATATTTCTTTCATTTGAAATGGCTTTATTATTACTCCTATGGGGAAATTATATTCTTACCACTCAGGTGATTTATTTATCAAAGAGAAAAATGCCAGCCAGGAAACTATTTTTGCCGTTCAGTAGCTGCAATATTATAATATGGTCCAATTTTAGAATTAGTAACACTTGAGTCTTTTTCCTAATTTGCATTTCTTGTGTTTGGACAACACCTTCACTTTTACCATATAAATTAAACTGTATGGGCTCTATGTGTCCTCTCACCCTAGCTAAAGAAAGAAACAAAACTAAAACTTATCCAAAACCTGTAATTATTCTGATTTTGCATTTGGGGAAACGAAGACTGTAGAGATTTCAAGGCATGCCTGCAAATTCTTTGATAATCTTTCCATCAAGAAGAGGCTTCTAGAGAAGATCTATCTTTATCCTTCCCAGCTCCCCTGGAACATTGACTGGATTTTTTTGTCTTCTGTGAATATAATGTGGTATCGGGGATGTGTGGAGCTCTGAAGCTGGATCACAAAAGGCATCACCTTCCATTTGGCTCTGTCCCACGTCAAGTATGTCTGGGCCTTTATGTAGAATATCCAAGTGCCAGAAGTCATCATGCCAACAATACTCACAGTAACCACCTGACTGTGCTGGATGGTCCTGCCTCCAGCTGCTTAGGTCAGGTCAGCACCAGACTTAATGGAAAGACCTACAGGAAAACTCCAGATCAAGCCACGTGTAACTGAGAAAAGACCAAAAACTCTTAGGCCCCTAATGGTGAAGGATAAAAATAGATGTTTGTTTGTGTTCTGTGCCACTGAGTTTAGAGTGGTTGTGCTCTGGGAGCAGCACATTTCCAGGTTCTTGCAGGGACTTGTGGAGCTGTCGCCAAAGCCAGTTTGTGAACCAGTTGTGGCCCTATGGGACAGAGAAGAAACTGCCTTTGCCTTCTCTAGCCTGCTCTTCCTCCTGCGACTGTTCTCCTTCCTGCGGAGAGCTGGGGGAGGGAGGGCCATGAGCCCACCACTGCTGGTTTCTAGAACACCTGGTCTCCAGCAGCCCTAGCCAGGCCTCTGTGCCACGCTGTGTGCAGGTGGCTGCGGTTATGGCTGAAGTTCTTGCAGGTGTCATGGGATTTGCCAGAGTGGGCAAATTCTCTGGGCTCAGATGGACCCCACCCGTCCCTGCCCTGGTGTTTGGGCACAGTGACTAGAGAAATGTGAGTACCAGGCTCTAGCAGACCTTTCAGTCAAGCTCCATTTGTTCTAAGGAAAATAGTCCCTAATAAAAATGGCCAGTTTTAATAGTAGTACCCCTGGAGCATTAGTACACCAGGTAGCTAGTTGTTGGCCTGGGTTCAATCCCCGACACCACACACAGTGCCCTGAGCCCCACCAGGAATGATCCCGGAAAGCAGAGCCCGGAGTAAGTGTTGAGTATGACTGGATGTGACTCCAAACAGAATAAATATACAACTATATTTGTGTCCGCTTTCTTCTGTTTCTTCCAAGTAGATGGGTTTTATTTATTTATTTATTTATTTATTTATTTTTGTTTTACCCTTCCCTATTTAATTAAAAGCAAATTTTCACCTCTCAAAGAGAGGGATGAACCTCTACAATCTGTTTTACATTACAATTAAAGGTCTCACTAGCTGACAAGTCTTATTTATTGCTCTATAATTGGTATAAATCAAGCAGGAAATCACAGATGTAAAATGAGTCAGGGAAGAGGGCTCAAAAGTCATGGAGCACATACTTTGCTCCCAAGTTTAGAAGCCCAAGTTTGATCCCTGACACCACATGGTCCCCCAACTCCCACTGCAAATGACCCCCGAGCACTGCTGGATGTGGCCTAAAATAAAAAATAAAATGAGCTATAAGATTTTAATAAAATATTTTTGACTACAAAACTGTTTTAATGCAGTTAACTGAAAAACTAATGCAATTTATAGCACGTTGCATGCATTATTAATTTTTCCGGGTATCTCATGGTATTTTTTTTAATTTTAATTTTTTATTTATTTTTATGTAGGAGTACTACTATTTATTCAGCCACTGATTAGCTGATTGAATTGTGCATGAACTCCACCTTACTTTATTTTCATTTTTTATAATTTTATTTATTGAATCACCATGAGAGCAGTTACAAGCTTTCGGGTCTAAGTCTTGGTTATACAACGAAACACCTGTACCTTCACCAGTGCCCATTCTCCACCCCCAACAACCCCAGTAAACCCCCATTCCAAACCCTTCCCCTACCTGTTGGGCAGATGATTTCCACATTACTCTCTCTCTACTTTGATCACATTCAATATTTTGACACCAGACCCACCATTATTATTTGAGATTTTACCCCAACACTCAGATCTGCTGAAAAGGCAACAGTAGACAATTTGTTTTCTATTGCTGGTTATGAATAACATATAATGTTGCGTGGCTGCAGTAGTGGCCTTGCGATTTTGAAATTCCGAAATTTTATTTTATTTTATCTTTTTTTTATGTAGGAGTACTGCTATTTATTCAGCCACTGATTAGCTGGTTGAATTGGGCATGAACTCCATCTTACTTTTTTTTCCCATAATTTTATTTATTTTTTTCTTCTTATATTTATTTATTGAATCACTGTGGGAAAAGTTACTAAGCTTTCAGGTTTTAATCTCAGTCATACAATGACCAAATACCTTTCCCTTCACCAGTACTCATTTTTCACCACCAAGAACACCAATATTCCCTCCCACGCCCCCAATGCCTGTGAGGCAGATGATTTCCACTTAACTCTTCTCTAAATTGATTACATCCATTGTTTTGACAAAAAATGCACCATTATTATTTAGAATTTCCCCCCCAAAAATCAGAATTGCTGAAAAGGCATTGTGAAATACTTTGTTTTCTATAGCTGGTAATGAGAATCATATAATCTCATGTAGCCGCAATAGCGGCCTTGCGATTTTGGATTTCTGCAAAGAGCCAGATAATTATGAGATTGGTTTCTGTGCATCTGGTGTTATGGCTGTGCCAGAGAGCCACTCGTGGGGGGCAACTTGTGACCTTGGTAGGGCGTGAAGGACGAGCTGGTACCGTTCCCCTTCCCATGAGACTGCAGTTGCCCTGTCACTGCTGGCTCATACCTGGCTTTCCAATAAGCTCTGAGGTGGTGGTCACCTTGCTGCCAGGTGGGAAAAAGGCGGAAGGGAGCAACCCTTTCCCTCCCGGGGAGGCATGGCACCATAGTTTAACACATGGTCCATTCACTTTTCTGCCGCAAGCTGCCAGGCTCTGGATTAAGTCCTTTGCCTCTGGATCCATGGTGGTGCCAGAGAGCCGTGCCTGGGGGGCAACTCGTGACCTCAGTAGGTTGTGAAGGACGAGCCGATACCGTCCCCCTTCCCATGAGACTGCAGTTGCCCCGTCACCGCTGGTTCATACCTGGCTTTCCAATAAGCTCTGAGGTGGTGACCACCTTGTATGCGGTCCAGATGCATTTCTACCAAAAGCTGCTGGGTTTTGAGATTTGTTTCTGAGTCTCTGGGATCATGGCCTTTAATTAACTTGATCAGGAGCCAGAGAGGCCATTTATAGGCAGTGACTCGGGGTCTCACTGGGATGGGGTGGAAAGGGCTGGTTCCACCCCTATCTGGTGAGGCCCCGCGTGTCTCCTCACTGCAGGTCCAAACCTGACTGTCCAGTGTCCTCTGGAGGATGGCGGTCACCAGGCCGCCAGGGGGAACAGGCCATGGCACAAAACCTATTCCCACCTGGAGTGGCCCAGTAACTACTGGAGAAACCTACTGCAGGAACAGGATGCATTTCTGCCAAAAGCCTTTGGGTTCTGAGATTCTTTTCTGAGTCTCTGGAATCATGGCCATTAAGCAGTTCGATCAGGAACCAGAGAGGCCATGCCTCCAATTATATAGCTGAGTTGGAGGTGGTTTGTAGGTGTGTCTCCCACATACCTATGGCCGTTTACTTTCTTGGTAAACTTTGCCCCAAGTTTTTGGGGTCTGGCCAAAGGCACAGCAGTAATTTTGGGGTATCTAAAAGTCTGACTTCTCTAGCTCCATGTAGAACTTCTCGATTTCTCCTTCATCATAATGAGATGTTGGTGCGTAGACAACGAAGATAGAAACTGCAGGCAGTGAGCCACATCTATTCAAATGTAAACGTCCGATTCGGGTTGTTAGGCATTCAAATGAATCAATGCTCTTGGCCAAGTTTGTGTTGACAAGGACACCGACGCCTCCAACACCTCTTTTATCGCATGTTCCGAGGAACAATTCTTCTCCAGTGTCGAAAACGGCATGGTGAGATTCGTGCCTTCTTGTCTCGGTCAGACCAATGATGTCGTACTTGATCATTCGCGCTTGTACCATCAGGTCCTCAATGGATGCATCTGTTGCTAGCATACGTGCATTGAAAGTACAGACGATCATTTTTGTCTTCCTTCGTTGTGGCAGCCTAGGTCGGCCTTGAGATTTTGCGAGCCTCTCCTTTCTCATCCTTCTCAGTGCTGCCATGTCGGTGAAGCCTTCAGGGTCAGGTGAATGAGATCAGTTGTAGTTACTGGTGTTGGCATATCGAATACACAACGGATAACTTGCCAGGCTCTTCCTTGCGGGCGGAATACTCTCGGTAGCTTGCCAGTCTTTCCGAGAGGGATAGAGGCTTTTGGGGCGACTTCTAATCACCCTTGTAGGTGTTATCATATTTGAACCCTATCAAATATGGTATGACAATTCCGGAAGATGGGTATTTAATGTCTTATGATGAGTCGTGCGGCCGGAAAGCGTCCTGGAGTCTATAAAGACCACACCTTCTACAAGATCATTGTGGGTGATTTTAATGCCAAGATAGAACCTAGAAGATCAGCTGAAGAACGTCACATCGGGACCCATGGCCTAGAATGGAACGAACAGGGTGAGAGACTGTCTGAGTTCATCATGTCGACCAAGACCATTCATGGTAACTCACAGTTCCAGAAGGCAGAATCTAAACGATGGACATGGGAGTCTCCCGCTGGACGATTCCACAACGAAATAGACCACATCATATTCAATCGACGGTTTTGCCTGACTGATGTCGCTGTTGTCCCAAAATTTCGAACGGGATCGGACCATCGTCTCCTTCGTGCAAAATTCTACTTCACAGAGCGGGGAGAAAGGGCTGCAAAGTTCAAAAAGAGAACTCCCAGAATGACCACCAACTGGGAACTCTTTGGTACTATTGCGGCAACATGGGAAGATGCCATTGTTGACAACATTGACGAGGAATACGATCGACTAGTTCAGCACCTCCATGAATGTGCGAGGAACGCCAAGAGAGAGATAGCCACAAAAAATCGCCTATCTTCGAAAACTCTTGAGCTAATTCGCCAGCGTGGTTTGGCGCATGCCTCAGGCAACCGCAAGCTAACGTCCAAGCTCGCAAAGCAGTGCAGAGATGCGATCAAGGAAGACCTCAAAGAGAGAAGAGCAGAAGTACTGGTAGATGCAGCAGAAGCCGGGAAAAGTATTCGTAACGCCCGCCTGTCCTTTGACAACTACAAGACCAAGATGACTGCCCTCCGACGTCCTGATGGATCCATCACATCCTCCAGAACGGCAATGGAGAAGATTATCCATGACTTCTACTCAAAAATCTTCGATAGCCATGTCCACTTGCTGACATACCAAATTCCACAGGATGGATATGTCGTTCCCAACGTTCTCCCTTCTGAAATACGACACGCCATTTTGTCGGTAAAGAAACAAACAGCACCCGGCCCAGACAAGGTCAGACCTGAACACCTGAAGAACCTGCCATCAGTACTCATCAATACACTGGCTCGGCTCTTCACTCGCTACCTGTCTGAATGCAAGGTTCCATCCCAATGGAAAACCAGCAGGACCGTACTACTGCTCAAGAAAGGAGACATCCATGACATTGGCAACTATCGCCCGATCTGCCTATTGTCTGTCATCTACAAGTTGTTCACTCGAGTCATCCTAAATAGGATTGGCAGAACACTAGATGAAGGACAACCATGCGAGCAAGCCGGGTTCCGCAAAGGATTCAGCACCATCGACCATATCCACACAATAACCAAGCTCATTGAGGTTTCTCGGGAGTTCAAGATGCCGCTCTGTTTAATGTTCATTGATTTAAAGAAGGCGTTTGATTCTGTTGAGACGGAAGCGGTCATTGAAGCCCTAGCCAATCAGGGCATTCAAGCCCAATACATCAGGATCCTCCGTGAGCTGTATTGCGGATTCACTACCAGGATCTCACCATTCTACAAAGAAGTGATCGTTGATGTCAAGAGAGGGGTGCGGCAGGGTGATACCATTTCACCAAAACTCTTCAGTGCCACCCTCGAGAACATCATGCGACGACTAGAATGGGAAGGAATGGGAGTGAAGATAGATGGTCGGCAATTACACCACCTCCGCTTTGCTGATGACATTGTTTTAATAACACCAAACATCAGCCAAGCGGTACAAATGCTGGCCGACTTTGACCGTGAGTGTGGAAAGGTAGGACTACAGCTGAATCTTACGAAGACAATGTTTATGAGAAACAGCCTCGTTCCTGACGCCCCATTCGCTCTCAATGGAACAACCATCTCCGAATGCAACAGCTATGTGTACCTAGGTCGAGAAGTCAACATGACAAATGACCTGGCACCCAAGCTGCGCAGGAGGAAGAGAGCAGCTTGGAACGCCTTCAAGAACGTCGAAGAAATAGCTAAGAGGACGAAGAACCTCCGGCTCCGGGCACATCTCTTTGATTCCACTGTTCTTCCTGCATTAACATATGCCTCAGAGACCTGGGCCCTATGCAAACAAGATGAGAATGCTATTCAGGTCTCCCAAAGAAGAATAGAAAGAGCTATGCTTGGAATATCACGTTTCACTCAAATGAGAGAAAAAATCCGGAGTTCTGACATCCGTCGACGATCAAGAATCAGGGATGCTGTCTCATTTGCCAAGGTGTCGAAAATCAGATGGGCTGGTCACGTAATGAGATTTAAAGACGACCGCTGGGCTAGAGCTGTTACCGACTGGATTCCACGGGATGTCAAAAGACCGCGTGGCCGCCCACCTTCCAGATGGTCAGACTTCTTCATCAAGATCATGAACGATCGGTTTGAGGTCCTTCATGTTCCCGGAGCGAACAGATGCCATTGGGCTACACTAGCACGCGACAGGGACAAATGGAGACGTTACTGGCGCCCGCTTGAGCAAATCGCCGACGGGAAGTTAAGTGATTAAGTGATTAAGTGAAAAGTCTGACGGTGCCATCAGGCTGCTAATGCACTCGCCTCACAGGTACAGATTGACCTGCTGGTGGCACCATACCCCCAGTAGATGGGTTTAAAAAAAAAAGTGTGTGTAAAGGCTGTTAGGTGAACCCATTTGGGTTGAACGATGCATACCAAAAGTAGACTATAGACCGAACACGATGGCCACTCAATACCTCTATTGCAAACTACAACACCCAAATGGAGAGAGAACAAAAGGCAATGTCCTGCCACAGAGGCGGGGTGGGGTGGGGGGTGGGGGAATGGTTGGAAGGATATTGGAAATATTGGTGGAGGAGAATGGGCACTGGTGGAGGAAAGGGTAAACAATTATTGTATGACTGAAATATGAAATTTCATAAGTTTGTAACTGTACCTCACGGTGATTCACCAATAAAAATTTTTTTAAAAAATGTGTGAAACATAACTTGCATTTATAATGAGCTCCTACTACAGGGTACCATACTGCCAGCACCCCTGAATGTCATGTGATTTGGGAGTGGGCAAAAAGGCCATTTATGTAAACAACCAAGTAGTCAGCACCCTCTAGGGAGCATTTGCATTGGGGCATTGTGAGAAAAACAAAAATGTTTTTCATTTCTAATATAAATATATCGCATCTTCATTGAAAAGCCATATTTTCATGAATTAAATCAACACATAGTTACCGAGTATTGATTATTAAATTATGATAGCACAGCGGGTAGGGCATTTGCCTTGCACACAGCCAATATGGCCAACCCAAGTTCGATTCCTCTGCCCCTCTCAGAGAGCCCAGCAAGCTACTGAGAGTATCGCACCTGCACGGGAAAGCCTGGCAAGCTCCCCGTGACTTATTTGATATGCCAAACACAGTAACAACAAGTCTCACAATGGAGACATTACTGGGCCCGCTAGAGTAAATCAACGAGCAATGGGAGGACAGTGACAGTGATTATTAATATATTATAATTTACTAAATTATGATTTATTTAATACACATACATATATATTTTTAATGCCCACAAGCTTATTTTTTCTTGTTATGAAATTGGAATCTGAAGGTTTGGTACTAAATTCAAATCTCTGCTTTCTTGGTTCTTTTTTATTAAATTATGATTTATCATTAGTATATTAGCACTTTAGCACTGTCCTCCCATTGTTCATCGATTTACTCAAGTGGGCCCAGTAATGCCTCCATTGTGAGACTTGTTGTTACTGTGTTTGGCATAACGAATATGTCACGGGTGGCTTGCCAGGCTTTGCCATGTGGGCGAGATACTCTCAGTAGCGTGCCAGGCTCTCCGAGAGGGGTGGAAGAATCAAACTCGGTTTTGCAGGGTTGGCTGGGTGCAAGGCAAATGCCCTACCTGCTGTGCTATCGCTCCAGTCCATATATATATATATATATATATATATATTTTACTAAATTATGATTTATTGAATATGTATACATATATTTTTAAATTCAGATCAGCTTATTTTTGCTTGTCATGAAATCGGAATCTGAAGGTTCACTACTAAATTTATAACTTCTTTCTTGGGTCATTTTAGTCAAAACATTCTTCTATCGAAAAAGAGGAGGAGGAGAAAGGTTGGGAAGAGGGGGTGAGATTCAGAGTCATGATGAGGGCTAAGTAATACATTTAGAATATTAAGCAAAGTTCCTGGCAAGTGATAGAGGCTTAATAGTAATACTGGTCACAGCTATTTTTGCTGCAACTCTCTAAGGCCTCTTCCTTGGGTGGAGACAGATGTGGTCATTCATAATTCCTGGATCAATCATAATTCTGCTTTCTCATGATTGAGTTAGTTTATCCATTGTTTTTCAGTTCACTCAGTAAAGAAAATTCGGTCAAAATTAAATAAAATTGGAATTATTAGATATAAAACTGCTCTACACATTTGCATAGTGGTATGTGGGTACATTAATTTTCATTTTTCTTGGTAAATATTTAATGTTTTAAATTAAATTAAATTTATTTATTTTGGGCTTTTGGGCCACATCCAGCATTCTTAGGGGTTACTCCTGGCTTTGCACTCAGGAATTACTCTGGGAGGGCTTCGGATGCCTGGGATTGAACCCGGGTTGGCCGATGCAAAATAAACACCCTATGTCTAGTATAGCTCCAGCCCCTTGGCTAAATACTTAAAATGGAGTGGCTGGATCATATATGTATATATTTAACCATGTATGAAATTGCCAAAAATTTTCCAAAATGCTTGTTACTCTGAATTCATACCAGCACTTTATATAGTCGTATATCTTTTAAACACTTACTTTGGTATCTGAAACACTTGAGTTGGTATCTCATTGTATTAAACTTACATCTTTCTAATGACTATTGATATTGACCATCTTCTCTTGCTCTATTTGTCATAACCAACATTTATTTTGATTTAAGTGTCTGTTCAAATAATTGATCTATTAAAATGTTTTCATATTGCTGCATTTTAGAGTTCTTTGTTCATTCTTGATACAAGTCTTTTGTAATAGCTGTGATTTGGAATTATTTTTCTTACTCAAAAGCTTTCTTTGTATTCTTCTGACAATTCATTTTCAGAGCAGATTTCCATGTTTCATTCAGTCCAATTTTACTCATTTTTTCTTTAGTATTTGTTTTGGTGTCATAAATAAAGTTTTTTGTGTGTGTGTGCCTGAGGTATGCAATTATTTTCTGCTGTACTTCTTAAAATAATTTTGATAAGTTTCACACTTTTTACTTAGCTCAGTGATTTGTTGTGATTTTGTTTTGTTTAAAGACTATTTTTTTTTACTGAATTTCCGTCACATCTTTCACAAATATCACAAACATTATGTCTCTTTTTTTGGCCCTATCTTTTGTGACTCTGTGTCTGTTCTTTTGCCAATATCATCCTGTCTTGATTACTAATACTTTATAAAAAACCTTAAAATTAAATGATTTGAATGATCCAACTTTGTTCTTTTCCAAACCCGTTTTAGTTCTTTTCCCCATGCATGTATTTAAAGATTTATACATGCCAAAAGAATGGGAGAAGATATTTGCAACAAAGAACCAGTGACCCCATTAAGAAATGGGAAGAGGAGATGAATAGACACTTCCATGAAGATGGTCAATAAGCTTATGCAAAAAGTGTTCATGTCACTGTCACTTATTATCAGGGAAATGCAAATAAGAACAATGGATATCATCTTACACAAGAGAAAATGGGATCATATCAAAAAGACTGGAAAAAAAACCCAATGTTGGTGGGGATGTAGTAAAAAGTGAACTGTCATTCACGGCTGATGGGAATATTTTCTGGTTCAGCTTCTGTGGAGAGCAGTATGAAACTTTTTCAAAACAACAACAGCACAACAAACTAAGAATAGAGCTTCCATGTGACCTGGTGATTCCATTTTTTGGCATCTACCCCAGAAATAAAAAAAAAAAAACTAATCTGAAATAATTAATACATACCTCTGGATTGCCGTGCTTAGTACAATAGTCAGGATATGAAAAGAACCAAATGCCCAACAATCGATGAATGAACAATCACTTAATCACTTAACTTCCCGTTAGTCGTCGATTTGCTCGAGCGGGCGCCAGTAACGTCTCCATTTGTCCCTGTCGCGTGCTAGTGTAGCCCAATGGCATCTCTTCGCTCCGGGAACATGGAGGGCCTCAAACCGATCGTTCATGATCTTGACAAAGAAGTCTGACCATCTGGTAGGTGGGCGGCCACGCGGTCTCTTGACATCCCGTGGAATCCAATCAGTAACAGCTCTAGTCCAACGGTCGTCTTTAAATCTCATTACGTGACCAGCCCATCTGATTTTCGACACCTTGGCATATGAGACAGCGTCCCTGATCCTTGATCGTCGACGGACGTCAGAACTCCGGATTCGTTCTCTCATTTGAGTGAAACGTGTTATTCCAAGCATAGCTCTTTCTATTCTTCTTTGGGAGACCTGAATGGCGTTCTCATCTTGTTTGCGTAGGGCCCAGGTCTCTGAGGCATATGTTAATGCAGGAAGAACAGTGGAATCAAAGAGATGTGCCCGGAGCCGGAGGTTCTTCGTCCTCTTAGCTATTTCTTCGACGTTCTTGAAGGCGTTCCAAGCCGCTCTCTTCCTCCTGCGCAGCTCGGGTGCCAGGTCATTTGTCATGTTGACCTCTCGACCTAGGTACACATAGCTGTTGCATTCGGAGATGGTCGTTCCATTGAGAGCGAATGGGGCGTCAGGAACAAGGCTGTTTCTCATAAACATTGTCTTCGTAAGATTCAGCTGTAGTCCTACCTTTCCACACTCACGGTCAAAGTCGGCCAGCATTTGTGCCGCTTGGCTGATGTTTGGTGTTATTAAAACAATGTCATCAGCAAAGCGGAGGTGGTGTAGTTGCCGACCATCTATCTTCACTCCCATTCCTTCCCATTCCAGTCGTCGCATGATGTTCTCGAGGGTGGCACTGAAGAGTTTCGGTGAAATGGTATCACCCTGCCGCACCCCTCTCTTGACATCAACGATCACTTCTTTGTAGAATGGTGAGATCCTGGTAGTGAATCCGCAATACAGCTCACGGAGGATCCTGATGTATTGGGCTTGAATGCCCTGATTGGCTAGGGCTTCAATGACCGCTTCCGTCTCAACAGAATCAAACGCCTTCTTTAAATCAATGAACGTTAAGCAGAGCGGCATCTTGAACTCCCGAGAAACCTCAATGAGCTTGGTTACCGTGTGGATATGGTCGATGGTGCTGAATCCTTTGTGGAACCCTGCTTGCTCGCATGGTTGTCCTTCATCTAGTGTTCTGCCAATCCTATTCAGGATGACTCGAGTGAACAGCTTGTAGATGACAGACAATAGGCAGATCGGGCAATAGTTGCCAATGTCATGGATGTCTCCCTTCTTGAACAGTAGTACGGTCCTGCTGGTTTTCCATTGGGACGGAACCTTGCATTCAGACAGGTAGCGAGTGAAGAGCCGAGCCAGTGTATTGATGAGTACTGACGGCAGGTTCTTCAGGTGTTCAGGTCTGACCTTGTCTGGGCCGGGTGCTGTTTGCTTCTTTACTGACGAAATGGCGTGTCGGATTTCGGAAGGGAGAACGTTAGGAACGACATACCCATCCTGTGGAATTTGGTATGTCGGCAAGTGGACATGGCTATCGAAGAGATTTGAGTAGAAGTCATGGATAATCTTCTCCATTGCCGTTCTGGAGGATGTGATGGATCCATCAGGACGTCGGAGGGCAGTCATCTTGGTCTTATAGTTGGCGAAGGACAGGCGGGCGTTACGAATACTTTTCCCGGCTTCTGCCGCATCTATCAGTACTTCTGCTCTTCTCTCTTTGAGGTCTTCCTTGATCGCATCTCTGCACTGCTTTGCAAGCTCGGACGTTAGCTTGCGGTTGCCTGAGGCATGCGCCAAACCACGCTGGCGAATTAGCTCAAGAGTTTTCCTGCAAACACAGGAAACCACGCTGGCGAATTAGCTCAAGAGTTTTCCTGCAAACACAGGAGAAAAATGAAATCATGCAGTTCTCTGAGACATGGATGGGACTGGAGGGCATCTTGATGCATGAGATAAGCCACAGGCAGAAGAACAAGCACTGGACAATCTCAGGTGCCTGTGATGGAAAGGGAAACACAACAAGGGCATGGACAATATCAACTGGTAACAAATCCTATTTGAGTCCAAAAAGAGAATGCCAGTTAGGGATAGGGGGTAGGCTGACTTTGTGACACAGGGGCATGTGGGTTGAGGGTCTTGGGCATTTTGGTGAAAGTGAGGGAACTGTGTACACCAAGACCATAAGCGTCAACACTACTGTAGTCACATACCAAAACAATTAAGTTTAAAACAGTTTAATTCACTATGGACAAAAATAATCTGTTGAGATTTTGGTTATAAGTTGTGTTATATCTTTAAATAAATTTTGAGCAAATTGACATATTACTCTATCACATGAATACAGCATTTCTCTTAATTTATTTGGGCCTTCTTTGGGATCACAATTCAATTGGGTTTTATAATTTTTAGCATGTACTTTAACATATTTTAAATATTTTTTACTATATACGCTCTTAAGCTTTTAACATTAATATATTTATTATATTTATTGGTAATATATGTAAAACTTAATTTTCAAACTTTGAGCTTTGCATGCAGTGCTATTCAATTTATTATTTAAAAATTTCTTCTAAAAATTTTATGCCTTATTTTTTTGGGGGAAGGCACACCCAAAAGGCAGTATTCAGGACTATCTCCTGGTTCCTGACAGGCTTACAGGGACCACTTGGTTGCCAGGAATTGGACTCGGGTTGGCCTTGTGCCAGGCAAATGCCCTACCTGCTTTACTATTGCTCCAGCTCCTATCATTTCTTCCCATTTTCTACATAACCATGTTTTCTAAGCAGAGATTTTTTTTTAATATTTTGCTTTATTGTACTTACTTGTTATTCCAGTACAGTGATGACTAAAACTTTTAAGAGTAGAAATTCTTATTCTATTTTACTGGGAAATTATTTTCTATTGTTTGAAGTTATCTGGATGTATTTCTGTCCCCCCTTTCCTCCCTCATTGTTCCCGTCAGTGTCACTCCTATGATGTCCTTTGCCTTGGGTAACCTTTGTCTTATTATTAATGCCTACTGGCTTGTCGTTATCTTGTTAGTGAGTTTGGGGCTTGGGCGATTATTTTTTTGTGAGCTTGCTGGCTTTCTTATGGGTCTGTTTTTAAACACTCCTGGCTCTGCTCAGGGGACCTTGAGGCATTGGTAATCAAACCCGGGGCCTTGCACCTGCAAAGCAAGTTCTCTGTCACTGAGCCATATGCTTGATTCCCAACTTTAGTCTACTTTGCTCTGTTTATTTATTTTTGTCATTGGGATTTTTAATTGGGTTGCACTGTATCTATCCTTCTGTCTGTAGATTTTGGTAGAATGGACATTTTGTCTATGCTAATTTTCATCATTCATATACATGTAATGTCTTTCACTGTTTTTGGATTGGGCTGTCAAAGCAGTACTCAGGGAACCAGAGGTCAATCCTGGTGATTCTGTTAACTGGATTAGAGTCAGCACAAGGACCCAAGGATATGGTGCTGCTTGTTTC
The DNA here is from genome assembly GCF_029834395.1 of Sorex fumeus. Lineage (NCBI taxonomy): Eukaryota > Metazoa > Chordata > Mammalia > Eulipotyphla > Soricidae > Sorex > Sorex fumeus. Next base: position 77,146,834 of record NW_026606094.1, on the reverse strand, counting down.
CTGCAGTACCAGTAGTTACCAGGCCAGCCTAGTTCCTGCAGGCAGGAATCTCAACCCCTTTACCATCTCTCCTCTCCCTCTTTACATCTTTCAATGTCTTGATCTGTGTCTTTTAACAGTGTTTTGTAATTTTTATTATACAGGTCTTTCATTAGCACTGCACTGTAGCACTGCTCTCCGGTTGTTCATCGAGTTGCTTGAGCGGGCCCAGTAATGTCTCCATTATGACACTTGTTGTTACTGTGTTTGGCATTTCAAATATGTCAGGGGGGCTTGCCAGGCTTTGCTGGGTGAGCAAGATACTCTCCGTAGCTTGCTGTACTCTCCGAGAGGGGTGGAGGAATCGTACCTGGGTCGACCAGGTCAGCTGCGTGCAAGGCAAACGCCCTACCACTGTGCTATGGCTCCAGCCCTATGTTATTGCTCCAGGTTTTTTATTAATTTTACTAGGTATTTAATTCTTTTGGATGTAATTTTAAATGAGCTCTTGTCTTAATTTCTTCTCATTCATTATTTGTATATAGGAAGACAATAAATATTTGTACATAGATTCTATAACCAGCCACTTTGCTATGATCATTGTTTTTTAAAAGCTTTTCAATAAAATCTTTAGGATTTTTTTCTCCTATCTGTCAGTAATGGTAGGATCTCTTCTTTTCTGGTCTGGATTCTTTTTATTTCTGTTTTTTTTTTTAAATTGCTCTGACATTTAACAATAAGTTAAATAAGAAACCCTTGTGAAAGTCCGTTTCTTATTCTTGATTTTCTTCTCAGAGCTGGTTGCAGTCTCCCTGGGGGCTGGTGGCCTCTCAAAAGCACTGCATCTTTTTCAACCAATGGCTTCCTCTCCAGGACAGGCTTTGGCACCGCTATCTCTGTTTTCCCTGTCACTGATGTTTTCTCTTTCAGTGACCAGGGACTTCCTGGAGGTGGGGGTCTCCTCAGAGGTCAGTCTCTTAGCCAAGGCCTTCTCTGGAACAGGCTTCTTAGTGTTGGGGGTCTCTGGCATCAGGGGGGTGCTGTCTGGGACCCCCTTCCTCTCTCTTCCTGGCTCTCGGCCTTCCGGCTCTCCTCCCAAGCCAGGGACTGCTCCTGGCTGGGTTCAGTGGTTCAGTCTCTCTGGAGGCCGCAGCTGCGCCTCCTTCTGGGGCAAGAGGGTCTGTGGCTGGGCCTGCGGAGGCGTGGGCCTCCTCTGCTTCCTACTGCTCCTGGATGGGGTCCCTAGTGGCCCCCACCTGCCGCCTCTGCCGCCTTTCCTGAGTAGCGCCTGGACGTCCTGCTCCTCATCCTGGGGGCCGAGGGCGGCGGGGGGGTGGGGGGCGCGGTAGCCCAGGCACTCCCCAGTTTCTCTGTGGCCAGCTGCTCTCCATTCAAGTGTGCTGGGGACTCCCCTCTTCCCACGTGGAGCTCAGGGCATGGTTCTGGCGCCAGCACTCACGCTGCTGCTCCTCCTCTTCCTCCAGACTCCACTGCCTGGCCAGGGTGGACAGCCTCATCCTCCACTACCTCCACTACCCAGCCGGTGCCACGCATGAGAGAAGCCCCACAGAACCAATTTAGCTGAATATTGTGACATAAGACACTTAATACCCATCTTCCAAGATTACCACACCATATTTGATGGGGTTCAAATATGATGTGAACCATGGGAACATCTAGAAGTGCGATTAGAGGCCACCCTAAGAGCCTCCATCCGTTTCGGAAAGCCCAGCAAGCTACTGAGAATATCCCGTCCTCGCAGCAGAGCCTGGCAAGCTACCCATGGCATATTCGATATGCCAAAAACAGTAAAAACAATGGGCCTTATTCCCCTGACCCTGAAAGAGCCCATAATACAGCAGTGTTAAGAAGGATGACAAGGAGAGGCTGATAAAATCTCAGGGGTGAACTAGGCTGATGAAATGAAGAAGGACAAAAATGACTGTCTGAACTTTCAACGCACATATGCTGGCATTGGACACATCCATTGTGGACCTGATGGTGCAAGTGCATAAGATCAAGTACAACATCATTGGTCTGACTGAGATGAGAAGGCGCCAACCACATCACACCACTTTTGACACTAGAGAAGGACTGTTCCTTGGAACATGCGACAAAAAGGTGTTGGTGGTGTCAGTGTCCTCATCAACATGAACTTGGCCACGAGCATTGATTCATTTGAATGCCTAACATCCCGAATCGGATGCTTATGCTTGAATAGATGTGGCTTACTGACAGCAGTTTCTATTTTCTTTGTCTATGCACCAATAACTATGATGAAGAAATTGAGAAATTCTACATGGAGCTGGAGAAGTTCTATAAAGAAGACCATACCTTCTACAAGATCATTGTCGGTGATTTTTGTTTTTAAGGAAGCCAATTTCTTTTCTTTTCTTTTTTTTTTTGGGGGGGGTCACACCCAGCAATGCTCAGGGGTTACTCCTGGCTTTGCACTCAGGAATCACTCCTGGCGGTGCTAGGGGACCATATGGGATGCCGGGAATCGAACCCGGGTCGGCCGTGTGCAAGGCAAACGCCATACCCGCTGTGCTATCGCTCCGGCCCCTGATTGTCGGTGATTTTAATGCCAAGATAGGACTGAGAAGATTGCCCAAAGAACTCCACATCGGGACCCATGGCCTAGAATGAGAGACTGTCTGAGTTCATCATGTCGACTAAGACCATCCATGGTAACTTACGGTTCCAGAAGGCCAAATATAAACATTGGAATGGGAGTCTCCCAGTGGACAGTTCCACAACGAAATTGACCACATCATATTCAATCGACAGTTTCGCCTGACCGATGTCGCTGTTGTCCCAAAATTCCAAACAGGATCGGAACACCATCTCCTTTGTGCAAAATTCAACTTCAAGGAGCAGGCAGAAAAGGCTGCAAAGTTTAAGAAGAGAACTCCCAGAACGACCACCAACTGGGAGCTCTTTTATGCGGCAACATGGGAAGATGCCATCATTGACGACATTGCTGAGGAATACAATCAACTGATTCAGCACCTTCATGGTTGTGCAAAGAACGCTGAGAGAAAGCCACAAAAAGACACCTGTCTTTGGAAACTCTCGAGCTCATTCGCCAATGTGGCTTGGTGGGAGCCTCAGGCAACCACAAGCTAATATCCAAGCTCGCAAAGCAGTGCTGAGAAGCAATAAAGGAAGACCTCAAAGAGAAAAGAACAGCCCATGTGGCAGAAGCCGGGAAAAGTATTTGCAACACCTTCCTGTCCTTTGCCAACTACAAGACCAAGATGACTGCCCTCTGATGTCCTGATGGATCTATCACATCATCCAGAAGGGCAATAAAGAAGATTATTGATGACTTCTACTCGGATCTCTTCGGTGGCCACATCCACCTACCAAATTCCGCAGGATGGATATGTCGTTGCCAACATTCTCCCTTCTGAAATACGACATGCCATTTCTTTGGTAAAGAAGCGTACAGCACCCGGTCCAGACAAGGTCAGACCCAAACACCTGAAGAACCTGCTGTCAGTATTCATCAATACACTGGTCCTGCTCTTCACATGCTACCTGTCTGAATGCAAGGTTCCGTCCCAACGGAAAACCAGCAGGACCATTCTATTGTACAAGGGAGACATCCACACATTGGAAACTATCGCTTGATCTGCCTATTGTCCATTGTCTACAAGCTGTTGACTCGAGTCATCCTGTATAGGATTGGCAGAACACTAGATGAAAGACAACCATTAGAACAAGCTGGTTTCTGAGAAAGGATTCAGTACGATTGACCATATCCACATGGTGACCAAGCTCATTGAGGTTCCTCAGGAGTTCAAGATGCTGCTCTGTTTAACGTTCATCAATTTAGAGAAGGTCTTTGATTCTGTTGAGACTGAAGCAGTCATCAAAGCCCTAGCCAACAGGGCCTTCAAACTCAGTACATCAGGATCCTGTGTGAGCTGTACTACGGATTAACCACCAGGATCTCACCATCCTACAAGGAAGTGATCATCTATATAAAGAGAGGGGTTCAGCAGGGCAATACCATTTCACCAAAACTCTTCAGTGCCACCCTCGAGAATGTCGTGCGACAACTAGAATGAGAGTGAAGATAGACAGTCGGCAACTACATCACCTCCACTTTGCTGATGACATCGTTCTAATAACATCAAACATTAGCCAAGTGGCACAAAAGCTGGCTGACTTCAACTGTGAGTGTGGAAACATTGGACTGCAACTGAATCTCATGAAGACAATGTTTATGAAAAATGGACTAGTTCCTGACGTTCCATTTGCTCTCAACAGAATGAACATCTCTGAATGCAGCAGTTATGTGTACCTAGGTCAAGAACTCAACATGACGAATGACCTGGCACCTGAGCTGCGCAGGAGGAAGAGAGCATCGAAGAAATAGCTAAGAGGATGAAGAACCTATGGCTCTGGACACATCTCTTTGACTCCACTGCTCTCTCTGCACTAACATATGCCTCAGAGACCTGGGCCCTGCGAAAACAGGATGAGAACACTATTCAGGTCACCTAAAGAGGAATCGAAAGAGCTATGCTTGGAGTATTGTGCTTCACTCAAGTAAGAGAAGGAATCCGGAGTTCTGGCCTCCGTCGACGATCAAGAATCAGGGATGCTGTCTCATTTGCCAAGGCACGGAAAATCAGATGGTCTGGACATGTAATGTGATTTGAAGACAACCGCTGGACTAGAGCTGTTACTGACTGGATTCCATGTGACGTCAAAAGAACATGTGGCCGCCCATCTACGAGATGGTCATACTTCTTCATCAAGACCCTGAACAAACAGTTTGAGGCTCTTTGTGTTCCTGGAGCGAGCAGACGCCATTGGGCTACACTAACACATTACAGGGACAAATTGGAGATGTTACTGGCGCCTGCTTGAGCAAATCGATGAGTAATGGGATATCAAGTGATTCTTGAATTTAAATTATTTTTTTTTGTTTTTTGGGTCGCACCTGACAATGTTCAGGGGTCTCTTCTGTCCCTCTGCAGTACTTGAGGGACCACATGGGATTCTGGGGATAGAACTGGGGTCAGTCACATGCATGGAAATCTCCCTGCCTGCTGCACTATTGCTCTGGTCCCTACATGGCCTTTCTTAAACTGAATTGCTCCTCCTATCCTCATTTTATTGAATTTTTATCATAAATGGGTGCTGGATCTTATTAAATGCTTTCTCAGTCTTTATTGATATTTCATATGATTTTGCCTGTTTTATCCATGGTCAATGACCCCACCAGATGGTCTTCATTGTAAAGCATGTTTTACAAATGTGCAGGGGCTATGGTAGGGGAATCCATTATTCAGATAGTTTAGTATCAAGGGAGAGAATGGGTGCTTGCCTTGCACAAATCTGACCTGGGTCCACTCTCTCAGCACCAGCACCCCACATGGTCCTCTGAGTCTGCCAGGAGTGAGCCCTGAGCACAGTTAGGTGTGTTCCCTACCCCCCAAAGATCACTGTCGCTTCACTGTCACTTAACTCCCTCCTGTCTTGTCCTGTTCTTCTCAGGCTCCAGAGGCCAGGCGACCGGCACTCTCCTTACACATCAGCACCTCCACCTCTCTGGGCACTTGTACAGTGCCCTGATAGATGTAATGGTGGGATTCCCCCACCATAGCCCCTGCGCATTTGTAAAACATGCTTTACAATGAAGACCATCTGGTGGATCATTGACCATGGATAAAACAGGCAAAATCATATGAAATATCAATAAAGACTGAGAAAGCATTTGATAAGATCCAGCACCCAAAACTTGATGAACACTTATTATAAACCAGTTGTAAAGTAGAGGATTTTATTGTGTTGGGATGAGGAAAAAAGTCATGGTGAGGCCACAGGGCTTGGACACTTCAGAACAGAGGCTAGAATCTGGAACAAAAATGGCCATATTTTCACTTTCTTTTTGGCTTTTGGGCCATACCCACCAGCTCAGGAATCATTTCTGAAGGGACTCAGGGCACTCTATGCTATTCCAGGGATAGAACCTGGACTGACTGGGTGCAAGGCAAACACCTTCCCCTCTCCGGCCCACCAAATGATCACGTTTTTAAGGAGTGCCTCACACTGTTCTTGGTTTCTTCATGTGGTTGTCAGAACAAGTGAACACATAGGGTATGTCAATGGGTTCCTCTATCACTCAGTTCAAACCAGCTTCAACGGCCAGGTCTGGGCAAGGCATGAGAACAGGTGAAGTTGAGTAGGAAAAAATATTTTATCCTCTGTGTAGCTCAGACCATGAGAGAGGACAGCCAGAAGTATCAAATGACTTTGAAAATGAACTTTCAAATGCTGCAGAAAACAGTCACGAGAGTCATCTGATGACGCCACAACCTGCATTCTTTTAGTCAGTCAGTTACGCACTTAGTGTCTTCTCCAGTCAACAAGGTAGGGCAGCAGCTCCCAATACCACCCAGAGGAATGGGTAGGCCAGCCATCCAACAGCTCAAATATTGCACTTTCCCCATGTGCTTTATAACTATTAAGAAATGAGTTATGAGCTATTATTTATTAAAGTAGTAACACTCATTTACTTTATTACCAGGTAATAAGTTAAAAATCAGTCTAAGAGAGTAACAGTGGATTCTTCTGACATTTTTTTAACAAGTTTTATTGGGTCACTGTGAGATATGGTTACAAAGTTGTATGATTGCGTTTCATTCAAACAATGCTTGAGCACCCATCCCTCCACTACGCCAGTGCACATTTTCCACCACCATTGTTCCCAGTGTCCCACCTTCCACCCCCACCCCATTCCCTGCCTCTGTGGCAGGTGCAGTCCTACTTACTCTCTAATTTTGGGCATAATTATTTGCAGTACAGATACTAAGAGGTCATCGTATTTGGTCCTTGGTCAGCTTGAAAGCTGACACATCTCCCATACTGGGTGATCCCTCCAATCGTTATTTATTTAGTGGTCCCCTCTTGGTTCCAACTGCTTTTTTACCCAGCATGTGGCACCAGCTTCCAAACCATGGTATGATCCTCTTCGCCCCATCTCTACTGTCCTTAGGTGTTAGTCTCATATTATGCTACTTTTTATTCCATATATTATGCTACTTTTTATTCCACAAATGAGTGCAGCCATTCTATGTCTTCTCTTTCTGACTATTTTCACTTAACATGATACTCTCCATGTCCATCCACTTAGCCAGAATCTGGAAAAACCCGGGTGCCTGAGAACAGATGACTGGTTAAAGAAACTCTGGTACATCTACACAATGGAATACTATGCAGCTGTTAGACGGGACATGGTATTTTTGAATGCATGCATTGTGCGCTACCAGTTTGAACCAAAAAGTATCAAAAAAAAGCAGAGGATGCTTGAGACCTGGGTTAAAGCCTAAAAAAAAAAATAATAAAAATCACAGAAAAAAAATAATCACTCTGTTCAAAGAGACTCCTGAACATCCAAATTCCAATTTATAAAAAATACAAAGCATGAAAGGTCATTCACTTATAAAGCAAGTTTTTTCTGTTTATGAGTCACTGTCCCTCAAAAAAGGCATGACCCTAAGCAGGCTTGTTGAAGGCCAAGGTGCTACAGCCAAATCCCTTGAAATACAAGGGAGATCATCAGAACCAGGTGACAGTGATCTCCAAAGGTAAGTGAAGAGAACCACTGGAACAAACCCATTGAACACCGCCAAAGAGGGGCTTTCTCCAATATACCAGGCTGTAGGATTTTGTGCAAAGCTAAGGGTGCACGCTTGTGTGTGCAAAGTAAGGTGTCTGCGCGTGTTTGTAAAGTAAGGTAGGTGTGCACGTTGTATGAGCCCCTGCAAAGTCAGGGGGGGTGTGCACGCGCAGGAGTCTGGAAAGGAAGGAACGTTTTCTTGGTTTTCCTTCATTCACCAATTCCGCTGGAGAGTGGATGAAACAGCTTTCGAGTAAACTTCTGTACTCTATCAGCAAAGAAAGTTTTCTCTGCTCTGAAGCCACCAAGCTAGCACAAGTGACGCTCACCAAGCCCAGCTCAGCCCTCCGCTACCGCTCCGGTCCGATCCGCTCCCGGGAGACGCTCACGGCCTTCCTGGCCGGCCGGGGAGTGTCGGGCCGCAGCCGCACGGGTCTCGGGCCACCCATGCAGAGTGGCCGCGCGGGGGCCCGGCCAGCGCGCCCCGAGCGCCCCCACGCGGCCGTCCCGGGCCTCTGCGGCGCCACACGTTCCGGTCGGCCCCGGCCAGCAGGCTCCTTCCGCCCACGCTCCCCGCCGGGCACTCCGCCCTAGCGGAGCGACCAAAGAAGGGGTCGCCAGGCGGACGCGGGTAGGGACCCGGTGCGTTGCGAACCCGCGCGTGCGCGCTGACCGGCCAGGAACGCGCGTCCGGCGCGGCGAGGCGCCGGGGCGGGGCCACGGGCGGGAAGTCCCCGCCCCCTGTTCGCCCCGCCCCCGGTTCACCCCGCCCCTCGCTCGCCCCTCCCCTCGCTCGCCCCGCCCCGCCCCCGGCGTTCCGCGGTCGCCCTGACAACCGGAGCGGCGGCAACGGCTGCGGGCGCGGGAGTCCGGCGCCGCCTCCCGGCCGCACGGCCCGGCAGGCGCCCGCCCCCCGGCCCGCGGCTCTCTCCGCCCCCCGCCCGCGGGGAGGGGCCGGCCCGCCTCCCGCCCGCCTCCCTCGCGGGAGAGTGAGCGGCGCCGGGCCGCCCCGCCAGCCGCGGCTTCTCGCTGGCCGTCCGGGCGCGCGCCGTGAGCGGGCGCGACTATGCCAAGATGGTCCTGCAGGCGCGGAACAAGCACCGGGACGCTGCCCCGAAGCCGCCGCAGCCGCCCCGCGCCTCGCAGTCGTCGCACCCCGGCGCCGGGGAGCCCGGGCCCGAGCGCGCGCCCCCGTCTCCCGGGCGCAAGGGCGCGGCGGGCCGGCGTGGAGCCCGCGGCGAGCCCGCCGTGCCGCCCCCTGGGGGTGGCCTTGCGGGGCGCCTGGTGGCCGCGCTGCGCGGGGCGCTGGGCCTGCGGCGCGCGGGGCGCGGCCGGACCTGGACCACGCTCGTGCTAGGTGAGCCGCGGACGCGGGGCGCGCAACTTTGGGGCGCGGGCCTGGCCCGTCCCTCCGCGCTCCCTGTCCCGCCGGCGGGGACCTCGCGCCGCCCGCGCCGACTTTGCTCCGGACGCGCTCGCCGCCCGGGGCCGGGCCGGGATCAACAGCTGCCGGCGGGCCGAGCGCGCGTCGGGGCCGCCCGCCTCCCGCTCCCCGCTCCCCGCTCCCCGCTCCCCGCTCCCCGCTTCTCGCTTCCCGCTCCCCGCTTCTCGCTTCCCGCTCCCCGCTCCCCGCTCCCCGTTTCTCAGCCGCCGCCCGCAGGACGCCCGGCTGGGGGCTTCAGACGTCAGAGAAGCCATTCGCAGCCCGGAAAAGTTGCTGAAGTTATAATTGAATTTTTTTTGCCTGCTCTTTCCCAGCGTGCTTTCCCCTGCCCGCCCTTGCACGCCGCTGGGGGCACTTTGTGCCTCTCCCGGCGTCACTTCGCTGGTCGCGCGGCGCTGGGGGCGCCGAGTCTTAGACCCGCCTTGCAGACCCTGCCCGGGGTGTGCAGTTGTGCGGCGACTCGGGCTTGTTGCATCGGGGCGTGCAGCGCGGTGGGGACCCGGGCATGCAGCGGGGCTAGCAGCGCGGTCGGGGACCCGGGCGTGCAGCGTGCTGCGCAGGGAAGGAAAGTTGGCAGACGACAGGTCGCGACCGACTTCAGGGCTCCTTTGTTCCCGGTCGCCTCTCCGGTGGCCAGGGGTGGGGGTCACAGCTGCAGGGACAGGCCTGATAGGAACGTGGTGGGTGACAGCCACCAGTGGACAGCTGAACCCTTGAGCCACAGTGCTTTCAGCCGTGGCTGATCCTTTTCAGTTCCCTTCAGCACACCGATCTGTGGACTTAGGTAGGCTGGGGGCAGCGGAGCCGCCCACCTCCCCGCCCCCGGGAGCCCCGAAAGCCTCTGGCCCCGGGGAGCCGGTGTTCTAATGACTCAAGGGGCGAGCCTAGCTCGGGACTTCTCTTCTGTTTGTTTGGAGCCACGTCTGTCTGCGTGCGTCCCTCCGCGCCCGCTCGGAGCGGGGCTTGTGCAGGCTGGAGGAGTCCACCTTGGGGAGGCAGCATGGTACCGGGGATGAGAGCGGCTCCAGATCCCGCCCGCAGCGCTCCAGGGACTCCCTTCGCGCCCCCCCCCCTCCCCCGTGCAGGGCCCACAGGGTGGCCGGGCGGAAGACGGCCCCCCAAAGCCGGGCGCTGGCATCCCAGCAAATGCTTGGTGCTCATGCAAGGGGCAGGCGTGCTTCCTGGTTACAGTGACCTCTTTAGGATGTCATTTCTTAGGGTTCCGGTACAGATCACAGGGGGCCAGCAAATCTGTTGCCATTTTCTCTTGTGCCTGTTTTCTTCACTGGTGCATGCATTTTTTCCTCCCTCCCTTTGAATCTTCTTAGTTTGTGTCACTGTATGTTTGGATTTAGTAAGGCCCAAACTACTCTAAGGGCTTGGGTTCCTGAGTGGCACTTGACTGGCCTCTGGATCATCAGAAAATGGTTCCTTGCAGGAGCTGTCCCTTGCTCTTGGGCACTGGTCATCAGAGCCTTGTCTGGTTGGACAGGAGAAGATGGACTTTCTCTCCTTGCTCTCCGTTTACAGTAGGCCAGGTTGCTGCTTGGACAGTTGACTCAGTAGAGTGATCAGGCCTGAAATATCTGATCCTTTTCCTGGGCAGCACCCTCAGCATCCTCATCCAACGTAGGGGAGCTGCTTAGCGTGCTTCCCCCCTCTGTCTCTCTCCCAGAAGGAATGAGAGCAGAAATGACATAGTCTCATTTTTGAATGTACTTCTTGGCAGCGACAGAAATGGCTTTATCATGGCTCAGAACAGATGCCTGTCACCTGAGCGAGGTGCTGAAGTGAGCACACTGAGCACACTTCCTCTCTTCCTGGAGGGGCTCACTTTCCCCCCAGGGGCCTCTGCTCTCTGGCACCTTGTATCTTGTTGGAGAAGCCCTTTGTACTTGATGTGTGATTTCTTATTTTGGTAAGAATCATAAGTGAAGGCTCCTGAACTATTTTCAGAAGTTTCAGCTCTGTGGCTCCCTGAGCCACCAGCCCGGGAAGGCAGTTGGTGTGACAGCACAGTGGCATGGTTGCACGGACTTGGCCACCACTACCCAGAGTGAGCGGCCCAGGCTTCTGCTCACACTTCTGAGAACACAGCCCCACATAGCTCTGCTGCTGCTGGTTGTCTCTCCGCAAACACCAGTTTACAGAAAGCATTGATGAGTGGGTGTGCTGTGCAAATGGGGAAGATCTGAGGGCCCAGGAAGAACAGGGGAGGGACCAGGGACACAAGGCAGGGACATTGCAACCCAGGCTAGGGCAGGGCAGGGCAGGGAGGAAGTGGGGAGGAAGGATGCATGTAGTGGTGATAGAGACCAGCTCCCACACAGTCCGTTTACTCCAAAGAAGGTCCTCCAGAGACATGTACCTGCATGGTGCTCGCTGCACTGGGTGTTGCTGCTCTCTCTGTCTCTTGGGCCTGGAGAGGGCTCAAAGGGCTGTAACCCTTGCTTTGCGAGTGGCCCCCAAGCAAACAAAAATGCTCTTTATGAACTTGTGCAGTTGATTTTATAACCTAGTACTATAGCCCATCATCTGGAAACCCACTTAGAAGCACTGTGCTATGATCCCAGCCTGGTTTCAGCCTAGTAGAGGCTTCCCAGAGTCTGCTCACAGTCAAGGTGGAGGACACAAACTAGACTAGTGGCTGTCACCTAGCTGTTCTACGCCACACCTCTGGAAAATAGAAGGCCAGTGACACGCAGGGCTGCTGAAATCTGAACTTGGGGCTGGGGTGGAGGGAAGCATGTTCGGCTTTTAAGCTGAGTGTCCCACGTCTGGCAGCAGTTGCCTGGGACCTGCGCAGCCCTGTGCCCCCTCCCAGTGGGGGCGGCACAGCTAGTGGTCCAGACTCCCTCCAGCATCCACACTGCCATGTGTCATCTGATACAGCTGTTAACTGATGCCATTTGAGAGGAGTGACAGTCTTCTTGACACTCTGGCACTTAGCAAAGGAGGGAAGAAAGGGAGGTAGCTGGGCCGGCGTTGTGCTTCTGTGCTTGCAGAACAGTGAAGGACTGCTTTCCTGTGGAAATGGAGCAAGCATCGTTGCCTGCAAACCAAGCCTGTCTGCAGAGGGAGACTAGCTTCAATGCCATTGACGGGACAGACAGAACCTGAGCATGGAATAGATTATGATGAAACTCGATCTTCCCGCCTCTGTGCTGCTGGGCTCATGCAGTGGCAGCCTGTGCTCACCTGGGCTGCAATTCTTTGGGTGGGGGGAGCTTCCTAGTGTATTGAACAGCCTTGGCCTCTATTTGTTATTTTAGTTCTGCCCCACTGTGGGACCAGTGAGTCTCCAGTTACTGGTACCTGCCCCTACCCTGAGCTCTTTGAGAACCTGTATAAACTGACTCGGGATCATAGCACAGTGCTTCTAAGTGGGTTTCCAGTGTAGGTGTGCATGTGGGTGTGTGTGAGACAGTGTGTGTATGTTTCACTGAGTGTGTGTGAGTATGTATGTGTGTAAATATGTATGTGTGTATGAGTGTGTGTAAGTATCTGAGTATGTATATGTGAGTATGTGTGTTTGTGTTGTGTGAGTGTATGTGTGTGTATGATTTTGTGTGTGTATGTATATATGAGTATGTGTATGAGTTTGTGAGTGTATATGTGTGTGGTATGTATATGTGAGTGTGTATGAACTTGTGAGTATGTGTGTATATGAGTGTGTATATGTGTGTGAGTGTGTTTATGTGTGTATGAGTTTGTGAGTGTGTGAGTGTGTATATGAATTTGTGAGTATGTGAGTGTGTATGTGTGCGTGTATATGTGTGACTGTATGAGTTTCTGAGTGTGTATGTGAGTGTGTGAGTATGAGTGTATGTGTGGTGTGTGTGTGAGAGAGAGAGAGAGAGAGAGAGAGAGAGAGAGAGAGAGAGAGAGAGAGAGAGAGGTGTGCTCCATGTAGATGCCCGCCAGCAGCTTGCTATGGGGACATCCATCTGAGAGGTGAGTGCTAGGATTTCTTTGCCTCCAGGCAGAACAGGGCAGAGCAGACTGTGCCCTGGGAGCTGCCGCCTTCCTCGGTCCTGGCATCTGCTCGCTGGCCCTGTGGGTCTCCTTCAGAACTTCAGATTCTTGTCAGAAGATAGAGCACCTACTTGGTTGAGCCTCTCCTTCTCCCCTGGCACTCAGAGGCTGTGGTACCCCAGGTTTGTTGACCCGTGCTTGTGGGGAAGGAGGGTGTGATGCTGGTGCTGGGACTCAGGAGCAGAGGGAGGCCAGAGTGCTGGCTGGGTTTAAGGCCTGGGGGGTTCCTTCACATTTCTGACTCTGGGTAGTGGCATCGCTGTATTCCGAAGTGCACACTCAGCGTCACAAGAGCAGGGGATCTGATACAGGGAGCCCGGGCACAGAGTATGGGCACACTGGTGGATGGAAGCAGCACTGGTACTGGAATTGGTGTTGAAATATCATATGCTGAAACTCAACTGTCAACAACCTGTAAATCACGGTTCCTTAAGTAAAAATATTACAAAATTAAAAAAAAGAAGAACAGCAACCAGGAGGAGTGATAGCAGCTTCATTCACATCTGGCTGACTGTCCCCAGCCTGACTGGCAGGGCAGGCACAGGGAGAAAAGTGTGTTCATTGTGGAGAGGTAGTGGACGGAAGGAGTGACAGGACGAGAGACCGAGATGGAGGGGAGAGCAGTGGGGGCCCAATAGGAAAAAGGGGGTGAGAGAGTGCCCATCGCTGCTCTTGCAGGAGCAGGGGCCTTTCACCCTTCAGGGGAGACCTCCAGGAGGGTTATGGCCAGAGGCACTGCACATGTTTGAGATGGGCACAGGTCACTGCCTCATACTGGAAGACTCTGGAGGGGCATCGTGGGCTGTGCTGAAGGGGTGGACTTGGGACCTACTGTAAGGAAAGGAAAAATAGCTCTTGCTGGTGATTGGGGCCGGGACTGAGGGGAGGGAAATGTCTGAATGACTTCTGGGTTTCCAGATGCTGAGGAGGGAACATAGTGACCGAGTTTCCCTTGGTCCATGTTTGGTGTGCTTGGAAGGACACACAGTGTAGGTGAGGATGTATGTTTAAGGGGAAAAGTTCAGGACTGTAGCTTTGTTCTGAAGAGTCCGTGGCATCTGCAGGCAGGATACTTCACAGGAGTGAGGCGCCGGAGGAGAGGCCTGTGCAGAGACTAGGAGAGGCACAGCCAGTGCCTGATGATGCGGGCTTCAGTGAAGAAGGCTTTCCCAGGTTGAGGTATCCGTGTCTCAGAGAGCTCACCCATCTTAAACGGGGTTCGTGCTCGCTTGGCTGTCACCATGGCTCTGTGTTGTCACCATTTTACCAGCTGTGAGGGTTGATGCTGTTCACTCCAGATTTCCTTTGACCCTATGTGGCTGACAAGACTAAAGCATCACATGAAGTCAGCATTCGCTGGCGATTGTCCATTCATCTCACAGGGACTCTCATCTCCCCTCCTGTGGGCGCCCCGAGTGCCTGCTCCCTGCTCAGTGTGTGTCAGCTTCTTTAGGCCCAAGAAGAACACCTGCAGGCAGTCCTCATCAGAGATCAGCATTTCTTTCTTCCTTCAGGTCAGGATGGAGTAAGGGACTTTACCAGTGCTCCCAGAGGAGTGGGGATGGGACCTGGGAGGGATTATGGGGCCAGGGGGTGCTGAACTGCATCACAGCCTACCCCTGCAGAGGCCCCGGGAGAGCCAGGACAGACACAGGATTTGGGGCGTGAAAGAGTTCATTCAGTGTTTAAAACTTCCTTTTCCCTAAAATAATTTTCTGACTGACTCTAGGATGTGTGATATTCACAAATGCCCAGTAGGTAATAAGTGAATGTGTGGGCGAGTTCAGGTAAATGACAGGATATTTACGAATTTGTAAGTGATTGTTTTTGTCCAAATGTGGCACTAACAGTGAAGACAGATAAAACTTTATTCTGCATGCATATGTGTTTGGATGGTGCTAAAATTTGAGTCTTAGCAGTTGTTTTGAAGTTTTGTATTTATAGCCTACTAGGCTGTATTGATATCTCCAAATTTATATATGAGTTTTACATTTTCATAGACACTCCAAGCCTGTGTACCTGTTTCCAAGTGACTTCAGGCTTTTAAGTTTATGTGTTGATTTCTCATGTTCTGTTTCTAGAGTCATATTCAGTGCCCTGGGGCAGTGTTGGCTGGCTTCTCTAGTTGCCCATTCTGGTGGTTACTCATCAGTGAACTCAGTAGAAATCACATCTGTCATGTCAGGCCAGACCCTTGGTGCTGCTCCTGGGTCTCATAAAAGGCAGTCTCGTCTCATAGGGGAAAGCACTTCTCTGGAGTGACTTTTATTACTGAGGAATAATTGGATAGAGAGACACTTGCAAAGTGGAAGAATTAATTTTCAGAGTACATAAATCTACTGTTGTAACTTTCATTTCTGCTTTAGTACTACTCTTCATTCTCGCAGATTAGTAGTCACTCCTCTCATGGGTATTGTTGACATCTTTCTTTCTCAGGGTTTGGCCCGGAACTGTTGACTCTTACCTGGCCCTGGAACCACCCCTTGAACCTGCCCTGCCCAGCTCTGTGTGAGTCAGCGCTGTTCTCTGAAGGGCATCACTGACTTCACCAGGTGTCTGGAGTAGGGGCCGTTTGTTTATTTTTTGCCTACTCTCATTGACCTAAATGTTCCCTCTTGAAGATTTTGGCTTTGAGGATATAGATGTTGGCTAATATGTTTTTATGTTCTTAGTTTTTCAGAAAGTATATTGTGCTTGTAGCAGCATTTACATACATGTTGACATTAATGTGCTGGCAGCTTCTGTGAAAATCTAGATCTAGAAAGAAGGAAGGAGCTGAGTTTGGTATACACGGCTGCTTTCTTCCTCCCAACCACTATCCTAAAGAGCATCTTTTCACTTGTTAGCTTACCTCACAGACCTTGGTCTTTGTTTTATTCTAGATGGTATAGAAATAGGTTTTCTTTCCACTTACTCACTCTAGTTTAGCTTCTACATAACAGTACTCCTTCAAGCGTTGGGAATGCTTAGCTATTGTCCCAAGGTGTTTAAGTTTGTATTTAATTGAGTGTATTATACAGTTTCTGTTATTTATGGATAGTCATTTAGAATTTAGCTTGGCGGAGGAGTTGGGCATGGTGTTTGGAGAATGAGGCTTCTCAGGCCCTGGGGTTCTAGCTGAGGAAGGTTTTGTAGATGGGACTAGTTGAGAGTTGGATGGATTCTCAGGAGGGGTTGAGTGGGTTGAAAACTGTCCAGCAGATTAAAAGAATGTTTGTGAGCACTTTTGATATAATTTTATTGCTTTAGAGTTAGAGGACTAATATTTCTTGCATGCCTTAAGTATGGATTAACCTCAATTCAGGAATGAGTTGTATCTTTAAACTTTGCAAGTCATTTTGTTCTTCGAATATATTGGATATTTATAAATACCATTGTAGAGCAAAGCCTCTCCAGTGCCAGCCATGGGAGTGGTATGGAGGGCCTGAAGTCTGGAGTCAACTTCCGTCTGGCCAGTTCTCGCCCTTGGCTGCTGGCCGTTTCTAAGCAAGGCCCCACTGGTAGTTTGGTTCTGTGTGCAGGATGGAAACAGATTCTTTCAGAGGCTCTGAAGGTGCTCTGTGCGTTTTCTTTCAGATGCTTTCTTTCAGGTGCCTGTGATGGGCCTGTTAGGATGTGTCGTGGACAGAGAAAGAGAGAGAGAGAGAGAGAGAGAGAGAGAGAGTGTTAACTTTCTGGACGAAGAGAGAGGATGGCAGCAGAAGCAGATGGCAGAGTGCCCTTCCCAGGGTTTAGATTGCAGGGTGCTAGAAGGGGTGCAGGGCTAACTCCCTCCTGCGGACAGGGCATATGGGGAGGTGGCAGGAGGTCACGGAAGGCAGAAAGGCAGAACACTGGTGCTGGACAGAGAAAGGAAGTTTTCAGAGACCTTGAAGACAGAACTGCATAGTGGAGAAACTCTCATTTCACTGTCTTTCCTTCCCTGCCCTGCTTATTGCCACCAACTCCGGAGGCCATGCACCGGGACAAAGGCCCCACTTTCTCGGAACACAGCACCTACCAGTGTGGGGTGACCCAGAAAGAGCGAACATGGGCAGCAGCTGGCTTTGGTGGATAAATTGAAGGGAATCTCAGGGGTGGCCTGAGTCCCTGGGTGAGGCGAGCAGAGGGCTTGCATCCCGCCAGGTGTGCTGTGTAGGTGAGGTGAGCCAAGGGCCTGACCTGGCCCTGCTCCCTGTCCCTCAGCGCCTCTGCTCCTTGGCCCTGTCCCATCCTAGTTGGTGCATTGTTAGTTAGTTGGGACACTTAGAAAATGAACTAACACCCACTTTTTTTTTATTAGTGAGACATCATGAGGTACAGTTGCAGACTTATAAATTTTTGTGCTTGGGTCTCAATTATACAATGATCAAATACCCATCCCTCCACCAGTGCCCATTTCCCACCACCACGGATCCCAGTATCCCTCCCACCCCCCATCCCCACCATCCCACCCTGCCTCTGTGGCAGGGCATTCCCTTTTGTTCTCTCTCTCCTATTGGGTGTTGTGGTTTGCAAAAGAGGCAATGGGTGACAATCATGTTTGGTCTATAGTCTACTTTCAGCATGCTTCTCCTGTCCTGGGAGGATCCTCCCAACACCCTTTATTTGGTGCTCCCTTCTCTATCTGAGCTGCCTTTTCCCCTAGCATGTGTGGCTGGCCTCCAAGCCACTTAATCACTTAACTTCCCATTAGTCGTCGATTTGCTCGAGCGGGCGCCAGTAACGTCTCCATTTGTCCCTGTTGCATGCTAGTGTAGCCCAATGACATCTGTTCACTCTGGGAACATGAAGAGCCTCAAACCGATCGTTCATGATCCAAGCCATGGACCAAAATTCCTGGTACTAATCTTGGCCATTCTTGGGTATTAGTCTCCTATTTTGTTACTTTATGTTCCCCAGATGAATGCAGTCTTTCTATGTCTATCCTGCTCTTTCTGACTCATTTCGCTTAACATGATACTTTCCATGTAGTGCCACTTGTATGTCAATTTCATGACTTCCTCTTTTATAACAGCTACATAGTACTCCATTGTGTAAATGTACCAAAGTTTCTTTAACCAGTCATCTGTTCTCGGGCACTCAGGTTTTTTCCAGATTCTGGCTATTGTAAAGAGTGCTTCTATGAACAAACAAGTGCAGATGTCACTTCGACTATACTTTTTTGCCTCTCTGGGATATATTCCCAGGAGTGGTATTGCTGAGTCAAATGGGAGCTCAATTTCTAATTTTTTGAGAATCGTCCATACTGTTTTCCAAAAGGGCTGAACCAGTCGGCATTCCCACCAACAGTGAAGGAGTGTCCCTTTCTCGCCACATCCGCGCCAGCACCAGTTGCTTTTGTTCTTGCTAACACCCACTTTTTAAATACCCTGTAACTTGCACCTTATGCGAGTCTACTCTGAAATCAAAGAATTTTTATTTTTGGTATATCATGTGGATGTGATTTGATTCTATTTTATTTCTCCCCCTGATTATATCAGAATGTTTGTTAATTATATCAGGATCCGTATTAATTCAGCGAGTGCTTGAGTTGGGCTGGCTTGCTGAGCTTCCTGCAAAGGACAGTTGAAAAGGTTGCGGAAACTTTGCTGCTTCCCTCGGGGATTACATTCTGTTTTGTTTAAATAGGATTCTAGTAACAGAAGAAAAACTTTCACTGAAGAAGTAGCTCAAATCCCAGAGGACTAAAACTTGATATGAAGTTGACATTTAATCTGCCATAGAATCTCTTTAATCAGAAAGTATATGATTTGTTTTAGTGTTGGTGAGTCTTGTGCTCCCAGCAAAATATAAGAGTCTTCCAGAATCAGCTGTCAGACTCCCATCTTGTGAACGTGAATCAGAATAGACTTTCTTTCCTTGAGCATTGATTTTGAGGTCTGGGGGCTCCCAGGTGGTGCTCAGGAGGCCCCAGCCCCACCAGCTGTTCTTGGCCTACTGGGCCTTGGGTCCAGCTCAGGGGCAGAGGATGTGGCGTTGCCTGGGCCCTGCAGTGATGGGTCGAACCCAGGTTGAGTGCCTGCTAGGCCAGCACCCGCACCCTGTACTGTCTCCCAGCCTCTGCCTGGAGCACCTTTGTCTCACAGAGGATGATTGGAAGTCAATGATTTTTGAAAAGCAGTGAAGCCTTAGAATGCCAAAAAGAGCATGTCAGCTAAAATGGAAGAAACTGATAATTTTGTGACATTCTCAAAAGGAGAGTTGATAATCACCAGAATACATTTTGAGAAAGTTAATTTTTTTTTCCCATGGGCACGAAGCCAAGAAGAGCTCCTAGGGGCATCCTTAGAAGTTTTTGTCATTTTATGTCTTTCCTTAAATTACACTATCACAAGGCAGTATCTGCTTTGCTGAGACAGTTCACTTTCAGATAACATACATATAACTTACTTTTATTTTGAATAAATTAAAGCACAGCTGTAGTTTACATGAAATTAATAGCGTCTGTAAAGCAGTCTCCCTATATTAGCAGAATAATTGAAGTTTTCAGTTTTTAAATTAAATAATAAAGGGAAGAGGAGACAAGCCCCCAGTTTAGGATAAAGGCAGCAGAGCCTTTGGCTCCAGCCCTTCCTTCCTCTGCAGGAGTCCAGGCTTCCCCTCCAGCCTCTCTTCCTGCTGTGCTGCTCAGGTCAGACCACGGTTTCTGGGCCCTACTCAGAGGCTGGAAAAAGGTGTTTGTACCTCACAGGATATTTGGAAGGATTTACTTACTTGAGTTCAAGTGAAGCTTCTCAAAAGTACCTGGTCTGGAACAAGCATTCAGATGTTAACTACTGCTGCCGTGAATTAATACATTGGGCATATCATGAATTGACCAGTAGGAAGATGCCACAGAATTCTGGGGATTGTCTTCTCCTGGGCCGGGGGGTGGGGGGATGGGGGGGTGGGCGGGGGCAGAACCCGAGGAAGACTCCAGAGGCCTCTGGAGACTCTCATCCTGCTCCCGAGATGTTTCTTGAGAACTCCTGTTCATCACTCTGGATTTATGAGGGTCAAGAACTGACTAAGAGGCATTGCTGTTGAAAGTCAGCAAAAGAGAAGCTCCCCATTTCTTAAAAACTAGATTTATTTAGTAGTATTCTAGAAGTTTGTTGTTATCTAATGTGAAGAAGAAACAGTAAAATTCTAAAATGAGACAGAATTATTTTAAAATAATATTCTTTAAAGAGGAGAATTGAATATGATAAAATGTTCTAAGAATGGGTTAGTAAATGAGCCAGAAATGAATACATTACAGAATAACTGCATTTCAAAAATGAATTGCATTAGAAATATCCAGTAAAGTATAAAGAAAAAACATTTCACAGATATTAGCAGGAAAATATGTTAAACTCCCAGGAAAACCATAAAAAATAGGAATTAACTGTATTAAAAGTGTATTAACTCACCCTGAATGGATGTTTCGTCAAGTGCAATTTGAAAAACAAGTTGAATAATTGAAGCTAAATAACTAATTCAGGGATATGAACACATGGAAATTATAAACATAAAGATTTCTTTTTATATTTATAAATGAAATTCCAGTTATAATCTCAAAAGGCTTACCAGAACATCAGTCGAAAAGTCTTTGGTATAATATAAATGCCATTCAGATTTAGTGAAAGAATGATTATCTAGAACACTATTGTTAGATCATTGAGAAAACAAAGCCCAATTTTTATTTAGGATATATTGCAGTCTTTAAAGTCTGAAACCAAAAAGGAAGTAAATGATTTTAGATTTGTCAACAATAAAAATAAAAATTTCAAAAAATCGAAATATCTTACAACGAAAATGTCATATTTGTAGTTTCACTTGATCACTCCAGAGATAGAAATTTTGTCTTTTAAAATGATAAATATTTTGTAGCAAAAATGGAATTGTTATTTAAAAGTGCTTTTGAGAGAAGAGGGCAATAAGGTCTGAGCTGATTGGATTTTGTTCCTCGGATTATTTTCATAGCCTGGTTCTTTAATAGTTGTTTAATCATGCACTAAGGTGAATCTAGTGATATAAGAAAGTTGTGTGATATTTTTTGGATTCATCTTAATGTTTTTATAGTGGGATAAAAAGCAAACCTCACATATTCTTTCATGAAATAGATATCATTAACTTCTCTTTTGTCACCTTTTTTTTTTGTTTTTCTCTCCATTGTTTGCTTCCTTTTGTATTTGATTTTAAATTTGTTTGAGCTGAAATAAAATATAAAAAAGTGAGAGATGGCATAAATATAGAAACCAGTAGTTCTTTTTTCTTTCTTTCCTGTTCCTGTTTCTAGAGGTCACCAAATTTTAAGTTACTTCTCACTATTTAGGGCTCTATTCCTCTTGTAGTTTTGTTTTTGAAACTTTGCACTTGAGAATTTTTTCTGTCTTTTCTTTTGGCAAAAGCAAGGTACTGAGATCTTTTTTCAGTGGGTGAATGAATGAAAATTGTAGATTCACACCTAATTCCTTTATGATTTGGTCTGTTGGTATTTTAGCACAGAGTTGGGGTTCCTTGCATAGAGTTAATTGTCTCCCAGTCCCAAAGAATCCAACATTCATACATTTCATACATGCTTGTTTCCATAATGCTTTTTTATAAGGTTAAACTGTTTCTTTGTGCTAAATAGTAACTTAAATTTTTGTTTTTCTTGTAGCTGGCTTTGCTGCAGTGCTGCACTGGTAAGATGGCTTTTCTTCTATGATATAATTCATGCAAATATTTATAACTTAGCATATACAAAGAACAAAGATTCCAGAATAAGGATCAGCTTATTTTATTAGCTTTGACACAATAGCCTGAAAAAGTAGTTAATAAATCAGGATCAGAGTAATGTAATTTTTTTAGAATTAAAAAAAACATTATTAAAGATACTATATTTGAGACTCTACCTTGCTTAATATTATTTCATATTGTGGGAAGATCAATTTTTTTAATATTCTGGATAGAGAGAAATGAATTTAATCAGTTATTTTGAAATAGTAACCCAATGTAGTTTGTAGTTGAATGTATAATTTCATTGTACTTGGCTTGAAATATCATTATTCTGCTTCTTTGTAATTCTAAAATATGTGAATGTGTTTTCACATAGAAATTTTCGTAAGAACAGTTAGACATGCTAAACAGAAAAGCGAATGAATGTCATGGTATTAAACATAATGACAGTATTATATGCCTGCTTGTAGATAACCCTTTTGTTTTTAGAGTTTCTTGGAAAAGCAGTACTAGTGCATATTTGAGCAATGCCGCTTTGTTTTTGCAGGAGTCATATAACACACCTCTTTGAAAATGATCGTCATTTTTCTCACCTCTCAACATTGGAAAGGGAGATGGCTTTTCGTACTGAAATGGTTAGTTTTCATGGTATTTATGTAGCATGTTCTTGTGGCATTTATTTGTAGTCTTTTAGAAGTCTGAAAACTTAAGTTTTTTTCTTCTGGGAATTTTCAAAGTTGAAGCAGTGGAGGACAGCCTGCCCTTCTGCATTCTCTGCCTTTCTGCAGTGGCTGACAAAACAGCTAGTTCACCTACACACACACACACACACACACACACACACACACACACACACACACACACACACACACCCCTTCTCCCCAGGTTTCTTTTTAAAGGGTACCTTGAGCATAATTTTCTTCTGGATGATTGCAGTTGGGATGTCAGTATATTTCCATCATGAGGCAAATAGTGTCTAAGCACTGTGCTGTGGGTAGTTGATGTATCTCTGTGTCTTACAACTCAGCGCTCTTCAATCTTTCATACCTGCAGACTAGCACACTAGTCGTTGGAGCATGAGCCAGCAGTTGGAGCCCAGGTGCTGGACAGTGGTTTCCGACCTCTCCACCTGTGGGCAGTACAGACTTGGGATGGCAGTCGGAGAACGTGGTTTCAGCCTATAAATTTCTCTTCCAAGTTTTGTGGTTTTGTTTTCTTTGCTTTTTTTTTTTAATTATTATTTCCTTTTGGTTTGGGGGCCACACTCAGTGGTGCTTACTCCTGGCTCGGTGCTCAGGGATCACTCCTGGCAGGGCTTTAGTACTATGTGGAGTGTCAGGGATTGAATCTGGGTCGACTGTAAGGCAAGCACTCTTCCCTCTATATTATTTCCCCAGCCTTCTGTTTATTTTTTGAGGAATCAAAGTCAGTTGTCCTATAGAAGTGCCCATGGTAATTCATGTTGCTTTTATATTCCGTTACTGCAAAATCCTGAAAATGGATAGATCAGGAGTGAGAGATATTTTTGGGGGGTAGAAATACCTTGTAAGTGGTGCTCCACATCCAGTGTACTGAAGAGCAGTTGGCTGATGGTCTCACTTTCTGTGAGGTCATGATTGAGGAGAGGCTTTTGGTGTTGTGCTGATCCTTGTGGGCAACCAGTGCATCCTTGTTGAACTCCCTCTTGATATTTTTGAAGAGGATCCTGTTTTCTATTTGGAAATATATTTTCTTTCTGAATTAAACCTGACAGATAAGGCAAGTCATAGTTTCCTAGGACAGCTGTAACAGAGGACCACAGATGAGGTGACTTCTTCTGAGAAGAAGTGTTTCTTCTCTCACTGTGCTGGAATCTGAGCCCTAAACCAGTAGGCACCAGGGTCAGACCCTCACCAAACATCCCAGGAGACACTTTGCTGTCACTTCCCTGTCTCCTGCTTTCTGGCAAAACTTGAGCATCTGTGGCTGGGACTGCGCATGGATTAATGTAGTGTCTGCTTGGCCCCTGCTCAGTCTCAGCTTCCTGGTGGCCTTTTCTCCTTTTTCTCTGGCTATATTTTCTACTGCCTACTGGATTTAGAGTCTGCTTTAATTCGTTGTATCTCACCTGATTATATCTACAAGGGTCCTGTTTCCAAATAAGCCCATATCCACAAGTTCTTTGACCATGAAACTTTGGGGGACATTATTTAACCCAGTATCTACAGTTGTAAACGTCCTATTAAAAACAGTGGTATAAGACCTTGAACACCATAGTATAAAGAATTTTTTTTTTTTTAATAAAATCACCCTCAGTACTTTCCTGAGCCTTAAACTGGTATTTTAGATCAGGCAGAGCTAATGGCACTGGTGTCCAGTATAGAGGCTGCAGATTGATTTTTTTTTTTTCTTTCTTTTTGGGTCACACCCAGAGATGCACAGGCTCTGCACTCAGGAACTACCCTTGGCACTTCAGGGGACCATATGGGATGCTGGGAACTGAACCTGGGTTGGCCACGTGCAAAGCAAACGCCCCACCCACTGTGCTATCACTCCATCCCCTGCAGGTTGATTGTTGTGTTTCTCTCCTTGCCTCCTTACTCTTCTGAGACCTTCAGTGTTTGCCAGTGCCCTGGAAAGTTCTTGACCCCTCTAGGCATCCAGCCTTGGTGTCTTTTAGATCAGTACTGTCCAGCTAGAAGGTGGCCTGTCCTCCTGATCAGACCACTCATGATCCTGTCCCGTTCCCTCCTTCCCATCCCACAGGGTCTTAGACTGAGCTGGTAATGAGAAAAATAATCTATAAGATAGTTGGCATTGGAATGTGATTTATAGGTAATATACTGCTCTTCAGTCTTCCTGATATATATACGTTTCCACATGTAAATCTGGAGGAAAGATGGCAGATAGTGCCTTTCTTTCAAGGTCCACATAAGCAAGGGGAGTATATTTGGTTAGAAACATTTCCTGATTCATGGTAAATTTAAGGCCCATACTAAATCCACTCATTCTGGTCTTAAAATAGCTTTTTTTTTTAACACTTACATTAGTGGGGATTATGGGCTTTTCTTAATGAAGTATATTATTTTTTCAAATGATGAAACTATTTTTGAGGGTATCTTGAGCTCATTTGTTTCAGTTAAGAAAAGATCATGCTGAAATGTGTAATTTTTTTGCAACCTAAGAACTTTAGTGATCAGAAATCCGTGAAATTAATTGTAGCTATTAATTATTAAGTGGTTTAGTAATTATGCATTATTTTATTATAACTAACATGCTTATTTCAGGGGCTGTATTATTCCTATTTCAAAACTATTGTGGAAGCACCCTCATTTTTGAATGGAGTTTGGATGATTATGAATGATAAGCTTACTGAATACCCTCTTGTTATTAATACATTAAAAAGGTTCAATCTTTACCCTGAGGTAAGTTACTTTTCCACTTGTGATTTCTAAAAACCTCTCATAACTATTTTTATATTTTAATGCTGATTTTGAATTTAAGGTATAGTCAAGAATGTTAAATTTTGTTTCTTTTCAGGGAAAGGTATATGGTAGAAAGAAGGATCATTATTGATGATTGTGTGATGCAGAAAATGTGAAAACTATCAAGATTTTTTTGTGTTTGCAGGAACTGTGGCATGAGAGCACCATTATTTTCCATGTTTTATGCCAGAAATGTTTTTTGATTCTGCCTGAAATTCCATTCAGAATTGAATAGGGTGGGGGTTGGGGTCAGGTAGTTTCTGTCTGCCACAGGCACGAGAGAGGCGGGCAGTGATTTCACTAATTTTGGGTTTCACCTTTGCATCCCTGCCTTTATCTGACACATCCGAGGATTGTCTATAGCCAGACTAGGATTTGACTTCTTAATCGAACTCATAGTTCTCGCCTTGAGAGATTCTCCTGTGAGCCCCATCATGAGCTCCCTTCTTAGGATACTGGGAGTAAGGCAGCACGTGGCCTCACGCCACAGTGGCTGTCCTCAGCTCTGCTCATTCCCTCTGCCAGTCTCAGTCCCCTGGAGTTGAACTTCTTCATCAGTGAGTTAGCTCTGTTGATGAGTGAGAAGGTGGCACTAGGGATAAATGCATGAGAACCAAGATTCCATGTTTTCTGACTGAATGTACTGCCTGTTGAGTACCTCGTGTAACCATGACTGCCTTTACCGTCAGAGAAACAGGATCAGACAGAAAAAGTGGGATCTCACAGCACAGTTTTCATTGTGCCACTGTTAATTCCACAGACTCCACTGTGGTCTACTACTATTTTTTTTAAATTTTATTTTCATAAAGTTGTGCACAATAATTGGTTACATTCAATATTTCAACACCAGTCCCACCACCATTACACCTTCCCACCACCATTGTTTTGAATTTTTCCACCACCACTCAAGCCTGCCCCACAGGCAAATGCTAGACCATTTATTTTGTATTGCTTTGTTATGAATAGCATGAGATGTTACAGCCGCTCGCTCCTGGGATTCTAAAATTTTAAATAATTAGGGTCCAGAGAAATCTCTGCATCTGGAGGCATCTCTGGTGAGCTGCTCTCTTCTGAGATTCATTTGTGAGTCTTTGAATCACGGCTATTAATGCGCTAAATGGCCTGATTTTGATCTCTTTTGAGATTTATTTATGGGTCTCTGAAGCAAGGCCAATAAATGAGCTTGTATAGCTGAGCTGGAGGTGTCTTGTGGGTGTGACTCCCACATACCTAACTTTTGGCATTTAATATCTCGGAAAACTTGATCCCAGGTTGTTGGGGTCTGGACAGAGGCACAGCTACAATTTTTGGGATATCAGGAAGCCTGAAGGTATCATCAGGCTGCTGATGCCTTTTTGCCCCGAAGGTACAGGTTGACCTAGTGGGCAGCATCTTATGCCCTGACTTCCCGTGACTTCACTCCTACTGGCAGCTGAGTCTCTAGGGGCCTCAGCTGACCCTTTCAGCTGAGGGCGGATGAGGCTGTCTGTCCAGAAACGGGTCTGGTGTACATTAGCACCCCATCAAAATTGCTCTGAGCTTTCTTGTACCTCTATTTTTTTCTTTAATTACTGCAGTCATCGACTCTGATCTGTTAGGATATTCCCTTCTTTGTCACCTTTTGGTGCTTTTCCACATAGCCGTTCTAGGCAGATGCTGGTATTTTGCTTTGTGTTGTTTAATGTTTATGAATTAACATGAAGGAGAATTCACATCTTGAAAATTAGATCTATTCAACGAGACAGAATCTGTTGTTTGTTCTAGAACTTACTCCTGTCTCTGTGCTCAGGGATCACTCCTGTCAGGGCTCAGGTAACCATATGGGTTGCCAGGGATCGAACCCAGGTTGACTGTGTGCAAGGCAAGCGCCTTACCTGCTGATTATCGCTTCCGCTTGTCAGCTCTCCATGTGCACTGAATTTCATAGGTTTTAAAACACTACAAATCTTGCATGTTTTTTGTTATGTTTTACATAACAAGAAAGCTGTAGATAAAGATTGACCAGGGAAAAATTTGTGTAGGAGATTGTGAGGCACAATTTTTATAGCCTAAAAACTTGCCAAGTAGATGGGAAGAAAGGAAGTTTAATAATTATCAAAATCTATAAAAAAGATTTTAGTAATGAGACTGTTAGAGATAGTATCTTTTCTTATGATGTCTCTTTCTTTTTAATAGGTAATTTTAGCCAGCTGGTACCGGATCTATACCAAAATAATGGATTTGATTGGCATTCAGACCAAGATATGCTGGACAGTCACACGGGGTGAAGGACTCAGTCCTATTGAAAGCTGTGAAGGCAGGTTTCTTTTTGCGGGAGTTCCCAGTTACCTGGTACAGGATAAACTAGCACAAACTTCTAAGTAACAATAATTTTGAGTCCAGGATATAGTTTATTATATCCTATATAGTTTACAAGGCACTTGCCTTGCATGCTGGTGGCCTTGGTTCCATCCCTCATCTCTGCCCCCTGCACCACATATGGTCCCTTCATTACTACCAGGAGTAAGCCCTGAACATTGCTCAGTGTGGCCAATACCCCCCACCCCACCTCACCTTAATGTCCACAGAACCACAGCAACTATGGTTACATGTCCTTCTGGGGTCCACAGGAAAGGAGTGTGGCGCAAAGCAGAGGTGGTGCCTTTTCTGTGGGCTCCTGGGCTTAGCTGGAGCTCGGTCCCCGCCCCCCCCCCCCCCATTGCCTTTGTTTGCGTCATCCTGGACTTTTCTAACTCAGGGCACTGTAGGTCGGCCAGGGGTGTCTTCTGGGTCTCAGGGCTCCCAGCTGGACCTTGTCCAACTTGCTGCAGAAGCCACATCACGGGCTGGAGTGATAGTACATGGGTAGATGTTTGCCTTGTACGTAGATGACTGAGGTTTGAACCATCGCATATGGTTCTCTGAGTCTACCGGGGGGAGTTCTGAGTGCAGAGCCAGGAGTAACCGCTGAATGTGGCCCAATATGCCCCCCCTCCCCCAAACAAAGCAAACAACAAAAAACCCAAAAGAAGCCGCTTCACCTATCCCTGCTGTATCTTTTGCGATTATCCCAGCCTAGCCAGACTTAGATAGGCACAGGTCCCGTACCTCTGGGGGTGCTGGGGAGGAGTTCTCGCCCCATTTCAGAGCCTCTGCGCAAGTGCTGAGAAGAGGCAGCCTGTTATGGGTCTGGCACCGTTTTCAAGGGTGTACATTTTAATAGGAATTGCCAGGCACATGAAGGCGTTTCTAGTGAGAGCATATGTTTTGTTTGTTTTGAAAGGATTGGGAGATCCTGCTTGCTTTTATGTTGCTGTGATTTTTATTTTAAATGGATTGATGATGGCGTTGTTCTTCATATATGGCACATATTTAAGGTAAGGCAGATGGGAATTTTTTAGTATGTATTTGTGATGATGTCTACTAGAATAATAAAAGAAAATAATATTTAACATAGCTCAGTTTTATAACAATAGTCCTTTTTTATACATTTACTTGGGGTTATAAAATTATTTCCTGTTGGATAATTTTATCATTGGCATGGGCACCAAACTGAAAATATGTGAAGATTATTAAGTGAAGCATGGAAATGGTATTTGATACATTTTAAATGTTTATAGTCATTTGAACAGAAGTAATATGTTATTTATATAACATATAAGGGAACATTCATTAAACGGTGTTAATGGCTCTTTGCTAATATTAAAATAGAAATATATTTTATATATATAGTTAAATCTGATGTAATTTACTGCATAGTTGAGCAACGTTTTCAATATTAAAGATTACCAAGTTTGTTAAGGGTTTTTAAATATTCATTTGGGGACAGGGCATTTAACCAATTTTACATAGACTGTTTAGAATTTTCTTTTTTCCAGTTTCTGCTGCACTGTAGTATAAAAGTAAGAGCATTATGTCCCTGAGTTTCAGTCTTGGGTAATGAATGTGAATCATTATTCTGTTATCTTCCTTGCTTTGGGAGCATGACATTTCTGTTGGAGGTCTCCAGGGATCACTGGAGTTCCTGTCTCAGAGTTTGAGTATGTAGCAAGTGCTTGATAAATATTTGCCAGATGAGGACATAATTATGAGATGATTTCAAACACTTTTTATATATAGATGTCAGGTATTTTGATGTTACTATTTCTAACTTAGCCCCAAGGAAGTTCTTTTAATTATTTGATTGGGAGATAATGAAAACGAATATACATGATTAAAAGATGACTTGGAAAAGACAGTTTTTGAAACAAGATACAAAGATCTAACCAAAAGTGTTTGGTGACAGCAAAACAGGCTGTCTGAAGGAAAGTAAAGCCAGTGTGCCTTGTTCTGTAGTGAGCCCAAGTCAAATTTCTTGATGAGAAACTTGAGAGAATCTGTTTCGTAGAGTGTCTCCTGTCTTTCTTAGAAATGACTATTGCAGGTGGGAGATTAAAGTTTAAGAGAAGTTAGAAGCGATATGTGGCATTGCTAAATATCTAATATATAGTTGTATTTCCTAATTGAAAAATTTTAAACATTAAAGGGGCACTTAATATCCTTTCCATATAATGCTTGTGATGACCATTATTTTAAAGCCTGGAGCCATGTTTGCTGCAAATATGATGTGATTTTGGGTTTTGGGGAGGGGGCTTCTGAAGATTTCTCAGTCTTCAGCCCCCGTAGTTTTCCATCTTTCTCTCCATGTGGGAGGTGCATGTTTGTTGGTTCAGTAAAGACAGTAGCTACCACATGGGTTCCTTCTGAGACTGCATGTTTGGGTTCTGAGAGCATGTTGGGATTGGTGGCAGTTAAGAGTCCTGTAGTCAGGAGAAATGTGTTTTGTGTGGAGGATTGCTTGAAACCAGACTTGGAGGATCAGGGCATTTTGAATAGGTGGAGGAGAAGAAAATTTCAGGAATAGGTAAAAGCAGAAAACTTGACATATGGGAGGAGGATCTCAATATTCCTGGGATGGACACAGATTAGTGGAGGTAGCATGGTAGAAGGACCCAGTGCCAGAATGGTCTCAAGCCTAGTCCAAAATAAGTGAGAAAGATGAAGATGTTGATGAGGAGGAGGAGGATGAAAAGGCTTCCTCTGCTATCTGACAGTGGAACATTTCTTTTTGCTATGATTTGGCAGGTTATTTTGAAGGTCTGGAAATGTAATATTACATATGTATTTCTTATACAATAATGATAATAGTGTTCTCAGACCACAAAAAATAACCTATCATTATACCAATTAGTAATATTCTTCCTTCTGGGGAAAAAGCAGGGACCTCTCCAGTAGTGCTGGAGGTCACCTTGTCTATACATACACCAGCAGTGCTGAAACCCCTTGAGCTATTCATATACCAGTGCTGAGACCCCCCTGGGCTATACGTATACCAGCAGTGCTGAGACTCCCGCCCCCAAGGCTATACATATACCAGCAGTGCTGAGACCCACCCAGACTATATGTATACCAGCAATGCTGGGGGCTAGCTGGATATACCCCATAGTGCCGGGGGCCCAGCTTGGCTATACTCAGCAGTGCTGGGGGCCACGTGGGCTGTACCCAGCAGTGCCAGTAGAGCACGTGGTGTTGGGTTCAGCAGTGCTGGAAGAGCACTTTCAGGAAGAGCATGGGGTGCCTGGGATGGAGGCTGGCCTATCCATGCCAAGCATGCCCTCCACCCCTTTGAGCTGACTCCCTGGCTCCATTATGCTCTACTTTCTGTTGGGAAGGGGATGACGAAACATGGGTCTGGGGATCTGGCAGGGGCCCAGCAGCTGAGCCTGATGTTGCTGAAACCCTTTCTTCCCACTGTGACACAGCTGGGCAGTAGCAGCGTTCTGTAGCTGTCTAGCTTCTGGACTAATGTGGGGAATTCTTCTAACTCTTAGTCTAACATAGGGGATTTTAAAACCAGTTTAGTGGACTGGGCTAAGCATTTTCTTTCTTTCTTTCTTTCTTTCTTTCTTTCTTTCTTTCTGTATGAGAAAGCAAAGAATACAAACGTGAGTAGTAGATTGTAACATGCACAGTAATAGCTGTTAGAGAAGCTTTTGTTATATTCATATATATGTGATGGGTCATGGTATAAAGACCCTTTCTGACTGATTTCAATGCAAAATGTGTACATTTTGCTTGGTGTAGCAGGAGGGGCGGCTTTCTTTAACTTGGAGCAGTGGGACTGCTAGATGGCTGTCTGTGGTGTCCCCAGTGGCACCTGCGTGCTCAGTGGCCTTAGCCCCTCTGCTTTCCGGCCCTGCACCCCCGCAGATGCTGAGTGCTTCCAGGCAGTGGGAGGGCTGCCCCTGGAGCAGGCTTGGCGCAGGAGACTCAACTCTGTGCTCAGCTGCGTTCCTCAGCTCTCCCTGCGCTCCTTTTAGCTTCTCTGGACCCTGAATGATCCCTTGAGCCCTGTCCAAACACATCCTTGAGTTGAGGCTCTTCCAGCACAGTTGGACTCCAGTTTCCTGCCTCTGGAGTCGCTCCGCTGCAGGGATGTTGTCTGACTGCAAGTCTCGCCTGGCAGGTCTGGGCACCGACGCTTTTGTGGTGATTCTGCTGTACACGAAGTTGAATGAAGTTTCTATCACTTCTTTCCGATCAGCCTTTAAAAATTCCATTTAAAAATGTTTTTGACATGCATATTTTTAGAGAGCTCAAATTACTAGTTACTTCGTAATGTTTTCTTTCTGGATGGTAAGTTTAGTCACACTTCTAATTTTATAAAAGTAGGATACAGCGTCAGACTTCTGAACACCCGTGGGTTGAAAGTGAAAGGGATTTTATACAAAATGGCGCTAGAAGCTCTAGATAAATAGTGTTATATTGATGGGCGAGGTGAGATTTGTCTAGTAGATTAGGAATTCAGAGGAAGGTTGACAGTGGCATTTCTAATCAAGAGGTGTTATTTGTTTTTAAATAATCTCAGTGAAAGTTATCTGAAGTCAGACAAGCAAATTGAACAGAAATGGAGTAGAATGGAAAATTAAAAGCACAACAAGATAGTGAAATTGGGCAGAGTGCCGAGTCCTCTCAGTGTCTGCCCTCAGACATCAGTCCTGGTGGCCCAGGAGACCGTATGGGGTGCCTGGGATTGGACCCAAGTCAGCTTGGTGCAAGACAAGCCCCTCCACAACCCTTTCCTTTCTGGGTCCGTCTCCGACCTGCCCTCTCCGCTCCCCTCTTTCCCACTTGTCTCCTGACTCTGCTTTCTGGCGCCTCTGATGGTGGGGTACTCTGGGGTACAGGCAGGGAGGGGAACGGAGCACGGGTGAGGTCAGTTCTCCAGGTTGGTCTGAGTGATGCCCCCTGAGTGGGACGTGTTGGGGAAGCGAGACCGAGCCCGGTGTTTGGGGGGGCCTTTTTCTTTGAAGTGGATGCAAGGCAGGATCTGTGCTGAAGAGGACTGGCTGGTGGGCGCTGGTCTCTGTTTTCAGGCTGGTTCCTCTGCTGTTGAACTGCTTCATCCTTCCGCGCTGCCAGATTCTCTTCTTCCTTGCGATCCTTTCTTGTCCCGGCCTTCCCCTTCTTCCATTTCCCCAGGATCACTTGCTTTTCTTAGCTGGACCTCTCAGAGGACAAGACTGAAATAAGGTTTTAATTGAACTGTCCTTTGGGCTACCCTTGTCCCCCGCTGGCTCTCTTGGAGCCCCTTGCGGTTTCCGCCCCAGAGAGGAAAGGAGGGGGCTGGGGCACCCACTGCTGTCAGGGCTCCTGTCAGCCCCGCCTGCTTCTCGGGTGCCAGCAGAACAGGCAGCATGGGGCTGTCACCGTGGCCACTGGCCCTCAGGGCCCTCAGCGCTTGCTGCCTTGTCTGGGGCCCGCTGCTTGCAGCTGCCGCTCAGCACAGACGCTTCCCCCAGCTGCTGATGGCTGCCTGCCTGTCTCCCCATCTCACCTCTCTCTCAGCCAGTCTCTCCTCATCCCTTTTCTCCCTCGCCCCTTCCCCCTTCACCTCTTCTCTTCCTCATCCTTCTCTCTTTCTCTCTCCTCCTCTCTCCTGCTCCCCAGGGTGGACTGGGCAGAATCAGGAGTAGAAAGTACTGGGTCCCCCGCCTGGCAAGGAAGAGGCAGGTGGTGAATGTGGCAGAGTGTGACTGTGGGTCTCTTCTGAGAGAGGGAGCTGCCAGGCCAGCATGCTTCCGGGAAACCTGCCAAGGGCCTCAGCCGACTCCTGAGGGATGCCGGACACCACTGAGGGCGCATCTGGCATAGTCAAGGGTGGGTCTGGGCGTGGTGTCCGGAGAAATCCGCTGGGAAGCCTGTTCCCACCTTTGCTTCACCTCTACACACTGCTCTCACTTGGGAATAGCATGGGTGGGTGAAATGCCCTCTGCAGGAGGTGCCAGCAGGAGAGGGGGAGGTACGGGGACAAACCAAACACAGGTGCGTCTGTGCTCTTTGCGCCCTTCCTGCAGCTCCTCTGCTCTCGCATGGAATCGCCACTGTCTGTCATTTGGTAGAACATTTGTCTGCTCGTGGCTTGTGAGTGGGTGTGTGGGAGGTCACGTCTTAGGAGACTGTGCATGTTTGGTAATGTTGCTATTTCCCTTCTTATTTGGTTTTAACCCGGGTTTAAAACTAGCTTAGCAGAATGATTTTTCTCTAGAATCTTGAAGGCATCACACACGACTTCTGTTTTTTTTTTTTTCCAGAGTGCTGCTGGTCAGGCATTCCCTAATTTGGGTTTAGAAGCCACCCACATGGGGTGGGCCCCTCAGCCACACAGAGCCGAGTGGGGCTCCCCCCACACTGCCTGCTCTCAGCCCTCTAGACTGCTCTGAGCCCTCATGTGCTCTGGGATCTGGTGTCCTCTTTCTCTCTGTGGGAGCTGCTAGACAGTGCTGAATTTCAGTGATATGTCTTGGTGTGAATCTTCTTCAGTGTTTGCTCTTGAACTTATGTTGGATTGTTTCACAGATGTAGTTCTTAGTTCCTTCATTTCTGGGAAATTTTCTTGACCAATTTCTTCATTACTTTTACTTCTCTTATTTTTTATGTGTTTTATTTGTATGTTGTATATTCCAGTATTCTGATTTCCATATCATTTTGTGTTAGAAAATTCCTTGCCACTCTACATTCTAAAAAATTTTATTGACTTTAGTTTTCCGACCTTATAGTGAGTTTTTAATTTCTTTTTTTAATGCTTTTAATTTCTAATAGTTTTTATTCTGTGGCTATTTCTTTAAAAATCTTACTTGTTTCATGGATTTAATAACTATTCGGGGAATAATCTTAGCATTAAAATCTACTTTGCTTTTTTACGTTTCCTTTTATATTTGGAGCTGGAGCGATAGCACAGCGGGTAGGGCGTTCGCCTTACAAGCGGCCAACATGGCCGACCCGAGTTCGATTCCTCCGCCCCTCTCGGAGAGCCCGGCAAGCTACCGAGAGTATTGGATATGCCAGACACAGTAACAACAAAGTCTCCAATGGAGACGTTACTGGGCCCGCTCGAGCAAATCGACGATCAACGGGAGGGCCTTTACCTTTACCTTTACCTTTATATTTAGCTGCCCAAGTGTCGCAGTCATGGTTAGGCCTGGGGTGAGGTGTTGCGGGAGAATTGTGGTAAGCTCAGTAGCCGGAACACTCTGTGTCTTTTGCATGAATGATGTGGGGATGGCCGAGCGCTTGCCAGTTCCTAAGCCTGCCTTAAGATAAAAAGGAAAATAGAATGCAAAGGTACGTTCAGGATTGAACAGGGACTCCAGTGTTACATCCAGTTCATCAAATGGCAGAGTTTTTCTAGGGTCCCGACCCCTCAGTGCTGGTGCTCAGTCTCGGCCAAGGCCAGGAGGGGTGTGGGGTGAAGTGTTCAGTTGTGATTGGGTACACAGGTGGACTTCCTCGAGTTAGGACTCTGCCTACTTGGTGAGAATAGAAAATGTTTGCAGGGTATCTGGAAGGACACCTGCCTTCAGAAGATATATTTGAATGAAATAAATAATTTTACTATTATTATTTTGGGGTTTTTGGGGGGCCACATCCAGTGAATGCGCAGGGGTGACCACTGACTCTGCACTCAGGATCACTCCTGGTGGCTCAGGGGACTCTCTAGAATGCCAGGGATTGAACCCGGGTCAGCCATGTGCAAGGCAAGCACCCTACCTGTGCACCATTGCTCTGGCTCCAAAGTAAATTATTTTCACAAAGTCTCAGCTTGGGTTGCCATGTGAAAGGCACAGTGGTAATCTTAGTAGCTGTCACACAAGCATTGTTACCATCTACCAAGCTGAGGAGACTTTTTCAGTGAACTCACCTGAAGCTTTCTCTCTATGGATTGTGGTGTTTGCTGAGGACTAATTGTTCACTGAAGAAACTGACATGGAACCCTTCCTGTTCCTGGCTCTTCTCTACGCCAGGTGTAGTCTAAGCTCATGCAGTCCTCAGAGGTGTAGGATGTTGCCTATTTCACAATGTTGGGCTCCCTGGGGAGTGCTCCCATCACTGCATTCTGCTCCACTGAGGAACACATTTGACGTGTATTTATCTGAGCTAATTATTTCTACACAAATACCTTGTGCCATGTGGACAGAGCTGCTGTTACAAGTGCAGAAATAATGGCATTTTTGTTTCATAGAGGCTTAAATTACTTCACAGAAAAATATTTCTTGGAAGGCTCTAGACGTCACGCTTGTCTCTGTAATTGATTTCCAAGAGTGCCGAGATGGCTGTGCATCTGCTCTGGCCTGTTCTGTGCACGCTGTTCATCTTTGTGTGAGCTGTGCCTGCTTATTTTCTCATATTGCCGGTTATCAGGACCCTGTTTTGCTCTTGTTTTGTATTTTAATAGTTTCTTCATCAGTTACATTTTCGAGAGTCATTCTTGGTGCTTTAAATAGCAGTGGGAATGGAAGGTAGCACAGAGTGTGGGAATGTCCCAGTCATCATCCTCTGTGGAATTGGCTCATTAACAATCCATTGTTTAGATGGGTCAGTGGTTAGTTCTATTCCAGTTGGTGTGTGTGTGTGTGTGTGTGTGTGTGTGTGTGTGTGTGTGTGTGTGTCTAAGTTCATGCAGGGCTCAGGGAGCTCTGAAATAGGTCAGGAGGCCCGGGGCCACACAGGCAGTACTTGGCCACTTGGCCATTTGGGCTGCTGTTGAGGCAGGCACCCGACGATGCAACTGTTCCCTCCCTAGGGCATGGGGATGCCCAGGTCACCCCTTCAGTGCTGGGATGCTCCAGGGCCACCCACAAGCCAGCTCGGCAGCCTCCATTCTGGCCTATGATGTTCAGGCACCATGGGGTGCCAGGAGTGGAACCCAGAGCAGTAGGCATGCACCCTGGCCACTGTCTTCTCCCCTTCCCTCAGCCTGGTCCTTGGAAAGTTTCTTTGGTGGTTTTTCAAGCTAAATGGAGACATTATACTGTTATGTTTGGCGAGTCAGAACATCTGTATGAATGTCATCTGAAAATTTTCGTGACTTTTCCCCCTCAGAACTATTGCCAAATGAATGTAGAGAACCCCTTTTTTTGTTCCTGTTTTCACAACTGGATGTGTTATTTTCTAGTATCTTTTTGGAATCTTTTGTGTGCAAATTCGGTTTCTGTGTTCTCTGGGATTGTTGGATTAAATGTGTTGCAGTGCTTTGCCTCACCCAGCTCTGACTCCTCCTCCATTGATCTAGAGAAACTGTAGCTTGCACATGAACCCACCTATTCTGACTCTGGTCACATAGGAGAGTTCCTTACTGCCACATCAGAGTGTAAATGTTTCTGGATAACTTGAGATTTTTCTTGTTGATTGTAATTGCCTAATACTTTGTTTTTCTGCGTTTTCTGCATACTGCGTGGTGCAGATCATCAGCTGAACTATGAATCACGGTCTGCTTTGCCCAGTGTGTGAAATCCCTGCTAAGAATTCTGCCCTTACCCCTCAGGGTTTCCCTTCTGGCACCTCTGACAAGGGTCAGGTCTCTGGGCCTGCTGCCCGGCTGCTCTCCCCGGCACTGACCCTCGGTCACTGTTGGCTTCTTCTCACATCTTCCCCTTGGACAGCCAGACCTGCAGGGACTTCCCCGGACTCTGCAGAGATAATGGGACAGGGAGGCAGGTCTTTATGTCAGGCTTCACCTTCCCTTTGCCTCTGGTTGTGGATTTGCTCTTGCGTTAGAGCTGTCCCTTCAGAGTTTTGGAGACTGTTGACTCATTGCAGGATTTTGGAAGTTTCTCTTCTTTGCCATCAGTCCCTTCAGTGTGTGGCAGCTTGTATCTGCTGCTGTCACTCCAGTGCCCTCCGGGTCATGGTAGGGGAGATGCTGTTTCATTCTTTCTGTTGGTCACCCTGTGGCCTCATCCATCTGAATTCTTTCTGGGGAAAACATTCTCATTTTATTTATGCACAACTTTCTCTTCACTGTTATCTCTGGTTTTGTCCTCCTTCCCCACCCCCCACCCCCGTCAAATCTTCTAGTAGATATTGGAACCCTTGCATTGAAATCTGATGTTCTTAGGTTCTTTTCCTGTCTTGGTTTTTTATGTGTTGTCTGCATGACCTCTGGCTCCCCCTGAGAGAGATTTCCTCTTGTTTTCAGAGTTTGGCTGAGTCTGGTTTTTTATTTATTTATTTATTTATTTTGCTTTTTGGGTCACACCTGGCTATGCACAGGGGTTACTCCTGGTTCTGCACTCAGGAGTCACTCCTGGCGGTGCTCAGGGGACCATATGGGATGCTGGGAATCTAACCCGGGTCGGCCGGGTGTAAGGCAAATGCCCTACCCGCTGTGCTATCTCTCCAGCCCCTGAGTCCGGTTTTAAAAGCTTGACGGTCACAAAGTGGTCCTAGTGGTCAGTGAGTCGCATTGTGGTGACCCCGCCATCAACTTCATTGTGGGGGAGCCCAGGCCCCCGCTCAGCAGCACAGCAGACACCCGTGGAGGTGCCTGTCTGCTCGGACTCACTGCAGAGCAGAGGTGGCATCTGTTACCAGGGGACAAATAGCTCATCACTTTCTGGGTCTCGCCCTCAGACATCCTCACTGCGGCCACCTGGCCCACATGCCTGCCCCCCCCCCCCACCTGTAGCGCTGAGGCAGCTTCAGGGGGGCCTTTCATGCTCTTTCATGAATTCCTCTCTGCTGCTCGGTGCTGTGGCTTCTGGGATTTGAACCTCATTTCTTCTTTCCTTTTCTTCTTGACCCTTTTCTGCCTCCATTTCTTTTTGGCTCTTGTGAGGAAAGCTTTTGGTCCTTCTTTTTGCCTCAGTCTTTCCCAGAGTGGGCAGTGTGATCACTAGGACGGAGGGTCTGGGTGGCCTGGAGGTCTGCAGCCTTGGTCATTGAGTCCTGTAATGATGTTCAGCTTCCAGGGAGGTCTGAGTGGTTTTTCCCAGCAGAGGGAGAGGGAGGTCAAATCTGTTACTTCCCTTCTTGTTACTACTTAGTTATCCAAAGTGCCTTTCTCCTGAGAGAGGAGCCAGCCAGGGACAGAATCTGGAGCCTTCACCTCCCAGTTTTCCATTCTTCACTGCTGCCTTCTTGGCTTTCTGAACTTTCAGATTGGCCTCTGTGGTACGGGAGAGACTTGTGGTAGCTGCTTTATTTCTAGATATGTCCCCAAGGCCTGAAAAGCTGGCTGTCTGCCAGAGTGCCCTCCTTTCCTTAGTGGCCTTCTTCCTCCCTGGGAGTGTGTGTTGTCAGGCCAGCTGCAATCCCTCCTTCTTCCTTAGTAGCAGGCGAGGACCCTCCGGAAGCCCCCTGTTGTGTTCTGAGCGGGAGGCTGCCTGCTCTCTCCCCTGTATCCACTCTTCTGCGTCCCTCCCCAGTGTTAAGAAAATGTGAACTTTCCTCTCTTTTGCTTCCATGGTATCATTTGATATTTTGTTATTTCTATTTTAAAAATTTAAGTTTTCCTCTTTATTCATGCTGGATTTTTTTTTTTTTTGCAAAATGTACAACATTTATTCACATACAGACAATAAGGCACAAATTCTACTAAATAGTTTAACCAAAAAATACAGTGTCCTCCACTAGTTTTATAAACATGCTGGATTTTTATCTAAAATTGTGTCTTCCGTAGATTATGGGTCACATCAACCCAGGCAACAGCAACATACTTTGTGTGAATGTTCTGTGACTCGCCTACCAGAACATCTCTCATCTGGTCTAACAGTCGTAGATAAATATTTAAAAGATGAGCATGTTACTTTTCACTGGGCATCAGTGGATGAATTATAGGTCAGAAACGCCAAA
This sequence comes from Sorex fumeus, assembly GCF_029834395.1. Classification (NCBI taxonomy): domain Eukaryota; kingdom Metazoa; phylum Chordata; class Mammalia; order Eulipotyphla; family Soricidae; genus Sorex; species Sorex fumeus. The sequence continues at coordinate 77,107,458 of NW_026606094.1, read as the reverse complement.
CTCTGCTCCTTTTGGTGTCACAATCCTAGCCAGCGACACTAATCCTTGCTGTCGACCCTGCATGACCTTTATGGCCTTTCTCTTTAGCTGGGACCCTCAAGCAGTCACCAACTCTAGCCTTATCGCTAGGGAACACCACAGGTTTGCTCCAGAGTACCTGTGCTCTCTGCTTGTGCCTCTCTCTGAACCCATGTTTCCTCTCAGGTGGAACCCTGCTTTTTTCTCCCTAGGACATCCGACTCCCTGGAGCACTCAGCCTTCCCCTTTTCTGTGTTCTGTCCCCTCCCTGCAGGCTCTGTGGCCGGGACAGTGGTGTGAGTCAGTGTGAGGGGCCGGGGCAGGGCTGTGGTATCAGTGTGAGGGGCTGGGGCAGGGGCTATGGTATGAGTCATTGTGAGAACTTTGCCAGTTGACTGTGTTTTGGATCAATCTGTTGGACAGGTCAGAGCAGTGGAATGGGCCGCAGGCTTATGCAGGTGCCGCCCTTGCAGGCATGTCTGACAGTGTCTGTGGCTGTGGCACCCAGGGTGGGCATGCGTGGGCAGCAGTGTGGACTGTCTGGAGTAGAGCTGGTGTTTGGCATGGGGTGGGGAGGAGAGGAGAGGGGTGCGTACAGGGCAGGGCTCTCTGGCTGCAGACAGGTGGCTTGCCTTTTAGCTGAATTTCTCCATGTTACTCACCCTCCAGCCCCTTTTCAGGAAGAAAGGAAGGAGGATCACTGAGGACCCCCTGGCATCTACCTTCCTTAGGTAACAGAGAGCGCCCTGCCACACTCCTCTGCTCCAGCAACGCTATTTCTGGGCAGCCCAGGTCCGCATGCTGGTGAAGTGCACCATGGCCCTGGCGTCGGTCATCTTTGTTCCAGTTCCTCTGTGGATGCTGAACTTAGTGTCTGCCCTGGGTCAGATCCACAGTCTAGTCACAGTGACTAAACACTAATTCTGACCCAGAAGAGGAGTCCAATGAAAGACATTCGTTTGTCTCTCAGAACCTCCTTGAGGGATCCGCTGGGTATTGTTCCAGCATCTGGGTCTCACTTTCTTCTTGGTGCCTTGACTCTCTGGCTCGCTCTGCTTTGCTCTGGAGGGCCCACAAGTTGAGGGGAAGGAGGATGCTAGACCTGTGCTGCTGGGCTTCCTTTCTTCAGTCTCATATCTCACACTTAGAATTGTCTCTTTATGCTCTCGTCTCTTAAGAATTTATGATAAAAGATGGCGGCCGCGTGGGAGCCTTGTGGACAGCAGGTATGAGCCGGGGGTGGGGGCGCGACTGTAACCTCATGGGACGGGGGGTGTTCTGGCCCGTCCTTCACGCCCTACCGAGGTCACCAGTTGCCCCCCACAAGCGGCTCTCCGGCATGGTCATGACTCTAGAGCACAGAAACCAATCTCTTAATTATCTGATTCTCAGTAGAAATACTTCCAGGGTTAATAAGTAAAATAGCAGAAATCTAAGTGGCCGACATCATTTAATTCTTGAACCCAGCTGTAGAAAGCAAATCATTTCACAATGCTTTTTCAGCATGGCTGATTTGGGGGGGTAAAGTCTAAATAATAATGGTGCAACTTTTATCGAAACAGTGAAGCTAGTCAAAGTAGATAGAGTGTTAACTAGAATTCATCTGCCCCACAGGCATTGGGGGATGTGGGGGGTGGGGGTTTATTGGGGTTCTTCGTGGTGAAAAATAAGTATTGGTAAAGGGAAATGTGATTGATATTTGCATGACCGAGACCTAAACCTGAAAGCTTTGTAACTTTTCCCACAACGATTCAATAAATAAATAAATAAATAAAGAAAAAAAAGAATTTATGATAGAGAAGAGACCACTGTGACAATAATAGCTGGGAATGATCATGCTGGACAAGATCTGAGGGTTAGAAGTAGATAAGGGATACTCTTGATAACCTGTCTGTATCAATATTGCAAATCACAATGGCCAAAAGGAAGGAGGGAGTAAGGGAGGGAGAGAGAGTGGAGAGAGAGAGAGAGAGAGAGAGAGAGAGAGAGTGAGGGGGAGGGAGAGAGGGAGGGAGGGAGGGAGGGAAAGAGAAAGAGAAAGAGAAGAAAAGCTCCTGCATTAGCTATAGGCAGGCTGGGGGTTGGGGGTTGGGGTGAGATGGGAGGAAACCTGGGAACACTGGTGGAGGGAAGAGTGTTGGAATATTGTAAGACTGAAATCCAATCATGTACAGCTTTGTAATGGTCTCAGTGATTCAATACAAATGTTAAAAATAAATAAATAATAATGATAAATGAATTTATGCAAGAAAACTTGATGCTGATCCTGGACTGGTTTCAGGTTTCTTAGGTAAGTAGAGGTGAAAAAATCTCTAAGACCACTTTAAGCAATCCATGCAAATGGATTTTCGAACTGTCATGATTGGTTTTAGTCTCTGTCCTTTAAGGACACAGGAAAATGCAGAGTTAGAAAATTGTTATATTTAAGGTCCTTCACATATTTACTCTCTTCTGAGGAAATTGAGGCTCAGAAGTATATGAGTACACATAGAAAGTGTTTAAAAAACTTCAGATCTTTCAGAATTTGCATACCATGAGTTTCATATTTTCTAACAGTTGGTAAAAGTGCAGAAGAAATGATTTTTAATCACTAAGGTGTGTTGGCCTATCAACTGGTAAACTAGTAGAAGTAAGTACGCTGAAGAGTGCATCTTTCCTGGGTATCACAATAAGTGGTCTACGTGGTCGTCTTTGTGGATGGGGGATTAGTGTTTGGGGGATTAGGGGTAATTGCTTGGCCATCTTAGGTTACTCTATCACTGCTCACATCGCAGTGATTGCAGCCCTGAGTATTTCTTGGCAAATAATATGAGGAATGATTCGTTTTCAAGGCATACTCTGTTCTCCCTCTGGGCAGTGCGAAAGTGCCCAGGAAACCTGCTTCCCTCCAGGTCACGTGCTCAGTCTAGCCACCCTGGCCTGACCTGCTGTCTGCTGAGTTTGAGAGCAGGTCACCGCACTGCTTCTATGCCCCGAAAGGACCTGTTCCCGAGGGGCCAGCAGCTGGAGTGTGAGTGGGGGCAGGGACGGGAGTTCCTCCGCAGCCATCCACCTGAGACTGGGTCGGATATGAATCTTGACTCCCCAGTCCTTATCCTCTTCATCCCTGCCCCCATATTTACTCTCATGGAAGGAAGTCTTTGTGCTAGCACCAAGGCACTGAGACTGCCACATGAGATGCCCAGCTGGGAGGGGCTGACACGCCACAGCACCTTTGTACCCTGCAGGATCTGACAGCTGTTGCAAATGCCTGGATTTGCGTGGATTGCTTAAAGTGGTCTTTAGGATAGTGGTTACAAAAGGGACACATTTCAGAGGGATGGTAATAGGCTGGTCACATCAAAATATGTGTTTATATTTAGGAAATAAATATTTAGGGTGGGCATATACAGATATTATTGATGGCATGTATATGATGTGTCCCAAGAAAAACAGTTTGAGAAATGCTGAAGCACAGGTAAATAAATGGCCCCAAGGAAGACAAAAAAGAAGCGGAGCGGAAGACCCACTTGCCATGTGAATGAAGTTCAGCAGTCGGTAGGACTCTGCGGATGTAAATGTAAGATCTTACATTTCCTGCCACTCGTGACTGCAGCTGCTCTTCTCTCTTGCAGTGGCAGCCGCCTTGGAGGGCTCGTGACAGTGCTGTGCTTCTTCTTCAATCACGGAGAGGTAGGTGGCCGGCCAGGCCTGTGCTTGCCACGGGACTTCACGTGGAGAAACACCTTTCCTCTCTAGGGAGTCAGGTATTTTTAAATAAAGTAGACATATAGAGAGAGGTTGACTTTTAACTTTATAAGTCTATAGGGGCATTCAAACATGTGTGTGCTTACTTTGTTTTCTAGTTTAAACCTTGGCATTTAAGTTTGCTTAATGATAATCCATTCTTTTGTCCATGTATCTTAGTGATTGGAAGGAACAGTGGTGCAGTGTCACTTGTTTTTTTTTTTAAATTTTTATTAGTGAGACACCATGAGGTGCAGTTGTAGACTTACAAATTTTTGTGCTTGGGTTTCAATTATACAGTGGTCAAATACCCATTCCTCCACCAGTGCCCATTTCCCACCACCACGGATCCCAGTATCCCTCCCACCCCCCATCCCCCCCATTCCACCCTGCCTCTGTGGCAGGGCATCCCCTTTTTTTCTCTCTCTCCTATTGGATGTTGTGGTTTGCAAAAGAGGCAATGGGTGACAATACCACTCCTGGGAATATATCCCAGAGAGGCAAAAAAGTATAGTCGAAGTGACATCTGCACTTGTTTGTTCATTGCAGCACTCTTTACAATAGCCAGAATATGGAAAAAACCTGAATGCCCAAGAACAGATGACTGGTTAAAGAAACTTTGGTACATTTACACAATGGAGTACTATGTAGCTGTTAGAAAAGATGAAGTCATGAAATTTACATACAAGTGTCACTTGTTTTTAGTTCACTTGTTTGATTTTGATTTGAATGATGTATTAGGTTTTCAGAGTGAATAAAGCATACACTCGGAGTCACACCCAGTGGCCCTGGGGAGGAGCAGGGCCACACTTGAACCTCTCAGCCCAGTGCCGGGTGCTGGGCCTGCAGGGTTGAGCGGGCTGCTTGGTCGGGGATTCCAGGGCTATGTGCCACACCTGGCCTCGGACTCACATCTGCACATGTGAGAAACATGGTGCTTGCACCCAGCTGTCTACCTGGATCATTCTCTGTCCCTCTTTTTCTTGCTCTGTCTGTCTCTCTCTGTACTAGGAATCAAGTCCAGGGTCTCACCTGTCAGAAGCATGCGTTGTAGACCGCCGAGCCATAACCTTGGCCCGGCATCTGTTCGTTTTATGATTTAAAACTCTGGGGACTGGAGGGATAGTACAGGGATTAAGGTGTTTTCGTGTAGAGGGCCCAGGTTGATCTTTGGCATCACACAGTCTCCCCCACCCCCCCCAAGCACCAAGTGTGCTTAAGCCTCCCCACCCCCACAACAAATCTGACCCTCTGAAAGCTCCTGTTCTAGCTGTGCTAGAATCTGCCAGTCAGCACTTGCTGTCCATTCACTCCATTGCATGCGAACTGTGCACTGTATGTGTAGTGTGTTTCCATTTGGCTGTGGTTATGGTACTCTCTGATAGACTTTCCCAAATCTTGCACAGAATATTTTATTACATCGATAAATTTGTGTGTTTCTAAAGTTTTATTGAATGAGCATTGCTAGAAGTAGACTGATCTGGCTTACTCGTGTTCAGATCCTGGCTCCGGCATTATCCCCGTGAGTCCTTGGAAACCGCCCGTAAAGGAACATAATGAATAACCCCTGGATGGGATTATTGCGGAGATGAAATAAATTAGTAAATGGAAAGTGCCCGGAACAATGTCTGGTACATAGTAGCTACTGTGTAATTGTAGAACTGTCATTCTCAGTCTTATGTTACAATTCTAATGTAAATTTAATGTACCAGTGAATTCCTTCTACTCCATTAATCATAGTTGTAAATGCATTTCTAGTAATACTTCTCTGTCCAGTTTACTTTCATGGGAAGTTGTTTAAGACTGAAAGAAAAGGAAAGTTTTTTCGCTTTGTGTGAAGTAGCTTAATCGTGTTATGAATTAATTCTCAAAGTGTCTTCAGTATTTGAATAAATACATGTTGAAAAGCTTTAAGGGTAGTTCTTTAAAACCTAAATGTAGTATTAAGGCGGAACTTAAAAAAATATTCAGTGGGTTACTAATGGGTATAGAATTAACTCTTAACACTTATAATCAGAGAAATTTAAAACAAATATACTTAGCGCATTTAACAAATGATTGCAATACAACATCAGTTAATTGATTTGATTTGATTTTTGAGGGGAAAAATTATCTCAATTGTGAATGCTGCTTGTGGACCATGAAATAATTATTAGCACAGATTCTGTGAACATGCCCTAAAGTTAGGACATAACTGCTTATCAGTTAAAGAAAGGAACATTGAGCACTCAAATTTAGCTTGTTAGATGATTGAAAATTTTCAAGTAAAGGTGAACTTTTAAAGACTATTCCTTGTCAAACAGAAAGGTTGACTGTATCACTGTCAGTACAAATTAGAGGTTAGAAATGTATGTTTTCCTTGTAATTTTTATACATACTACAAACATAATTTCCATCAAAAAATTTTTATTTTATACCCGTAAAATACTATTTAACAGTAAAGTACTATTTATTTCATATCTCAGGTCAATAGTTTTCCAATTTTATAGTTTTCAAAGCTATTTTGTGTATTTAAACAGACTCAGACTCACATTCTACATGGAAAAGGTAAACTAAAGATGGTGGAATTGGAGTTGGAGTTTAACTAAAACAGTTAAGAAGAAGCTCTGACATGTCTAAACTAGTGTTAGTGTAGGAAAGTGTTTTGATTCATGACGTTAAAATTGAAAGTGTAAACTAGTTTTGAACTAAATGATGATAAATCAAGTAATTAAAAGCGACTTTAGTACATTTTTATATATGGCTTCCAAGTTTTGATTTTCCGCTTATCCACTTATCAGTCTTGATAAATGTTGATTCTGTTCTTATTCAGATTAATTGTAAGGACAGAAATGAACAGTTTTGCTCTACCTTTTAAATGATTACTTAAAAAATAAAATCCATGCTGCACAGCAAGGGTTAATAGTGCGGGAATTTTAACATGCTGCTTGAAAAGCATTTGGACGAGAATATTAAGAACAAAACAAGCAAACAACACCTCCCCCCACCAATCTTTTTCTCTTAAGTTTTGGAGCAGATAAAAACACTATATGAAATAGCTTTGGTTAGGTTTGGGATTAAAATAGGTTATGGGATTAAAATATTATCACCAAATTTATCTCATAGTTTTTAATATAAACATTGATAACATGTATAATGATAAGCATGTGCAAATTTCATACAATAAGGGAAGATACCAGGTTTTATTTATTTGGTTTGGGGACCCCACACCTGACTGTGCTCAGGGGACTCCTAGCAGTGCTCTGGGGACCACTTATGGTACCAGGAATTGTACCCAGGTTTACTGTATGTGAGGCAAGTATTATATTATCTTTCCAGATCTTAAATTTTTTAAATATATGAAATTTTTGCTATAGGGGCATATGTAATGAACCCTTGTGTCTTACCCACATTAGTTTCTTAAGTATATTTTCGCTAAGCTGAATAAAATATCTAATAGGAATATGCATGTTTCTAATTCCCTATCACAGTTCTGTTGTTTATGCACAGTTTGAGAGGCATTCTCACCCACTTTGAAACTCCCATACACCCTATAGTCGTGGATAGAAGATACGGCAGAGGTCATAAAAATAAGACGGAAAAGCTCTGTTTCTCTCAAGGGTTCAGAGTTTCTTGATAATCAGTAAGTTCCCTCCCTGTTAACCAGTAATCACTCTGAACTCAGCCCAGCTATCACATGCAGCTCTTCGCCATGGACGTGGCATTTCAAAATAGCACCTTTGTTCATTGTTTACAATGACAGGTGCAGGGGCTTTCCTGCCAGTCTGTGGGGCTGGCTTCTCCTTCTTTCTTTCCCTTGTCACTGCCTTTCCTTGTATTCTTGTGCCTCTTCATTTCCTTTTCCTCCAGAGGTAAGTTTTTTGCTAAGTTGTTTATTTTGTTTTTTTCTGCTTCATTAACACAAATATTCTATGCGTCTGTTGTGTGCCAGTTATTTGTAAATCCTGGGGATGTGTCAGCAAGTTGAATAAAGACGTAGTGCTCAAGTTTGGAGGTTACTGACCTATTAGGTGTGACTAGGAGGCCAGGATTATGACAAGAGTGGAAAGGATCAAATAAGAAAATTGATCACGGTCACGGTCCTCCCGTTGTTCATTGATTTGCTGGAGCAGGCCCAGTAACGTCTCCATCGTGAGACTTGTTACTGTGTTTGGCGTATTGAATACCCCACGGGTAGCCTGCCAGGCTTTGAGAAAATTGATAATATGAGTTAAAAGAGAAAGGATCTCTTTTTAGTTTACTATTCTCAGTCTTTGATACTTCCTCTTTAAAGAAGATGATTGCTGTTTGCAGTTCTATCCATTGATATTTGAATATAATTACTGTCATCTGAAAGCTAAAAATCACCAAGTTTTACTGATTCCTTTCCTTAATTCAATTCTATTCTGCCTCCATGACTCTTTACCTGTATCTTTCTCCACTGCAAAACTACAGTGAGTTTTATTTGCTTATTCTGTAACACACAAAACAATTTTCTGTACTAGTACATTAATTTTATCGTCAGTAACATACCTACTGAGGTTCAATATTTTTTTGCCATTCTATTGCTCTCAAGTATGTTCTATCCAGGATATGCATCAGTTAAAAAACAAATAGGTTTGGTTGTCATAAATTATTTATTTTTAAAATTTTTAAATTTTATAAAGTAGTTCACAATATTTGATTACGTTTAATATTCAAACACCAATCTCATCACGTTACACCTTCCCATCATCATATTTCAGGTGGTGTCCCTGCCCCAAAGCAGAACCAAAATAATATAATATTTCCCTCTAAGGTTGGTTGCCTCCTACTTTGAATCCCATCAAATGTGGTGCCATCCGGTACTCTTGGACTGTAGGTAGAGTGTGTCCTATGAAGTGTCCTATAAAGCATTGGCGGCTGCATGGTCCAGGGAAAAGTTCATCCATGGGTGAGGTTTGGCCTTAGCAGGTGGAGAGCAGGGTGGCAGTTGAGTTCTGGAGGGTTTTGGTTGCTGGGCTGGGTCCCTTGTGGTGGGCAGGGTCTTACCCGCCCCCCTCTGGGGTACCCCAAGTGAAACAACCTGGCACGGGGCCTGGCGGCATGGTTATGGCAAGTGTCATGTTGCTCCTTTTTGGTTATAAATTATTTTTGCATCCCTATCTTTTTATCAGAAAATACCATTGCAGTAATCAGTTTCAGTTTATATTGCTTTTGGGTCTCACTTAATCACTTTCAGTTTCAGTTTATATTGCTTTTGGGTCTCAAATTTTCTTATACTGTAGAAAGAATTATGGTGAAAACCTTAAGATGTATATATAGTTTATAATCCTAGTACAAAGGTGGTAGAGTTGATTTGAAAGCATCTCGTAGATATGTTTTTTATTCTAAATAAATAAAGAATGGTCAAGTTCGAATCATTGCAGGAAATAGATGGAAGTATGAAGATAATATTCATTGCTTTTGAGAGAGAGCTGATTGATTCACAGAAGTTATATATAAAGTTAGAATATAGATTGATAGCCTGAAAATGCAGAGACAAGCCAGATAGGTGTTAATTTTCATAGAACTAGAAGAAATCCTATATTAAGCCAGAGTAAAGGTAAATTATGATATATCTCTACAACATTAGTTCCTTTTTTTCTGGGGGGGTCACACCCGGCAATGCTCAGGGGTTACTCCTGGCTCATGCACTCAGGAATTACACCTGGCGGTGCTCGGGGGACCATATGGGATGCTGGGAATTGAACCTGGGTCGGCCATGTTGGCTGTGCGCAAGGCAAACACCCTTCGCCTTTGTGCTATCACTCCAGCCCCTACAACATTAATTCTTATGTGAAACAAATGGTATTAAAAATTCAAATTGATGTTTGTGGGTCAGAGTATTGTCTATGGTACAAGAGACAAAAACTCCCAAGAAATCTCTCTTTTTTATTATCACAGTGCTATCTGTGAGTCTCTCAGAGTCCGTATGAGCTGAAGAAGGCTCCCTACAGTGACTTTGGCCTGAGAAGTAGCATGTAGGTGACTGCATACCTGTGCACCTAAGGAATGGAGTTCTTTTTGAGGGGGACATGTAGCACTGTAGCACTGTCCTCCCGTTGTTCATTGATTCTACTCGAATGGGCACCACTAACGTCTCCATTGTGGGGGGGATATAATCACTGAAATTCACAGTTACAGAGTTGTTCATGATTGAGTTTTAGTCGTACAGTGTTCCAACATCCATCACATTTCCTGCTAGTAATATCCTGTTTCCCTCCTGTCCCCACCCCTAGCCTGTCCTTATAGCAAACATTCTCTCTCTCTCTCTCTCTCTCTCTCTCTCTCTCTCTCTCTCTCTCTCTCTCTCTCTCTCTCTTACTTTTCTCCCCTCTACCATTCTTGGACAAAGAGTATTCTCCAGCCTACAGTGATCAGCTGTCTTTTCTGGAAAACTTCTGTATACTGTGTATAGTATTGGTGCCAGTGTTGCACTACATCAGTCAGAGACAAGTTAACTTGTTCTAAACCTAAGTATTATCAGGAAATCATGATGAATCCTGCAGATAGCAACACTAGTTGAAATTCGAGAACGAATCTTAAATATGAACTGTTTCATACTAAATAACTACAATTTATAATTTACTTGATGAAGAGAAATGATTTAGATAATGCTAGATTTCTGTTATAAGAAAATGATTTGAAAGTAGAGTCTGAAAAATGAAGCAATTAGGAAAACTCCTTAATTCTTGGTTTCTGAGTAGCTGATTAAAAATGCAATCTTTAGGACCAGAGAGAAAGTACAGTGGACAGGGTGCTTGCCTTGCATGTGGCCGGCCCAGCTTTGATTCCCCAGCACCCCATACGGTCCCCTGAGCACTGCTAGGAGTGATCCCTGAGCAGACTGGGTACGGCCAAGAACCAAAAATAAAATAAAATTCAGCCTTTACTAATCTGACAGTAAAATCTGTTTCCTTCAATATTTGCATTGTTTTATGTGCCATATTTTTCAGATCTTTGAGATGCACTAAAAAGTTTGTGCTGGATAATAACACTTTTAACTATAGGATTACATGGAATGTATTTTTACAATTGAAAGATTTCCTTTAGTCTTTTATTTTTATTTTTGGAGAGTGGTCTCAGCATGGTGGTGGCTGATCCTGGAGGTCTTTGGCTGCCGGAGCCCTGGTCGGGGCGGGGAGGAAAGCTCAACCCTCTCCCCTCCAAGTGAGCGAGGACAGTCAGGCGCGGGGGCAGGAGACTGCACTGTTCTCTTCCGGGAACTGGTTTTTATAGTCTCTGAGTCTTGGCCGTTGATGGGATTACACGGCGCCAGGGGGCCAGTTGGTGGGTGTGCCCCCCCGCCTACTGGAATTTGGAGGATCTGGGTGGAGGATGCTCGGCCCAAATCCGAGTAGGCTTGGAGATCTCGGCCCCGGAACCCGCGTGACTTTGTCCCTCTGCCAGTACCTTCATGTGTGCGGAGAGTGGTCTCAGCATGGTGGTGGCTGGTCCTGGAGGTCTTTGGCTGCCGGAGCCCTGGTCGGGGCGGGGAGGAAAGCTCAACCTGCTCCCCTCCAAGGGGTCCCGGTGAGTGAGGACAGTCAGGCGCGGGGGCAGGAGACTGCCCACACATGAAGGTACTGGCAGAGGGACAAAGTCATGCGGGTTCTGGGGCCGAGATTTCCAAGCCTACTCGGATTTGGGCCGAGCATCCTCCACCCAGATCCTCCAAATTCCAGTAGGCGGGGTCACACCCACCAACTGGCCCCCTGGCGCTGTGTAATCCCATCAACGGCCAAGACTCAGAGACTATAAAAACCAGCTCCCGGAACCGCGTGGCCGCATTTGTGGCCGCGCGACATCTTATTATCTCATTCCTGCTTTGGACAAACTGGCAGGCTACGGAATATAGCCTGCCCACACGGCAGAGTCTGGCAAACTCCCCGTGGCGTACCCAATATGCCAAATACCAGTAAAAATGATGGGTCTCATTCTCCTAAAGAGCCTTGGATATAATCTCAGGGCTAGGATGAAGGAGACGTTACTGGGGCCTGCTCGAGGCAATCGACGAATAACAGGATGATTTGTGATTGATTTGTGATTTTATTTTTGGCCTGACCCGGCTGTGCTCAGGTGTGAATTCAGGTGTGGGTGTGTCTGGTGCCCTGGAACCACCTCACCTCCCAAGGCTGGTTGACAGCAATAGCCAATAGCAGGGCAAAAGAAGGAATGGGGCCACAGGCTGGCTGGTGATCAGTGACTTTTTTTTTTTTTCAAGTCTTAGAGTTTTAGTTAAATAGAAATTGTGTAAGGTGGGAGTAACATAGGTGGGGTTGAACATTGTCACATCAGCAAACTGATGTAAAGCCCCTCCTTCAGGGATGTTCTTCTACGAGATTAACTCAAGGACAAAATCTCATCTGGCGGTTCAGCACTCTAGATTTCTAGGAGATCTGCTCAAGGGCAGGGTTCCTTCTAGGGTATATTGCCTTCTCCTTCCTTAGCTAGTAATCCATTTAAACAATCACATTAAATTTACTTCTTACTAGTATTTTTAGTCATTTTTATAAATATGTAAATATATTAAGCTTAAAGGGTGACTCTTCCTGGGGACATCTTGCTGTATATCCCAGACTACAGTCTTCAGGTAAGGTTAGTCTTTCCTAACCCCATCAGGGTCCTTATTCAGTTACTTCTTTTGGGTCATGACAGAATTAATTCCAAAACTATGCTCTTAACTTTTTATACTTCTTATGGCACTTAGCCTTTCCCTGTTTGATGCCAGAGTAGCTTGTTGTATGCCCTGGGCCCATTCAGGTCCCTCGCTGGGACCCTCCTTTTGGAGATGTTAGAAAGGACAACTGAGACTTAAGTCAAGTAAATATGATGATGCCCAGAAGTAAATAGTATTTGGAATCAATTGACTCCCAAGTTATAAAAGCATAGCATTAACTGTCTTCCTTTGTACAAAAAGAACTTTGCTCTAAAGTAAACTATGGAAAGGACATAATGGAAAGAAAAAAGTAGTATTTTACTTAGATATACAAAATCCAGAGCCCTCAGAAGAATTTGACTTCATTATTACTGGGTCTGATTTGGGGATATAAGTGATTAACAAATAGGAGAAGAAGAGCACAAAGAATAGGTTAAAGATAAACACAGAGGATTAGGAATGCCCAATGGATTTGGGTGTGCCTGGTGAGCACTGTGATGGGTGTAACTCAGTAAACCTAAGCTCCCTGCTGGAGGAGCAAGGACAAACCAATGTTACTTAACACTTAGGGAACCACTTAGGGAATCCACATGTAGTATCCAGAATTGAACCCACCCAGCTGGGTTCAAGGGCCCCTACTGTACTATTGCTTCAGCCTTCCTGCTTTAATTTTTAAATTACAAGATAAAGCCCTTAGGCCAGGGAAATAATGCAGGCCAACTCTTGTTCAGTCCTGGCATCCCTGGAGCACCACTAGCAGTGATTGCTGAACTCAGAGCGAAGAGTATATTCTGAGCACCACCAGGTGTGACCCTAGCCACACAGAGAAGAATGCCACTAAAAGGAACTGGTATTTTAACTGAAACCCTGAGATGAGGCACAGGTATAGATGTCCATCATCACACTCTCATTCAACAGAATATTGAAATCCTTGCCACAGCAATCAACTAAGAAAAAAGATATCAGAGAAATCTAAATAGTAGAAGAAGAAACCAAACTTTCACTATTTACAGACAGTGCGAAAACACTGAAAACCCTAAAGACCCCCCACACACACACTCCCCCAAACCCTCAAAAACTCCCAAAAAACTCTTAGAAACAGTAAACCAAGACAGTTAGGTAGAAGGTTAGAAAATTAGTACACAAGAGTCTGTGGCATTTCTGTGTAATAATAATGAACTAGAAGAAAAAGAAATCAAAAATACACTTTCAAAATAGTTTCCCCAAAACCCAAATGCCCAACTATGGATCGGTAGATCAAGAAATTGTGTTGTACATGTGGAATATTATGCAGCTCTAAGAAAGGACACAAACTCATGCAAGTTTCCATGGCATGGATAAAACTGAAGGATATCATGCAGAGTGAAATCAGTGGAAATAAAGGGATAGATAGAAGGGATAGAGACAGAATGTTCACTCTCATGTGTGGGCCTTAAAGATACAACAAGGGAAGCATCAGATGGACAAAGGCAGCACAACGGGAGAACTGATCCAAAAGGCTGAGTTTGGGGGTGAGACAGCAGAGTTGAAAGGCAGGGGCTTTGGGAAGGGATGTGGATGTGGGTGCTCTGTGATGGGTGCAGTGTTGGAATTATGTATACATGAAACATCCTCAGTAACAGTATTGTGATTCACAGTTCTTCAGTCAATAAAGAATTTTTTTTTTTAATGACCAGAGCAATAGTAGTACAGTGGATAGGATGCTTACCTTGCATTCTGCTGACCTGATTTAGATCCCCAGTACCACATATGGTTGCCTGGGGTCAGCCAGCAGTGAGTCCTGAGCACAGAGCCAGGAGTAAACCCTGAGCATAGGTGGGTGTGACCCAAAACAAACAGAAAAATAGATACTGGTATTTATATTACCAACTCTATGAACGACTATAGATTCTTATTGTCAAATTAAAGCCATAAAGGAAAAGTTATTTCTTAAGACTGAAGATGTGAATAAAGCAAATATGTTTACTAGTCGTTTCAAAATTTCGAGAGTTTTCTGTAAGAGTGTGTTTGCACCAGATCATGCAAAACACGATGGAGAGGGGCTGGAGATAGTACAGTGGGCGGGCACTTGCCTTGCATGTGGCCATGACCCAGAATTGATCGCTGGCATTCCATATGGTCCCCTGAGGACCACCAGTAGCAATTCCTGAGTGCAGAGCCAGGAGTAACCCCAGAGCATTGCCAGGTGTGACCCAAGAAGTCAAAAACAAACAACGCCTCCCCCCCCCAAAAAAAAAACACTGTGGAGACATAAATAATGTATTAAATTTACTCACTCCTAATATTTTCAAGGGGAAGACTTAGTTCTTTGTTAGGATTCAGTAATTGGGCTTTGTTATTCTAACTTTACAGAGGATATAATTCTAGAGAACTGACTGACTTAAGCTATTATGAGAAATGAATTTCTAAGAGATGACAACATAGTTGAATTTGAATAATGAAATAAATGTATTTGTATGAAATCTGTATGAAGAAAATTCTTAAATTGTGCATTATACAGTATATTTTCTTATTGGTTTTTGCATAGAGATTGATAGCTTCATAAATCTTGCTGAAATCTAATCTAATAAACTAAGAGATTTTTAGAAATGTATTATAGTAACAATAAAAGACCATTTTCAATCTCCTTAGAATTCTCTTTTATAAATAGATATCTATGTAAATTTCACAGAGAATTCTAAGCTTTGATGGAAAGAGGAAAATTGGCTTAGACTTTCTTAGTAATAGAACTCTCCAGTAGTCTTACATAGAGCTAAAATAAAGGTTTACTTTATTTTATTACATTATAAAGACTAAGGTCTTTATAATGCTAAGTAGGTTTTTTTTTTTTTTGCTTTTCTGGGGGTCACATCTGGCGATGCACAGGGGTTACTCCGGGCTCATGTACTCAGGAATTACTCCTGGTGGTGCTCAGGGGACCATACGGGATGCTGGGAATCGAACCCAGGTCGGGTGCGTGCAAGGCAAATGCCCTACCCGCTGTGCTATCACTCCAGCCCCTGCTAGGTAGTTTTAAAGCAGCCTTACCTGATTGGTGCAACGAACTGAATAGTAATTGTAAGCATTTACGTTTAATCCACTTCAGTTCCCTTAAGCTGGGCTCTTTAATATATTGACCATATATGCAGAAGAAGTGATTGAAAACTAAAGCTGGGACAATTTCATTAATGATATCTAAAGCGAACTTTTTAAGAAGCTAGTACTTGGCTTTTTAAGGTTTTCTCTCACCTGCCACTACTCTGTTTCAGTCTAGGATAGCTTGAACAGAGAAGCCAGTATGAAAATGGTATGCTTTTCATAGCACCATGTGAATAAACATGCTCATGTCGATGGCAGCGGTGTCTTTAAGCATTGGTTTTGGTGTCTTTTGCTGAAAAACTCACATGAGACAAGCCAGAAAGAGTGAAATTTGAGCCCCAATCTGAGTGAAACATGTGAGGCTGGGCAACACATTTCCTTCCTGCTGTTACCCCACTTTCCTAGGGGTAGATCTTGAGGCACTCCCTGTGTGTACTTCCTGGGGTCTGGCGCTGTGAGTGTTGCGTCCCCGCTCCCAGGGAGGCTTCGGAAGGGCTCTGTGGTGGCTCTGAGTGTGGCAACTCACGGCTTCCCAGAGGGGGCATTCACAGCTCTAACCTGCACTATCTGCTTTGCCTCCTTCTCAGTGCACCCGTGTGATGTGGACGCCGCCGCTCCGAGAAAGCTTCTCCTATCCCTTTCTCGTACTCCAGATGTTGCTTGTGACGCATATTCTCAGGTAACTTGGACCTACCCTTGTTGTCACTGTACGTAAAATAGCTGTTCCTTCCATAGTAAAAGAGTCAGCGTGAGGAAAGTAATAGAGGCCACAACTGCACGGTGTGTTCAGTGAATCACTTCAGAGTGCTCAATACCAGCAGCACCTCCTTCCTGTGCCTTTATCTTTTCCTGATCCTATGCTCCGAGGGGAGCTGGGGAGCAGTGGCGCTTCTGTGCCTGCCCTGTCTCCCTCCCAGTCTCCTCTGCGGCGGGGCTGGAACCCGACAGAGAGGAATGGCAAGCTGGGCTGGGAGGTGGTCTGTGAGCTGCCGTGCCTCCGAGCCAGCAGTTCATCGGTAGTTGCAGTCTGGTGGAACACACGCAGTTCTCCCCGCGCTTGTTTAGCATCCCTGAGACCTGGGAGTGGGCTTAGGAAGAAGTTAGTTGTGGTAGATCTGGGATAGGCTGGGGCTCCCTGAGAGCATCTGCATGGACCGGGCCCTCCTCTGTTGCCATGGCCAGTTCCAGCCTTGGGGAGAGAGAGTGGCGCTTGAGTTCCCGCCCGTCTGTGCTGGGGTGCTGGGTGCTGAGTTTCTGCATGGCCTGCTTTGGTCCAGAATAAAACACGTTGGAACCGATGAGAAGATAGAACGAAGTCCAGGGAAACGGAAGATGACTTAGACTAAGAGCTCCTTTCTGCACTGATCAGGAGTTGAGAGAACCTGGTTGGCGGTTTTCACCCTCCCTCCGGAGGACACTGGAGGTGCTGAGCCCAGCTGGGCTGGGAACCCCAGGTGGCTCCCTTCCACGTAGGCCTGTGAGACAGCTTTCGCACTGGTTTTCAGCTTTTCCCGAAGCTTATCTTGTTATGGGAGTTAAAGCTGCTTTATCATCTTCAAGTAAGACAAAATCTACTTTTATAACCTTTGGCCCTGGGGCCTCTTGATCAGCATCTCTCACTATGAAGATGTGTGGAACTGTCTGCACTCGAGTGCCTGCTTCTCCGCTGCATGTGCCGTGTTTCCACCTCGACAGTCTGGATCTCAATTTTTCTTGAGTATCATTCAGATAGCGAAATCTCCGCGCCCTTCCTACCCCCCCCCCCCCCCCCCCGCAAGTCTGGTTCCAATGCTGCAAACCTGAGTTCAGCTCTTTGTCGCATAGCACACTCACTGGCCTTACATGCTGTGAGCTCTGCCCCTGATATGACTTCCCTGAGGAATTTGAAGCGCGGGCTAGAGTTTCCCAGTTGGAGCTGACTGCCTTACTTCTTGTAGCTCTGTTGACCGGAAATCCTGTCTGCAACTCTCAGACTCCTGGGAGGCCAGCTCTCTTGCCTTTTCTGGCTTCCATCTTCCTTGACTCGAGTTTGTAAGGGAGAGTGGAAGGGAGGGGGGTAGGGAGGACTCAACTCATAGCCGTTTGAGAATTTTTCATTTTGTACTGGCTTTTAACTTTCTCATAACCAATGACTTCCATGACATCAGTCTTTATTACAGGAGTCAAAGCTGCTGTAGCATCTTTAGAATGTGACATTCTCCACGCTGCAGTCAATTGAGTGCTCCCATTCCCTCCCTTCCCCCTCCTGCCTCACCCATCTTTTTTTTTTTTTTAATTTTTTTTTATTTATTGAATCACCGTGGGAAAGGTTACAAAGCTTTCAGGTTTAGGTCTCAGTCATGCAAATATCAAACACATTTCCCTTTACCAATACTTATTTTTTACCATGAAGAACCCCAATAAAACCCCACCCCCCACCCCTCCCAGTCCCTGTGAGGCAGATGAATTCTAGTTAACACTCTATCTGCTTTGATTAGATTCATTGTTTCAATAAAAGATTCACCACTATTATTTAGAGTTTACCCCCCCCCCCCAAATCAGACATGCTGAAAAAGCATTGTGAAGTGATTTGCTTTCTACAGCTGGGTTCAAGAATTAAATGTTGGTTTTGGATTTCTGCTATTTTACTTATTGACCCTGGAAGTATTTCTACTGAAAGTCAGATAGGTAAGAAATTGGTTTCTGTGCTCTGGAGTCGTGGCCGTGCTGGAGAGCCGCTAGTGGGGGGCAACTGGTGGCCTCGGTAGGGCGTGAAGGGCGGACCGAAACGCCCCCCTTCCCATGAGGTTTTAGTCGCCCCAACTCCCCCGGCTCATACCTGCTGTCCACAAGGCTCCCATGCGGCCGCCATCTTTCTTTCCAGAGAGGAGAAGGTGACTGGGGCAACACCCTTTCCCCTCCGGACAGACATGATGGCCTGGATTAACGCATAGTCCGTTCACTTTTCTGCTCCAAGCTGCCGGGTTCTGCATTAAGTCCTTGTGCTTCTGGGGCCGTGGCCGTGCTGGAGAGCCGCTTGCGGGGGGCAACTGGTGACCTCGGTAGGGCGTGAAGGACGGACCGGAACGCCCCCCTTCCCATGAGGTTTTAGTGGCCCCCACACCCCCGGCTCATACCTGCTGTCCACAAGGCACCCAAGTGGCCGCCATCTTTCTTTCCAGAGGGATGAGGGCGGAAGGGACCAACACCCTTTCCCCTCCGGGCAGACATGATGGTCTGGATTAACGCATAGTCCTTTCACTTTTCTGCTCCAAGCTGCTGGGTTCTGCATTAAGTCCTTGTGCTTCTGGGGCTGTGGCCGTGCTGGAGAGCCGCTCGTGGGGGGCAACTAGTGACCTCGGTAGGGCGTGAAGGACGGACTGGAACACCCCCCTTCCCATGAGGTTTTAGTGGCCCCCACACCCCCGGCTCATACCTGCTGTCCACAAGGCTCCCATGTGGCCGCCATCTTTCTTTCCAGAGGGAGGAGGGCGGAAGGAACCAACACCCTTTCCCCTCCAGGCAGACATGATGGCCTGGATTAACGCATAGTCCTTTCACTTTTCTGCTCCAAGCTGCTGGGTTCTGCATTAAGTCCTTGTGCTTCTGGGGCTGTGGCCGTGCTGGAGAACCGCTCGTGGGGGGCAACTGGTGACCTCGGTAGGGCGTGAAGGACGGACTGGAACACCCCCCTTCCCATGAGGTTTTAGTGGCCCCCACACCCCCGGCTCATACCTGCTGTCCACAAGGCTCCCATGCGGCCACCATCCTTCTTTCCAGAGAAGAGAGGGCGAATGGGGCAACACCCTTTCCCCTCTGGCAGACTTGATGGCCTGGATTAACGCATAGTCCTTTCACTTTTCTGCTCCAAGCTGCTGGGTTCTGCATTAAGTCCTTGTGCTTCTGGGGCTGTGGCCGTGCTGGAGAGCTGCTCGCGGGGGGCAACTGGTGACCTCAGTAGGGCGTGAAGGACAGACCAGAACGCCCCCCTTCCCATGAGGTTTTAGTCGCCCCCACACCCCCGGCTCATACCTGCTGTCCACAAGGCACCCAAGTGGCCGCCATCTTTCTTTCCAGAGGGAGGAGGGCGGAAGGGACCAACACCCTTTCCCCTCCGGGCAGACATGATGGCCTGGATTAACGCATAGTCCTTTCACTTTTCTGCTCCAAGCTGCTGGGTTCTGCATTAAGTCCTTGTGCTTCTGGGGCTGTGGCCGTGCTGGAGAGCCGCTAGTGGGGGGCAACTGGTGGCCTCGATAGGGCGTGAAGGACGGACTGGAACGCCCCCCTTCCCATGAGGTTTTAGTCGCCCCCACACCCCCGGCTCATACCTGCTGTCCACAAGGCACCCATGCGGCCGCCATCCTTCTTTCCAGAGAAGAGAGGGCGAATGGGGCAACAACCTTTCCCCTCCGGACAGACATGATGGCCTGGATTAACGCATAGCCCGTTCACTTTTCTGCTCCAAGCTGCTGGGTTATGCATTAAGTCCTTGTGTTTCTGGGGCCGTGCTCCAAACTTAACTATGATTTTCAGAGAGAAACGTTGGGTGGTTTACTTCCCATGGATCACTTTGTATATAGAGAGATGTCGGTTTTGAGGAAAAGTCCTAGTTCCCGCATACTCGAGCAGTGCTTGTAGAGGCTTCTGGTCACCGGGGTTCCATCTGGGGGAGGCGGGATGCAGTACCTACCCCATCTGGGACTTCCCGATGATCTCGGCTCTTTTTGGAACCTGTATTTTTTTTTCCTTCGGGACGCCTCACCCATCTTTCAGGGCTCCTGTGACTGCTCTGGATCCGTACCTGGGTGACAGAAGATAATCTCCCTAGGAGAAAGGCACCTTCCTGGCCTCTGCCTCGGATTGTGGCTGGCAGCATCTGGGACTCAGCTGTGCTCTCCCGACACTTGGTCCGTCTGCCTCCCTCTGTGGGACGCCCCACTGCTGTGTCTTGCCTTCCCCAGCTCTCTCAGATTCTTCTGTCTTGTTCTTTAGGGCTCTTTACATGCTCTGGTTTCTGCCTTTGATCTGCAGGAGGGTTCCAGGGGTTCCCTTCCTTCCCTTGCTTTCTTTCTCCTACTCGGTTTCTCTCCAAGTCCATAGCCTGCCCATGTGAGAGACTGGAGCTCTGAGGCTTTTGTCACTTCAGCGTCATCGTCCTCAACACTTGTCTTTCTCACTTTGGTTATGGTTTTTTTATTGGTGGGGGCTGGAGGGCACGTCCAGTGGTGTCAGGGCTCCACCTGCGCAAGTCTGGGGGTTGTTCCTGGCAGTGACTGGGAGGGTGCTACGGGGGCCGGACCCCCTGGGTCCTGCTTTAGGAGCCCTGAGCCTCATCAGCTGCACTGCTCTTCACTTCCTTTGAAGCAGAGGCAGCTTCTTCCGGGTCACAGCTTGCCCCCCTGGGGGCTGTGGCAGGCCGCTCTCTGTTTTCCCCGAGAATGTCGGCCTCAGGGCTGCTGACCACCTTGGTTTTATTTTTTTTTTTAATTTATTTATTTATTGAATCACTGTGGGAAAAGTTACAGAGCTTTCGGGTTTAGGTCTCAGTCATGTAGATACCGAACACATTTCCCTTTACCAATACTCATTTTTAACCCCGAACCCCAATAGACCCCCACCTCCCACCCCTCCCAATTCTTGTGAGGCAGATGAGTTCTAGTTAATACTCTATCTACTTTGACTAGATTGATTATTTCGATAGAAGATGCACAATTATTGTTTAGAGTTTACGACCCACCCCCCACAATCAGACATGCTGAAACAGCGTTGTGAAATGATTTGCTTTCTACAACTTGGTTTAAGAATAAAATGATGTCGCGCGGCCGCTATTGCGGCCGCGCGGTTTTGAATTTCTGCTATTTTACTTATTGACCCTGGAAGAATTTCTATTAAAAGTTAGCTAGTTAAGAGATTGGTTTCTGTGCCCTGGAGTCGTGGCCGTGCCGGAGAGCCGCTCGTGGGGGGCAGCTGGCGACCTCGCTGGGGCGTGGGGGACGGCCCACAAAGCCCCCCTTCCCATGAGGTCCCCGCCGCTCCCCTGAGCTCGGCTCAAACCTGCTTTCCACAAGGCTCCCGTGCGGCCGCCATCTTTCTTTCCAGAGAGGAGCGGGCGGGCCGGTCAACGCCCTTTCCCCTCCGGGCGGGCTTGGTGGCGCGGTTCAACACAAGTCCATTTGCTTTTCTGCTCCAAGCGGCTGGCACCTTGGTTTTATTTTATGTGTGGAACCCGCATTCTGTCTCCTATGGCAGAGAAGCCATTGGGTTTTGTTTTGTCTGTTTTATTCTTGGCTTGTAATCAGCTATTCCTTGTTTTTGTTTCCTTAAGTGTGGTTGTAGTTAAGGTGACAGGTTTGTAGTCGGTGCTCCAGAGTGCCCAGAGCCTTCTGCCACTTTCTCCTGCTGCTCTTAACTCCATCGCCACTCTCCCCACCCTGCCCCTCTTCTCATGGGCTGAAGCAGCCCCTGAGGAAAGGCCTGTCACTGTCAGCTGTTGTCTCTTCCCTTTCTCTGTTGGCGTGGAGGAGTGAGGGCATCTGGTACTCGGCCTCCTCCCCCCTCTGACAAACTTAGCACAGCACCCCCCCCCCCCCCCCCCACACACACACACACTTCTAGCCCAGCTGCAGGATTCCATCTTTCCTTACAACGGGCATCACTTTCCATTGAACAGACCCTTCTAAGTGCTGGTCCTAGTCTTCCAGTTGTTCACCAATAAAGCTATGAAGATGTTCTGTCTCACAAATTAGTTTTACTCAGTGTTGAATCTTCGTATACATCACTCAGTAGCACCAGCACAGCCTTAGCTGTTTCTTGATTGTTGTTGACAGTATTTGTGTTCCGTTTCTGTGTCTCTATCGACTCTTCCATTACCCGTTGCAGTCCCGCTCTGCTCTCTGGATAGTCTGGGTTTTTGGTTTGGGGCCACACCCAGTGGTACTCAGGACTTTCTCCTGGTGGTGCTTGAGGAATTGAACCATGTGGGGTTCCAGGGATTGAACCAGGTTCCCCACATGCATACCAAGCATCTTCCCTGCTATACTATAGATCCTATAGTTTGTTTTCAACCAGCAGGTTCATGTTAAATTCTGTCTGAATCTTCAGTGTTTCTTATTGTGCGTAAAATGAAATCCTACCAGTACTCAAAAGCAGTAGAGAAGTGGTTGATTTCAGAGAGTGGCCTCACAGCTATTTGGCTGTAGTCTATAAGAAATAAAACAGTGTTGGATATTAACCCTAAGTGCTTTGGGCTTCATCAGTGAATTACCCCTTTTTCTCTTTCCCAGAGAAGCTTAACAGTGCTCTTGCAAGCATCCCTAATTGTCATTGTCACAGTTCACCAAGTCAGTCTTGGTTACTTATAAACCAAAACTTTCTGATAATTCTGGATTTTGTATTTGTAGTGAATTACTTGCTTTTCTGTTTCCCTTATAGCCTTTTCATATTTTACTATAGAGCAATATTGTTCTTTGCTTAAACACAGAAAGACTGTTAATGCTGTGCTCATAATATTTGGGAGTTGATTGACTCTGAAATATATCTATTTCTGAGCACCCATCATAATTACTTGACCCAGGCTTCAGTTGCTGTAGCACCTAACACCCCAAAAGGAAGGTCCCACTGTGAGACTGAGATGGACCCAGGGCGAGTGGCAAAACTACACTGGCATCAAAACGAGACAGTCTAGAAAGCATCAAAGTACGGTTTTGATGCAAGTTGTTATGACTTAAGCAACACGATCTCCCATAGCGGGGACAAGCTGAACTGGTCTGAGAACTTAGTCTGGGATTTACAGTAGAAACCTTGCTTGCTCTCAGAGAACTAAGAGCCCGGAGAACTAAGATTGGAATCTTTAACTCTTACTGTGTTTATCTAAATAACTGCAAGTATTGGTAAGAAGTTGACATAATTGTTCGATTGATTGTTTGATTTTTTTGACTAATTTGTTCGATATAGAAGGAAAGAGAAAAGCAATATAGATGTCCCTGGGAGACAGAGCATCTCCTTGAGTTTATCTCCCCCAGAGAATTGCCTCTGCTGCAGTGTTTTACCTCTGTAAATCACACACACATGCAGTCCTATACCTCTGACCCCTTCAGATGTTCTTTAAGTATTCTGGCAACTCTGAATTAAACAGGCCAATTTCACCATCAGACTGTGGTCCCCCATCTCTTTGTTCCTTAGCTGGGGAGGCGGCCAGGCCACTGAACAAATGCATCATGCAGCACCCACACACTTGTGAACTCAAAAACACTTGTTGTATTTCAGCCCTGCACACAGATGTGTGTGCGGAGGCATCTCTGGAAGGGAACCTCTTTTCTGTGGATGCAAGCATGCTATCTCACTCTTCTTTGGGCCATTGAAAACGCTTTTTTTTTAATCTAGTAACTGAATGCATCTTGTAGGTAGCTGGTTAATAGTTACCTGGGCTTGGAAAGTATCTTGATTCTGGGCGTGATGGGAAGCCCTGGGGTGGAGCAGCCATGGGGCCAGGGTGGATGCATTCGCCCGGTGCTTGGTGCCTGGGCACACTGTGTCCTGGGAAGGTTGTGTGCCTTGTGCTTTTGCCCTGTGTGTCTCCACACACTGTCCGTGCGCTGAGGGTGCTAGCAGGGGTGTAACATCGACTCCAAGTAGTAGAAACACTTCCTAAAGGAGTGGGAATGGCAGTCACTCATTCTCCGAGACATTCTCGGGATTGTGAGTCGGCACCCAAGTGAAGCCTCAAGGGGTCCCAAGGGGCCCCCTTTAGCTCCACCTGAGTTCCTCTAGTCCTCACGGCTCTGGGCAGTGGTAGGCTCCACCTGTGCTTTGTGCTTGCAGGATTTGTGCCCTGGATCCATCGTTTAACTTGAACCATCCACAGAATCTCCTGCTGCTCAGCCTGTGTTCTGGGTTCTTGCAGTATGTGTTTG
Source organism: Sorex fumeus (assembly GCF_029834395.1). Classification (NCBI taxonomy): domain Eukaryota; kingdom Metazoa; phylum Chordata; class Mammalia; order Eulipotyphla; family Soricidae; genus Sorex; species Sorex fumeus. Next base: position 77,083,083 of record NW_026606094.1, on the reverse strand, counting down.
CATGTTAGCCCTTAGAATATTGGCTTCCTGCTGTTTTCTCACAGACATCCTCACGAATGAACCCAGTGACTGCAGCAGTAGACATGATTATGTTGGCCTTGGAAATAATTCCGTGCGTATGCTGACCAGTTAGCACCCCAACCCCCTTTCCCGGGTTTTTCTGGCAGGCTTTGTTTTTGCAGTAATAACAGGTATTTACTTTTCACAGAAAATAGTAATCGAGTGTCAGGAGGTATAATTTTTAGCCCATTGGTTCATTTTCTGTCTGGTCTGTGTTAGAATCAGATCGTATTTCGAGGGTCTAATTTGTAGCAGTTTGGAGTTATGCTAGTATCTTTTACAGTTAAATTTACTGATATTCATTTTATTTTTCAGGGCTACAAAAATTTATAGGGGAAGCTTGATTGCACTCTGCATTTCCAATGTATTTTTCATGCTTCCCTGGCAATTTGCTCAGTTTGTGCTTCTTACTCAGGTAAGGTGCTTATATTTAAAACCCATTTAAAAAACTAAGTCTGTTTGATTATGTGAACTCATTAGTATAAAATTACAAGACTAAGATATTCTGTGAATTTAAATCGTAAAATAGTTTTTTTAGTACTTTTGAAGAAAGATTAGGGTAGGGAAATAGTTAAAAATCTATTATTACTGAGAATTAAGGGGTAAATTTATTTATTGAACCCAAATTTATGGCTACCTTTCTTCATTATTTGTGTACTTAAAAGATGATATGCTAAAACTGAACTTCTCTTCATGTAAAACGTGTTTCTTTCTTGGAAGCGTGCTGAATCCCACACAGAGGATTAGCAGCCAAACAGATCATGCTCTCCACAGTCCCTTCTCTGCACATGGTCTTACCTCCTTGTCTTACTCTAATTTGACCTCCATCCCACAGAAGTCACAGAAAACAAGACAAACAATCATACAAGGAGAGAGATAGATGCACAGGAAGGGCTCCTGGGCTGCCATCAGTGGCCTCACAGGTGCGCCTTTACTCAATGCAGTCTGGCTCACCCACCTCCACCAGGCGCCTGCAGGTGGCCATTGTTGACAGAGACAGTAAGGACAGTTAGTGAGCACACCAGTGTTCAGTGGGTCCCTGAAGATCCGAGCTCTCAGAAGGCAGCCTTGGCACAGACAATAAAGTCTTGACAGTTTGGTGTTCTATTTTTGCCCCTGCATCTAAAAGACCCTAAACAGTCTTAGTCTATATTACCTGGCATATTTTTTTACAGGCAGATATTTTATTTATTTATTTATTTTTCTATTTTATTTCTTCCTGGGTGTATTTTTTCAAACCCTTTGCATTCTAATGCTGAAACTGATCTCATCCTTGGGGTTTTTTGTTAGGGGAAATATTCCTACACTTCCTCTTTTTTTAGTCTGGTTAAGTTAGCTTGTTGAAATTGGGAATGTGTGTGTGTGTGTGTGTGTGTGTGTGTGTGTGTGTGTGTCTGGATCCCATTACTGTCATTAGAGGAGCCTACGAATGTGTGTGTGTATGTCAAGACCCCATTTCTGTTAGTAGAGCAACATCTGTATGTGTGTGAGTGTACGTGTGTGTGCGCGTGTGTGTCTGTGTGTGAGTGTGTCAGTGTGTCTCTGTGTGTTTGTGTCCCATACTTTTGGTGGCGGGAGAAGGGTTTGCTGAGGGAGGAGGTGATGTGCTTCTCTGTGAGGCTTGTGCTCTGCCGAGATATCCCATAGTTCTGGTTTCCTGTCCGACACTCCTGAGCTGCAGAATATTCTCCAGGGATGGGTATAAGTAAAGGGAATCCTTGTTTCTCTTACTAATGGAAAAATCTGTCTTACATTGTTTGGATAAAAATTGACAAATGGAGCTTAAGTTATAGGTTTAAGAATTCAGTTGTTTTGCATTTTGTTTATGCTACATTTGTGGAATAGAAAAAAGCATGAAATTTAATTTGAATTGCTTTCTTTATCAAGAAGGGTAAAAAAGTTTTGACATCATATTATTTTATTTTACCTTGTGGTATATTGTCATCATTTGATCAGTCTAAGTAAGTGCGATCACCTTAGACCTATGCAATTAAATATCTACAAAAGTTTTTTTTTTTCCAAAACTAAACAATATACACAGTGCTTTAGTGGAGCTGGATAGATACTTCGGGAGCTGCGTGTGTGTGTGCATGTGGCCACGTTGACTCATGTGGCTGAATCCCCAGGACTGCATATAGCTCTCCATGCACCTCCAGATGGAATCTGACAACTGCCTTCCTTCCCATCAAATCCTTCCTGAAAAACTACCACCCTGAAATTCTTTGTAACAAAAGTACTCCTTTTATTATGAAGTTTGATCAACTTCATCATAGCTGGTACTTAAATATTTCTGCTAAAGAAAAAGAGCACAAATGGAAAAACCTGTGAAAAGCTCAGGTTAATGTCTTTTCACACACTATTACTTGATCATTAACTTTTATGTGCCTTCCCTGGTTATGTCTAAATTATCATATATTATTAAATTCTTATATTTTTCAGTTGAGCAAGCTCTTTTTAATTACACATGGTTACAGGAGAGTCATCTGACATTAAAATGAACATTGTTTTGAATGGTCCACAGAGTCTGTCACTCAAAAGGTTGAGAGCACTTTCTAGTAAAAAACAAACCAGTATTTGGTATATTATTATATTGATCCCACAGTAAATCAGCAGTTCAGTGGAACACAAAGAATGTGCTTTCAGTTGAAATGTAAATCAGTTTGGTACCCTTTAGTTCCATCCACATAGTGGCAAGTTCCATACTTTCATCTTTGCTGAGCAGAATTCCATGTGTAGAGACCACTTTCTTTTTTTTTTCTTTTCTTTTTTTTTTAAATAATGTAGGAGTATTGCCATTTATTCAGCCATTGATTAAGCTGATTGAATTGGGCATGAACTCCACAGTACTTTATTTTAAAATTGTTTAATTTTATTAGTTCACAATGTTTGATTACATTCAATATTCAACCACCAACCCCGCTGCCATTACACCTTCCCACCACCAAATTTGGGGTGTTTCCATCCCAAACCCCAATCCCTGTCCCAAAACACAACCGAAATAATATATTTTGTATTGTCTGTTATGAAGAACTGCTGAACATGCTTACAAAAAAGTGTTCATATAGTAAACAGTGTGAAGATTGTTCTTTTTTTTTCCTTTTGGGTCACACCTGTCGATGCTCAGGGCTGACTCCTGGCTCTGCCCTCAGGAATCACTCCTGGCGGTGCTCAGGGGACCATATGGGAGCTGGGAATCGAACCTGGGTTGGCTGCGTGCAAGGCAAACGCCCTACCCACTGTGCTATTGCTCCAGCCCCAAGATTATTCTATTTTGGCAGGAACCATTAAGACATTCTGTAGGATACCACTAACATGTTGTTAAGTTTGGGTGATCTGAGCTTTGATATATACATCTGAAAATATGTATATACATATATATATATATTTCCCTCTATGATTTGTTGCCTACTATCTGAACCCTGATGGTTTGGTAATTATTTATGTTGCCTACTATCTGAACAATGTGGTTTGGTAATTATTTATGGACAATAGGTAGGAAGTGTCTTATGATATGTTGGTATGGTAATTATTTATGTTGCCTACTATCTGAACAATGTGGTTTGGTAATTATTTATGGACAATAGGTAGGAAGTGTCTTATGATATGTTGCGGCCGTGAGGTCCAGGAATATGTTTACTCATATGTGAGGCTTGGTTCGAGCTCCTGGGGAGCAGCCTTGAGTGTGGTGGCAGTTGGGTTTTGGGGGTTTTCGGCTGCTGGGGCTGGGTCCCTTGGGGTGGGGAGGGCTCTCACCCACCCCCCTCTAGGGCGCCCCGTGTGAAACAGCCTTGCATGGAGTCCAGTGGCATGGTTATGGGGGCCTCATGTTATGCTCCCTTTGGGGAGAAGCAGCCATGTGATCTGGACGGTGGCGCTGCAGGAGGTGGCTTCTGGGCATGACCCCTGGGTTGCTGGAGACGGGGTAAAGTAGGCATAGGATCTCTGCTCCTGGAGACCGCTTTCTTCATCCTCTCATGTTTCCTTGAGAGCGTGGGTTGCTCCCCCGTCTTGGCTGTCATGAGCAGCACTGTATGGTGGGTCCCTGAGACAGTGACGGAGTGGCAGTGGGTGTCGTATTGGAGCATGGGATGCCTGATATTTGATTATCAACAGTATTGCAAATCACAGTGTCTTCGAGTTAAAATAAAAAAGTAGAAATCAATTTAAAAGAAATAAAAGTCATCTTTCCTTTACTCTTACAGCTACTGGTTCTATATAATCTTTATTTTTGAATTTCAGGTTGCATCATTGTTTGCAGTATATGTTGGGGGGTACATTGACACATGCAAACTGCGGAGGATCCTCTATAGTCATATGGTAATGTAGCTGCTTCATTTTATTCTTCATTTTCTTTGACCTTAAAACTAACCCCTGGTTAGTATTTGATTAGTTCATAGTTGACACTGATTGTAACTTGATTCTGTTATTAATTCTGGTGTCATTTAAGAGCCGGGGATATGGCTCAGCAGCAAAGTGCATGCCTTGTGTGCATTGATTCCTGGCATGCTAAAACAAAAATTAAAGTAGATAAAATATTTTTTAAGATTTATTCAAAAACTGAGAATAGATATGAATTCAATAGATCACATATTGACTTTATTTTTAGGGTGAAAAAAATCACCATTTAATAAAATGTATTTAGAATTAATAAGGAAATAATATTTATTAGTGTAAATAAACTTTAATTTAGGACATTTGAACTGATTTGGCATTGCCGGTGACTTGAATTATTAGTAAAAGAGAATTCAGGAAAGAAAATATGAAATGCTCTATTATTCGAGAGCATCTCTAACTCTAAATTGGAATGTTTATTTTCTGAGCCCAGATTTTCTAGCGTGTGCCACATAAATAGGTAGAAATTCAAATATCCAGCTTGCATGTCACTTAAATTCTAATGGAGGGGAAGAAGAGAAGATAGAGGATGAGTAATGAGCATAGTAAACGGGTGAATTATGTAGCATGTTTGAAGGTGGGAAGGAACACAGACACAAAGAAAAGAACAAGGGAAAAGTAATGACAGTGCCTGGAAACTGGGACACTGAGGTATCAAATGTGGTGATCAGGGCAGGTCGTACGGAGAAGTGGGGGGTGGAGCACAGACTTGAAAGGGAAAAGGAAGTTAACCGAGAAGAGCAGAGGGCCTAAGCTTGGTACAGGGCTAAGGTGCTTGCCACCATCGCTGGCACCCGAATAGCCCTCTGGGTGCAGGGCCAGGAGGAAGCCCTGAGCACCCAGCTCCCCAGCCCCTGAGAAGAGCCAAGACAGGGAGGTTGATTTGATGAATTTCCCCGTCCTTCATTAGGTTTCATAGTTCGGTTATTTACGTTTTTCTATTATTTTAATCTTGATTGGGCCGGAGTGATAGTATAGCGGGTAGGGCGTTTGCCTTGCACATGGCCGACCTGGGTTCGATTCCTCTGCCCCTCTCAGAGAGCCTGGCAAGCTACCGAGAGTATTCCGCCTGCACGGCAAAGCCTGACAAGCTCCCCGTGACGTATTCGATATGCCAAACACAGTAACAACGAGTCTCACAATGGAGACGCTCAAGCAAATAGATGAACAATGGGAGGACAGCGGGGCAGTGCTTCATTGTTGATCATGGAATGCTATTATGGGTTGTTCTTTAATAACTGATTTAATGCATATTGTGCATAGGGAGGTCATGAGCAGAGTTGTGAAATGGACAACTATGAACCTCACCTTCATTTGCAAGCTGCTGCTCCTGTGAAACCCTGTGACCCAGACATCTTCCTCATTCTCCTAAAGATAACCCCTGTCCTGACTTTTTTAAACCTGCAGCTGATTAGCTTTTCCTTATATCTAATGTATTAAATATTCATATTGTTTTCATGGTTTATAAAAACAGTATTCTTTTATGAGACTTATCTTTCACTCAGTTTCCTGAGATTTGTATGTTAGGGGAGTTGTGACATTTTTATTGCTTTTTATTTCTCACTGTGGAAATAAAGCCTATTTCCTATCTTTTTGTTGAAAGACATTTAAGGTTTTTCCTCTTTTTAATGAATTATCCTGTGCATTCTTATACATACTTGCTAGGGAATGTATGTTAAGAGTTTCTCTAGGCTGTTTGTCCAGTAGAATTTCAAGGTGATAAGTTAGATATGTTCAACTTCATGGAATGCTATTGTTTTGTTTGCTTAAAAATAATTAGACTACTTCCAGCAATCACGTACCACAGTTTATACATTTTAAATTCTTTTTTGTTTTGTAAATCTGGTGATTATATAAAATGGTGTCTCCTGGCTCTGATTTGCATTTTCTCTGCCTCTCAGTGAAGCTAAACATCTTTTCATGTGTCTGTTGATACCTTTGCTTGCCTTTCTTATGACATTCCCGGCCAGATCTTTTATTAGATCTCTGTGGGTTTTTTTCCTCTTTTCTTGTTTTTTTTTTTTCCCCTAGTGCACTATAAGGCAAACTTTTTATTACCCATTTTGTTGCTTGCGTTGTTCCCCATTTGTCCAACTGCCTCCACCTGGCTTCTCTTTGAACATGTCCCCCCCATGCTCTGATCACTCTTTGAAGAAACTCATGCTGGCCGAATGCTGCAGCTGTCTAAGCAGTTGTGTATAGTTCTTCCCCTTGAACAAGTGACTGCGGGGGATTACATGGATTGGCTCTTAGGGAGAGGAGCTTCCCAGGCAGTGTTCTGGGGGTCTGGGGCCACTCCTAGGAGTACTAAGCCAAGGGGACTAGGGGACTCCAAGCCAGAACTCGGGAATGGGGTATCACTGAGACCCTGCTGTATGTTTTTTGGGTTGGGGGCCACACCCACTAGTTCTTGGGGACATACTCCTGTATCTGCTCAGGGATCACTCCTGTGTCTACTCAGGAGACCATATGTGGTGCCAGAGATCCAACCTGCTTCATTTGCATGCAAGAGAAATGCCTTACCTATTGTCCTTCCCCTCCAGCCCTCATCTGTTCTTGGCATCAAGATGTTCACCTCAGTTGTGAATACTCTGTCCTTCATTTTTTTGAAGAGTTTGAAGAAGATTGGCATTGCTCAGCCATGAATGCTAGAATTTACCAGTGAGGCCATGTGGTCCTGGGCTTTTTGTTGTTGCTGGAAGGTTTTTGAATAATGCTTCAGTCTCCTTAGTTGTTAGTATTCTGTCCAGCCCAGGGTTTTTGTTTCCTCTTGATTCTTTCTTGAGATGTGTTGTGTTTCTAGTTTATTTCATTTATTTTATATAGTATATTGGTATAAAATTGTTTCTATTACTGTCTTCATGTACTTCTGTCTTAGAGAATCATTATGTTTTGATAAGAGTAATAATGTTTCTGCTTTATTCTGATTTTAGTAATTTTAGTCATTCCTCTTTTCCCACCAAGTACTATTAATTATCTGTATATATTGCTTGTCTACAAACAAGGTACTATGTGAGGTTTTTGTTTTTATTTGTGTGTGTACAAGCAGTCAGTTTATAAAAGCATTTCTGTGGAAATGAAAGAGATTAAAATGATTAATGATTATGGCAGACCATAAGTTCAATCTTAGTTTTGAGGAGTGTGTGAAGGTATTTGAAGGTTCCTAGATACCTGAAGTTGAAGCATTTTCACAGGGAGTGAGGCAGCAGTGGCAGAGTGAGCGTTTTCTGGGACTGGAGTGAGAATCTCTCTGATATCTAAATGAACGTTGAGTAGAATAGCGGTCAAGAGGATTGGACACATGAGCCATTGTGGTGTTTTGTTTTTTTTTTATCAAGCTCTCTCCATCTCTGACTTGCAAGCTTCATGGTTCTCTCTCTCTCTCTCTCTCTCTCTCTCTCTCTCTCTCTTTTAAGCTTCATAGGCGCTGGAGTGATAGCATAGCAGGTAGGGCGTTTGCCTTGCACATGGCCGACCCGGGTTCAATTCCTCTGTTCCTCTTGGAGAGCCCAGCAAGCTACCGAGAGTATCCTGCCTAAATGGCAGAGCCTAGCAATCTCCCTGTGGTGTAATATATATGCCAAACACAGTAACAAGTCTCATAATGAAGACATTACTGGTGCCTGCTCAAGCAAATTGATGAACAACAGGGAGGTTAGTGCTACAGTGCTGTAATAATCCAAATTAAAAGACTGGGGAGACATTTCTTGGACATTTATACCCAGATATTTTAGGAAATGACAGGGATTCAGTATCCAGTTGGATTTACGTGTGGAACATAAAACCTCAAATGTGTTGACAGTACTAGAATTTAATATTCATGAAGCATTCTGATGAAAAAGGGTTATCTTTCCCAAACCACTATTGTTTCTATCAAAGATAATCACAGTAAAATCAATGATTGTAAAATAAGTTTGGTTTTAAGAATTTTGCTTGTTATAAAGTGCTGCAGTAGTAGTGATTAACTCATAGGTCAGCTTTGCTGCAGCTTTTTCATAAAGATCCTCAGATTGAGTTTTCAGCTTGTCTGGACTCGAGCCCACCAGTAGGCTTCATTAGCTAGATCTGAAAATTCAGGCTAACGCCTCTCTTTCTGAGGTCTCCAGAATATCCTGAAAATGAGTCTTCCAAGAACTCGCCCCGCATCCTTGTCCGGGATTCAGAGTTCCCAGACCACTCCTCCTTGGACTCCATCAGCTCGACCTAAGTACCTGCAGCTTCAGCTGCCTTATCATATAGGAATCTGTGCATATCAGTCTTGAGTATGACTTGCTATCAAGCCTTGCCAATGTCATCAGAGTTCCAGTTGTGAATTCTGCAGATATTGGGACTGGAACAATAATACAACAGATTATTAATACAACAGCATTTGCCTCGCACAGCCCTGGCCCGGGTTCAGTCCCTAGCTCCCCCTGTTCTCCCTGAGTTCTGCTAAGAGTGCGGCCTGCTGGGAGCAGAGCCAGAAGCTCTGCTAGATGTCGTCCTCCCTCAAAGAAAAACAACAAAAATCCTGCATACGTGAGGGGGAAAATGTAATTGTTTTATTCTTTGTTGTTCTTTATGTAGTTATATTTTTATTGCTGGTAGCATAACAGACGCTTTCTTTACGTGTGGACAATAAGACAAAATACTTAACAAAGTTATTTAAAATTAGTTATCGTTCTCTATTTAGTATCATATTCTTCTTTTGCTTGAATCTAGTTTTTCTATTAGTTCTGAAACTTTTTATGCAATTTGGTTCTATGATCTGAAATTTATTATAAAACTATCATTTTCAGGGACAGGAGAGATAGTATAACAGGTAAGGTACTTTCCTTGCAAGTGGTTGACCTGAATTCAATCCCCAGCACCATGTATGATCCCCTGATCATTGTTAGGAGTGATCCCTGAGCACAGAGTCAGGAGTAAGCCTGAGCACTGAGATGTGTGGCCTCCCCCCAAAGTATATAAAATAAAAAAAACTTTCAGTTTCATGAGTCTCTTTGAGGAAGAACTTTTACAAAATAATAAGATTAAAATAGTAACTTATATAAATATTAAAAATTTTTAATGGTCAGGTCAAAGTTCTTTAAAGATTTGGTTAGTTAGTGTTCAGTAAATGTGATTGTCAAAAAAAACTTTATGCGTGCATCAGCAGCCTCATGGCTCCTTCAGACTTCCAGATACCCCAAAATTGCTGCTGTGCCTTTGGCCAGACCCCAAAAACTTGGGGCAAAGTTTACCAAGAACGTCGAATTGCTCGAGCGGGCCCAGTAACGTCCCCATTGGAGACTTTGTTGTTACTAACCAAGAAAGTAAACGGCCAAAAGTTAGGTATGTGGGAAACACACCCACAAACCACCTCCGGCTCAGCTATATAATTGGAGGCAAGGCCTCTTTGGTTCCTGATTGAACTGCTTAATGGACATGATCCCAGAGACTCAGAAACAAATCTCAGACCCAGTGGCTTTAGGTAGAAATGTGTCTGGTCTCTGCAGTAGGCTACCGGTGCTGGGCCAACCCAGGTGGGAATAGGTTTCATGCCTTGGCCTGTTCCCCCTGGCGGCCCAGTGGCTGCCATCCATCTGAGGCCACTGGATAGTCACATTTGGGCCCCCAGTGACAAGACACACAGGGCCTCACGGGATGAGGGTGGAGCCGGGCCTGTCCTCCCCACCCCAACGAGACCCCAAGTCATCGCCCACGAATGGCCTCTCTGGCTCCTGATCAAGCTGCTTAACGGCCATGATCCCAGAGACTCAGAAACAAATCTCAAAACCCAGTGCGTTTGGCAGAAATGCATCCGGACTCCACAGTACGTTACTGTCGCCGGGCCACCCCAGGGAGGAAAGGGTGTTGTCCCTCCGCCTGCTCCCTCTTGGCGACTTGGTGGCTGTCATCCTCCAGAGGCCATTGGACAGTCAGGCTTGGGCCCGCAGTGACGAAACTTGTTGGGTCTCACGGGGTTGGGGGGAAGGTGGAGCCGGGACTGTCTTCCCCACCCCAACGAGACCCCAAGTCATCGCCCACGAACGGCCTCTCTGGCTCCTCATCAAGGTGCTCAACGGCCTTGATCCCAGAGACTCAGAAACAAATCTCAAAACCCAGCGGCTTTTGGCAGAAATGTGTCCGGACCCCGCAGTAGGTTACTGTCGCCGGGCCACCCCAGGGGGGAATGGGTGCTGTCCCTCCGCCTGCTCCCTCTTGGCGACTTGGTGGCTGTCATCCTCCAGAGGCCATTGGACAGTCAGGCTTGGGCCCGCAGTGACGAAACTTGTTGGGCCTCACGGGATGGGGGGGGCGGGGAGCTGGGCCTGTCCTCCCCACCCCAACGAGACCCCAAGTCATCGCTCACGAACGGCCTCTCTGGCTCCTCATCAAGCTGCTCAACGGCCATGATCCCAGAGACTCAGGAGCAGATCTCTAAACCCAGTGGCTTTTGGCAGAAATCCCTCCAGATTTAAGTGTTAAAATTTAGGAATTTCAAAACCACATGGCCCTACTGCAGCCACACGACATCATATGTTATTCATAACCAGCAATAGAACACAAATTTCAGCAGATCTGAGTGTTGGGGTAAAATCTCAAATAATGGTGGGTCTGGTGTCGAAATAGTGAATGTGATCAAAGTAGAGAGAGAGTAATGTGGAAATCATCTGCCCCACAGGCAGGGGGAGGGTGTGGAATGGGGGTATACTGGGGGTTTTGGTGGTGGGAAATGGGCACTGGTGTAGGGACAGGTGTTTCATTGTATGACTGAGACTTAGACCCAAAAGCTTTGTAACTGCTCTCATGGTGATTCAATAAATGAAACTATAAAAAGTGGGAAAAAAAAAGTAAGGTGGAGTTCATGCACAATTCAATCAGCTAATCAGTGGCTGAATAAATAGCAGTACTCCTACCAAAAAAAAAAAAACTTTATGCTATTGTAAGGTATCAATCACATTTTCTTATTTATTTACTTATTTTTTGTTTTTTTGTTTCTTACCGGCGATGCTCAGGGGTTAGTCCTGGCTCTGCACTGAGGACTCACTCCTGGTGGTGCTTGGGGGACCATATGGGATGCTGGGACCCGAACCCGGGTCTCCCGTGTGCAAGGCAAATGCCTTGCCTGCTGTACTATTGCTCCGGCCCCATCGATCACATTTTCTATGGCATCAACTGTGAAGAAGTTTTCTAGAATTCAGATTATTTTGTCATACACACCTATACATCTACAACAAAAAGAACTTTTGTATGACTTATGTTGGCACAGAAATATAACACTTTTTATTTGACAAGGCTTCCCATGCAATTTAACATACCAAAGAAACCTAATTAGTTTCTTTCTCTGCACAAGAGAGGTCAATTTTGTAGGATTCCCAGGATCCTTCTGGAAAAGCATCTCATGGTAACTGAAGTCATTTAGACTTTGATTTAGCGATATTTGGTCAAACAAAGGTATCAAGAGATTTTAAAACACAAAGATTATTATGAATTAATGGTTATTTAACCAAAGTGATGAAGTTAGTAATGGTACATATAGAAGCTTGTTTAATTGCAAGCAATGTTTTGTTCTTTTACAGTTACAAAGAGTTTACTGAGTCGATGCCCTGATGATAAAGAACATAAAGGATGAAATCCTTGCTTTCTCGGGAGATTCCTTAAAATATAAAAAATATTTACACTATCTTATCCAGAGCAAACCTAGAATTTGTAGCAGTTTGTCTTTTCAGTAGATTAAAGAAAATCAAAGTTTACCATGTTATGTGCATTATTGACATTAAAGCTTACTTTAAAAATTCTTATGGCACATTCTCTGCCCTGAAGATTCTCCTGTTTTGCATACCTTAAACATCCAGGATCTTGTGATTACACCTCACAGGGGAGCCATTTGTGATCTCTGCCTCTTTGTCTTGAGGTGTAGCCAGTGTGACTGCGGGCAGGTGTGATGCTGCCCAGTCCCTGCTTGCGGGACTGTCCCTGCAGCATGGGATGCTTTTCTTCCTCAGACCTGCTGATTCTGGTGCCCTGTCTCCAGTGTGCTTTCTGTTTTGCCCAAACATGCTTTTCACTTCAGCATGTGAATTTTTAATTTCAATTTTATTTTTGTGTTTAAGTCAGGATTTCTTTTCCACTTCTTTTTATATATTTTCTTTAGGTGGTGGGGGGATCATTTTGTTCTTTATTCTTGACTTTTCTTCATCTTTAGTTCTTTCAAAAGTGGTTTAAAAATCCTTGGTAAGTCTGGTATCTGATTTTCTCTATGACAGTTACTTTTGGTCTGTTGGTTTATGTTTTTATTTTGAGTGATTTATGTTTTCCTATTTCTTTGCATTCTTGTGATTTAAAATTCCGCCCCTGCCCCCCGTTAGATTTTTTTTTGTCAATTTTATGTTTGGAAAACTATTCCTGGAAAGTTTGGTACAACATACCTGTTGAACTAAGGGAGTTATTACTTATTTGTATACAGAGTTTTAAATTGCTAGTTTACTGATAATAATAGGACAGATTTTTGTAACTTTTTTGCTTGGAATTTCCTCATTTTTTTTTCTGTTTAAACAAAATTATTCAGTTTACTTGTCCAGCAGACAAAAAGGATTAAAGATTCTGCAGTGACTTTTCCTGTAATGACTTTTAAATATGTTAAAATGTAGATACTCAAAAAGATGCTAATTCTAGAATATTTGTTAATTATGCTGTGACTTAGAAATTTCTCATTTTTCTTGATTTATTGATTAAAAAAAAAACAAACACTGATGTTTGAGCACTAACATTTCCTGGTTCTGAGGCAATAGTGGTGAAGAAGGAGAAAGAACCTCACATACATATAAGGATGTGTCTCATAGCAGTATTTTTAATGGGGAAGGGGGGAGGGAGGGGTACATCATAATAAAACCAAGTTGGGAAACACTGTCCAGCAGTGCTCAGTGGACTGGTTAAATCAATTATGGTGCATCTTTTAGAGGAAAACCTTTATTTTAGCTATTCAACAAAATAACCAAAAGAGTTAGGATGGATTGATAAGGAGAACTCTGAAACAAATTCAGATTAAAAGCAAGCAATGGTATACTCACTCTATGGGCTAAATTTCTATGGGTTGTTTTGAATAATTAGAAAAGTTTGTGTATGTGAAATTGTTTGGAGAAAGGAATGGAGCACTGTTCACAGTGGTGAGCCTCCAGCATTTAGAGTGTGAGATAGGGTGGGAGCTGCTTTCACTCTATATTCATGGCACGTGCAGTTTTCAGACTAAAAACTAAGGTTTTGGTTTTATGTGCATTAATTATATTTTTTTCTAATTTTTTTTCCAGATTTCTCTTGCAGTTTGTTTTGTCTTAATGTTTGGAAACTCAATGTTATTAACTTCTTATTATGCTTCCTCTTTGGTAATAATTTGGGTAAGTTTTCTTTAAGTATCTGGATGGGAAATGAATGGTTTATCAGTTTCTTTATCACTGACTTGAGTTCATGAAGCATTTTCTGCAAGAACTGTCACAAGAGCATGATTAACTACATCTGATTGTGATAGTGAATTCCAATACTCACTGTCAGACAGAAAAGAAACAAATGAAGCTAATGCTGGAAAATAGCACTTTGTCTTATAAGTCCCAATCTCATAGTTTCTGGAAGAGAAAAGAAATGATTCTCTACATTTAAATGTGTGTGCTTTTGTGGGCTGGAGCAACAGCACAGCGGGTAGGGCGTTTGCCTTGCACCTGGCCAAGCAGGCAAGCTCCCCATGATGTATTCAGTATGCCAAACACAGTAACAACAAGTCTTACAATGTTACTGGGGCCCGCTGGAGCAAATTGATAAACAGTGGGAGGACAGTGACAGTGCTTTCGTGTAGCTGGTTTCCTGAGTATAAGATTGTGATCTCATGGATTAACTGGAAATGTACTGGTTCTTCAAGAATCCTTTCAGTTACTTATTTTGACCTTGATTTCTAGAACCTGTTAAACAAACTTTCCTATTTTTTTGTCCTGTTTAGTAAATAATAGTTACCTAAGAGTCCATTCTACAATGCAAAAACATACTGCATCCCAGGCTGGGCCACAACTTTTTTCAGGTTATGTGACTTGACTAAAGTCAGTCACAGAAATGGGCGATTGATTAGCAGGTGATGCTGCTGCTTTCAAATGACAGAAAACTGTTACTGAGTTGTTGTGCTATAAGAGTAATATGAATAGTTTTTCCAAGAAGTGAATTCTGTTTTTAATTAGGAAATGTAACAAATGTACTATGGTATTTTACATATATATATGGGGAAAGCCCTGTCATCATTCATGTTAAAATAGTGACTCTTGCTTCTGTGGACAGGGAAGCCAAAAGATTGCCTGTAAGTAAAAACTGATGAAAATACATTTTATAGGAAATGCCCGTGTAGTGTACGCCTGCACTGTGTTATGTGCCTGACAAGTTACTTGGCACCGCATGTATCTTAGATAAGAATTAAACTTGTTACTGTGTATTCCATATATTTTGATCTATGAGAACAAACAACATCAACAACTAACAGAATATAGTGTTTTTGTGCATATTTAACTGTAAACATTTTCCTCTCCTTAATTTCAACCCCAAATCTTAGCATATTTTGAATGATATTTGCAATATCTGATTCTCAGATACTCAGACATTTCTGAAAAGAAATTTGGGTTCACTTTGGTGCTATCTTTTGAAATATACCTGAAAAAAAAATGAGATTTGACAGAGAGTGTTTAGTTGGTAGGTTAGAAATATTTTTGGAATTTGTTTTCAGTTAATCATAGTTTAATAAATATACAACTTAAATAAGATTTGTTTAAAACTCCGAAATTATTATATACATCTTGGTTCTTAGGTATGTTAGTCAAAGAAAATTATATTTGGTGATCTATTTTTCATCTTAAAAAAATCACTTACCTGATCCCCTTTGATTAAATTGTGTTGTTTCTGATGTTTGTCAGTGAGCTTGTAATGATTCTGTGTAGAACAGCCATGGTAAACTAGTCTAGACACTTGGGTCTTATTATTTAGATGTGATATTTGATATTTGAATTTATATTTGGGGGTATTAACTGTCTGCTGTTTGATTTTTCTCCATGTAGGGTGTACTGGCAATGAAACCACATTTCCTGAAAATAAATGTATCTGAACTTAGTTTATGGGTAAGAATCAATCTATTTGAATGCATGTGTTTTCCCTCTCTAAAATATATCATTTGTTTTATGTTTTACTTTTAAGGAAATGATCTATGTAACACAAGGGTTCTTATAGCTTTACAGCATATTTGGGCTCATTTTTAATGTGCCAAATTATACTTTTTATGAAACAAGTTAATAATAATATTGGATAAATAGGTAAAGAACTCCAGTGCTACTTATTTTATTAACCTGTATTTTCCCCCAGGGAAGCAGTGTATGGAGAAGGAACTGTTAACAGAAGAGGAATTGTACTGAAACTGCTAAATAAATCTCCTATGAAAATTGTTAGCTTTATAGTAAAATTGTATATATTTTTTGTTGTTCAGTGATATCCCCTTGATTTTTCTAGTAGTACTCATTTTAATTTTAGATGCAGTTTTTAGCATTTTTTTCCTTGAATATGAAAATATTTGTGTCAGAGATGTTTTAAGGCATTTCATTTTCCATCCTAAACCATCTACAGAATGTTTATATGAAGCATCAATGTATTTTTATTTGTTTATTGTAGGTTATCCAGGGATGTTTTTGGTTGTTTGGAACTGTTATACTCAAATATTTGACATCTAAAATCTTTGGCATTGCAGATGATGTAAGTGCATTTTTGCTTATTCTTAAAAGACTGGAAAAGAATTAAGAATGAATTACTTGCGGTTTTGAAGTATCACTATTAAATTCTAAGTTGAAGTCTATCATTTATCTCTTTAATTATCACTCTATTAGGAAATAAATTAACTGTATGGTCTCTATTTTTCAAAATTAATTACTTAACGTAACTCACTGTGTTGATAAAGATATTTGTATATTACAATGATTTTAAAAATTCAAAGCTAAAAAGCTCTAGATGTTGAAGCATGGATTTTAGTCTATCTAGACTTTTGGGGCTTCTTCAACAACCCTATTGTAATAGAGAATGACTTCATTTTTCAGCACCTCTGAAACAGGAGATCATAGTCTCATTTTTTTGTCGTTGTTACAATTTTGGGCCATACCTGGTGGGCGATGCTCAGGGCTCTGTGCTTAGGAATTACTCCTGATAGTGCTCGGGGAACCATATGGGATGCTGGGGTCACACGCAAGGCAAATGCCCTCCCTGCTGTACTATCACTCCAGGCCCTGAAAGTCTCATTCTTTTTTTTCTCTCAGTTCTGTCAAGACTTATAAAAATCAATACTTGTGAAAGATTTGTTTATAAGCCTTCACAGGTAATTTAATCCAAGTTAACCGTTTAAGAAAAGATTTTTAGTGAATGAATTTTTTTCCACCTACTTTCCACCCAATTTCTAGAACCCCTGTGTAAGGTTATTTTTGACAGCTTTGTTGAGATTTATAGTAGCGAGGAATTAGATCTGTTGGGCTTTCTCTGCCATATCTAAAGGCTCTGATATTAAGTGATTTCATATTGACCCAGTCATGATTTCTTAGATAGCATCATATACTTCTAGTGTGTCATTTTTTCCCTTTATTTTGCTGGAAATGGTTGACTGATATTTTTGTCTATATTCATGAAGATATGGGTGAATGATTGTTTCGTCCTTAGATGTTTGGTAGAATCTGAGTTGGTTGCTCTCAGATTCTGAGTTTACTTCATGGAAGATTTTCTACTCTAAATCACATTCTCAGGAAACTTCTTTGATAGTTTGTAATTTTAGTGAAACATCCATCTCATCTGTATCATTGTTTCATGTTTTTTTTTATTACTATAGGATTTAATTAGTGCAAATTCTCACTGAGATCTTTGCATTATATCTAGTCTTAAGATTTTTATTTATTTGTTTATTTTTATGTAGGAGTATTGCTGTTTATTCAGCCATTGTTTTGGCTGATTGGATTGGGCATGAACTCCACCTTACTTTTTTTTCCCCCCCTTTTTTATAATTTTATTTATTGAATCACCATGAGAGCAGTTACAAAGCTTTCGGGTTTAAGTCTCGGTCATACAAATGAAACACCCATTCCTTCGCCAGTGCCCATTTTCTACCACCAAAAACCCCAGTACACCCCCATCCCACACCCTCCCCCTACCTGTGGGGCAGATGATTTCCACATTACTCTCTCTCTACTTTGATTACATTCAATATTTCAACACCAGACCCACCATTATTATTTGGGATTTTACCAACACTTAGATCTGTTGAAAAGGCAACAGTAGACAATTTGTTTTCTATTGCTGGTTATGAATAACATATGATATCTTGTGGCTGCAGTAGTGGCCGCACGATTTTGGAATTCCGAAAGTTTAACAATTAAATCTGGAGGGATTTCTGCCAAAACCTGCTGGATTTTGAGATTTGTTCCTGGGTCTCTTGGATCATGACTGTTAAAGCAGCTTGATCAGGAGCCAGAGAGGCCATTCGTGGGCAGTGACTCATTGAACTCTTTGGGGCAGGGAGGAAAGGGCTGGCTCCACCTCCATCCTGTGAGGCCCTGCATGTCTCAGCACTGAGGGTCCAAACCTGACTGTCCAATGGCCTCTGGACGATGGTGGCCACCGAGCTGCCAAGGGGGAGCAGGCGGAGGGGCAGCAACCTTTTCCCCCTGAGGTGGCTCGGTGACAGTAACCTACTATGGGGTCCGCACTCATTTCTGCCAAAGGCTGCTGGGTTTCGAGATTTGTTTCTGAGTCTCTGGGATCATGGCCGTTAAGCAGTTCGATCAGGAACCAAAGAGGCCTTGCCTCCAATTATATAGCTGAGCCAGAGGTGGTTTGTGGGTGTGTCTCCCACATACCAAACTTTTGGCCACTTTCTTGGTAAACTTTGCCCCAAGTTTTTGGGGTCTGGCCAAAGGCATAGCAGCAATTTTGGAGTATCTGGAAGTCTGAAGTCGCCATCAGGCTGCTGATGCACTTGGCTCACAGGTACAGATTGACCTGCTGGCAGCACCATACCCCCGAGTCTTAAGATTTTTAAATCAATTTGTTTTGCCAGGGGAGGTTTTCCTTTATCCATGTACATGTCTCTTACAAATGGGTTGCCTCCCTCCAGCATTCAGAGCTTTTCTTTACAAACCTGCACGCCAGAGACATGGATGGGGGTAGCAGGTTTTACTTACCTTTGGTCCCACTTTTGAAACTTCTCAGCAAGTTTAAGTCTGGAGTTTGAATTGATCAGTTACTTAACTTTCCTTATTTGGATTTTTAATCCGATCAGACTTGCATAGCTAGTTTATATTTTCTTGCTTTTCCCCACTTTCTGTGTATTGTACAAATGGGTCACCTTTAAAAGTTGATTCAGAGACCTTATTAAGTTTTTTTGGCTTTTTGTTTTGTTTTGTTTTATCACTCAGAGCTAGAGTGATAATAAACCTGGTAAGGCGCTTCCTTGAATATGACCAGCCTGAGTTTGATCCCCAGTACCATGTATGGCGCCCTGAGCTGGGCTCAGGGAGTGGCCCCATTCTAATTTTTCTCTGTTTCTGATTAAAACAGTTGTATTTATTATTTGTTCTTTGAAAATGTGTAATGAAATGTGAACACTTGAAAAGGGACTTTCCTGGTGGCGTGGGCAGGTGAGGTGAGTGAGGGTTTCGGTGCATACCTGGCATATGTGAGGGCCCTTGTGTGATGCCTAGGACCTCTGAGCCCAGTGGCTGTGCACTGAGTTGTCAGGCCTGTGCAGCTTCAGACCCCTCACACTGCCCGGGGCCCAGAGAAAAAGACAGAGCAAAGACAAATAGCTGTGTTGAAGACCCCATGTGAGAGGTAGGTGTGTGGCTCAGAGGAGCGCATGCTGCTGTGCTGGTGGCCCAGCCCTCCAAAAGCATTTGAAACCAGAAGGGTGAAGTGGAGGTTTTCTCTATGGATGTTTGTTCTCTGTGGCTTTCTGATCTCATTCAGCCGTTGTGTTAGCTTTGTCTGCATTTTTGTTTAATCTAGATAACAACATTAAGATTTCCAGTGAATGCCGTCAGGGTGTCAGTTTCTTCCTGCAGTTTTGCCAGCTCGTGTATATAATTTGAATCTTTACTGTTCACTGCAAATATGTTCATGATGTGTATTGTCTTGCTTAGTGCTACAGTTTGCCAGTATTTAATGTCATTTGTCATATCGTGTATATGTAATTATTGCTTGAACTCAGTTTTGTGAGACATGACAATTGCTAAGGCTAAATTTATTTGGCTCCATGTATTTGATATGTCTTCTTGTCTAGTTTTACCTTTCTCATTACTTTTAAATATCTCTTTTGTAGAAAACTTAATTTTGAATTTTTCCTCATGTGACGTATTCGATTTGCCAAACACAGTAACAAGTCTCACAATGGAGACATTACTAGGCCTGCTTGAGCAAATCGATGAACAATGGGAGGACAGTGTGACAGTGCTACAGAGCGACAGTGTTCAGTTTAATTATCTGTCCTCTAAATAGTGAAGTAGACTTCTTTATATTTGTGACAATTATTTTTATATTTAGGACTTGTTTCCTCCATACCATCTGAGATTTTCCAATGTTTTTACTTTTAAAAACATTTTTGTTTCTTTCTTTGTTTTTTTTTTCCCTTTCCTTTTCTTTTTTTGGTTTTGGGGCCATTCCAGGCTGTGCTCAGGGCTTATTCCTGGTTCTGCATTCAGAGATCACTCCTGGTGGGCTCAGGGAAACCTACAAGATGCAAGGGATTGAACTTGGGTTGGCCACATGCAAGCAAGCGCCCTACCCACTGTACTATCTCTCCAGCCCCTAAAAACTCCTTTTTATTTGATTGATATTTAAAAGCATTTTAAAGTATTATCTCATTCCTAAATTTTTCATATGCATTTCTTCCCCCAAAAGACAAAATATTTTAAGATGGCTTAGCAGTTTCACCCAGATTGCCCCATTTTATTTATAATCATGTATGAGTTTTTGGTATGGTATATCTTAGATTTAATCTTTCTTTTCTCCTTTGAGTCCTGCATTTTTTTAGGTAATGGTGAACTTAAAAGTTTGGCAAATATCTTCATTTTTTTTTTTGTCTAGTTTTTTTTTTAACCTTTCATGATTTTTTTGTGAAAAGTAGATAAAGGGATATGAGAACGCGTGATACATTTTAAAGAATTACACTGGTGTCAGTTTCAAGGTCCACTACAGTTCAAAAAAGTCTTTCCAGTAATCTGAATCCTTAATTTCCTTTCTTGACTTCCTGTACGTTATCCCTTGAAGATTGGCATCACGTCCGTTTGCAAACCCACCACATCTGGGAGGCTTGAGCAAAGGAGACTTGGTGTAGTGATTTTGAGGAGCGAGTAGGCACAGCCTCAAAGTCTTTGTTTTGTCCATAAATGATGGTGGGCACCAGGCGGACGGGATGTGCCAGAGCACAGCGTTTCCCCCGTGTCAGCAACTTCTGTGTGGGGGGCAGCCCTGTTAGAGCAGAATGGGTCGATAGTACAGGATGCCAACTAATGCCAGCTCCTCTGTCCTCACTAGGCTCACATCGGTAACTTACTCACATCAAAATTCTTCAGTTACAAGGATTTTGATACTTTACTGTATACCTGTGCGGCAGAGTTTGACTTTATGGAAAAAGAGGTAAGATGTGATTTCTAGTTTTCCTCCCTCAGATTCCCAGCCGTCCTTTTTATGAAATGTCGCTCCTATTTTGCTGGTCTGTGCTCTCTGCTGCTGTTTCTTTGTTTCAAGAAATAAGGAAAATCAGGCAGCTTAGAGGAGAATGTTCCTATTTACATTAGTTCATCTCCCTGAAATAGATGGGCTTCTCTCGTGTGATAATTTAGACGCATGCATTCAAACAAGCAATGGCTTTTTGGATGAATAAACAGAGCCATGTCAAGTTGCCTCTTTTCAGAGAAAGCATTAATTCAGAGTAGCACTCGAGCCCTTACATTTCCTCTCACTTTGTGGTTAGCTGAATGATCTCATTGCTCTGAAATAAGAATGAGTACATTGGAGTGTACGTTTTTCATTCCAAGAACATTTTTTATTCCAAAACTACTTAGATATGTGAAAGAAAACCAGACAGCGGTTTGGTGGATTGTAAGACCAAAGTCTGTGATATCACTTGATGTTCTTAAACAAGTGATACTGATTCTTTGTGGCATAGCTTACTAATTTCTAAGAGTATGCTGGGAACATATATTATACGGACAAAATTAGTTATTTAGGCATTGACATTTCCGTGTTGTAGAAGAGATATTTTTGCAGTGTTTTATGAGCTCGTGTGGTCAAGCAAATGAGCATATGCTGATAGTACTAATGGAACCCGGATTTACTACATTTTATTACCTGAAACACATTCCACCACAGATGTGTGTGTCCACTGAACTACAACAGAGGTCTCTGGTCCTCATTTCCCATTCACCCCACTGTTCAGTCGGGCCCTGTCCCGAGTACAGGCCAGTGACCTCTAGCGCATCACACTACGCAAGCTTGGAGCCAGGCCTCCTAGTGTGCATGTCCAGCCATGCTCTTTCAGTCTTTATTTCCTGTGTTCCAGCAAAAGGCTTTGCCATGTGATGCCTGAGGGCAGGGGAGAGGAACGGTAGCACCTGAGGACAGCATTGCAGAAGCGGGCATAGACAGTGCTGCATAGATCCGAGTACAGGACTCAAGGCTGTGCGTGTCCTCAGTGGGGTCTGAAGAAAGTGTCAGACCAAGAAGTGAAGGATTCCTAAGGAAGAGCGCATGGACGCAGAACTCCCTGAGTCTCTGTGTGCTCAAAATAGTTCCTTGTCCTAAAATGTTTGGTCCTGGTACGTTGCCTTGAAGAACTTAAATAAATTTCTCCAGAAAGTGTTGTCAGTCAGACTCTAGTGATTGATTGGGAAAAAAAAAGAACATAATTTCAAAATTGTTTCAACTGTTAAATTTTTTAAAGATAATGAAGTACATTTTAACATGTTGCTTTATTTTAAGGTAAACGCCTATATCGGATAGCTAGTCTCTTTTATTTTTTCTTTTTTTTATAGAGTAATTCTGTTTTTAATTAATTAATTATTAGTGAAACACTATGAGGTACAGTTATAGACTTACAAATTTTGTGCTTGGGTTTCAGTTATACAATAATCAAGTGCCCATCCCTCCACCAGTGCCCGTCATCCATCACCACGGGTCCCAGCATCCCCCCCATCCCCCCTCCCGTCCCATCCTGCCTCTGTGGCAGGGTATTACCACTTGTTCTCTCTCTCTTCTTTTGGGTACTGTGTTTTGCAAGAGAGGCATTGAGTGGCAATCATGTTTGGTCTATAGACTACTTTTAGCATGCTTCTCCCACCCTGGGAGGGTCCTCAAAACACCCTTTATTTGGTGCTCTCTTCTCTATCTGAGCTTCCTTTTCACCTAGCACATGTGGCTGGCCTTCCAGTCATGGAGCAAAATTCCTGGTACTAATCTCAACCATTCCTGGGTGTTAGTCTTCCTTTTTGTTGCTTTATGTTCCCCAGATGAATGCAATCTTTCTGTGTCTATCCCGCTCTTTCTGACTCATTTCGCTTAACATGATACTTTCCATGTAGTACCACTTGTATGTAAATTTCATAACTTCGTCACCAAATACACATTCGACAAGGGGTTGATATCAAGGATATACAAGGTACTGGTTAAACTCCACAAGAAGAAATCACCCAACCCCATCAAAAAATGGGGCGAGGAAATGAACAGAAACTTTCGCAAAGAAGAAATTCGACTGGCAAAAAGGCACATGAGAAAATGCTCTACATCACTAATCATCAGAGAGATGCAGATCAAAACCACAATGAGATATCATTTCACACCACAGAGACTGGCCCACATCCACAAGAACAAAAGCAACCAATGCTGGCGCAGATGTGGCGAGAAAGGGACCCTCCTTCACTGCTGGTGGGAATGCCGGCTGGTCCAACCCTTTTGGAAAACAGTATGGACGATTCTCAAAAAATTAGAATTTGATCTGCCATTTGACCCAGCTATAGCACTCCTGGGAATATATCCCAGAGAGGCAAAAAAGGTATAGACGAAGTGACATCTGCAATTGTTTGTTCATTGCAGCACTCTTTACAATAGCCAGAATCTGGAAAAAACCTGAGTGCCCAAGAGCAGATGACTGGTTAAAGAAACTTTGGTACATTTACACAATGGAGTACTATGTAGCTGTTAGAAAAGACAGATAGCTAGTCTTACATTAATTATTGACTGTAATCAGCAAATGGCATCTTACTTAAACACTTTAGTTTATATTTGCTTAGATTAAGTCACTTTAAAGTCTAGAAACTAGAAATAGATTTAAAAATAACTATGTACTGGGGCTGGAGAGGTATTACAGCGGGTAAAGTGTTTGCCTTGTATGTGCCCTACCCAGTTTCGGTTCCCAACATCCATATGGTTCCCAGAGCACCACCAGGAGTACTTCCCGAGTACAGAGCCAGGAGCATTACCAGTAAATTAAGATTGTGACCAAGATTCTTGAGAGATACACATGATCAGAATCTGTAGGACTTTGTTGTTACTATTACCCATTTTTATTAAAGGAAAAGCAAATTTTATCCCTTTTATAAATATTAGTCTCATGTGTGAACTAGATAATGTTTTTATTCTCTGCTTACTTTATAGAATAATCTGATTCCATCGGAAGGAGTATTTACTTTAGGAGTTGAGCTTTCTAGTTAAAAACCACTAGAAGTGAACAGTAATTTCTGCTTACATATCACTGGGAACTGTATTAGTATTTTTGAGCTTAGTATTTTGGGGCATATTTGTTTCTGTGGAAATGCATCTTCAGTATTTATGATAAGAGTGGGCTCTAGATGGGTTAATACTTTTCTTTTACATTTTCTTTTAAAAATTAAATCAAGTAGGGGCCAGAGTGATACTGTAGTGGGTAGGGCACTTGCCTTTAATCCCCGGCATCCCATATGTTCCACTGAACACCACTGGCTGTGGCCCCCAAAATTAATTATTATTTCAAATCACAGTGCATCTGTGTAAAACAGAATTTCCTCTATTGAAATGTTTTCTGATTTTCAGACTCCACTGCGGTATACAAAGACATTGTTGCTTCCAGTTGTCCTTGTCGTGTTCCTCGCAATTGTTAGAAAGGTATGTCCATTACTTGCCAGCTCTTTCTTAGAACAAGACATTTGCTTGTTTCCACACAGTCGATGCGTATTCTAGGCTATTTTTTAGTGGGACAGCATGATTTAATAAGCTATTTTTGTGTTCTCTTGGTCATCATCTTTGATAATATTTACAAGTCTTAAAAATATTCTGTTAGCATAAACATGGTAAAAGAATGATTCAGGTTTTGTAGCTATGTATTTTGAAAAAAAAGAACTGTGATAGAATCTTTTTGCATCATGTAAATTGCTTTTGAGTAATTTTTAACTTGTATGTAACATTTCCCTAAAATACTTTATATGTAACTTTCTAAGTATCACTCTGGTATATGCCTATTTGTGTGTTAGCAAATGTGTTAGGCTCATACCATGTGCATTCTCTGGCCATGAGCCATGTATATGGACACAGTAAGAGATATGTTAAGCTTATAGGGTGGCTTTCCTGGGGGCATCTCACTATAGATCCCAGACTACAGTCCTCAGGGCAGATTAGTCCTTCCTAACACCAGCAGAGTCCTTGTCCAGACACTTCTCTTTGAGTCATGACAGAATTTGTCCATGACTGCTCTTAACTTACTACGTTGTTTTCTTGTGTGTGTTTGTTTGTTTTTTTAAATTTTATTGAATCACCATGAGAAAGTTACAAGCTTTCATGTTTGAGTTAAAATCACACAATGATCAAACACCCATCTCTCCACCAGTGCACATTCCCCACCACCAATCTCCCCTGTATACCCCCCTTCCCCACCCTCCCTTTGCCTCCATGGCAGACAGTATTCCCTGTTTTATGGCACTTACTTGGCCTGACCTGATTTGATGCCTGGATAGCCCTGAGTTCATCCAAGTCCCTTCTTTGGGATCCTCCTTTTGGGGTGCTAGTAACTAAGGGTAACTGAGGTTTAAGTCGAGTACACATAACAGATGCCCAGGAGTAAATATTATAAGAAGTCAGTTAACTCCCAGGTTACAAAGGCATAGCATTAACTGTCTTCCTGTGTCTGTACAAAAAGGACATTGCACTAAAGTAAACTGCAAAGGATATAAGGGAAAGAGAAAAGCAGTATTTCCCTTACAAATACGAAATCCAGAGTGCTTAGAAGGATTGGACCTTACAAGGCATAGGGTCTGATTTGGGGATATAGGTGATTAACAGATAGGGGAAGCAGAGCACAGAGAAGAGCTTAAAGATAAACACGGAGGAATGGGAGTGCCTTCGGAACACTGTGATGAGTGTAACCCAATTAACCTAAGCTCCCTGCAGCAAGAGAGAAAGGAGGGAGGAGAAAGGACGAGCCAGTGTTATCGTAGCTATACCTATTATTAAGAAGAAAATAATATTAACAATGTCTTCTAGACTTGATAAAAATAAACTTTCAGTTTTTGATAGTGGTCTTCATAACCCAGTATTATCACAGGTATTCGAGACTTAAGGAAGAAGTGGTGTGATATTCTCTTTTTTTAAGAGTTGGTGAACTCTATTTACAAGTGTTTTAAGGATGAATTGGAATTAATCCATAACTGAAAAACATGACAGACATAAACGTTATCTAATTTGTAGCTAGTGTTTTCTGTATTAATATAATATTCTGTAATGATAGAATATTCTGAACTATAATTATTGTTCATATTCTGTATTCTTACTCTGCTTTGAAATCTCCCAAAATGTTGTGTAAACATTATTTCAGTTGATTGGTTGACAAGTTCAGTGGAGTACAGATGTTGTTACCCCATCTGACAGCAGCAGGGTTGGAAGCTCAGAGAGGCTGTTGAGTTTCACATCGTGTCCACAGGAGGAGAGTGGGGACAGACTTGGGCCTCGCTGGGCTATGTGTGGCGTTGGCTTTCTCCTCGAGCAACTGTCCTCACATCTTCCCTGGTCATTTTCTGCCAGCTTCTGCTCAGTGCTCTAGGGCTTCCCTTGTACTTTGCATACTCTGCGTGAGCATGCAGTTATTAGGAAGTAGGAAAATGTTAGGTGTTGGCAGTCCAGTAGGCATTGTCAAGACTGTCACCTGGATGACCGGAGATAATAAAACATGAGATCAGACTGAAGAAGCTGAAATGTTGGATTTAAAAAAGAAATATTTCAGATGGAGAAATTTATTTTCAAACATTTGGGAGCCTGGCACTTAAAAATCAGATTTCACGGCCAGGAAGATAGTTCAAAAGGTCTGGACCCTAAGCGTACAGAAGCGTGGGTGGGGTCTCCGGCACAACATGGCCCTCTGAGCACCATTAGGTGTGGTCCGGGTGACACCCAGGACTGCTGAACCTGAACAGTAACATTGCCCAGCCCCCAGAGCAGCCAAGCACCCCCAGGTGTGCCCCCTGCCCTCAGCCCCAAACTGCTTGGAGCCCCCGCCCTACCCACTCAAACTAGACCATTCTCTCTGTTGGCTTCATGGACGGTTTTCAGGTCCAGAATAGCATTGGCAGTTTGTTCCCATCTGTGGTGTGGAGCGGGGCAGATTCTGCTGTCACCTCCAATTCCTGCTGAGATAGTAAGGCTGGTCTGGGCAGAGCTTGAGCCGAGTCTCTGTGTGAGTGTGTGTCACAGTTCCTGCCATAGCGGCAGACACTGAGGACCAGCGCGCCCCTGGGGTTAGGAGTGGGGCCCCCTCTCTTGCTCCTTCAAGTTGCTCTTTCCCCTTCAAGTTGCTCCTTTCTAAAATGAGGATGTTTACTCAGACAGTGGTATTAGGTATTGGGTATATATTGGGTATGAGTAAGTGCTCTGCAATGTGAACTTTTATTGTTGCAGTAACTCTTTAATCGCTTACCTTGTACTTCATATATTTTTAATAAATATTGAAGATTTGAGAAAATAGTTAACGTCTTGATCTTCCCTGCCCTGAATTAGCGTTTCTAAAGTATTTGAAAATCTGTTTACAGATTATCAGTGACATGTGGGGTTTCTTCGCCCAACAGCAGACACCCAACAGGTAAATACATGTTTAATTTTAACCTCTTATCTCTCAGTGTAGTCGGTGCTTCCTTTCTTCACTATGCTCTACTACGCAGAGTGCAGCACACGGTCTGTCCCCCAGACCCTGCCCTGCGTGGCCTGTCCCCCCAGACCCACCCTGTGTGGCCTGGCAGTGGCCCTCACCTGGCCTGTCCCCCACACCTGCCGTGTGTGACCTGGCAGTGGCCCTCCCATGACCTGTACCCCCAGACCCCCACATAGCGACCTGGCAGTGGCCTCACATGCTGTGTGCTGCACCTTATGCTTTCGATTAGCAGCAAAAAATAAATTATTTTCTTGCTGGCTTTAGACCCAGTTGAGAAAAAAGTAGGAAAATGTCAAACTGGATCTATACCTCAGCTTTTACACAAAAATTAAGTATGAAAAAAAATGAAGCCCCCAGATTAATCAAGAGTTGGTTGTTATTATTTATAGTTTTAGCATGAAAGAGACTCTGTTAACCATGCCTTAAAAACCATAAGCTAGAATGAAAAACTGAGAATGCTGGCCAGATTCTCTGGTAAAGGTATTATAAATATTGTTCAAAGAAAAAGGCATTGGGGAAATAGTTGCAGTGTATGACAGAGTCCTTATCTTACCTAAAAATTTTTGCTAGCAGGAAAGTAATAAAAATCTAAAAGAAAATGAAGGATACTCACAGTTGAAAAAAAGAAACACACGCCTTCCTTTTCCGTCAATGCTCCTGTGCTCTGACCCCCCCTTGCTTCCTTTCTGTTCTTTAACCATGGCAAGTTGTTACCTTCCTCTGGTATTCTGTCATCCTTGTGCCTTTGTGTAGGACTGGAAGTTGGAGTAAAAGAATTGTTAACTCTGTGTTCGTTCCTTTGTGAGTCTTTTGGGGGAAGATAGAGATTGTTGAATTTATGTGTCTGTATTTTATTTTCTTTTATTAAAAAAATGTAAGGAAAGCTTATATTTTATTCTCTTCTAAGTTTCCACAAACCAGTGATAAATTATTGCATATGCTCTTGAGACAACTCTTGTTTTTATTTAGAAATAGTTCTTTACTTGCTTGTACCTGAAGAGCCTTGGAGGAGGGAGGAGGCAGGAGTTTCTGATATATGATGTAAAATTTCTCTTCATTTGAGATGACATTCTTTCTGAAGAGTTTGCAAAGGAGCTTCGAGTTCTAGCTGTAACATGTAGTTCTGGAATGGAAAGGTGAACCTTTTAACTGAAACAAAGAATTCCTTTCAAGAGTGACTCATCTGTAGGAATAATCATAGAAAAAAAACCACTGAGCTTCCTGGGGTTTTCAGTGAAAGTAGGAGCAGAGCGTTTCTAGAAGAAGGAAACTTTGAACTTTCATTCTGCATAAGTACCAAAGTCACATGCCAGTGGAAGATGGAGTAAGGTAGGAGGTCATCAGAGATGTGAGTTTCCAGTGTCCCTTTGTTCAGGGAGCAAGGAGGTAAAGTTGGGAAGAGGCAGCATGCTGCAGAGGAAATACATCGTCTCCAAAATGAGCCAGAGTGCCCGTCGGGTTTTTCCAGCAGCTGTCTGACTTTCTTTCCTCCACAGTGAATTGTGACAGAGTTGACTTTAGATGGGGATTATTTAGAATTAATGGGAAGTACTGAGCATATTAATGTTGTCATGTTCTGTGAATGGTAACTGATAATTTTTACTTGGCACTAGGAAGAATCAACAAAGTGGTCTGCCATAATTCACTGATATGCTAGTGTAGCAGTATTCTGAAACCATATTTTCAAATTGCATGCTTATGGGTTGTGAGTAGTTTAGTTTATTGAATCATTACATCATTCTGCCATTCAAAATAGAATTGGAATTCTGTGGGCCAGGCCCTATTTGAGTCTGGAAACCCATGGGCTCTGGGAGAGAAGGTGTGTGTTCTCAGCTCATGCACTTTTGTTTGACGCCTAAACATGCCCCCTGTTTGTTGTGTCCACTGGGTTTCTAGTGAGAGTCTCAGACTCTGGATATGGGCCTGAGCCCTGAGTGTGCTCCTGCCGTATGCCTCCGAGGGCCCTCCCTCCTCCCTGTGTCGCTCTGACCCGCCGCCCGCTGAGCCCATCCTCCATCCTGCTGTGCCCAGCTCTGCTCTCTGTGGAATCCGCTCCCCGCTCCTCGGGAGAGTACCAGTCAGCCTCTTAGCCCCTGCAGGCCTCACAGAAGCGGCTCTTGGTGACCTCAGGGGCTGTGTGCGCCATTGCAGCCGCTCTGCACCCCTGCGTCTTTCATCCTGGTTTCCTTCTTGCCTGGTTTCCTTGTTTGCTTTGTGTCCCTCAGCTTGCTCAGAGAGGCCAAAGGTCATTTTCCACCTTGTGTGCGGCTGTGTCTTCAGGGTCCTCAGTGCTCGGTGAAGGGAGTAAAGGAATGGACCATGGATTGGGCCCTGGATGCTTCTGGAACAGTTTTTGTTTTTAGTGGGGAGAGATATATAACAGCCAAGTAAACTGCACATTACAAGGTGTTTGCTCTGAGGCCGTCAGGCAGGGTGTAGAGGTGAGCGTGGCATAGGTGCCTCTGCTGTGGTGTGATATCGTGAGTATTATGGGGATGGGTGGGGGGCTGGTGGGAAGGAATTTCTAGGCTGAGAAGTGGGATCAGCCCGGGGGAGTCGGGGTGGCATGGCGAGGATTTGTGGGTCTGATTCTGAAATGGGGGTTTCCGAGTAAGACAGTGGGGTGGCTGAATTTCCATTTTCACAAAGATGGCTCAGTCAAGTGATGAGAACAAGCAGGTAGATAGGTGGGGATGGGATGGAGCAGGTGAGCACTGGGGTGCTCATGTGTCTCAAGCAGCTCCCTTCTGTACGGGTGGTCAGAGGTTGAGGCCTCATGGGGTGGGACTGGGGACACTTCCCAATCCTCCACCCCTCCCTTTGTGGGGGTCACCAAGATGGTCTGGGCCTCACCACTGACGGCTTTTGCCAGCATGCCGAGTAGCTGGGAAGCCAGGTATGTGGCACAGAGCACTTTTTCTCAGAAATACATTCTTACGGGACTTCAGGAATGCAGTGTTTATCAGTTTCAGTTATTCTTATTTATATAACTGTTGTGTGTCGTGAGGAAACACAGGAGCTGTAAAACTCCTCTTTGAAAGAAAAGAATGCATGCAATTGAAGTACCTGAATCAGATTTAATAGTAGTATTATTTTTCATTTCAGGAAGCAGCAGTTTGATCATGGAGAGGTAAAGATAAAGCATTACTAAAATTTCACTTGCATTTGCATTTTATCCTTGTTTGAAAGTTTTCTATTTGAAATTTTCTCGTTCTAGTTGGTAAGTGTGTAGGTTGGTGCCCTGGTCATCTTCAGAGGAGTGTGCGAGTTGACACATAGCTGTCTCTGTCACCCATGGGCTCTGCAGGACCAGGCACACACAGAGCGGGTGATACTGGGGCCAGAGAGTGGATGCACGTGTGATGGGCCTGTCCCAAGGTCTGAGGGGGACCACTCCTAGGGTTGCCTGTGGCTCAGTATTCCTTGGGGTGTTCCTCAGGCAGCAGCTGTCAGTTCAGAAATGTGGGCTCTGTCGCTGTGACCTAGCAGCTCCTGGAGGCCTAGCGTGTCATCCCTTGGTGACTGAGAGGTGTGAAAGTGATTTGAAGTCTTGTTTCAGAAAGCAAGATCATTTTTCAATGTACTCTTCCCTACATATTCAACAGATTAGGGCTCCGTTCTTGAATTTCATGAATAGCAAGAATAAAAAGGATATTCTCTTTCTTCCAGCTTGTTTATCATGCACTGCAGCTATTAGCGTACACAGTCCTGGGCATTTTAATTATGAGACTGAAACTCTTCCTGACACCACACATGTGCATCATGGCTTCCTTGATCTGCTCGCGACAGGTAAGGTGAAGCCACCCGCCTTGCGTGGGTTACAGGTGCTCAGATCATTCTCCCCCCATGTCATGGAGCAGTCCTAAAATACTACTGAATTAGCCAAAATTCTTTAAAAGTGGCATAGTTAAAATGATTTGTGTTTGTATACTGATCTTTCCTAAAGGGTAAGATCCAAAAAGCCCATTAGTTTCTGTTCTTCCAACTTCTGAGTTAGTCATTAGCATACAACAAACAAACAGATCAGTGCAGGCAGGATTCACGAATGATTATTACAGATGTTGAGAGAAAGCAGAGCTTAATTATGGAAATAATTTTTGTTTTGACATTTCTGTCACAAAGAATTCTAATAACTTCAAGTCACAAGTCCTTTACAGTATCAAGCGTAATTTCTGAAAATTCACTTGTGAGTGCATTCATGTCCCTAGTCTTTTATTTCTTACAATCTTGCTGAAGCATCTGGTGGTTTGCCACCCATTTTTTGTCACCTCCTGTCCCCACCCAGCCATGGTGTGTGGCAAGTCTGCTGAGCATCACACCATGCTGGATGGAGGAGGGCAGCGTGACCGGTAGAAAAAGCCACAAAAACTATTCATGCTGGGCCCTTCAGGAGCTTGAAATCCAGCTTTGCAGGCCAGTGAGAAGCCATTGGCAGAGCGAATGATGGGCGGACGCGGTCTTTCTGAGAAAGGGACGGTTTGAATGTGGACAGGCAGCACACTTTCTGGAGAGCCGGAGCAGCCATTGGCTGAGGCGGCCCTAACAGGTCAGGACAGGGCCTGCAGGGATGACCCAGGGACCCTCACTCCCAAGCACCTTTACCTAGTGGCAAGCTCTGTTACTCTGTCTTGAGATTCTTAGGGACTTGAACAGGTAATCTCACATTCTTCATTTTGAGCTAAGCCAGGGAAAATTATGTGGTAGGCTTCTTTCCTGAATCTCGAAGTAGAACAAGTTGAGAGACCTTTATAAGCCAGGTCCACCTATCTAGGGCTGATGGGGTATCTTTTGATTCCTTGTGTCATTGTTTCTGGAACTTTTCCTTAGGATAGTTTATCCTTTACCTGGGAATCCGGCAGAAACCATGTTTTTCATGGGAAGAATGTTATCTGACGGACTGTGTGATGCTCCATGTTCGCAGTTACCAATGTATTCTTATTCCATTTCAGCTCTTTGCATGGCTCTTCTGCAAAGTACATCCCGGTACTGTTGTTTTTGCTATATTAGCTGCAATGTCAATACAAGGTTCAGCAAACCTGCAAACCCAGTGGAATATTGTAGGGGAATTCAGCAACTTGCCCCAAGAAGAACTTATAGAATGGATCAAATATAGTACAAAACCAGGTAAAGAAGACAAAGTCCTGTTTGTAGCTAGGGTTTCTCATACAATTTTATGTAATTACAGTAAAAATCCTCAATTCAGTTTACTCTCCAGCGGCTGTCTCTGTCTCAGCAGAGCTGCTACTGGATCCTCCAGAACAGGAGAGTCAGTCTTACACGCTGCAAAGAAAGCATCACTCATTTCACCTAGTCATTTGTTTTGCTCTTTTTCCATAAATTATTATTTTTAAATGTTCATCTTATTTCATGTGCAACAATGTACAGTAATAATCTTATAATCATATTTCTCCTTGAATGGACCAGTGGAGTGATGTTTTCCCATGACTGCAAACGAAGGTTTTGTTTCCATATGAGTATCAAGTGACTCAGATCTTCCTTGACTCTGTGAAATTTGCCTATTCCATTTGGTTTTTCTTTCCTCAAACCCAGAAAGGTGTTTCTTGGTCAGCAGGGCAGGCGTTCTTCCCAAACACTGCTCAGAGGATCTGGGACCTCTACTGGCCATACTCAGCCACCAGACCCTATAGCTCAGCACCAGGGCCCGTGGAAGCCACGCTGCCAGCCCCCCGCCCCACCCCTTCCCAGAGGCTGGGGCCATAGTCCCAGTCTGTGCAGGGACCTCTGACCTCACTGATGTTCCCCAGTCCAGGAAAGAGCTCACTGGACTATAGTACATGCTTGCATGCGGATGGCTGGGTTCAATCCCATGCGTCAGAAAAACAGATTCTCACTGATGATAGGAACCTGCCTCCCCGGGAAAGGGAGTTTACCAGCCCTCATTTCAGCCACCTGGCTCCTTTTGGGCCTGACCTTGAGGCTGGAACACAGTGATGCTAGCGCATACCGCCAGTGGCTCACACTCTCTGCTGTCCTATCCGACAGATTGTACCAAGAGAAATTCATTATTTTTGCCAACATTTTATATTACACTTTAGTAGCTCAGTGCTGTCCAATAAGAGGAACACTTATTCATGAGGCTCCCAGATGCCGAGAAGCCTCTGGTCTGTGGCAACCTGCTCAGTGACAGAGCTCTTTGGGCCTCAGCCTCTCCCCCTGTGAAATAGTTGTGTTGACTCAAAGCCACTGGCACGGGAGCATCTTTCCTAGACCTGCCTTCCTGCCTTGCAGATGCGGTGTTTGCAGGCGCAATGCCCACCATGGCCAGTGTCAAACTCTCTGCGCTGCGGCCCGTTGTGAACCATCCACATTATGAGGATGCAGGTTTGAGGTGAGTACACGCTTCGCACAGTATGGAGAAGGAACATTTCTTAACCAGTTGTGCAGGAGCCATCAAAAATCGTGCGGCATGTTTTCACAGGGATCTGTTGCGTTCAGATTTATGGTGTGAGGGAAGAGACGGATGCCGAGCAGAGTCTGCCAAGCCAGACAGAAAGCTAAAGGTTCGCAAGGCAGTGAGACTTGCAGCCCTTGGGGTTATTCTATCTGCTCGGCAGCAGGGAGAATCACTCCCTTGTGGTTTTCTCAGGGTGACTGGACTCCATAACTCCAGGTCCTTGTCAGTCATGGTCATCCAGAAGTTCCCCTCAAGGCTGCTTAGCCTATATAATTTTTATTAAATTATTTTTTTAGAGCCCATTTTCCTTGATTTCTAAGAAGGTGGAGGGTTTTTTGTTTTGTGTTGTGTTTTTTTTAAACCGGTGTAGCCTACTAGAATGATTTTTTTTTTTTTTTTTTGCTTTACTAGTTTTCATGTTAGATTCTTGTATTCTCTGGGGAAAGTAAATAGATTTAATTTTGATGCAATTTCTGGAATTGGTCCAGCCACTCATTTCCTAAGTGAATGTGGATGGATTAATATATTCTTTTGTGGAACAATAGGACATACATTTTAGACATAAAAATCCTTTTAGGTTAAAAAAAAATCAATTACAGCAAGCAAATTTCCATAGCAGTTGTGTTTAATAGTTTAGGAAGGTTTGGGGGAGGGAGATTTGGTGGTGGTTGTTGTTGTTTTCAAGTCTAGAAATAAAGTGGAGAGCCATTTAATGCTAATTTGTTCGGTCTCAACGTTGGGATTGCTTGGTGTGTTTCTATGTGTGTTTTATCTCCATCCATCGACATAGAAGGTACCTGAAAGCACATTGGCTTTTACCCCCAAAGCCTAAATATGTTCTGCAGTGTGTTTCTTCTCATACCATTCACTGCTTTCTTCCTAATAGTTTAATTGTATCCTTTTCTTCTTCTTTAAAGAGCCAGAACAAAAATAGTATATTCAATGTATAGTCGAAAAACAGCTGAAGAAGTTAAGCGAGAATTGGTAAAGTTACAAGTGAATTATTACATTCTAGAGGAATCTTGGTGTATAAGAAGATCCAAGTGAGTATTCATCAGTTAAAATTTTATATTCTTAAAATATGAAAGCTAATTCAATTTCATGACAGTTCTTTACTTGTCCCACTGAGATGTAAGTAACACTTAGACAAAAGGGGAGGGGAAATTACTTAATGATTTGAACTGAGGTTTTTTTGTTTTCTAAATATTTTAAATATGTTTCTCTTAAAATGGTGGACTGGAGAGCTAGTACACCAGGTAGGATGCTCGCCTTGCTGACCCAGGTTTGATTACCAAGTACCGCATATGCTCCCCTGACAAACCAGGAGTGATTCTTGAGCACAGTCATGAGTAAGTCCTAAGCAGTGATTGCTGGTGGCCCTAAAAAAAATAACAAGTTGTTATGTTCTTTTAATTTTTTTTATTTTTTAATGAATCATCGCGATAGCACAGCGGGTAGGGCGTTCGCCTTACAAGCGGCCAACATGGCCGACCCGAGTTCGATTCCTCCGCCCCTCTCGGAGAGCCCAGCAAGCTACCGAGAGTATTCGATATGCCAGACACAGTAACAACAAAGTCTCCAATGGAGACGTTACTGGGCCCGCTCGAGCAAATCGACGATCAACGGGAGGGCCTTTACCTTTACCTTTTAATGAATCATCATGATGTGTAGTTACAGATTTAAAAACTTTTGTGATTGCATTTCAGTCATAAAATTATCGAGTACCCATCCCTTCACCAGTGCACATTTTCCACCACCAGTGTTCCTAGTACCCCTCCCACCACCCCCACCTCATCCCCCCTACCTGCCTCTGTTTTATTATGTACCTTAAAGGTATCAAACCGACCCTGATTAGTAATATCCCAGATGGTTTCTATTTCCTTCAGTATAGTTAAGAACGTCTTTAAAGTTGAATGCGTCTTCTCCCGAAGCTTTCCAATGAAGAAGAAATGTCATGGCCACTGATGCTGTGGTCAGGGTCCCCTGGCTACAGCCACACCAGTGACAGGGCCCCTTTCAGCACTGCATCCCACTGCATCCTTCTCTGGCCAGTGCAAGTCCTGATCAAGTAGGAGAGTGAATTGAGGTACTCACATTCTCTGGGTAGATTGTAGATTGGACAGGGTCTCCACAGAGTTCACCAAGATGACAGCCCACTAGGAGAGCTGGTGAGCACGTGTGAGCCATGGAGTGAGCAAGAGCTCAGGCAAGAGTGGCTTCATCGGAAGTTGAGACTCTGTGGGAACTACCTACCAACTGTTCAGATTCTCAGTGTTTCAAGAGAATTCTCGAGGGGATTGTGGTATTTATTACTTAGTCATGTTCTGTACCACCTAGTTCAATAATACACCAAGATGTTATGATAAAATAATAGGATACTTACTGACTCGATGACTCGGATGAGAATAGTTTTGCCTTTGCAGTATCTACACAGATTTGCACATAAGAGAGCTCAAACTGATTGATTATTTATTGGGTGATTTTTTAGGAATATGTGCCAGGTGACTTGAGTTTAATTAGGATCAATAAAAATGATTCTTATGGCATAATTTAGAAAATTTTAAAGCATAAGAATCCTCATGAACATTCAGAATATATATGAAGTTTCTATACTTTCCTTTAATTAACTTTATATTTTATCAAAAAGCTGTGAACATTTTTTGTTTTGTTTTGAGGTCATGCCTGGCTCTGCTCAGGGGTTACTTCCAGCTCAGCACTGAGGAGTTCCTCCTGGCGGGCTCAAGAACCATATGGGATGCTGGGATCAGACCAGCATTCCATATGGTTGGCTGCATTCAAAGCAAGCACCCTATCCACTGTGCTATCTCTCCAGCCCCAAAACTGTAAATATTTTTTCTAATAATCTTATGGGGACATTGTAATGAGGAATGAGCTGACACTTGTACTTGGAAGAATTCATTTTCTTCACAGAGATTTTTGTTGGTGGGGGAGAGCTCCTTAGCAGTGCTCCAGAGTGAACCCGGTGGTGTCAGGGAGCCAAATGGTGGGGGATCAAGCCTGTGCCCATCCCTCTGCACTGGCCCCTGGCCTGCCAGAGATTTCTGCCAGTATTGGGATCCCCTTTTCGCCTTTCCTTCAGTTTTGCCTCCCTGAGATACCTGTAGGATAATGTAACAGAAACTCAACGTTTTGTGATATTTTTCACTCAAATTAACAAGGAACCTTTATGCAAAGTGGTTTCTCCTTTTGTTCTTAGATCCCGGCGTTGGGACTGGTAGAATTGTGCAAGTGGGATGTTGGTTGACTGAAATGCTGGTGTCTTTCCTGGGTTTGCCTGCTGTAGGAGTATCTTGTTCAATGGAAGAACACTGGTTCTTTGTGCACAAGAAGGGATGAAAAGACAACTTGGAGGAAAGCTGTAGATCCTTCACACTAAGTGGGAACTTCTTAAATTCTTTTCACTCATGACCCTTTTTTGCGCCCCCCCCTAAAATTTGAAGCAACCCTAGTGTATAAAATAGATATATAAGAAAAACAATTACTGAACATAAATTATATATTCTTAATTTATTTTTTTATGAAGAAGCAAGGCTGGAGCGATAGCACAGTGGTAGGGCATTTGCCTTGCACGCGGCCGACCTGGCCAACCCAGGTTCTATTCCTCTGCCCCTCTCAGAGAGCCTGGCAAGCTACTGAGAATATTTCGCCCACACGGCAAAGCTTGGCAAGCTCCTCATAATGCCAAACACAGTAACAACAAGTCTCACAATATAGACGTTACTGGGCTTGCTCGAGCAAATTGATGAACAACGGGAGGACCGTGACAGTTTAAGGAACCATGTTTTACAAAATTGTTCATAATAGAATTTCAAGCATACATTGTTCCAACACCAATCCCACCACCAGTGTCAGCTTCCCTCCACCAGTGTCCCCACGTTCGCTTCCACTTGGACAGGCATGGTTTTTGTGTTTGTTTTTTTTTTTTAATTTTTTGACTTGGGGGCCATCCCCAGCAGCAGTGCTCAGGATTTGCTTCTGGCCCCTGCACTTAGGGGTCTCTTCTGGCAGTGTTTGGGGGACTCTGTGATGTGCCAGAGATGGGATCAGGTTGGCCTGCGTACAAGTTGAGCACTTTCCCTGTGCTGCTGTCTCTCCCGTCCCAATAAATTTTTAAGTTTGCTGTGATTTCAGTCTTCTGCTTACATTATTGTTGACTGTGAAATTCTTTCTTGGTAATTGTTTTTGTTTGTTTTGGGTGCCACACCCAGCCATGCTCAGGGCTTACTCTTGGTGCTGCTCTCAGGGATCCCTCCTGGCAGGATTGGGGAACCACATGGGATGCTGGGTAACTCAGGTCAGCCACATGGAAGGCAAACACCCTACCAATTGTACTATCACTTCAGCCCACTGTAAAACCCATCTTTTTGTCTTAATTGAATCACCGTGAAAACAGTTACAAAGCTTTCAGGTTTAAGTCTCGGTCGTACAATGATCAAACACCCATCCCTTCACCAGTGCACATTTTCCACCACCAAGAACCCCAATATACCCCCTCATCCCACCCCTCCCCCTGCCAGTGTGGCAGATGATTTCCACTTTACTCTCTCTCTGCTTTGATTACATTTAATTTTTCGACAGAAGACCTACCATTATTATTTGGAATTTTCCCCCAGCATTCAGACCTGCTGAAAAAGCATCAATAGATAATTTTTTTTTATTGCTGATAATGAAGAGATATGATATTGCATGGCCTCAATAGTGGCCGCACAGTTTTGGATTTCTGATATTTTAGTGATTAAGTCCAGAGGGATTTCTGCCAGAAGCTGCTGTGTTCCGAGATTGTTTTGTGTGCCTCTGGGACTATGGCCATTCAGGAGCTGGAGGAGCCATTCGTGGGTGGCAACTCAGGGTCTTGTTGGGGCGGGGAGAAGGGCCGGTTCCAGCCCCCATCCCATGAGGCCCTGCATGTCTCATCACTGTAAGCTCGTACCTCTCAGTTCAGTAGGCTCTGAAAGATGGTGGTCACCATGCCGCTGAGGGGAAGAAGGCAGAAGGGACAACGCCTTTTCCCCTCTGGGGTGGCACAGGGCTGTATCTTAATTCACAGTCCAGAAGATTGGGCCACCATGAGATACAGTTACAAAGCTTTCATGTTTGATATTCAGCTATACAATGATCGATCACCCATCCCTCCACCAGTGCAAAATTTCCATCACCAATATCCTCATTATCCCCTTTCCATCTCAGTCCTTACCCTGACTCTATAGCAGACAATTGCTCAGATATTCTCTCTATAGTTTTGGGCATTATATTTTGCTTGGATATTCCCACCACCATTCAAGCCTGCCTTCTAGGGGCAGACACTAGATCATCTATTTTTCGTTGCTCACTTTGTATATCAGGATGCCACCGTGCAGTTCGGAGGAATGGTCCTGGTCCCCAC
This sequence comes from Sorex fumeus, assembly GCF_029834395.1. Lineage (NCBI taxonomy): Eukaryota > Metazoa > Chordata > Mammalia > Eulipotyphla > Soricidae > Sorex > Sorex fumeus. The sequence goes on along the minus strand of NW_026606094.1, from coordinate 77,043,636 downwards.
ATAATGGAGCCATGCTTGTAGAAGCTCATGGTCACCAGGATTCCATCTGGAGAAGGCTGGGAGACTGCTCCTGCTCATCTGGCGCACCCTGGTGATATCAGCTTGGTTTGGGGTCTGGAGAATTCTCCTGTGTTGTGGTGCCTGCCCACCGGGATTCTTCACTTTTAGAACCCATTTTCTAAAAAATATTTCACAACTCCCATATTTAGTACATGAGTCCATGTGGTCGCAACCCCAGTGGCAGAAGCTCAACTCTGGACATGCAGCTGTAGTGAGCTGCCTTAGCTCACCTCCACCTTGGATTATGGACAGGATGATGGCGGGGGCTGGCCTGTGGCTGTGTGCTGGGTTTCCTCAACCTGGATCCGACCTGCCCTTGGGTTTGTTTCACAGAAGTGGAGAGAGAGGAAGCTCAGCAAGGGACCATGTCTCATCTCTTTTCCCATCTCAGTGCCTCTCTGCCAACTGCCAAGTCTAAACATTAGATTGACTGAATTTCAGGAAACCTTAGACAGGTGTATTTCCGCTTAAATCTTGAAGCAAAACACAAGCTGCACTTTCTACCCTGATAGGGAGCCAACGCCAGGAAAGTGCTGCCATTTGCTGAAGGAACAACGAAGTTTCTTGGCAGAGCATCCCCCGGATATGGGATGTGTCATTCCATCACCTTGATCTCTCTCCAGTTCAGTTATGCCAGCTAGAGCCTTGTGTGGGTAACTGGAACAGACTTGAATATGTAGGAACAGGATGCGGTGGGGGGCTTAAGCAGAAGAAAGGATAAGGATGATAAGTATATATTTTTTTAATGCGATCCCAGTGCTTGGCACATTGATGAACATTACGTGGGATCCCATTTACAAGTGACTTGAAATGGTTGGCACCTGTGTTCAAAAACAATGTGAAATGTACTCAAACGCTCATTGCAGTGAGTTTAGTTACTCTTTCATTCTCACTCCTCTCCTTTTTTCTCTCTACTTTCAATGTATTCAAAAATTAGAATACATGAATTCAGAGAATTCTTTTAGATTTTCACTAATGCGCCTTAAGGCCATAGCTGACTAGCTGGGGGAAACTTCTAGAAGCTCAGGTAAGGACTAAAGGGTAAGGACTCTTAGATGGAGCTCATTGGATGTTCGGCTCTCTTTCTACAAGGAGTTTCGCTGTGAAGCTGAGCAGTCTCTGGTTTGAGTTTATTCCACTCTCTGCTCCAATGTCCCATGTGAGAGGAAAGTAACTGCTCTGACATGTCAGTAGAGTGGCACCGTGTGAGCACGGTGTGCCAGATACTCCATGGGCTCTCTTCGGGGAGATCCCTTGACATTTGTGTAGCTCTTTGATAGAGCAGAAGTGCTGCTGTGAGAAGCACGGCTTGCTGAAAGGGAATGGCGTTGTTTCATAACAGCAAAATGGAGCACTGTTGGAATACCCACCTCAGAAGATGTGGCTGAATAACAGCACAGAGCCAACAGTCACTCTCAAAACAAATAAAATAGACCTTTATATGCTGAATGGAAAAATTGCCACTTTTTTTTTTGTAAGAAACTTCAAGATGATTTCCTTTATTGGCGATCAACCCAGGTACATCTATGTAGGGAAAACATAGGCCCAAGCTTGTGTTTGCATGTGTGGTGAGTCTAAACATGGTATAAGGTTGAGCAGGATGTACACAGGATTGCTGCAGAGTGCTTATGAGAGCTAGACAGGGAGGGGACTTGACAGGCCTGTGCATTGACACTCTTAGCCTGGTTGGTGACCTCAGGTCAGAGTGACCCCTGGGTCCAGAGCCAGGAGGAAGCCCTGAGTACTGCCAGGTGTGGCCTCCAGACTCCCAAAATGAGGAGTAGTTTCAGTCTATAATTTTCTCCTGGTTTTATTTTCTTCACTTTCAAAATAATCAGATGGTAACCCTAGCCAGAGTGAATAGTGATATCTATGAAATAGTTCTTGTTCTGTTTTGTTTTGGAGATCAAACCTGGGTCAGCTGCATGCAAGAAAAGCGCCCTGCCCACTGTACTGTTACTCCAGCACCATAAAACCATTCTTGTTTTGATATAAATGCTATAGTTAGCTTGAAGACTGTATTGGGGCAAGTACTACTAACACTGCTATCACTTACACCATTCTTTATAAAAATACATTGCTTTTAAATTTACACATATATAATGTGAGCTTAACACCAGGTTTTCTTTAAATAGACTCATTCAGTTGATGTAAAGCTGGTTAGTGTAAACTCAGCATGTTTATCAATTATGGTTTAAAATTCCGAATAATGCCCTCCCCCTGCGCTAGGCCCAGTGCTGTATACAAAATCTGTCTCACAGTCCTTCACTGTCATGGCGTTTCCACTTCACTAGTGTGAGAGAAGATCTGAGTGAGCTGTCAGTTATTCTTGATAAATAGTGGAGGAAGAATTTACCCAAACTCTCTAACCTCACCACCTGAAATTGTGTGTTTTGTTGGTCTGTTTCTTTCTTTATAATCACCTTTATGGGATTCAGTTGTTGTGAAGAGGAATCATGACAGGTTACAAGGAAATAAATGTGATAGGATTTTATAAAAAACTGGGGTGGGGAGGGACCAGAATCTAGGGTGAAAAATACAACAAGGGTGCTCCACTTCATCATTATTTAACATGGCATATATGTCATAGCTGACTCTTGGTGACACATATTACATACCAGGGATATTCAATCTGTGCCTTCATTTTTCTAGGCCTGGTTGCAGCATGCCTGAAATCTGGGATGTGGAAGACCCCGCTAACGCTGGGAAGCCGCCCCTGTGTAACCTCCTGGTGAAGGAATCCAAGCCGCACTTCACCACCGTGTTTCAGAACAGTGTTTACAAAGTCTTAGAAGTGATAAAAGAGTGACCGCCTGTGGACATTGCGTCTGCTCCTCAGGTCTGGCCAACAGTGTTTTTCATTTGAGTCACCACAACTTTCATGGGAACATTTTCCCAAATAGATGATGTTTTGGTCAATATGAATGTCACATTCATTGTAAAAATACTTCTATTTCAATTACTATTTCAGTGCATCCCTTAAAATTTGCTATGCAAATGAGGATATGCTTGCATTAAGTATTTGTGTGAATGTGAGCAAAACTACATATATGAAAAACCTGGGTTGGTTTGCTGACAAGACTAGTAGGAGAACAGTCAGCCCCAAGTCTGGTGGGACTGCTCATGCCTCCTGCTGTCATTGCTGCCTTTTCTTGTGCCAGAAGTGCCCTGACCCTGTTGGTTCTGCCATCCTGTTTGCCCCTTGCCGGCTGCAGCAAGTACACGTGGGCGGACATCATTTTGATGTGGAGCTTCCATTTATTACACTTACTTTTTTTCTTTTGTTTTCTCTCTCTCCTTTTTTTTTCTTTTTGGGTCACACCTAGAGAAGCTCAGGGGTTATCCTCAGGGAGCATATGGGATGCTGGGGATAGAAACCAGGTCAGCCGCGTGCAAGGCAAGTGGCCTACCCACTGTGCTATCACTCTGGCCCCTCTTTTATTCTCTTTTGGCAAAGTATCTCTTGAGCATTATTAATCCAGACTCTTGGGCCTGGTGGTTAGGACCAAATCCTGTATCAACCTTGTGACATTACTGTTTCTTGCTTTCATTCTTTCCCTCCGCTCCCAAGATACTTTGTCAAATAAGTGTTGGCTCACTCATTTATTTGCTTATGAAGTATTTATACTTATTTTAAAAATAGTAATGGCAATTGGGCTGGAGCAATAGCCCAGCGGTAGGGCGTTTGCCTTGTGTGCAGCCAACATGGCCGACCTGAGTTCGATTCCTCCACCCCTTTTGTAGAGCCCGGCAAGCTACCGAGAGTATTTCACCCGCACGGCAGAGCCTGGCAAGCTACCTGTGATGTATTCGATATGCCAAACACAGTAACAACAAAGTCTCCAATGGAGACATTACTGGGCCCACTCCAGCAAATCGATGAACAATGGGAGGACAGTGACAGTGACAGTAATGGCAATTGTATATTTTTCTCATTTTTAATATTATTCATGTTTATATTTTAATACTTCTAATACAACTACGAATTTTTTATGTTCAGTTGTGGTTTTAATAAAGACTATCTTGAACAACCTTAAATATAGTACATCTAGAAACTAATGTGTAGTTGAATAGAGATCATTTTCAATGAAACAGTAGACTGTAGTATGTGGTACTTTCTCTTAAGATAAAAATAAAACAGATAATTTTCTGTCAAAAAAGTAAATAAATAATAATTGAGTCATTATATTTAACTTTTAATTTTTATATCTTTAATAAGACAAAAGCTTTATGCTATAATTCTGGTTTCAGAAATCATCCTTTCTGTGTGAAGACTGAATAAATATAGGAAGACTGAACTCATTCAGTCTTCCTCTTTATCTTCTTCTTCCTGCTTATTTTGAAAACTTTCCAAGCCTGCTTTGAATTCCTAGTATGAATTTTTGTTTCTTAGAAGTAATTTGTGTGAAATGAGATTCTTCAAATCAGTAACTCCTTGGAGCTGTGAGAAACGATTTCAGATTTTAAATTCTAAGCCAACCACGCTGGTGGACTCCCCATTTAATGACAGTCTCTCTCTCGGCCACAGGCAGAGCCCCTCATTGTGGATTGTCCTTGAGACCAACACCTCAGGGATGCTTTCCGGTGCCGCTCCTGGGAGCCGCTGAAGAGCAGCTGTATTCTCCTGCCCGTGCCAGCGCCCAAGGGCAGGACAGTGGTCTGGGGAGCACTCGCGGGCCTGGAGCAGAAGCTGCAAAGCCAGCGTCGCCCTGCCTGAGTGCACAGCCCCAGCCGCCAGCTGTGTCTCGGGGCGCTGCTTCCCGGAGGCTCTGCTGGTAACCTCAGCCCTGCCCCGCACCCCCACTACCCCCACTGCCCCCTTTCTCAGTTGCTGGGTGACTTTGTTGTTGGGCTTCTGCCAGTTTCTGAGGACTGGACAACTGGTGGAGCACCGAGGCCAGGTGCATGGGCAGAGGCAGCCAGAGCCCAGGGCGGTGGGGGCTGCCTCTGAGTCCACAGCTGCTCCTCCCCCATGGACGGCTGGTTCAGTTATAGTCACAGTTGCTTCCTTTTCCAAGTCCTACTTTTAAAGTTACTCTGCGTTCTGTCACCTTCCAGTAACTTCTTTCCTAACAAATTCACACGTGATGATTGGGAGTTCTATCTGGTGAAAACATTAAAAATCCCGCTAGGTATACTTGGAAGCTCTCAAGAGTCGTTGGATTTGCTTTTGGTTCCAGAAGAAACCTTTTGTAACAGTATGTATTAATGTAACCCCACCAGCAAGCTGTGTTTCAGCCAAGTTAGAACCAGGGCTCTCGCACTTGCAGTCTTGGTCCTATCTGGGAGCAGCCGGTGCTGTAGATTATAAATATCTTTTATGGCAACATAGAGTAGTAGTAGGTTCTGTATCCATGACAAAGCAGTATTAAAGCTCAGTCTTTTACATATTTTTAGCTTTTGAAATATTTTTGCTTTAATGTGAAGAAAGTGGGCAAAAAGGTGATAAAAATAATTATTGTTACAAAATCTGAATAACAAAGTTGGGACAGTATTGCTCTTCAAGGAAATGCCTCTAAAAATATAGAGGAAAAAGTGGGAGGATGCGTCAGGAATAAAGTTATACTGCATAGGAGCATTGTATTTTTATGAATTTTATGCCAATTGTTTACATGTACTATGTTAAATAAAAAAGATGATAAAGTGTTTTTTTGGTTGTGATTGTCTTTCCCTCTGTGACATTGGACTCATCTGGACTCATTCCCTAGCAGTGACCACGAACTGCTCTGTCAGCTTTGCAGCCCAGATAGTGGTGAAAGTTTTGGTGGGTGAAGTTCATGAGTCTGCTTAATTCCCTTTCATTGAAGTACCTTTTAACCACACCCCTGGTTGTGTAGGTATTGGGATTGTTCATTGTCTTATTTTTGTCTTTATGGTATTTATTGCCACTTAGATTATTTCATTACTTACATCAAGAGACACCATCCTTCTCTTTTTTGAGGGGGGACAGTTCCAGAGTAGCCGAAAGCTTTTTCTCATACATTAAGCCACCACTGTTTGGTCTCTTGACATTTCCAAAATTATAGCTTCATGTTTTTGCTTGATACAAGCGTCAGCTTAATTTATTTTTGTATGTGTGTCTACGTGGAAGAAAGGCAGTTTAGCTTAGTTCATGTTTGTACAATTAATTCCTTCACTCAGCAATGCCTTCATTTTGTGACATCCTTGGGGAATGAAGTGTTTGGGGCAGCAGTTCTCAGCTTCAGTGCACAAATGGAAGACTTATTGAAACACCTAACAGTGCTCCAGCAGATAGTTTCTCATCTAATTGGTCAATAGTGGCGCCATGGTTGAAATTAAGCCCCACTTTTGTATGTCTTGAGGCTTTGGAAGGATGATTAGATCATGAGGTCACTAGCCCTTCTGGATGGTTAGTGGCCATCCAAAGAGGCCACAGAAAATTCCCTCCTTGCCTTTCACATCATGTGGAGGTACAGTCCAAAGGTACTCTTGTGAGTTTCAAAGTAGACACCCTTCCCATCAACTGAAATGAAACCATGGATGTTGAAACAGAAAACAGATGAACAAAGCTAAAGTTGGTTGTCTGAAATCATTCAAATTCAAGAGATAATAGAGAAGGCATTTTTAAAAACCTGTAGAAATTAAATGGTTTAGTTTCTATTTTATTTGCTCATGAACAAATTTGCCAGTAAATTTGAACAATAAATGAAATAGTTAAATTCTTCCCAAAAATGCAAGCTGAACTGATCAAACAAGAAATAAGCATTAGGAGCAATATTATTCACCAGCAGAGAAATTAAATTAATAATAAAGACTTCTCACCCCTCAAAGAAACCTAGACATCTAGACAGTTTTAGAAGCTTGTGCTACTAACAAGATGCTGATTATTACAATTGCATACAGACATCCTGAGAATAGGTAATAAGATCATTCCACTTTTTAGACAAATGCAATATTAATACCAAGAACTTGTGGAGTTAATAAGATATGAGAAGAGCTGGGAGAATCCACATTCATGAACAAAGATGTAAACGAGAAGCTAGGTACATTGAAAATGAGAGAGAGAAATACCAGTTCTCCTCAAAGTGACCTATAGTTTAATGAATATATTGACCTTTTCATGGAGCTTGAGTAGCTGAAGATAAAATTTTGTAGCTAAAGAATAATCAAGGTATGTTTTAGGAGCCTGAAATAAGGGCATTTTTACCCCTACCATGTGGCAAAATATTTTTACAGCTACTCTGGAGCTGTTGAAATGGATATGCAAAGCACTGAAACACCAGGTACACATTTTTTAAAAGTGAGGCTGACAGTTGTTGATATGGAAAAAAATGATCATAATGAGAAAAAAAATGATCGTCTGTACTTTCAATGCACGTATGCTAGCATCAGATGCATCCATCGAGGACCTGATGGTACAAGCACAAATGATCAAGTACGACATCATTGGTCTGACCGAGACAAGAAGGCACGAATCTCACCATGCCGTTTTCGACACTGGAGAAGAATTGTTCCTCGGAACATGTGATAAAAGAGGTGTCGGAGGCGTCGGTGTCCTTGTCAACACAAACGTGGCCAAGAGCATTGATTTATTCGAATGCCTAACATCCCGAATTGGACGTTTACATTTGAATAGATGTGGCTCACTGCCTGCAGTTTCTATCTTCGTTGTCTACGCACCAACATCTCATTATGATGAAAGAGAAATCGAGAAGTTCTACATGGAGCAGGAGAAGTTCTATAAAGAAGACCACACCTTCTACAAGATCATTGTGGGTGATTTTAATGCCAAGATAGGACCGAGAAGATCAGCTGAAGAACTTCACATCGGGACCCATGGCCTAGAATGGAACGAACAGGGTGAGAGACTGTCTGAGTTCATCATGTCGACCAAGACCATCCATGGTAACTCACAGTTCCAGAAGGCAGAATCTAAACGTTGGACATGGGAGTCTCCCGGTGGACGATTCCACAACGAAATAGACCACATCATATTCAATCGACGGTTTTGCCTAACCGATGTTGCTGTTGTCCCAAAATTTCGAACGGGATCGGACCACCGTTTCCTTCCTGCAAAATTCTACTTCACAGAGCAGGGAGAAAGGGCTGCAAAGTTCAAAAAGAGAACTCCCAGAACGACCACTGACTGGGAACTCTTTGGCACTATTGTGGCAACATGGGAAGATGCCATTGTTGACAACATTGACGAGGAATACGATCGACTGGTTCAGCACCTCCATGAATGTGCGAGGAACGCCAAGAGAGAGATAGCCACAAAAAACGCCTGTCTTCGAAAACTCTTGAGCTAATTCGCCAGCGTGGTTTGGCGCATGCCTCAGGCAACCACAAGCTAACGTCCGAGCTCGCAAAGCAGTGCAGAGATGCGATCAAGGAAGACCTCAAAGAGAGAAGAGCAGAAGTACTGGTAGATACGGCAGAAGCTGGGAAAAGTATTCGTTACGCTTGCCTGTCCTTCGCCAACTATAAGACCAAGATGACTGCCCTCCGACGTCCTGGTGGATCCATCACATCCTCCAGAATGGCAATGGAGAAGATTATCCATGACTTCTACTCAAATCTCTTCGATAGCCATGTCCACTTGCCGACATACCAAATTCCACAGGATGGATATGTCGTTCCCAACGTTCTCCCTTCTGAAATCCGACACACCATTTCGTCGGTAAAGAAACAAACAGCACCCGGCCCAGACAAGGTCAGACCTGAACACCTGAAGAACCTGCCGTCAGTACTCATCAATACACTGGCTCGGCTCTTCACATGCTACCTGTCTGAATGCAAGGTTCCGTCCCATTGGAAAACCAGCAGGACTGTACTACTGTTCAAGAAGGGAGACATCCATGACATTGGCAACTATCGCCCAATCTGCCTATTGTCTGTCATCTACAAGTTGTTCACTCGAGTCATCCTAAATAGGATTGGCAGAACACTAGATGAAGGACAACCATGTGAGCAAGCCGGGTTCCGCAAAGGATTCAGCACCATCGACCATATCCACACGATAACCAAGCTCATTGAGGTTTCTTGGGAGTTCAAGATGCCGCTCTGTTTAACGTTCATTGATTTAAAGAAGGCCTTGGATTCTGTTGAGATGGAAGCGGTCATTGAAGCCCTAGCCAATCAGGGCATTCAAGCCCAATACATCAAGATCCTCTGTGAGCTGTATTGCGGATTCACTACCAGGATCTCACCATTCTACAAAGAAGTGATCGTTGATGTCAGGAGAGGGGTTCGGCAGGGTGATACCATTTCACCGAAACTCTTCAGTGCTACCCTCGAGAACATCATGCGACGACTGGAATGGGAAGGAATGGGAGTGAAGATAGATGGTCGGCAGTTACACCACCTCCGCTTTGCTGATGACATTGTTTTAATAACACCAAACATCAGCCAAGCGGCACAAATGCTGGCCGACTTTGACCGTGAGTGTGGAAAGGTAGGACTACAGCTGAATCTTACGAAGACAATGTTTATGAGAAACAGCCTCGTTCCTGATGCCCCATTCGCTTTCAACGCAACGACCATCTCCGAATGCAACAGCTATGTGTACCTAGGTCGAGAAGTCAACATGACAAATGACCTGACACCCGAGCTGCGCAGGAGGAAGAGAGCGGCTTGGAATGCCTTCAAGAACGTCGAAGAAATAGCTAACAGGACGAAGAACCTCCCTCCGGCTCTGGGCACATCTCTTTGATTCCACTGTTCTTCCTGCATTAACATATGCCTCAGAGACCTGGGCCCTAGGCAAACAGGATGAGAATGCTATTCAGGTCTCCCAAAGAATAGAAAGAGCTATGCTTGGAATATCACGTTTCACTCAAATGAGAGAAAAAATCCGGAGTTCTGACCTCCATCGACGATCAAGAATCAGGGACGCTGTCTCATTTGCCAAGGTGTCAAAAATCAGATGGGCTGGTCACGTAATGAGATTTAAAGACGACCACTGGACTAGAGCTGTTCCTGACTGGATTCCATGGGATGTCAAAAGACCACGTGGCCGCCTACCTACCAGATGGTCAGACTCCTTCGTGAAGATCATGAACAATCGGCTTGAGGCTCTTCATGATCCCAGAGCGAACAGATGCCATTGGGCTACACTAGCACGCGACAGGGACAAATGGAGATGTTACTGGCGCCCGCTCGAGCAAATCGACAACTAACGGGAAGTTAAGTGATAAGGCTGACAGTTGTTTATATGGAAAAAAATGAATTGATGTACTATCAATCATGTCTATAAATAAAATTCCAGAGCAATGTAGGATCAAAGTCTAGAAACTGTTCCATACAACTTTGAAGGCAGTGTAGGGTAATGCTTTTATTTCCTCAAGGAAAGGAGACTACCCTTATAGAAGGAATTTTAACACTCCCCACTCCCAAAAAACTAACAAGAAGATTACTAAATTTGCTGTGTCATAATTAACTTGTTCACCAAGTGTTAAATGTTCACTAACTGTTTGTAATTAAATGTTCACTGACAGACATTTTGAAGAGAGTCAAGCAAGCCATGAAATATAGACACCATTTTCAACTTGAGTATGTGACCAAACATTGCTTTCTCGACTTGGTTGCCCTTAGTTCCTAGCACCCCAAAAGCAGGGTCCCGACGAAGGACTGAATGGACGCAGGGCAAGCTGTGACTACTCTGGCAATGAAATGGGCCAGGCCAAAAATGCCACAATACTCGACTATAAGTTGAGAGCATGGTCATAGACAAATGCTGTCATGATCCAAAAGTAATGACAAGATTAGGACCCTCCTGGGGTTAGGAAGACTAACCTGGCCTGAGGATAGTGGTCTGGAATATATAGTGAGATGTCCTCAAGAAGAACCAAACTTTAAGTTGATAAATCTCTTACTGTGCTCATACAGAATGACATCGCTAGAAATATTAGAAGTAGATTTATTACAACTATTCAAGTGAATTACTAGCTGAGGAAAGAAAGCGACACACCCTGCCTGGGATCCCACCCTTAAACAGATCTCCTAGTAATCTGGAGTAATCTCTTTAGATGAGATTTTATCCTGAGTTAATCTCCTGGAGGAGTGGTCTTACCTCTCTTTGTTGATTTGTTAATGTTCAACCCGCCCTTGTATCACCACCCTATGTGATTGCTATATAAACTAAGACTTGGGAGTTGAGAATCGGGGGTCAGAGTCAGAGGCAGGAAAAGAGAGGGAGTTGTCAGAGCAGGAAGCAGGTGAGGGGGCACCCGAGAGAGAAACAGAAGGGGAATCAGAGGAGAATGGAGAAGAGATTGGAATAAACTGCAATTGATACCGACCAGCTTGGCCCTCGTTCCTTCCTTCGCCTGCCCATTGCCAACAGCCGTCTGATCCAGTCTATGCACAGCAGCTCAAAAGCACAGAATGAGAGCAGTGAGAGCTGCCCAGAGAGCCCGTGAACACAATACACACCATCATCCTTTTCCACACGTGCATATATTTTTTACAGAACAGTACAAATAGGGGAAAAAATATCTTTTTTAACAAAGAACCTTCCAAGAAAGTTTGGCCAAAGTCAAGACATTTCACAGAAAAAGAAACATAAATGGGTTCTGATCATTAAGATCAACTCATTCATAGGCAGGGAGATGAAACATAACTCAGAACATTGGTAAAATTGTATAAGTACTAGGGAACAGAAAGAACAGTCTCAAGCCTCTCGCTTCTGGTGTAGAGTGATCATTTTGGAAATATCAGTACCTGGCAAGTCTTAGACTAGACATGCTATGATCTACCTCCTCCACTCTTCAGATATATACCCCAGAAAATAATTCCTGCACATGCATCAGAAGAGATGCATAAGAAGTTCCCTGCCAAGTGTGCATTCCAGCAGAAATCACAGCAGGGAAATGACTACAATATGTGTCTGGAATAAATGGTCGAGTGGAAAAGACTCTGAGGCAAGGCCCCATGGAAAGTGTAAATCTGCAAACAGCTGGCAACAACAACATACAGGTTTCAGAAATGCTGTGAGAGCCCCAAACGAAATTTGCAGAAAAGTATGTGCTGTGAGTTCAATAACAAGGTTGACATATTCTGGGGGACAAATGCAAAGCAATAATGGAAAAAGAGAATACAGATAGAGTGATAGTCATGTGCTAGAGGAGAGGACAGTAGACAAGCTTGAAGGGCTTATTCAAGCTCAGCATGGTCCTTCAAAATCAGTGGGGCTGTGCAGAGGATTTTAATTTTTTTTTTAATCTTTAATTTTGGGCCACACCTGGTGATGGTGATGCGCAGGGGTTACTCCTGGCTCTGCTTCCAGGGATCACTCCTGGCGATGCTCAGAGTACCATATGGGGTCGAGCGAGCCCGGGTTGGCCACATGCAGGGTTATCTCTCTGGTCCCAATGGATGTGACTTTAGAAGAAAAATGTTACTGTTTGCCATATTTGGTAAATGTGCTCCAGATATTCTGTGTTGGAGTGATATTCTGTAAGCTATGTTAGATGCTCCGACCTGTGAAATGGATCATAGGTGTGTGCAGTGTATGACAGAAATCTGCAAGTGGAGTGTGATATCCTTTGCTATCACAATCCTTGGATGGAAGCTCCTCGGATGCTTGGCCAGGGAAGAGCTGACAAAGTGGTGTTCCATCTTAGAAGCTGGGCCTGAACTTAGATGAAGACCCAGATGAAGTGTTCATGTGTGTGCTAGCCCAGATGAAGCCAGATATACAGACATAGAGGAAGGGAGTGGCCTGCTCATGGAGCTCAGTAGAGCTGAGATGCTGCGTCTCACCCCAAGCCCTGAGCAGCAAACAGCTCTGCTGGGTCTGGCTGGAACTGTGCAAATCAGCTCACAACACCTTGAACATGGAGCCCAGATTTAACCCTCAGCTCTAGGGACCTCTCGGCGCACTCTGGAAAGCCAGGTTCTTTCTGGTGGGAAGGAGCGGCATAATGCCAGGCTCCCTTGGAAGTTCTGAAGGATAGTGGCCACAGTATGGTGGTAGAAGTTGTCTAGTCAGAATGTAAGTCAGACCTGACAGTACTGTGTGAGACATTATAGGCAGACACTGGTTTTGCATGTGTGTGGATAATCACTGGTTCCAAGTTGATTTTTGACAAACCAAAGTTTTGTTATCACCAAGAGGTTCCTATGGGAACCAAAAGAATCAAACTGAACAGAGATTTCCACCAAATTCAATTTCCTGAAGTAGGAAACTTGATCAGCCTATGTGCAAAGCATTTTTTTAAGAATGGCTGAGTCCTTTATTAGTAAATATTATTCATTAATTTTTTCACCTGGCCTGATAATGATGCCTGCTATTTTGCCACTGACATTGGGATCTTAACCCAAGTGGAAGACATTCATTACTGCCCGAAACATCTTTTATCTTGGCTGGATTGAGGGGCTTTGCCCTCCCCACACAAGGCCACTGCCAGGTTAGCTAAGGGCACTCAGCTTCATTGAGGCACATCTGGGTCACCTTCTAACAATGGGTTCTCAGGCAAATTCACTTTGAAGCTCTCTGAAGAATATTCATTACTGACCATGTTAAGGTTGCATTGAGTATCAATGTATGGAGTACCTGCTGACCGCCAGGCACTAGGCCAGTGTGGTAGGATAAATCAGGCTCGCTCCCAACCAAGACTAAAGTACAGAACTTCCAAGTTTCTCACCAGTGGATGGTCAGGTGACATGTGCTGGGGACGGTCAGAGCTATTCTCTGAAAAATACTTCAGTGACACTTTTATCTTTCTATGTGTCTCTTGTCCTCTCAACAAGAGGAGTCATTTCTCTCCATTGCCCAGTATAAGGTTTCAGTGAGATTTTACTCTTTGTCATCATGACTAACCTGCTCTCTTGGCTCAACCTTCTTCTGAGAATTCAGATGGCCGAGGTGTACTCTATCCCAGGCTTCTGTTTTTCCCACAGCCGTTCTCTCCTCACCCTGAGCTGGACAGGCAGCTTTCCTGTCAGCCCACAGATACCACTACTACAGAGATTGACATAAGCATGTGGGCTTCTGTGGGGAGCGGTGGGATGAAAAGGTCCCACTGATCTGTCCCTATGTCCTGCTGCCACAGGTCCTACCTCCCACCTCCACATTTTTCCCCCAAGTTCTCCCTATTCTTCCTCACAGTCCTTCCTCCTCTGGCCACTTGCCCACATTTTGAGACACCAGGAAACTTTTCAGTCAAACCCAGCTTCTCCAACAAGAATAATTTATCTCTGCTTTAACTGACCTGACCTGTTTTTAAATAAATCATGGTTAGGAAAATTTCCCATGAGGATTCAAATCCCCACTTACCTAATGTGACGTGGGTGACAGTGGTAATGACAGAATGAGGCCCAGGGCTTATTCCTGGCGGGGCTCAGGGAAACGTGGTGTCGGGGGTCAGGCTGGAGTGAGCTGCATCAGGACAAACGCTCCGCTGGCTGTTTTTTCTCTCTCTCTGGCCCTCTTTTCTCTCTTTCTGGGGTGGGACAGTTTCAGGTGCCTATGGTAGAGGAGCACTGCTGTGTCTTAAGGCCTTTCTGTTCTGTCACAGATGGCAGGATTTCCTCCTCAAAACTGAAAAGCCACCATATCTCCAACCGACTTATTTGTTAGACATTTGGAGAGCTTCCTCTTGGCCATTGCTGTAGACCTGGGTCTGTTCATGTCCTTTCAAACTATCCTTTCCATTGTTCTGTTCAGCTCATGGAGGTGATCTACTCTCCTGGGAACTTTGCATTCATTATCAAAATACATGAGTATGGATTACTCATTCCCAGTCAGAGGATCAAAAATCTTTTTGAAATAAATTCTCTACAAACTTAAATAACAGACAATGGGACTTCCATGCATCCATTGAACCATTCCCTTTCCATATGCTTTCATAATGCTGGACCAGCACAGATGCGCAGAGCCTATCACTGGCACTTTCCAGAGCTTGCAAATCTTTCTTCAAAAAAAAAAAACATTTTTTTTGCCTTTTGGGTCACACCCAGTGATACTCAGGAGTTACTCCTGGCTCTGCACTCAGGAATTACCCCTGGCGGTGCTTGGGGGGCCACATGGGATGCCACGGATCTAACCCAGGTCAGCCATATATGTGCACGGCAAATGCCCTACCCGCTGTACTGTCCGGTCTCTAGAGCTTGGAGAGCTTTAACACTTTCTCATATTCTTCCTCCCAGATCCTTCCCCAATCCCTCCAGAATAATTTTCTTGAGTGTTCCTCTTTGCTTTGCTTTGGAAATACGAAAGATGCTTTCAAGCATTAGAAGAGAAAAGGGCTTTGGCGGTTGTGGATAAGAGAAAATGAGCCCCCTGTCAAAATAGTCTGGCTTCCCAGATGCCCTGCTCAGCCTGGACCGAGAGGGGGTCCTCCCTGCCTGGACTGGGGGGGCTGGCTTCACTCACAAAGCATCTGTCACTGTGGCCGAGCCAGGGCTGCCTTCAGAGCTGAACAGGAAAATGACTAAGTGCTGACAGAAGAATGGCTGCCAATTCCAAGGAGATCTACCACCTCTGTGAATGCTCAACTTTGCCTTTCACATGTTTCCACAATGAGCTTGCCCTCCCGGCAGGGCTCAGGCTCTGACAGACAGATTCCTGTTCAAATGCCCGGGCGACCACTGATTCCAACAACTGTAGAGTTTTATGCTGGAAAAACCCCAGGACCGAAAGGCAAAGTTACCAATGCTGAGACTGGTTTTGGAGGGAGAGGAAATCGAGGTTTCAGGTGACCGCAAGGAAGAAATTTCAGACTTATTCCACAAGACTTTGCTCTTAGTCTCTGTGCTCACTCTAACATCCTATGTCATCTTGGGCAAGTTGCTTTACTGCTCAGGATTTTAGTTTGCTCATCTGTAGAGTGAGGGAGTTAAATGGGATCGATGACTCTCAAGGCTGGCTTGATGGATTGCGTGCAAATTTTCACGAACAATCAAAAGTCATTCTGTGGAAAAGAATATAGCTCTCTGATGTTTACTGGTATCAATGGCTTGGCTTGTGAACTGGGCATATAGATAGGCAGTTCAAGGAGGGGTGGGGAAGGTGGAGGCTAGAGGAGTAAAGGGAGGAACAACACAAGACCTAAGGGTGCAAGTGAACCTCAGGAAACAGAAGCACAGAGTAGCCATATTGCTTTCCAAAGAGGATGAATGTTTCCAGCCAATAATTCATACCACAAACTTACCTATGGTTTGCATGAGAGCACATCCTTGGATTATGGTGGAGGGAAGCAGACACGCTAGTTGAAGGTGTGATTCTGGAACATTAGATGCATTTACAATTATGAACAGGACTGTAAAAACACAGTGCATCAAATAAAATTTAAAAAGAAAAAAATCAGAAGATTCCCTCCCTCCTATCCCAAGTGGAAAGAACATCCACTGTATCAATGGTAGGCTGGCACTTAAGGGTGCTTGTCTACTGCTGTGCCCTTAATTTTGCTCATCTTTTCTCCTGACATGTATAATCTTTTGAGGATACCATGTAGGATACTTTCATCCCTTGAAATTCCATTGGAGTTCTTTACATTGTTTCTCAGAGCTGATGGGGAAGCTTGGCAGTCTGTGGTGCCTGCCTGTGAGTGAGTACCCAAGTTCCACCCCTGGTTCAGCATCCCCCGAGCTCCCTACATATACCTCAGTGGCCCCCAGCAAGCTGTCTCTAAGCAGCACTTCATTGCTGGGTTAGAGCATTAAACCCTGTGGCCCAGATGGCTGAGTTTCACCAGGAGAGGCCCCCTGCAAAGATTTTTAATGCTTCTTCATAGCTCTTTAACATGTCAGTTCTCACTAGATGCTTAAATAATCTCTGCTTTATTCTATAACCATGTCAGTGCTGTGTCACTTTTGACTGATTAGTTCTCATCATTTATAATTTTTTCTGCGTTTCTTCATATCCTATAATCTTTGATTGCATGTAAAACACTGAATTTGACCCTTTCTGATGCTTATTAGCTGTGTATTTTGATAAACATTGTTCTGGGATCCAATGATCCCACTTGGAAATCTGTCCTTTAGGTTCTTTTCTTTATGACTTTTTAGATGGCCTCAGTCGACTGTACTCAATCAAAGATTATTTGTTTCCTACTGCTGTGGTGTGACTTTCCTGGCAGTCTACCCATGATGAATGTTGTGCTTTCTGGCTGGAGATGGAGTGCTTAGTTCAGTGTTGGAGCATTTGCCTTGCACGAGTGAGGCCCCAGGTTATATCTATAATAGCCCATCACATGCTTTCCCTCGAGCTTATAGGGACAGACACAACTTCTAGTGCTGTGTGAGCTCTGGGCCCTGTTTTCTCACCTCCTAGATAGTGCTCCCACCTCCCGGCCCTCAGTCTGGGTAGTTCCTTAGGACCTGTAGGCTGATTAGTCCTGTGCTAAGCAACAAGAAGAAACCTCTGCAGACACACTCTATAGTTTTTTCCTGTTTGGAATACATTAGTGCGAACTTCATCCCATTGAACTCTTTGCTGTGTCTCCTCATTTCTGGGAGTCCATCAGAGTCTCTATGAGTTCTTATTTTTTCTTGAGGGGGAAGGGATTTGGGTCACACCTAGTGGTGCTTAAGGCTTATTCTTGGATCCATACTTAGGGATTACTCCTGTCTGCTTGAAGGATCATATGTGGAGTTTTGAACCAGGATTGGCAACATGAAAGGCAAGCACTGTACTCTTCTCTCTCTCCCCCCCCCCTCTCTCTCTCTCTCTCTCTCTCTCTCTTTGACCCCTGATTCTTCTACTTACATGGTAGACTGTAAACTCTCTCAAGAGAGCAATTTGGAGCAAATGAAGGGCATTTGGGGAAAATTTGTGGCAAATTTGTAGGGCACTTCACCAGGCATTTCAGGATCTCTCTCCTTCATTTGTCTAATACCTAGTGTCTTGGACATCTTTATTTGTATTTGATAAATATGTGTATGTCTGGTGTTTGTGTGTGTGATTTCAGTAGGAGGTAAAACCAGTTTTTTACTCCATGTACAGTGCAAGCAAAATACTTTATCTTAAAATTATAGCAGAAAGCTTAAGCTGACCATTAGAAATAGTGTGTCTATTTTTATTATCACTATTTGAAAAACAAACACTATTAAAGGAGACCCAGAGACACATTGGGTGTGTGTCCTTGAAGACTTCAGTACAGTAAACAATTAATGGATGGCTATTTAAGAATTCCTTCTGATGTGACAGAAAAAATATTCAAATCTCTTGCAACAAGGATGATTTATTATTTAATATTTTTCTGAAAAATCAAGACATTGATCCAGGATCATCTGTCACTCAAAGTGACCATTGGACTGCTACCAATTCTCCTGACATAAAACCTGCTCCAAGGTGATGTGATCTGAGCAGTCTTATTTGAATCATTTGACTACTTCTAAATTGGTAGCCATTTTGAAGGAAATAATTGAAACTAGTGTTTGATTTTTTTAATTTAATGAATCACCATGGGGTACAGTTACAGACTTATAGACTTTTGTGCTTACATTTCAGTCATACAACGATCGAGTACCCATCCCTTCACCAGTGCCCATTCTCCACTACCAATGATCCCGGTATCCCTTCCACCACCACCACCACCACCCCATCCCCCCCACCACCACCCCACCCCGCCTCTGTGGCAGGGCATTCCATTTTGCTCTCTCTCTCTCTCTTTCTCTCTCTCTCTCTCTCTCTCTCTCTCTCTCTCTCTCTCTCCCTCTCTCTCTTGCTCTCTCTCACTTGCTTGCTCGCTCTCCTCATGGGTGTTGTGGTTTGAAATAGAGGTATTGAATGGCCATCATTCGGTCTGTGGTCTACTTTCAGCACGTTTTTCCCATCCCGAGCAGGCCCTCCAAGCACCGCATACTTGGTGGTCCCTTTTCTATCTGAGCTGCCTTTCCCCCCAGCATGTGAGGATGGCTTCCAACCCATGGAGCAATCCTCCTAGTCCTCATCTCTACTATTCTTGGGTTTAAGTCTCCCATTCTGTTACTTTATAATCCACAAATGAGTGCAATACTTTTGATGTTATTTTTCAATTTCTCCAAACTGCATCCCTTACCCTTATTTATGTAGTAAGAGCAGAAGTCTTACTAGATTTGAATGAAGTGGAGGAGGGACTATGGGAAGTAAAAAGTTTACCTGTGATACATGAGGAGGTCTAGGAGATAATGTTACAAGATTTCCACCTGCTCTAAAAATTCATCACTCTAAGGACAAACATGGGTTATAAAGGGTTAGAAAAATATCAATTATATGTCTTTAGGCACAATAAATTGATTCTTTTCCCATCAAAAATAGTTTATTGCTTTTCTGATTAAAACCTCACTAACCTAAATGACCACAGATAATATCTCAGTGTATTACCAAATTGACAAAAAGCTTCATTGATTTGAATGAAGAGATGGCATTTCTCAAAAAAGGCTGTTGCTAATTTTCCTGAACTTTCATGCTTATAGACAAAGTTGAATACCAAATCTTGGCATTTATGCTTCCAGTAACAGTGAGCAGAATTTTCAATTAATTATGGCATGTGTGCACTTTTGAAGCCCTCATTTCTCTAATTACTTACTGGTTGCTGCTTTGCACTGTGCTTTATTCAATACAATTTCCAGCATCAGGATCCAATCACTGCTGGGGCACCCCACTGCTTTCAAGATTCACTGCAACACACATTTTATCTTGACATATTTTTGAAGGATCTCCCATATAAGTAGGAATGGTGAGGTGAGAATTGAGTGGAACCTATAGTCAATTTTGTGTGATTCTACTTATTTATTCCTGTATCTATTGTTTGTTTTATTTATTCAACAACTTTCTACTGAATTTCTTCTATGTTCCAATCACTGACAAGAGAGTAGAGAAAAACCTGGTAACAAAACATACATGATTCCCTTGTTTTCTTAGGGAGTTTCATGGAGATGTGTAGAAAAGTAAAGAAGATAATAATTTCAATCCAGTGAAAGCACAATAAAGGAGGAAAACAGTTGATATTTACACAATTTAAACCTGATTAGGTTCTCTCTGCCTCCAACCTTGTGGTGCTTCAGTACTTACTTGAAGCAGCCCGAGTCCTCAGCATGGCAGTTGTTTTGATGGGATCCTTGCTGACATTCTGGATTCATAAGTACATTAAATATTCACCTCTACTTGGATACAATATACAGTTGACCCTTTACCAACATGCAGATAGGTCCACAGACCCTCATATAGTCAAAAATCTGAGTCTAGATGTTCCGGTAACTTTACTACATGTAGACTGCTGTTGACTGGAAGCCATATCATAAATACTTTTTGTTTTATGCATACATATATAATTTATACTGCATTCTTATGGAAAAGTAAGCTTGAGGAAAGAAAATAGTCAGAAGATTATAAGAGGAGTTGAAGTGATAGTACAATGGATAGGGTGGTTGCCTAGCATCCAGCTTACCTGGCTGTATACAGATTGATCCCTGATACCACCCAGAAGTAATCCCTGAGTACAGAGTCAGGAGTAATCATGAACACCGCCAGCTGTGGCCCCCAAACAAAGAGCATAAACAAAGCCAAAAAGGATTGTAAGGAAGAGAAGATATGTGTATAGAACTTCATTTTCTTTGTCAATCAATATCAGAAGTTTTCAAGAAAATAGTTCAAACTCACGTAGCACAAGGGTCATCCATGATACCAAAAATTTCAGACTTTGACTTATTAATGTCATAGAAAAGAAAAAAGTTTAGGATAATGGATTCACTTTTTTTTTAATTTAAAAATGGTAGTTCAGGTAACATGGTTACAATAGTGTTAAGTTTTTTAATTTTGATGTACAATTTTATTGCACCTTGCCACCTCCAAAGTGCTTCCACAACCTCCACTGCTGTCCTGATGCTGTGTCAACTGCACTGTGTCCTTCTTCACCTCCTCCCAATGCTTAGTAATTGCAGGTTTGTAAAATAAAAGCCAGGGAGTTTTCACCATTGACTATCTGTTATCCTTCTATACAACAGATGAAGGAGATTATCCAGTATTTCCCCTTAATTTTTTTTTTTGGTGGGCAGAGGGCACAACTGGTGTACTCAGGACTTACTTCTACCTCTTCTGACTTTGCATTCAAGGTTGACTCCGGGAGGGGTTTGGGAACCATATGAAATGCTGAGGATTGAACTTGACTGCATGGAAGGCAAGTGCCCTGCCTGCTGTGCTCTCTGGTGCTCTCCTCCTTTTGACTTTGCTTAACAAAATATTCTCCAGTTCCATTCATATTGCAGCAAATTGCATGGTTTCATCTTTTCTTAGACCTGCTTAGTATTTTCAAAGATTTTTAATACCCCAATTTCTTTCTTTTTTGTGGGGGGATCACACCCGGGGATGCACAGGGGTTACTCCTGGCTTTGCACTCAGGAATAACTCCTGACCATGCTTGGGGGACCATATGGGATGCTGGGAATCAAATGCCGGTTGGAAGGCAAATGCCCTATCCGCTATTGCTTCAACCCCAATGCCCCAATTTCTTGATCAGTTTATCTATTTTTGGACATTTGGGTTGTTTCTATATCCTGACTAGTGTACTTAACACTACAGTGAACATGGGAGTGCATATATATCTTTTTGAATAAATGTTTTTATGTTCTTGGAGGAGATGCTAAAAATTAGAATCACTGAGTTCTATGAAAGCTCTATTATTTTTTAATTTAAATTTTATTTTTTAATCAAAGAACTGTGATTTATAAAGGTATTGCTAGTTGAGATTTAGATTTATAATGTTTTAGCAGCAATCCCACCACCAGTGTCCCCTTGCCTCCACCAGTGTTCCCATGTTTTCTCCCGATATCCTTACATTCTCTAGCCTGCCATCTTGACAGAGACATCATAAAATTTGTTGTAGTAGTTTGGACTCATGTTTTAGTGTTGCTTATATGTGGTTTGTGTACATAGCTATACCACTTCCCCATATGACTGATGTATCCGAGGTCCTTAGCCCCTGTTTCCCCCTTATTCCTCTTCATACTCCACCCCCTTTACTTTTTTCTTCTCTATTCGCCTTGTATTCTGGGGTCAAAGATATTGTTGGCATCCCCGCCTTACCACATAGAATTACCTTGTCCAGTTTTTTCCAAGATGTATCCATACCAATCTCCATTAGGGTTAAAACTCACACAGTGAAAGAGGGTTCCTTATCCCAACCTCAGCCCTACCCACACCACTGCTGACAGTGTCTCTTTGGGTGTATTAGAGTGAGGCAGAGACACAGCCTCACACAAGAGTTGATCTGGAGGTGAACTCTGTGGCCTGGAGCAGATGCAGGATCTGGCCAAGTCGCAACATGAGAACCTGTTAGGATGACCAGCAGCAGATGCTAATGAGAAGAGAGCATAGCCTGGAATGTCAGTGGTTCTGTAGATCTACAAGAGACTGATAAGGTCCCGTTTTCTAGGACTTGGGCATGAGTGAGCCATGAGAATAAAGGGAAGGAGAGAGCCAAGGACTCCCAGCTTCCTGGCTTTGAAGAGGTTTGGCATGCTGCCAGCTGAGGCAGTAAAGGTGTGAAGGCAGCAACACTACTTTAATCAATATATAGATTCTTCCAGAGGAAAGCCAGAAATAATTTCTTCCCTAGAGGCTCCTCAGAGTGTTACAAGGAAAGACTCCAGACTTCTTGCTGGGATTCTCTCATATCAAGGACAGAGTGAGGGGAATTATTTCATAAGACTTTAACTGAGATTTCACAAGGGTGGTGCATGGGTTGAATCTGGCACAGAGAGCAATGAACTACTTCATCACACTTGAGAAGCACCTCACAAAGCACTGTCTTTTACAATGCAATGGAACATTCTCTGAGAATAGCAATGAACAGAGAATGAGGGCATTGCTGTTCTTCCCAAGGCGTCTGTTCCCTTGCTCCCCTGCTGGCCCTGCTGCTCACTTGAATCTATCAATGTAGATTGGGAAGTCACAGAGTCTACTCTGGAGAGGGGCTGCCTCAGGACTCTCAGGAGGGAGCTCAGAGGTGGGCCCCTCTCACTCTCCAGGTGCCTATCACTGCTTTGGTGCCCTCTTCTGCTCCCCATGCCTCTTGAGGACGTTGCAATTGATGGTATTGGGTCCACTAGATAGACAAGGATCATCTCTACCCAGGTCACAGTACCAGGAACCTTCAACCCACCTCACCCTTACATCACCTTTACCACAGAACTCAATACGCTTCAAGATTAGAAAGCAAGACATGAATGTCTGTGGGGGTCATTTCTTGCCTGCCACAGGGGCTCTTTCTCTATCAGAAATTGAACAGAATTTCTTTCTTTTTCTTTTTGTTTGCTTTTGTTTGGAGCTACACACAGTCATGCTCACGGGTTACTTCTGACTCTGCTCAGGAATCACTTCTAGTGGTGTTTAGGCGGGTCATATGTGGGACCTCTTTGGCTCTGTTGTGGCAACATGGAAAGATGCCATCATTGACAACATTGATGAGGAATACGATCGAATGATTCAGCACCTCCATGATTGTGTGAGGAATGCCAAGAGAGAGATAACCACAAAAAACCGCTTTTCTTCGAATACTCTTGAACTTATTCACCAATGTGGCTTGGCACATGCCTCAGGCAACCGCAAGCGAACATCTGAGCTGGCAAAACAATGCAGAGAAGCCATCAAGGATGACCTCAAAGACAGGAGAACAGCAGTGCTGGTAGATGTGGCAGAAGCTGGGAAAAGTATTCGTAATGCCCGCCTGTCCTTCACCAACTACAAGACCAAAATGACTGCCCTCCAACATCCTCATGGATCTATCACATCTTCCAGAAGGGCAATGGAAAAGATTATTCATGACTTCTACTCAGATCTCTTTAATAGCCACGTCCTCTTGCCCACATACCACATTCCGCACAATGGATGTATCGTTCCCAGTGTTCTCCCTTCTGAAATTCAATACACCATCTCTTTGGTAAAGAAACAAAGAGCACCTGCCCAGACAAGATCAGACCTGAACACCTGAAGAACTTACCATCAGTACTCTGGCTCAGCTCTTCACACGCTACCTGCCTGAATGCAAGGTTCCATCCCAATGGAAAACCAGCAAGACTGTACTACTATACAAGAAGGGAGACATCCACAATATTGGCAACTATTGCCCAATCTGCCTATTGTCTATCATCTACAAACTGTTCACTCGAGTCATCCAGAATAGGATTAGCAGAACACTAGATGAAGGACAACCATGTGAACAAGCCGGGCTCCGAAAAGGATTCAGTACCATCGACCATATCCACACGACTACTAAGCTCATTGAGGTTTCTCGTGAGTTCAAGATGCCGCTCTGTCTAACGTTCATTGATTTAAAGAAGGCTTTTGATTCTGTTGAGATGGAAGCGGTCATAGAAGCCCTAGCCAATCAGGGTGTACAAACTCAATACATCAGGATCCTCTGTGAGCTCTATTGCGGATTCACTACCAGGATATCACCATTCTACAAAGAAGTAATCATCCATGTCAAGAGAGGGGTTCGGCAGGGTGATAACATTTCACCAAATCTCTTCAGTGCCACCCTCGAGAACATCATGCGATGACTGGAATGGGAAGAAATGGGAGTGAAGATAGGTGGTCGGCAACTACACCACCTCCGCTTTGCTGATGACATCATTCTAATAACACCAAACATCAGCCAAGCGGCACAAATGCTGGCCGACTTTGACTGTGAGTGTGGAAAGGTCGGACTACAGCTGAATCTTACAAAGACAATGTTTATGAGAAACAGCCTTTTTCCTAATGCTTCATTCGCTCTCAACGGAACCACCATCTCCGAATGCAACAGTTATATATACCTAGGTCGAGAAATCAACATGATGAATGACCTGGCACCTGAGTTATGCAGGAGGAAGAGAGCGGCTTGGAATGCCTTCAAGAGCCTTGAAGAAATAACTAAGAGGACAAAGAACCTCCAGCTATGAGCACATCTCTTTGATTCCACTGTTCTTCCTGCATTAATATATGCCTCAGAGACCTGGGCTTTACAAAAACAGGATGAGAATGCTATTCGGGTCTCTCAAAGAGGAATCGAAAGAGCTATGCTTGGGATATCATGCTTCACTCAAATGAGAGATAGAATCAGGAGTTCTGATCTCCGTCAACGCTCAAGAATCAGGGACGCTGTCTCATTTGCCAAGGCATCAAAAATCAGATGGGCTGGACACGTAATGAGGTTTACAGACAACTGCTGGACTAGAGCCATTACTGACTGGATTCCATGGGACATCAAAAGATCACGTGGACGCCCACCTACAAGATGGTCAGATTTTTTCGTCAAGACCCTGAATGATCGGCTTGAGGATCTGCAGGTTCCTAGAATGAGAAGATGCCATTGTGCTATGTTAGCACGCAACAGGTCTAAATGGAGATGTTACTGGCACCCACTCGAGTAAAGGCCCTCCCGTTGATCATCGATTTGCTCGAGTAGGCCCAGTAACGTCTCCATTGGAGACTTTGTTGTTACTGTGTTCGGCATATCGAATACGTCACGGGGAGCTTGCCAGGCTCTGCCGTGCTGGCGAGATACTCTTGGTAGCTTGCCGGGTAGCTTGGTAGCTAGAGGGGCGGAGGAATCGAACTCGGGTCGGCCATGTTGGCTGCGTGCAAGGCAAACGCCAC
Organism: Sorex fumeus; assembly: GCF_029834395.1. Taxonomy (NCBI): domain Eukaryota; kingdom Metazoa; phylum Chordata; class Mammalia; order Eulipotyphla; family Soricidae; genus Sorex; species Sorex fumeus. Next base: position 77,018,051 of record NW_026606094.1, on the reverse strand, counting down.
CGCTGTGTATCGCACTCGAGTAAATCGATGAATAATGGGGGATCAAGTGATCAAGTGATATGTGGTGTTGGCGCTCAAACCAGGGCTGACTGCACGCAAGGCAAATGCTTTACTCTCTGACTATCTATCTCCCTTACTGGCTTTCTTGAGACTAATTTTCGAGTCAGTTAATTTGGGTCTTCTTAGAGTTTTTTTTTTCTAGTGACCCCATATTTCCCAAGAAATGTCTATTTGACCATGGGTACACACACACACACACACACACACACACACACACACACATACACACACCTAATACACATCCCTAATTTACTGATAATGAACATTTACTAATAATAATCAACTTCTTTTTTGGGTCACATCAGGTGATGTTCAGGGATTACTCCTGACTTTGCACTCAGGAATTATTTCTGGCGGTACTTGGGGGACCATATAGGATGCTGGGGATCGAAGCTGGGTCAGTTCCATACAGGGCAATCACCTTACCCACTGTACTGTTGCTCCAGCCCCCAATCCCAAATAAACTTATTTTAAAATACTGCCTTCCTCCACTTCCATTCAATTTCAGGACCTCTGGGATACCACAGTTTAAGAAGCTAAGAATTTAAGGAATCCCCAAATATCATGGACTCAATTCTAAAGCAATTGAGTGTGTGCTACTCAAGCTATTTCATTGATTTGATCACACTTGAATTATAGTTACTAACCAAGGCCTGCATGTCACCTCCAGGGGATGATGGGCCTCAGAGCTTGGGGCAGCGGTTGTTCAGGTCAAGTATCCTTTTCCTGTGTGTGTGGTCCCCAGAGGAGGAAGCTCCTTCACAAAGACCAATAACCAGATGAATTGATAGACCATAGTTCACTGAGCATGAGATATAGCAGCGTCCAGTACAGTGACAGGATATGCAAGGGAGACCTCAGTTACCTCCCCCGGGACTGATTCTCAATTTCCTGCATCCTTCCAGGAGGGTGGAGGGGAGGAGAAAGTGCCAGCTAAGCAGGCCTGCCTGCAGCTGTGGAGGGAGTTTCCAGAACTCCGACCAGGTGCTGACCATGTTCTGCTCCTTGGCATCCATGGTTTAACATCTGGCACCACCTGCCCCTGGAGCACCATGAGAAGTGAGCCCTGAGCACCACCAGATATGATCCCCAGACAAAAAAAATGAACACAATTAGGTTGGACAAACTAAGAGGCTAACATGAGTTTAACTGGCCAGTTGTACATACAGGCTGCGTTTATAGGTTTGGGGCGAAAGGAGTTTTGGCTGCTAATAGTGGCACAAGGAAGGTGATGCAGTAGAGAGGCAGAGCACTGCCTCTATGAATGAATGAACTCTATGAATGCAGTAGAGAGGCAGAGCACCTCCTTTTGCATGTGACTACCTGGATTCCAAGGAAAGGATCATGATGAGAGCAGTGGAACCACTGCGCTCAACACCAACCTATTGTATCTTGGGATTGGAGTGTCCTGGCCCATCTCTACCTGGGACAAATGTCTTCCAAGGTATGGAGAGGAGTCCCATATCTATGGTGCCACAGCCTGGTGCTATTCCAGCCCATATCCAGCATGGCAGGTGCTTACAGACTAAAATGTCCTACACATGACACTGGCTTGTCAGTGTTCATTGTCTGAGGATCTCAGTAAGAACAAAACTTTCATTATTCTGATAATTTTCCCACTGGCTTGTAACTGGGGTATTTTGGACACACGCAGCTCAGGAATTCATCCTGGCAGTGCCCGGGAGTCCATATGCAGCTCTAGTCAAGCAGGATTGATCCAGGCTTGACTGCATGTAAGACAGAGTCTTAACCCCTATTTTCTCTCTCCAGCCCTAGTACTTAGCATGCTCCAGCGATGGTGGTACTATTGCCATCTCTTGGGTTGTCATATGAACCCATAAAAATATTCTCCTTGCAAGCCAGTGCTATGATTTATTTGAAACAGATTATAATGAGCATGTGCTTCAAATAAAAAGAATCAAGCCTGTCCTGCCAGATCCCGCCTGTGCTGCTGGTGCTCTGAGGGAGGTAGCTTGGAAATTGCTTTGATAGAGGGAATGGGATATGAGTGGAGGAGTGGAGCCTGCTGGCAACCCAAACTCTCTTATCTCTTCATCTTTAATTTGCAAGAATCTGGGATGCCAGTCGTGTTTGGCAGGACTTCCAGGAGGGTGGTGATGCCAGGGCCAGCCTCACAGGCTGTCTAGGCCCCAAGAAGCACTTTGCTTGTGTCTGTGGTTTGCCCAAACTTGCTTTCTCTAGCTTTCTTTGATGGCTCTGGGTGGGTCTGGAAGGAAGGGCAGACGCCCAACTCTCCTGCAGCAACTGGGAGGCAGCTCACAGGTGGCAAAACTTAACTAAACTTCTGTCCCCCTTTCAGATCAAAGATCACTCAGTGACCCACCAAAAGTGACTTCTCTAAGTGGACTAGAGAAATTGCTCTTCAAAATGAACAGAAGCTTCCTCATAAAATAAATACAAATGTCCAAAAGGCACATGAAAAAGTGATCTACATCACTAATTATCAGAGAGTTGCAAATCAAAACAACAATGAGATATCATCTCACACTACAGAGACTGGCACCCATTCAAAAGAACAAAAGCAACCAGTGCTGGCGTGGATGTGGGGAGAAAGGGACTCTCTTTCACTGTTGTTGGGAATGCCGACTGGTCCAGCCTTTTTGGAAAACAATATGGACATTCTTTCAAACACTTAATATTGAGCTTTCATGAGACCCCACAACACCATTTCTGGGAATATATCCCGAGGGTACAAAAAAAAACACAGTAGAAATGACATCTGCACCTATATATTCATTGTAGCACTGTTCACAATAGTCAAAATCTGGAAACAACCTAAGTGCCCGAGAACAGGCAACTGGTTAAAGAAACTTTGGTACGTCTACACAATGGAATACTATGCAGCTGTTAGGAAAGATGAAATTATGAAATTTGCTTATAAGTGGATGGCCATGGAAAGTATCATGCTAAGTAAAATGAGTCAGAAAGAGATGGATAGACATAGACTGCACTCATTTGTGGAATATAAAATAACATAATATGAGACTGACACCCAAGGGAGGTAGATACAAGGGCCAGGAAGATTGCTCCATAGTTGGAAGCTTGTCTCATGAGCTGTGGGAGAAGGCAGTTGGAATAGAGAGGAGATCACTAAGTCAATGATGGTTGGAGGAATCATTCGGGATGGGAGATGTGTGCTGAAAGTAGATAAAGGACCAAACCTGATGGCCTCTCAGTATCTGTATTGCAAACCATAATGCCCAAAAGTAGAGAGTGTATGGGAGAAATTGTCTGCCACAGAGGCAGGGAGAGATTTGGAAAGTGGGAGGGCTAATACTGGGGACACATTGGTGGTGGAGAATGTGCACTGGTGGAGGGATGGGTGTTTGATCATTGTATGACTGAAAATCAAACATGAAAGTTTTGTTACTGTATCTCACGGTGATTCAATAACAAAAGAAGAAGAAAAAGAAATCGGCCTTCAATGGCCCCCGATTCTTATCCCTGGAGACAGCATTCTCCCACCTTGATCCTTCCACTTCCCTAGCATCCCCTTCCATCTCCCTGGACACTGCCTCCTGGATTCTTACAGCCATCCCACACCCACCTGGAGCTTGGTATTGGCCACCTTGGGACATGCTGACTCAGGAGGTTGGTGCCAGTGGAATGGCCGTGGCCCTGACAGGAATGACCCTGTGGTTGCCATGAGCCGTGACCATGCAGTGTAGATAATGACCTCTGACCGTGATTTTGCTGGCACTAGAAAAAGCATCTTGCCAGGTGGGTGAATGGCCCATAGGCCAGTGTGAGGGGGACCCTGGTAGAGACAGAGGTGGCTGCATGCTCCCCTGAATGCTAGGGAAAGTCACGTCCCCTGAAGTGGACTTGACCTCTGATTCTCCTCCTCTCCTGGTGCAAAAATGGGGACATTCCTTCCTGTGGATTCCCTGCCCCATCCCTCTTCTCTCTGCCCCTCCTCCTTGACTCTCGCATTTCTCTCCCCAAGTCTCCCCAGCTCTTCCCAGGGCCATGTCCCCTGCCTGCTCTTCCACAACCCTCTTTAGGAGCCCTGCTTCTGCCTCACTCTCTCTTTTGTCTCTTGGACTTGCAGATCCCATTCCTCATTTTACTTTAGTTCCTACTCTTTTATCATCTTGACCCCTGACCTCTCATATCCCATCTCAGGGACTTCTTCCCTTACCCTGTGCTCAGGCCCCTCTCTGTGACTTTGAACAACCCATAGCTCCCACCCTAGGGTATACCCTTGCCCTGAGCTGGCTATTTGGCTTCTCCCTTTACTTGGCTCTTCTGTGCTGACTTCAGTGCTTGGAGTTCACTGAATCTTTATCTCTCCCCTGTGTCTTTTTTTTTCCTTTTAGGGTCATACCCATCAATGCTCTGAGGTTACTCCTGGCTCTGCACTCAGGAATTACTACTGACAGTGCTTGGGGGACCATATGGGATGCTGGGGATCGAACCCGGGTGGGCCCTGTGAAAGGCAACTGCCCTACCCACTGTACTATCGCTCTGGCCCCTTGTCTTTTTTTGTCCTGGAACACTGACCATCTTGGCTCTAAACCCCTCCCTGAGCCTTAGATCTTCCTCTTTAGCTGACTCGGGAACTATTTGTCTGTCCCATTAGCCTCCCCAAATCAGCACAGGACATGGTCTTTTCTGTTCCAGCTAGATCTCATTGTTCATTTTGGCCATCCAACACAGTCTTCTCAGGCTGCTCCCACTCCCGCCCTGGAGAGCTCATCATAACTTCATCATGCATCCGCGAACATCCTGCTTCCGACTCTGGTCACATTCTCAGGCTCCAGTGTTAGGACTTCAACATATCTTTGTGGGGAGAACAGAATTCAGCCCATAAGAGTTGGGACCATCTTTCTTCTATGCAGAAACTCTTTTTTAATCTTCAAGTCTCCTCTCAGGGTTTTCTACAACAGGAAGGAGTTTATAGATGTCCTGGGTTATTTTCATCTTGGTGGCACCTGCATTCTAAATTAAACGTGTACTTGCTTCCTCCCCCATGCGACTGCTAATTGCCCAAGACCCAGGATATGTATGCCCAGGGTGAAATCCTGTGTCTATCTGGCTGAAGATTTCTTAAGTGAGAATTTAATTGTATATATTTTTTGCTATCTGAAACCTACTTTAAAAAAATTGAATGTGTCCTGGGGGCACCCAAGAATACGCATGGTCATTCAGTAAGAGGACATTAATATATCTAATTATATCTTTTATCTTTTCCTTTAAAACTCATCACGTTTTTTATTATAGTTTATCTAACATGGTTGCAATCCTGTTTAAGTTTATGGCATTGATATACTGTCACTGAACCCCACCTCTACGTAGGTGACCCTGACCCTCCTCCAGTGCTCTGAAACCATTCCCTTTCCCTCCACTTCTTAGAATCAGTTTCATAATTCAAAAACAAGAGTTTATTATTGTTTGATACTGTTGATTCCTTTGTTTTGTCTCTCTGTATTCGGCAGATCAGAGGGTCCTTCTCCCTCTGACTTAATTTGCTTACCTTTTATCCTCCAGTTCCATCTACTTTGTAGCAAACTGCATGATTTCATATTTTCACATAGCTTCACAGGATTCCATAGTGCATATACACTCCACAAGTTCTCTATTCATTCACCTGTCACTCGACTTTTGGGATGCTTCCTTATCCTGCCTATTGTATCAAGCACTGAAATAAACATAACATGAGAGTATCTTTTCTAAGTAATATTTTTGTGTTTTGAGGGCAGATATCAGGAAGTGGAATCACTGGGTCATGTGAGAGTTCTATTCTTGCTGTTTTTGAGGAATCTTTGCATGTCCATTATACTTTCGTATACTTTCGTCCATTATACTTTCGATTTTCAGGTAAAAATCCTAGAAACTGGTAATAATAAATAGTAAAAGAAAATACAAATGCTGGCCCAGTCTTATTGATGTGTTTCTTTTCAGGCAGCTTCACTAATTTGAAGTGGCCACAGAAATATTCTTGTGAAAGTGCAGTGTACACTTGCCTATAAATGACAACCTCCCTGACCGACCAGACCTTCGATAGCTATTGTATTGCCTTTGTTTGATCTTTAAAAACTGAATCCTTGGGGCTAGAGTGATAGCACAGTGGGTAGGACATTTGCCTTGCATGCAGCCAACCCGGGTTTGATTCCCAGAATCCCATATGGTCCCCTGAGCACCGCCAGGAGTAATTCCTGAGTGCAGAGCCAGGAGTAACCCCTGAGCATCACCGGGTGTGACCCAAAAAGCAAATAAAAAAATTGAATCCTTAAGAGTCCCCCTGTGCCCTCACTGTGCTATGGTATTATAGATACCGTCAATACGAGTTCAGCTCACCCCAGTCACTGCCCCTTCCCCCATATTATTATTTTAGTCGAAAACTTTGTGAAAGTATGACATAATGTATAAATATTCATATGAACTGAAAAATCCATATCTTACAAAGAGAGAGCTCAATGAAATGAATTGTCTTCAGCTGAAAGCACCTATGTTTCCAGAACTCATGCCAGAAACAGACCAGACTTCAGACACAGACGCCCAGGTCCCTCCCATTCTCTCACCCGCCCCTGTCCTGGCCCCACTCCCTCTGCCTTTAATTCCATGGATTTGTTTTGTTTGCTTTTGCACTTTATCTCAATGGAATCATTCATACTGTATTATTTTAAGACAATCCTGTGTTTCTTTCCATTTTATCTATAAGTATTTTAATATGCTTATCTATAAGATAAACATGTTTTAAATGTGTCCATGGTCCTGTTAGAGAATTGAAATATTGAAAAAAGGAGATTGTTAATCCAACACAGTGGTAGCATGATGAGGAGGTAGCTTACATGTAAGCTACTGTGAGTGGTTATGAGTAATGAAAGTCAATAGTTCTAGAAAAGCCTCCCTGTGCAATTGGAAGGAGTTATTCCTGGCCACTTGAGCTGCAGATAAATTTGCTTGTTCTGCTGTCCCGTGTAGACCAGGCAGCAGGAAGAGGAGGAACAGATACCTTGAGGGTTCACGCCAAGAATCCATGACTAGACCATCTCCCAAGAGCTTTGAAGAAATGGATGGGAAGAGGTGTCTGCTGAGCTGTGTCACCTTTCAGATGGGCTGGTCTACTGTACCCTGTCCCTGGCCTGTCCAGAGCACTGAGAGCACCTCCCTAATCTCAGTTCTATTATGAATCCATGAATTCTTATCCCTGAATCGAGGCTCTCTGCCCTGTAGCCTGTAGAACTCAAATCCTATTGAAATGACAGGGCCATTTGACTCTAAGGCTGAGAACTCAAGTCAAAGATTATTATCCTCATTACTTGAAATTTGCTTCTTCTACTACGTGTGAACTCAGAGGTTCTTATCTTTCCAGGTGGGAGACAGACAGAGGTAAATCACTTAAAATATTTTCACCTGAGTCACTATCCCTGCTGCTAAATTATTTAGACCATCTTCCTTTCCTGTGTTTTCCTACACTTCATACAGGAAGTCATTCAGTCCCCTGCCCTTCATGTCTATATTGCAGTTTCTTGAAAACATACACTCTAGTCAGAACTACTCCTCTTAAATTCCAGTTGGTATATATTGCTGCCTATTAAATGTGTCCACTTGACTGTATAATAAACATCTGAAACTTAACTGGTCTAAAAGTGAACTCTTGATTAATTGTTGTGTTAGCTCTGGGGACTGTATCCTCCAAAGATAAACTAGTGGACTAATCCTGGAGAAGTTCAATGATTTTGCTGGATCTCATTTTCCTCCTCTGAAAACTGAGGTGATTACACTACATGTTGGTTTCTTTCAGCCCTAACTTCCCTCTCAATTAGAGACAGATCCAAAGCATTTAAGGATTTCTTTTTTTTTTTTATCAGAGGTGTGCATGTGGGCATCACCAGACAGCATCTCACTCTTGCAGTGATTAGTGTTTATCAGGAGACATATGTTTGCTTCAGAGAGTTTTCCTCAGTTATTAGTAGAGTGCATCTTCTACCATCTGTATTCATTTCCCAAAGGTGCTGTAACACATTCCCATAAGCTTGGTTGCTTAAACAACAGAAATTTATTCTCCCAGTTCTGGATACTGTCTGAAATCAGTATCACTGGGCCAAAATTGAAGTGTTAGTAGTACTGGAGTCAATCTGAAATATTGGGGAGGAATCTGCTCTTGTGTCTGCCAGTTACTGATGACAGCCAGCATTACTGGACTCCAGTCACTGCCTCTGATCGCAGTTCTGCTCTACTGTCAGTGAATGCTCTTCCTCCATGCTCCCTTATAAGAGCACTGGTGATTGCGCTAGTCCATTCTGATTACTCTGGGTAATCTTCCTTGGTCACAATCCTTCATTTGGTCATATATAATGAGACTCTTTCTCCTGAAAATATTTTCAAATCTCAGTGGTTGGACCCTGATGCATTTGGATGGTCATTTTTCCACCCATAACAACATCTTTATATCAGCTGTGTCCATAGCCATTGGCAAGGAGGGGGAGACAAATGATTGCAGTGATATTTTCATCCTCCTCTTCATAGCTGCAACCTTTGTAAAATCAATTACAGAGGTGGTCTTTGGACCACATCACATCACAGTGGTGATGGACCTGATAGTCTTAGAAAAATGCTCAGACTGTCCCAGGCAAAGAACACAGGGTATATATATCTGTGGATGTGTCTGAGCTTCTTGTTAAGTGCAGCATGAAAATCTAAATGTCCAATTCCTTGACAGATGATTGCGCACAGATGTTACATGCATTTATTGAGTGTAGAGAGACAAAGGAAAGGAAGCTGGCCTAAATCATTAATATGCATTTACTTGATAACATGCATTTTACTGTAAACACTGTAATGTTACTTTGAGGCTTTTCAGTTTTCTTTCCCTCCCTCCCTTCCTCCCTCTCTCCCTCCCTTTCTTTCTCCCTCCCTTCCCACCCCCTTGTCCTCTCCTCCCAACTCCCTCTCTCCTTATTATCTTATCATTAAATCGTGACTTCAGGAGAAGAAACTCCTGAAGTTGTACATTTGCAATCATTACTGTTATCTTGAAATCTTGCTACTCCCCCCCTTTTTTAAAAAAAATTTTTATTAGTGAAACACCATGAGGTACAGTTGTAGACTTACAAATTTTTGTGCTTGGGTTTCAGTTATACAATGATCACATACCCATCCCTTCACCAGTGCCCATTTCCCACCACCACTAATCCCAGTATCCCTCCCACCCCCCATCCCCCCATCCCACCCTGCCTCTGTGGTAGGGCATTCCCTTTTTTTCTCTCTCTACTTTTGGTTTGCAAAAGAGGCATTGAGTGGCAATCATGTTCGGTCTATAGTCTACTTTCAGCATGCTTCTCCCATCCTGGGCAGATCTTCCCAACACCCTTTATTTGGTGTTCCCTTCTCTATCTGAGCTACCTTTACCCTTTTAACAGGGAGCTTATGGGTCACAAAAGTTATCTAACTGGATTAAGGGCATACAGGCAATAAATGTGGGAGAGCCTGTACCAGGACCCTGATTGCTCTGAATACTGAGAAGATAACTGGTCATCAGGCTTTACCCTGGCTGGTGATAAAGCTAACTGATGGTTATCTATATTTCCTTTCATCTTACAAGGTTTTCCTTGACCTTTCTGCTAGTCACGAGATTTTTTTGTAGCTTTCTGTTGTGATTCTAGCCACATGGGAGATACCAAGTGATAATCTTGTTACTGAGACATGAAGAGTACCTGGGTCCATCAGGAAACCCTTCAGTGTGTTACAACCTATCAAAAAATTACAAGAAGATGCTACCAACCTCAGAATCAAACTATTCTGATTTGAAATCACAGTGAAAATATCTTCCTGATAGTATTCTTGCTCTGTTTCATTGGATGTGGGTTTTGATGGTGATGGGCAAATGTGGTAGAATTGAAATTGGGATCAGATCACACCGTATCGCAATGGGAGAAGTGGCTTCTGTAACTTCCATAGACCCACTTTGAATAAAGGCAAAGTAAGACTATAGAAATCATTGGACATCATCAGAATAGTTAAAATTAGAGAGTGAAGATACCAAATGCTAGAAGATGTCAAGGAACTAGAGTCTGTAATCTGCTGCTAACACTGTATATATTTATAACTACTTTGAAAAACTTATTCTCTAAAGTCTTCTATTTTTATCATCTTCTATTTATCTCTTTTCTAGGCATGTATGCAATTTAAAAATGCATGTTGATGTGAACCAAATGGCATGCACAAACATGAGTGATCATGTCAGCACATTTTGTGAGAACCCCAAACTGGACAGAGTAGAATGAAACGATAGTAGAAGTAAACCCCCAAGCAGTAGAAGGAAAGATAGGTGTGCATATTTATTTATACAATAAATCATTATACACTGAATAAATGAAATTTAGCAAACTTGTACTGCTGCTTGTAATCTGTATGTATTTCATAGACTGTTTGCTGGGTACATATAAAGGAGCACATACTATGATTCAACTTACATACATTTCAAAATACAAAAGTAGTATCATATGTTGTTCAAGTCAGGGTGTGCTTTCTTCAGGGATGCGGGTAGACTTAGAGTGGACACAAGCAGACCTGAGACACGAAGGTGCAGCTTTCTGGGTGTTCGGGCCTAGACTTCACACATTTTTTATCTAAGCTGCATTGTAAGAAGACATTTGATTAAAAAAAAATGCCTTTCCTCTAGGTAGGAAACAGCAGTCAGTTGTTCTCAGGAAGTTGCAAATAAATCTCATGATACTAAAAATAAAGTATTCTCTTATAACTGAATATATTTATCTTTAAGAAACAGAAATTCCATTTGGGCATGTTTGAACAAGGACTCTACTATCTCAGGTAACAAAAAGTTCAGGGTAGGGAGCTTCAGGTAGAGCTGACACGGTGAGTTAGGCATGGAGGTCCAGTTATTACACAGCTCAGACTCTATGCGGTGCCTGAGTTGATTCCTGATCTTGCCTAACTGCAGCCATCACAGCCTGGCGAGTCTTCAGTGTGTCTGCTATTTCCTGGAAGCTTCCCCTTCTCAAAAGTTTTCTCTTTATGTCCCTAGCAGAAAAAAAAAGAAAATATGATTACAATAAAGACAATCTACTGAATGGAGTAAAATATTAAAACACCTTAACTTGGACAAAGGGTTCATGTCTAGGGCACACAAAGGACTCACAAAAAAAATCAACCCCCCAAATTAGCATGCCCATCAAAAAAAATAAGAAAAGGACCTCAGAGACAGTACAGTGGGTAGGTGCTTGCCTTACATGTGACTGATCTGGGTTTGATCTTCAACACCCCACCTGGACTCCTAGCACTTCCAGGAGTGATTCCTGAGGAGTAATTCCTGAGTACAGCTGGGTGTAGTCCCCAAATAAAAAGAAAAATAGAGCTTATGACATACCTCTCCAAAGAAGATATACTATATATGAAAGGCTCAATATTTCCAATTATCAGAGAAATACTAATCAAAATAATCTTAAGTTATTATCTCATACTAGTGAGAATGGGCTGGAGCAATAGCACAGTGGGTAGGGCGTTTGCTTTGCACACAGCCGACCCAGGTTCAATTCCTCCATCCCTCTCAGAAAGCCCGACAAGCTACCGAGAGTATCCTGCCCTCATGGCAGAGCCTGGCAAGCTCCCCATGGCATATTTGATATGCAAAAAACAGTAACAACAAATATCACAGTGGAGACGTTACTGGTGTCTGCTTGAGCAAATCAGTGAACAATGGGAGGACAAGTAGTGACAGGCAGTGCTCCTGGTGAGAATAGTCTATACCAAAAAGACCTCAAAATGTAAGTGTTGGTAGGAATGTGGAAGAAAGAAACTCTTATTCACTGTTGGTGGAAATTTAAACTGCTTCAGCTTCTTTGGAAAACATTGTGGAAATTTCTAAATATTAAAATCGATCAATAACAGTGATTTTCAACTATTGGTCCTCTGAAACAGTGTCAGTTCACAGAAATTTTATGCTGGCTGGTAAAAAGTTATTGATACCCAATACATATGTAGCATACGGAAGTCAGCCCAGCACTGTCTCTGAAATAACTCTGAAGCCATGATCGTTAAATACTCTAGCAAAGAAGCAGCAGATTTTGCACAAACATTATGTGATTTAAATATTGCTTTCTCAAAAGTTCAAGGCATTCTATTATTAGCGTTTCTATGTACTGCTCAACTTCTATTTATTTTAAATTTCAATAACTACAAAATTTTTATTTATAATAATAGATTTGAAAATGAATACATAAGATACTACTATAAATAATGTGTTTTTGAAATTTTTTGCCTTGGCAGTTTGTGAAATGTTTCTCCTATTTTCACTGTTTTTCAGGGTAAGAAGGCTGAAAACTACTATAATACGTGGTTGAACAATCCCACCCTTATTCAAAGAACAAAAAAGACAAATTCAAAAGTATCTACATATACCTATGTTCAATGAAGCACTATTTAAAGTAGCCAAGATCTGAAAACAACACAAATGTCCAAGAACAGATAAGTGAAGACAGAAGTTATGGTAATGTCACAGAGAGATGGAGGGGGATGGATAACTTTTAATGTGAGTTAAAAAGACACTAGCTCCAAGCTAAAACCAGCACAAAGCAAGAAGCATGAAGGCCTTTGAATTTTAGCTCCCGTCTGAGGAGCCTGGAAACTTCTAGACCCAGAATAGCCACTGGATCTCACGGGAGCAGAAGCTTTTGACTACAGGGAATTCAATGCTTTTCCAATTAAAATTCATAATTAACTCCTAGATGTGGACAGAATTCCAGACCCAGGTTACATCCATATATAACCCCAGCCTTGAAATCACCGAGTGATTTCTTCTCCACTCTGGAGAAGCCCCGTTCTCTCATAAGCATGCAACCCTCTTTCCCTCCCCTCATGTTTCTCAAATAAGCTTATGTTATTATCAATCTCCTTCTTGAAAGTCTTTTCTGCAAGAGTAGGCAATGGACTGAGGGGAAAACCATCAGAAGAAAGACTGATTTTCCTTTTCCTGAAAGGAGTGATTGCTGGATTGAGCTCTACAGCTTCTCGAGACATCCTTGGGTGGTGGGGATGAATTCCTGTGCAGTAAAGCTCAAGTGGGGCTAAGGCAGTTTGACGAACTACATGTGGAATTCCTGAGAGGCAAGGTCTGTGCTGTGCAAATTCTCAGAGCAGAATTTCTCTGCCAAGTCCTGGCCCTCCCAGACACTTCCCTGGTGCCCCGAGTGGGTCCAGAAAAAAAGTGGTAGATTCCACTCTTGACTCTTCCACCTCTCTTCCCACTTCACACAAGTCACCAGAAACTGTAATATAGACACAGTGGAATACTATTCAGCAACCAAAAAAGCATAAAATACTGTTTTCTTTTTATCCCCAAGCCTGGCTTCTCTCTTGAGCACATATTCTTGTCTTTCTCTCTTACGTTTCTCTAAGTTTCTTTCACTGAAAACTATTTTGCAAATAAATAAATTTTAAAAATTAAAACCATTTTGCCTTACTTAAAAGATACTGCCTTTTGCTACACTATAGATGGAACTGGGGTGGGTCATATTAAGCAAAGTAAGCCAGAAGGACAAAGTTGAATTCTGGATCATCTCATTTATAAATGGTGTATACACATATTTATATATTAAACAAGGAAATAGACACTGTTGGATATAAATAAACCCCCTAAACTCTGACCAGAGAATGGGTGTTACCAAGGTTGGGGATAATGTGCTGAAATGGTCAGTGTTGAGGAACTTTGACAATGTGGTATGTCGACATTATTCCTCTGACACATTTAAACATTCAAACTCTTACCCTCCTGCAGACCAATGTTACCTCAATAAAAAGTAAATTGAAAAAAGTCACTTCAGAATAAATGTTGTCTGTCAAATTCAAACATAGAATTGCTATCATTTGACTAATAGTACTCAATCACAATTGGGGTGGGGGAAGTCAATATATTTACCTGATTGTCTAAATACACAAAAAATAAAAGGCCGGCGGTCAGGCCGCTTCCCCACTCCACGAAGGTTGATGGAGGTGGTCAGGCGAAGGAAGGAAACGAGGCCAAGCTGGTTGGTCTTAGCAGCAGTTTATTACATGGAAGAGATGTATGTCATGGAGGCCTCAGGAATCCTCAAGCACGTGCGCGCCTTTGTTCTCTCTGCTTCTGTCCTCAGCCCCATCTTCCCAGGTTCTCTGGTGCATGGGTCCCCCTATATAGATCATAGACCCTCTAAAAGGCGCATTACAGTGATGTCATCAAAAGGAGTTACAGAAAGAACATTGAGGCGGCAAACCATACATTGTTTCCTTACATCCACATTGTTTCCTTACATCCACAGGCCAGTAATACTGGCCTCCAGAAAGAAGATACAAAGCCAAGCTGAAACCTTTCACAAGCACTTTCACAAGCTGCAAGCACCTTGATTTGCATCCCAAAGACCAGCCTGGCTAGAGCTGGGAATCTACATCCCAAAGATCAATCCTGGCTACCACCTGAGATCTGCATATCTAAGACCAGCTAGGGTTCTGAGAGAAAAGGGGAAACTGTCTCAATATACTGGAATTATTTACTGAAGACAGTTTGAAGGGGAGAAAGCAGTCTCATCCAAGCTAGTCAGGACACACAGGAAACTGCTTCTAGGACATGTTTCTCCTCTCCCTGTCCAACCAACATATAAGCATACATAATATTAATCATTTTGTATGGACACAGTAAGAAATACTTTGGGCTTATAGAATTGCTCTCCTAGGGCCATCTCGATCTCAGACTGCAGTGCTCAGGCCAGATATCTTTCCTATTCCTAGCAGCAGGGCCCTAGTCTCATCGTTACTATTGGATCATGACATCATTTGCCTATGATCAACCTCTTAACTTATAGTTAAGAATCGTGGCACCTTGGCCTGGCCCATCGCGATGCCAGGGTAGCACATAACTTACCGGCTTGCCCTGGTTCCATCCAGTCCCACGTCGGGACCCTGCCCTTGGAGTGCTAGGAAGTGAGGGCAACTGAGGCTTAAGCTGAGAAGACAGATGCCTAGGAGTGAATAATATTCAAAGCCAATTAAATCCTAAGTTATAAAGCATAATATTAATTAATTGTCTTCCTGTATCTATACAAAAGGACATTGCATTAAGGCAAACTGCTCAAAAGACATAAGGAGAGGAGAAAGGCAATATTAACTTACAGTACAGCTTCAGTGTCTAAGAAGGCTGAGACCTTACAAATTGGTTGGGGAAGAGAGCATAGAAGTGGTTACAAGCAGACAAAGTAATGGGAGTGACTCGGGAGCACTGTGATGATTGCGATTCCGATAAACCTAAGCTCCGTGTACTCCAACACCTGATCCAATTAACTAAGGTTTCATTTACAAAGGTTAGCTGTGTGATTCAAGTTACAATAAACAGAACACATATGTTTTTGTAGATAGGTCTAGGAAATGGTTGATGAGAAATCCTATAAACCTGCAATCCTAATATTCAGATTCATGTTTGCTTCATTTTTACAAGATAGAAATTTTGCTACCTATTATAATAATACGAAGTATGTATACATATTACACACACATAACTGGAGTTAGACTATTCCTTACACTGGCATTTAAATCTCTTCTGTTATTTTGTTTTGTTTTGTTTTAATGCTGGAAATTACCTGATTGTGGATACAAGAATTTCCCAAGTTTGGCTGTGCCCCACGACCTCCTGAAAAGCTGAGTTTCTCGCTCTTTCCCACTCATCATTGTGAGCCAGAACTCCTGGGTGTAGTGCTGCATTTTCAAAAAATTCCTGGTGATCTGGCCTTTTGTTGGACATTTTGTGTTTCTGCCCATGGAAGCATCCAGAAAAAGCACCCATGGGCCAGGACCATCTTATCATATGGTAAGATCCGGGACCCTGCATGGCTTGTGCGCCAACGGTCTTTCAGGCTTTTTCTTGAATATGATGTAGCCTTGGCTACTTGCTGTTGATATGCAGTTGAGAGGACCTCAGGAAAGAGGAAAGACTGGCTAAATGCTTCTTCCTATTGTTGGGATCGGGAGTTCCCTAGCCCTGGGAGGCGCGGAGAGACCAGATAGACACAATTCCTGCAGGAGTAAAAACGGGATTTATTTAGACCAGCATGCTGGGGCTCCGCAGCATACCCCAAAAATGGGCAGTGGCTGAGAGCCCTGAAAGAATCCATATTAGGGCATCAAATTTTTGTGTACTTTAGCTAACTTGCAACATTGCTTTCTGTAAAACTGCTTGGCTGCTTTGCACCTGGGGGAGAGGGGACTTGGAAAGTGATTTACTGTCCCTGAAATGTATTGTCTCAGTAAAGCACCCTGCAGATTTGAGTAAAGGATAACTCAGGATGCGGGTGGTTGGGGGAAATTGCCCATTCCTGGAATGTATTGTCTCACTAAAGCACCCTGCAGACTTGGGTAACTCAAAAGGAGGATGGTCAAGGGAGATTACATAAGGCTTAATGATTCCAGCTATAACCTTGCTTGTGCTGACAATCGATGTACGTAAATGCTGATCTTTGAATCTATAGGCTAAGGAGTGAGGTACTTTTAAATGGATTGGTTAAGAAAGTATATGTTGTTACAAATCTATTGGCTATGAAATGCGCGGGCTTTGCTGTAACGGCCAGTGAAGGCCTATATAAGATCCCCTTTGAAGAAGTTCGGGGCTCTCAGCCACTGCCCGTTTTTGGGGTATGCTGCGGAGCCCCAGCATGCTGGTCTAAATAAACCCCGTTTTTACTCCTGCAGGAATTGTGTCTATCTGGTCTCTCCGCGCCTCCCAGGGCCAGGGAACTCCCGATCCCAACAGCCCCAAACTTCTTCAAAGGGGATCTTATATAGGCCTTCACTGGCCGTTACAGCAAAGCCCGTGCATTTCATAGCCAATTGATTTGTAACAACATATACTTTCTTAACCAATCCATTTAAAAGTACCTCACTCCTTAGCCTATAGATACATCGATTGTCTGCACAAGCAAGGTTATAGCCGGAATCATTAAGCCTTAGGTAATCTCCCTTGACCATCCTTGTTTTGAGTTACCCAAGTCTGCAGGGTGCTTTAGTGAGACAATACACTCCAGGAAAGGGCAATTTCCCCCAACCACCGGCATCCTGAGTTATCCTTTATCCAAATCTGCAGGATGCTTTACTGAGACAATACATTTCAGGAACAGTAAATACACCTGAATCCTGTCACACTTGGTTTAGAAAGAAGTTATGCCCTGTTCACTTTCCAAGTCCCCTCTCCCCCAGGTGCAAAGCAGCCAAGCAGTTTTACAGAAAGCAATGTTGCAAGTTAGCTGAAGTACACAAAAATTTGATGCCCTAATATGGATTCTTTCACTATATGTTGCCATGTTTTGTTGACACCTCACAGGGCACCTAACTCAGCTCCCACTACTGACTACCCTTCTAATGCCACCCACAAGTCCCTGTTTCCTCTTGTCAGCATCTTTGGTTACTTCCAACCTCTCCAACTCATCCATAAAGGCTGCTCCCTGCTGCTGTGTCTTGCGACAAAGCACCTCAAAAAGAACACCACACAGAGAATGCATCACAGTGCACAGATCAGAGAGCACACCAGAGAGCACCTCAGAGAGCACACCTTACAGACCATACCACAGAGAATGTCTCACGGCACACATCTCACAGAAAACACCTCACAGAGCACACCTCAGGGCATCCAACACTGCACACTTTACGTTGCACACCTCACAGAGAACACCTCACAGGACACATCAAAGAATACCTCACTGTCTCACAGGTATTCCTTCAGTCATAGCCCTAGTCTCCCTGCAGGACTTGAGAACTTGTTTTACTAACACCAGGCAGTACTGTCATGGTTCAGGATCCATCTCACATCTGATGCTTCTGGTGGCCTTCTTCAACCCTTTAACAATGGCAGACTACAGAAAACTGGTGGTTGAAGACCAGTGGCTTATGTCATTATCCTCTTCTCTGCCCTGGTTGACAGCCTTCAGCCAGTGAACCTCTCCTGTGGTCTCCCAATGTTGTTAGATCTGTGGGCTGGCCTGGTGATGAACACATTTCATAGCCTGGCTACTGACAAAGCAAGCCTCAATTTTCCCTCACTGGCTGCTGGTGAGGCCTCATTTTAGCTGTCACCATCCCACAATCTCAACACTCTTGCAATCTTCCAGCACTATCTCTATGACTGAGAACCCACAGTTTTCTCAGGGCCCTGGATTATGCGCCAGGCCTGTGCCTGAGATAATGGGTTGCATTTAATCCAGTAGTCAAATAAAAAGTAGACGCTTTTAAATAAACAGACATCTCACACCAGCCCAAGTGGGAATGCAAGATGCTCATCTTATCTTAGTAGCAAAAAAGGCCCTAAAGTAACCAGACAGCTCTGTGAAACCGATGGGAATACTCTGATACTTTGTTGGGTAAGAAGTACACTGATGATGGGTGTGGTGTTGGAATTCTGTGCATGAAAAACCATTGTTAATAGTATTGTAAACCACATCATCTCAAATATATATATTTATATATATTTGTATATTTTTGGGTCACACCTGGCAATGCTCAGGGGTTATTCCTAGGTCTACCCTCAGAAATTACTCCTGGCAGTGCTTGGGGGGACCATATAGGTGCTGCGGATTGAACCCAGATAGGCTGCAAGCAAAGCAAATCCCCTCTTCACTGTACTATAGCTCTGGCCCCTAAATTTTTTTAATCAAGTGAAAAAAAGAAACACACAGACTCAATTTTCCTAGAAACTTCTCCCCTGTCCCCAGATGAGACACAAAGATTGAGCCCTTTTTTGTTAAGTACCTTTCCAAATGGGGAGTTCCCTTCCTTTTCCTTCTCTTCCCCTCATCCCCCCATCCCCATACCTTCCCCTTTCTTTCTTTCTTTCTTTCTTTCTTTCTTTCTTTCTTTCTTTCTTTCTTTCTTTCTTGTTTGCTTGCTTGCTTGCTTGCTTGCTTCCGCCACACCTATAGGTGCTCAGGGGTTATTCCTGACTCTGCACTCAGGAATCACTCCTGGAAATGCTTATGGGACCATATGGGGTCCTGGGGATTGAACATAGGTCAGCTGTATGTAAGGCAAGCATCATACTTGCTGTTCTACTGCTCCAGCCCCTCTTTCTCTTCTTTTCAATTAACTTCTCTATCAGCTCAGACGCTGAGTCGGAGCATCTTATCACTCCTTTCTCTGTCATCCCACTTAGAAGAGTAAAGAACCCAGGAACCTCTGGCAGACACAGCACCCCTGCCAGCACTCCTGAAGCTCAGCTCCACCCGCCCTCTGCGTCTTGCACTCTCAGGCTGCCTCCCAAGTCACTGTGTGCGGGAGACTGGAGTTGCATACCAAATGTGTCAGTTGGGAACTGGGCTCTCCCCACACCATCACCAAGCCTAGCTCTGCATACACCCTCCCTTGCTTCACAGATGCGAGAGTAGACACAGACAGATGCTGAATGCAAAGAAACTTTAGAGGGAGTGATGATGTGGGTCTACCAGCTTAGTTCTTTAGATCATTACCGCATTCCAGATGCTTTCTTTCTAAAAACATGGATTAGTCCAGAGCTCTCACATAGGGGCTGGAGAGATAGTACAGCAGGTCGGGCATTTTCCTTGCATGTGACAAACCTGGGTTTGATCCTCAGCACCACATATAATCCCCCAAGTCCTGCCAGGAGCGATCCTTGAATGCAGAGTCAGGAGTGAGCCCTGAGCATAGTTGGATGTGACCTTCTCAAAACAACAAAGTTGAGCAAAAGAAGAAAAAACAAAGAAACCAAAGCTTTCACATAAACACAGTGCTCTTGAGAGAATTCATACCCTCAGCCTTCCTCTAGGGTGGGATGGGCAGCGGGGAGCATTTAAGCTGACAGGCAGAAGAAAGCAACCTCTTTCTGAACTAGAACTCAGGGTTTCTGTGCCAAGTACCAGTGTTCTCATCTCTTTCAGTGCAGATGATTTCATTGTCACTTCCCTTCATGAAACAAATGTCAGTATCTGCATTTTTTCAGATAAGGAAAATGAGATTCAGAAAAGGCAGATAACTAAAATGCGAGGCCATAATGGTTATAAGTGGAATAAGGGTTTTGAACCTCAGTTTTCTGCCATCCAAATCATGGTGTGGCATGGGGCATTTCCCTGCCCTCACTTGGCTCTGCTTTCTCTCAAAGTTCCGGGACTACAGCTATTAAGCTATCTACCCACATGTCTTTCTAGACTCCCTGAAGCCTATGACCTAACTGACCCTTATGTCATCTTCTGTCCTATGTGTCCTTTGCTCCTTCAACTTTCCCTCTCCACCTTTCCCAACTCTGTACACAAGGCTGTCTTCACACTGTTTGTCCTGAGAAGAGATGTCCGATCTCAGTGTCGCTGAAAGAGAGATGACAGGAAGCACCTTGTAATGTATATTGGGAGCAAAACACTGTCTGTAACCTAGACCAGACCAAAGGCATGAAAGTCTTTGACATGGGACCATCTGAGGAGTTCTAAGGTTGTTTTTCTTTTTGTTTGTTTTTAAAGCTTTTCAGTTTTCTGGGGTGGAAAACCTTTTTTTTTTTTTTAATTTTTTATTAGTGAAATACCATAAGGTACAGTTGTAGACTTACAGACTTTCGTGCTTGGGTTTCAGTTATACAATGATAGAGCATCCATCCCTCCACCAGTGCCCATTCTCCACCACCAGTGATCCTAGTAGCCCTCCCACCCCCACACCCCATCCCCCCACCTTACCCCGCCCTGTGGCAGGGCATTCCCTTTTGCTCACCCTTTCCTTTAGGTGTTGTAGTTTGCAATAGAGGTTTTGAGTGGCACTGTGTTCGATCTACAGTCTACTTTTGGCACGCATCTCACATCCCGAGTGAGTACTCCAAACATCCTTTACTTAGTGTTCCCTTCTCTATCTGAGCTGCCTTTTCCCTCAGCATGTGAGGCCGGCTTTCAAATTCTGGAGCAGACTCCCTGGTACTTATCTCAATTATTCTTGGGTGTTCGACTCCCATTCTGTTACTTTATACGAGATGGAAAACCTTTTAGCTACACAAGTCCAGGCCCAGGACATGGCTGGATCCCTACTAAGACAGGTCCACAGCTGGACACAGTGGCCATGCTAGGAATGTAAAAAAAAAAATCCATAGCCCCTAGCTCACTCTTTTGATAACTACCCTAGCAACAGACTTGATGGGGGGAGTTGTTAGGCAAAATTGTATATAATGTGCAATTTGCCAGCATCTTTCCCAAAGATGTGCACTTTCTCAGCCTGTGACCTCTTTTGCCCACATCTCTCCCCGAGACATGCCCTTTTCTTATAAGGAAAATGAGATTCAGAATGTGTTCACCTTCTTGGGTTTCACTGCATATCTACTTGGGATATATACTTTGCTTTTCCCAATCTGGAGAAACCAGAGTTCTCTCATGAACATCTCTCTCTTTCTCTCTCTCTCTCTCTCTCTCTCTCTCTCTCTCTATATATATATATATATATATATGTATATATATATATGTCCTAATTTCCCAAATAAACTTGTTTAATTTCACTATGAATCTCCTAAACTTATTTTCTGGAAGGGAAGGCAATGCACCTAGAATGGGTAAGACTTACTTCCTTTCCTGCAGAGAGCAGCTCACACTCCAACTTGACTTCCAGAGCTCCTTGGAAATTAGGTGTTAGGGATCATTTCTTGATCGTTTCCAGAGGAGAGCAAGTGTGACTCAGGTGCAGTTTGATAATCACCTGGTGAAGCTGGCAAGATACATGATCTGTCCAGTGAGGATGCTTATCACAGCCTCTCTTCAGTTCTAAAGCTTCCCAGGCATGTGCCCAGGAGTGTGAAGGAGAGAGGGGAGTGTTGGACTTCCCTTTAAAGGCTGCTACATCTCGCCTTCCCGCTTCACATAAGTCACCTGAGGAATCCCACTCTCTCCAGTGGGAGTTGCTGCTCCCACCAGCAGGGCCAGCAGGACCAGGCGGCATGGAGAGACTCAGCATTGTGAGGAGGGGATCGGGGTGCCTGTCAGGGCAGTTGGACAGTGGTGGCCATTGTAATGGGCTTTCAGCGCTTGTTGTGTACACAATGGCCATTTTCTCTCTCAATCATCTGCTGGCCTATCTGGCTGTTTCCTGCTGCTGAAATCCAGTAATAGAGAATGACGGAAGAACCATTGTGTTTCTCCCCAAACAGATTGAGGTTTGTCAGTCCTAACTCAGATGGGATGTCCTCTTTTAGCATTTCCAGTGCTATCGCCCCTGCTGCTTCTTATTCGGCTTTAACAATAGCAGAAGAGAAGCCAGGGATGGCCAAGAGCAGAGCTCAGCATGGCAGGGGCCTCCAGGATGTGCTGGGGTCAGAGGCTTTTCCCTCTTGGAGAATATCTTCATTCCCTGCCTTAAACTTGAGTACCTCTAGGCCAGTCCAGAGTAGGGAAGGACACAGGCTTTTCCTGGACTTCTTAGCTGCCCGTCGAGCCTTTACTCTCATTACTTGAGTCAGGCCTCACTGTAAGGCACCTGCAGCAGCTATGCCTTTTGGAAGACATTAGCTCATGGAATAGGAGTTCTGTATCTGTAGTACATATGGACTGCCTGAGGAATCATGTGAAAATGCAGACCTGGACTCAGCTGCATTTTGCATTTCTAGCAAACTTCCAGGTAAGATCAATACTCTCACTCTGGGACCAATTTTTTACCACTGAAGGTGTGGAGATTGAGGTTGGCAGAATAGTGTGTGGGTAAGGTGCTTACCTTGCATGTGGCTGACCTGTGTTTGATTCCTGGTACTTCATATGGTCCCATGAGCATCACTAGGAGTGATCCCTGAGTGCAGAGTTGGGAGTAAGCCCTGAAAGCCTCTGGGTATGGCCTAAAACAAAACAAAAAGATGAGGAGATTAGCTCAGAACTGTGACATTGACAATTCTTCCCTATGTCTGACAGTGGGGCCCGTGTTGTGGTGCCTGGAAAGCATCTCCCTCCCTCCCCCCTCCCTCCTCTCATTCCTTCCCTCCCTCCCTCCCTCCCTCCCTCCTCTCATTCCTTCCCTCCCTCCCTTCCCTCCCTCCCTCCTTCCCTCCCTCCCTCCCTCTCTCCCTCCCTTTTCCCCTCCTTCTCCCCCTCCCTCCCTCCCTCCCTCCCTCCCTCCCTCCCTCCCTCCCTTCATTCCCTCCTCCCTTCCTCCCTTCCTCCCTTCCTCCCTTCCTCCCTTCCTTCCTCCCTCCCTCCCTCCCTCTCACCCTCCCTCCCTCTCTCCCTCCCTTCCTTCCTTCCTTTCTTCCTTCCTTGGGACCCTGGCAATGCGTATTGGGAGGAAAACAGTCTGGAACCTTAACTCTAAACCTGTCCAAAGGCATTGAAAACTTTGAGATACAGGACCTGTCTTAGGAGCTCAGAAAAACTCTTGGAATTCAGAATCCAATATCACAGGATGCCTGAACCCTTGGGAGGAGAGGCACCACTTTTGGAACAAAGACCATGCTATAAATATCAAAGAAGACCATAACGGCTTCAAGCTTACTCCCTTGGCATCCACCCTAGCACAGATTTGGGGGGCATTTGGGAAAACTATCTATAAACTAACTTGGCAGAGAAAGAGCAGGCATTTCCCCATTCTGGGAAAGTGGCCCACATCTCAGCTGAGTTGTGTGCTTTCTTACTTCATGGCATGGATTCTCCATTTTGGGAACTCACTGCAGCTCTACTTGAGACACGTCCTCGGTTCTGTCCACAGGGGAGAAACCCATGTTCTCTCTCGAGTAAGAAACTCTCTCTCTCCCTCCTCTCATTTCCCGAAAAACTTACTTTACTAGACATAATGCAAGTTTCCTCCTGAAATTCTTTTCTGTGAGTGAAGGTAATGTTCCTGGAAATCCAGGGTAGAATTTGGATTGATTTTTCCTTTCCTGCAAAGAGCAGTTCCTTGCTCCAGCCTGAGTCTCTCAGTTCCCCCAAGAATTGGGTGTCAGGGATTATTTCCCAAGCCAGGCAGAACAAGTGGAGCCCAGGTGCAATTTGACAACTGCCTTGTAGAGCTGATGTGCTGTAAGTTGCATACTTTTCAGGGGCTTAGAGCAGACTCATTCATCCTAAACTTACCCAGGGCACTTTCCCAGGTGACAGAGGTGGGTACAGAGGGAAGATGTAGACCTCTCTCTCCTCCCCACTTCACATAAGCCACTTTGCCATACTTAGATCAATTTTCAAGAAGTGTCTGCTATTGTTCTGGAATGAGGATACTGCAGGCGTGAGGAGAGACTATTTCTGACAGACAATGTAAGACAGACAATGTAAGTGAGATGAAGGAAACGCCAGGCGTTCTTTTCCCAGAGCAGTATACTTTGAACATATGCAAGTTCCTGAAAAAGGAATAGGGAGTGGGACCCCAGAGAAGAGAAGTAGCATCAGAGGTGAGCACATTCTAGAAGTTGCAACAGGACCTGGGGTGGACAGGAACTGGTGACTAGCCTAGTACTTTAAACCTGAATGAGAATCTCCTGCTCTACTCACTGAGCTACTGGCCGTGCTTTATACCAACACAAAACTTTGGTCTCCAGTCAGTCGCCATGCAGAATTGGTGACTCTGCTCAGTTCAGATCTATCCACCCCTAAAAACTCACCATTCCTGAGCTCCCCACAAGTCATGACCTGACAACTCCATAATCTGGTTCGTTCAGCTCCCAGTGGATTCAAACAGAGATGAGATGCACCTGTAGTTCCAGTGAATTTCCCATGAAACAGCTCATTATTTGAACTCTTTAAAATTTTAAAATTAAGATTTTAAATTTTAAGTTAAGTTAATTTTTTGGAGTGTGGGAGCACCTCCACTGTGGTGCTCAGACTTACCGAGAACCACTACTGGTGAGATTGAGGGGCTCATATGGGGTGCTGGAGATCAAACCCACGTTGCCATGTGGATGGAAACTTACCTGCTTTTATGTCTCTCTGGATCCCATTTTTCAGCTCTTGAGCAATCCTAAGGGTAGGATATGGGGCTTAAATGACACAAAGATAACCTCTCCCCCAATTTATCCTCAATAATTTTATCAGAGAATTGTCCTCAGAAGTCTTTTTCTTCTCCTTGAATCTGCTTGTAGGATCCTTGGTAGATGCCTCTTTAACCTATGAAGACTTGAATATAACACATCTGTTATAAAATATTATGTATCAATTTTTATAAAAAATATGACAGGAAGTATTAGTGCTTCCACTTAAATTTGACTGAAAGTGGTACAGAGAAGTACTCTAACTTTCTTTATATCTCTGATGGCCATGGCCATGGCACTCAGGTACGGCCTGTTTCCACGTGTGCAGGTTGGGGCTAGGAAGCTTGGAGCTGAATTTGTTGGTGATTTAGCCATGTCTCTGGACCACAGTATCCTCCACTGTTAAAGGAAGATGTATATCATCGGAGCTCCTGTTAGCTCTAACTCAGCTGACTCCTGTGTGCCTGTGTGCGTGGGGACATGTAAAAAACTATGCACGCTGAAGGTTGTGTGTTCGCGGGCTCTCTGGACAGCTCTATCTCACCGCCCGCGTTCCCTAGAGCCGCTGTGTGTGGCCTGCATCGGGACGGGTTATGGAGGGCCTAGGTTCTCTCAAGCACATGTTCCCCTTGCAAGTCTCTCGGTAGTCCATCTTTCAGCCCCTGCTCTCTCCTTCTTCAGCTCCCTTCTAGTCTGGCTGACACTCCACCCAGTCAGGTAGCCAAATCAACATAAGAAAGCCCTTCCTGACTGCTCAAGGGCAAGATACCTCTTAAGGTGTTTTTCTCTTTTCCTCAGTCCAATAAACTATCAACTATTTCTGAGGTTATGTAGGAAGGACAGAACAGTGTTATCCTACAGGGACATTCAAGCTTTGTTGTCTTATCGGTGACTGAGTAGGGCTAGCCTGAAGACCCCTTTGTTGCTTTGTTTGTTGAGGAAAGTTAACTGAAGAAGACTGCTTTGTTTTCCACTGCTTCCTAACACTGTCCAGCTTCCCGCAGTGCCATGCTTCATTCTTTCCCTTCTGCTGTTCCAGATGCCCTGAATACTCTTTAATGCACTTTCCACTCTCCAGTTTTGATGTCTTTTGCAGTGTCTCTCACATGCCATATCTTTCACACAGTTAAGAAAGAGGAAGCCTCAGTTTCCCCTTGTCAGCTCCTTGAGCAGTCCCAGTTTTGACTCCTTCCATCCTACATTTTTGACTTTCTGTGAATCCTTGGGTTCTTTCTGATACATAGGAAATTAGCAATTGTCCAACATAAAATTCTGCCGCAGAGTGTAGGATCAGTGAGGTAGCTAAGATAATGGACAATAAGGAAACTAGCCAGACAAGGATCTGTTTGATCCTCCAATTCTCTGTTACATTCTTATCAAACCACAAGAAATGCAAAGAGCTCAATTTTCATTTAAAAGGACACACACACACACACACACACACACACACACACACACACACCCTCACACACACACACACACACATTACACCTTAAACTTAATTTATTTGCATTCTTTGTAACACAGAGATAAGTTTCCTGTAAAAATCCCTCTAAAAGCTACTAAAATAGCAACAAACTGAGCCATAGTTAACTTAGTCCTACACTAAGCTTCTCCCCATATGGGAAGTTAATTTTCCTTTCTTTTCAACTTTCCAATAAACTTTTCTACTTTCTAATTTTAAGTCTGAACACTTTTATTACTCAATGTTTTCATTCTTGAAAATATTGAAGAACCTGGTGGATGAATACAGAGAACCACCCTCACCTCTCCTGCACCAGTAATCACAAATTCTGCTTTCTGGGATTCCCACCATTCCTTACTGATGTTGCAGGAGACTTGACTCCCAGCAGAAGGAGTAGTGAGATTTAGAAATGGGAATTTCTTTTCCCATGAATTGCAAAGAGCAATTCATGACTGTAGCCGGGGTTCCTTGAGTCCCAAAGAAATTGGGTTTGAGGACCAAATCTCACACTGGCAAAACAAGTGGAATTGAGATATGATTTGATGACTGCATTGTGGAGCTGCTGAGACGTGAGGTCTGTGCCATGCAGGTGTCACAGCAGACTCTCATCAGTCCTAGGTTTCCCAGGCACTTCTTGAGTAACCAAGGTGGGTATAAAGGAAAGAAAGAGACCCCTTTTTCAAGATTACTGCTTGTTAACACCCCACTTCACTAGACTACTTACTCCTTCACTGGTGGAGTCACGTCTCTCACCAGAAATAATATCTTAAAATGTCAAGATCCTTATTCATTCAGCAGGATTGCATTGTACAGTGGTCTCGGAGCTGAGCCAGAGACTGGGGATCTGGTGCATTAGATATGCTTCCAGAATTGTATGGACTAAGCCTATGAAGAGGGGGTTCTAGGTCCAAGTATCTGTGCAGAGGAGTGGGGAAGAGGAGTTAATACCTCTCCTGGATCTGAAGCTGCTCTGCAGTGAAGGTGGTATTCAAGTCTTCGAGGTGGTATTCAAGTATCAGAGTAATATAACAGCGGGTAGAACTTGTATGTGGCTTACCTAGCACCTTGTACAGTCCTCAAGTCCCATCAGTAATGACCCATGAGGAAAGAGTCAGGTGTAAGCCCTGAGCACCACTGGATGTGAACCCAACACAAACAAAAGATGTTCAACAGGCAGGCAGCAGAATATCTCTAGACACAGAGCAGCATGGGTCAAGGCACAGACACATTAATTTTACAAACTGCAAATAGTTTGGCATTGTTGCAATGTAAGCATTACAATAGGGTAAATATTTAATAAATTCATTCCTCAAAACCCTAGTGTCTGTGACTTGTAGCTACTGCTGGTTTCCATTGTGTAAATGCTTCCAGTGTGGCTAATTTCAAGTTACAAGATTGTTGTCTGACATATGTGAAGTAGAAAACAAAAGCTAGAAGTCTACTGCTTCCTTCACCTCCCATCTCAGTCTCCTCGGGTAGTGCCTGAGGAAATCTAGTATTGATGGGAGTCCGCCATGAGCTCCTATAAGACCTCACATGTCACTAGGACCAGGAGGAGGTCATCAAATCACACATGGGTTCCACTTGTTTCCCTGTGTGGGAGATGATCCCTGAACCTGATTTCTTGGGGATCTGTGGAACGTGGGCTGGAACAAGGAATTGTTCTTTGTAGGAAACAAAAGTCAGTTTTAAATTCTAACCTGGACTTTGCAGGTCTATTTTTCCTCACAGAAAAGAATTTCAGGAGACAAATAGTGAACTAAAACAGTTTTATTTAGAGAACTATGAGAAAGAAAGAAAATATCACAGTCAGAGGAAAATGTGGATTTCTGCAGAGGGGGAGAAATCTGAATAGCTTTTGAACTAGGTTATATATAGGAATTTTCAAATTGCCTTGACCTGGAGTCTTCTGTGCACATGTAGCTGTCAGAGCATTGGCATAGAGGAAAGTCTTTGGACTTTTAGGGGTTCTCTTCCATGTTTTTACCACAATCTTGTGCTTCTACTGAAGTTTCCACTCTCCTGGGGGTGGGGGATGGGAGATTTCCCCTGAGTCCACACCAAAGCCAGCTGGGTTTTCTCAAGCTCCAGTCCCTTTGCCCACAAAGTGGGTCTGGTCATCATACTTTTTTCTGTCTTTGGGCTCGAGGCAGAGTAATTTTTTTTAAATCCCATCTTACTTTTATTGCTTTCTGAGAATTCATTGCCAGGTCGCTGCCCCCCATCCCCCAACCCTCTCCTCCAATTTACCTGCCTACTTCCAAATCTCAAGTCTGACCTGAGAGGAGATGCACACTTTGGCGTGGTCTTGAACCAGTGCCAGTTGTACTGAGCAACATACAGAGGTGTCTGAAAGATGAGGGCTGCTAAGTATCGGCATTAGAACGTAACCTCACAAAGTCGAGGACCTTTGGTCTTTGGTTCATTGCTGCATCCACAGTGCTTTATGAGTGGGAAGAGCTGCAGCAGGGAGCAGCAGACTGCAATTATCGTAGCAGTAGTTAATTATGGGCTGAGCTAAGGCAGGGAGTGTGGTGATGGAGAAAAGGCAGCGATTTTAAACAGGATCTGATGTCATTATATCTGCATTTGAGAAGAATCACTTTTAAGTGCTAAGAATGACTGGGCCTGTGTCCCCTCCCCATGAATTGTTTCATTGTCTCACTTGAATTGTTTTATTGTCTAATCTCCATTTCACTCTTTTTTTTTTTTTTTGGCCTCCTCTGATGAGGACAGACAAGTTCTCCCTGCAAACAAAGTCATTTGGGGACAGCTCTGCTTGCTGTCACTAGCTGGGTCAGCCCTGCAGCTGGCCGAGTGGGTGGTCTTCTCCCACCCACTTGCTGTGCCCTCTGCAGCCTGCTCCTCAGTCCTGAAAAGAGTGAGTTATTTGTGTTATGCCTTTCCAGCCCACAGTTCCTCTTTGCACCATGGTCTCACCCACCAGCCACCCCTGGCCATTGCCTCCTTCCAGCTGACTTGCTTTCCTGAAAGGGTCCTCTTGCTTCTTTTGCATCCCCATACAGGACCTTCTATTTGAGGTTACTTGGACAAAGGGCACAAGACAGCCCTGATGGGTTTGGACTGGAGTTCACAGAGACTGATGTAGGGATTGTGGCTGTTTGCACAATTTCCTGTCCGTTGCCCCTTCCCTGAAGAACAGGATGATTATCTGGTTTGCCTTACAGGGCCTGAACTACTCTCAGCTCTTCCTAATAGTGAGTGTTTTCTTTTTCACAAAATTTAATAGCCATGAGATATACACTTACAATGCTGTTCATGATTGGGTTTCAGCCATAAAGACTCCCAATATCCTTCCCTTCACCAGTGTGCATTTCCCGCCATCAGTGTTCCCAGTTTCCCTCCACCAGCTTATGGCAGGCACTTTTTTCCTTGTGAGTGTATTTTCTCTTGCCAGTGTGGGCTCACCTTTGCACACCTGCTGGGTGTGCAGACACTGCTGTGCCCCAGTAAAAGGTAAAAGGTAAAGGCCCTCCCATTGATCGTCGATTTGCTCGAGCGGGCCCAGTAACGTCTCCACTGGAGACTTTGTTGTTACTGTGTCTGGCATATCGAATACTCTCGGTAGCTTGCCGGGCTCTCCAAGAGGGGCGGAGGAATCGAACTCGGGTCGGCCATGTTGGCTGCGTGCAAGGCAGACGCCCTACCCGCTGTGCTATCGCTCCAGCCCTGCTGCTGTGCCCCAGTAGGGGAGCTTATTAGGGGTTAGGTTGGGGTTAAAGTGCAGCTGAATGTTCCCAGTTCATGTCCTTGTCTTTGGGGATTGCTCTCTACTCGGAACCCTCAACTTTCATTGGTCAGGGGTGTTGAAATTCCCAGTCTCAATTTTCTCCCATCTGAGCAGAGGTACTCAGGTAAACTTGAGAAAGCCGGAGACTATTAGGCCAGGCAAACATGACAACTCTGTAGGGCCCTAAATGTGGAGGATGCCCCTGAGTTTCTCTCCCCGCAGCTTCTCAGTGGAAGAGGGAAGATAAAGCTTCTATCCTGCTTAGTTTCCCTTCTAGCTTGGCAATGAGAGCCCCCAGGCCTCTTGGGCTTCTGAAACCTGCTTTTCTCCTAATGAATTCTTGCTCCTTAATAAAGGGATTTATTAATCACAGTCCACATTGTGAACCTGATTATTTTGCTGTTTGACCAGTTGTCAGTCCTAGGTTCATCTCAGTCGATAACTTCTTTGATGGTGGTGGGGATTGAGGGAATTTCATACAGCATCCCATGTTATCAATTTTAAAGATGGGAAGTTGCTAATAAAGCAGACTGGGATTTCTCCATTTGGAGCAGATGCACCTCATTCGTTTTCTCGTTCTGTCATTATCAGAGTGCTTCCTTTTCTGCCAGCGAATTACCTTACTCAGTGTAAGACTGTTTGGGCTTGGTCCTGAAACTCAGCTCAGGAACACTGCCACAGGAGACCAGTGAGCAGCAGGGGACCCACTCGTTCTGTATTTTCTTACAAGTTATTGCTTCTTGGAGAAATTTCATTAATGTCTCCAATGACCCTTTGCTTATTTCTAGATCAAAATCAATCATCGTGATTGCTCTTGAGGTAATGCAAAAAATCTTTAGGAAAAAAGACAATTTTCTCTGCAGCTGTGATGAGGTGGGTCATGGTGACTGACTATTCTTCAGTGGCACCTCTGACATCATAGGACAAGGTTTCTTTGTAGCTGTAACAGGAAGGATCTGGGCCACTGACTGTGCTTCTCCAGTGGGACCTCAGACACCACTGCTGGAGTCACCTTCCCCATGTTTGCTTTCCTTGGCTAGAGAAGCTGAGTTGACCTACCGCCTGACTCTTTCAGCCTCTGGTTTCTGAGCCCCAGAGAGACTCTAGATTTCCTTGGAATTGGGGAGAGGAGGCACTGATGAGATAGCATCCAGAGGGACACATCTTCTCTCTCATGTGACCCCACTCTCTGTTGCCCTCCCCAACCAGGAGGTGATATGAGGTTAAATTCCTTCACCTGTTTCTCCTCCCATTCACTCTGCTTTGGGGGTTGGCCACCCTCTTGACCTGAGAATCAACTCTCTTTGTTGGCTTGAAGTTCTTTTTTTTTTTTTTTTTTTTTAATTTATTTATTTATTTATTGAATCACTGTGGGAAAGGTTACAAAGCTTTCAGGTTTATGTCTCAGTCATGCAAATATCAAACACATTTCCCTTTACCAATACTTATTTTTTACCATGAAGAACCCCAATAAAACCCCACCCCCCACCCCTCCCCGTCCCTGTGAAGCAGATGAATTCTAGTTAACACTCTATCTGCTTTGATTAGATTCATTGTTTCAATAAAAGATTCACCACTATTATTTAGAGTTTACCCCCCCGCCCAAATCAGACATGCTGAAAAAGCATTGTGAAGTGATTTGCTTTCTACGGCTGAGTTCAAGAATTAAATGTTGGGTTTGGATTTCTGCTCTTTTACCTATTGACCCTGGAAGTATTTCTACTGAAAGTCAGATAGTTAAGAAATTGGTTTCTGTGTTCTGGAGTCCTGGCCGTGCTGGAGAGCCGCTCGCGGGGGGCAACCGGTGGCCTCGGTAGGGCGTGAAGGGCGGACCGAAACGCCCCCCTTCCCATGAGGTTTTAGTCGCCCCCACACTCCCGGCTCATACATGCTGTCCACAAGGCTCCCATGTGGCCGCCATCTTTCTTTCCAAAGAGGAGAGGGCGAATGGGGCAACACCCTTTCCCCTCCGGCAGACTTGATGGCCTGGATCAATGCAGAGTCCGTTCACTTTTCTGCTCCAAGCTGCTGGGTTCTGCATTAAGTCCTTGTGCTTCTGGGGCCGTGGCCGTGCTGGAGAGCCGCTCGCGGGGGGCAACTGGTGACCTCGGTAGGGCGTGAAGGACGGACCAGAACGCCCCCCTTCCCATGAGGTTTTAGTCGCCCCCACACCCCCGGCTCATACCTGCTGTCCACAAGGCTCCCATGTGGCCGCCATCTTTCTTTCCAGAGGGAGGAGGGCGGAAGGGAGCAACACCCTTTCCCCTCTGGGCAGAAATGATTGCCTGGATCAACGCATAGTCCTTTCACTTTTCTGCTCCAAGCTGCTGGGTTCTGCATTAGGTCATTGTGCTTCTGGGGCTGTGGCCGTGCTGGAGAGCCGCTCGTGGGGGCAACTGGTGGCCTCGGTAGGGCGTGAAGGGCGGACCGAAACGCCCCCCTTCCCATGAGGTTTTAGTCGCCCCCACACTCCCGGCTCATACCTGCTGTCCACAAGGCTCCCATGTGGCCGCCATCTTTCTTTCCAGAGAGGAGAGGGCGAATGGGGCAACACCCTTTCCCCTCCGGCAGACTTGATGGCCTGGATCAATGCATAGTCCGTTCACTTTTCTGCTCCAAGCTGCTGGGTTCTGCATTAAGTCCTTGTGCTTCTGGGGCCGTGGCTGTGCTGGAGAGCCGCTCGTGGGGGGCAACTGGTGACCTCGGTAGGGCGTGAAGGACGGACCAGAACGCCCCCCTTCCCATGAGGTTTTAGTCGCCCCCACACCCCCGGCTCATATCTGCTGTCCACAAGGCCCCCATGTGGCCGCCCTCTTTCTTTCCAGAGGGAGGAGGGCGGAAGGGAGCAACACCCTTTCCCCTATGGGCAGAAATGTTTGCCTGGATTAACGCATAGTCCTTTCACTTTTCTGCTCCAAGCTGCTGGGTTCTGCATTAAGCCCTTGTGCTTCTGGGGCTGTGGCCGTGCTGGAGAGCCGTTCGTGGGGGGCAACTGGTGACCTCGGTAGGGCGTGAAGGACGGACCGGAACGCCCCCCTTCCCATGAGGTTTTAGTCGCCCCCACACTCCCGGCTCATACCTGCTGTCCACAAGGCTCCCATGTGGCCGCCATCTTTCTTTCCAGAGAGGAGAGGGCGAATGGGGCAACACCCTTTCCCCTCCAGCAGACTTGATGGGCTGGATCAACGCATAGTCCGTTCACTTTTCTGCTCCAAGCTGCTGGGTTCTGCATTAAGTCCTTGTGCTTCTGGGGCCGTGGCCGTGCTGGAGAGCCGCTCGTGAGGGGTGACTGGTGACCTCGGTAGGGCGTGAAGGACGGACTGGAACGCCCACCTTCCCATGAGGTTTTAGTCGCCCCCACACCCCCGGCTCATACCTGCTGTCCACAGGGCTCCCATGCGGCCGCCATCCTTCTTTCCAGAGAAGAGAGGGCGAATGGGGCAACACCCTTTCCCCTCCAGCAGACTTGATGGCCTGGATTAACGCATAGTCCTTTCACTTTTCTGCTCCAAGCTGCTGGGTTCTGCATTAAGTCCTTGTGCTTCTGGGACTGTGGCCGTGCTGGGGAGCCGCTCGTGGGGGGCAACTGGTGACCTCGGTAGGGCGTGAAGGACGGACCAGAACGCCCCCCTTCCCATGAGGTTTTAGTCGCCCCCACACCCCCGGCTCATACCTGCTGTCCACAAGGCTCCCATGTGGCCGCCATCTTTCTTTCCAGAGGGAGGAGGGCGGAAGGGAGCAACACCCTTTCCCCTCTGGGCAGAAATGATTGCCTGGATTAACGCATAGTCCTTTCACTTTTCTGCTCCAAGCTGCTGGGTTCTGCATTAAGCCCTTGTGCTTCTGGGGCTGTGGCCGTGCTGGAGAGCTGCTCGTGGGGGGCAACTGGTGACCTCGGTAGGGCGTGAAGGACGGACCGGAACGCCCCCCTTCCCATGAGGTTTTAGTTGCCCCCACACCCCCGGCTCATACCTGCTGTCCACAAGGCTCCCATGCGGCCGCCATCCTTCTTTCCAGAGAAGAGAGGGCGAATGAGGCAACACCCTTTTCCCCTCTGGGCAGAAATGATGGCCTGGGTTAACGCATCGTCCGTTCACTTTTCTGCTCTAAGCTGCTGGTTTCTGCATTAAGTCCTTGTGTTTCTGGGGCTGTGGCCATGCTCCAAACTTAACTCTGATTTTCAGGGAGAAAGATTGGGTGGTTTACTTCTCATTGATCACTTTGTATATAGAGAGATATCGCGCGGCCGCGTAAGCGGCCGCGCGGTTTTGAGAAAAAGTCCTCGTTCCCGCATACTCGAGCTGTGTTTGTAGAGGCTTCTGGTCACCAGGGTTCCATCTGGGGGAGGCGGGATGCGGCGCCTACTCCATCTGGAACTTCCCGGTGCTCTCGGCTCTTTTTGGAACCTGTTTTTTCTTTTTTCTTTTCCTCCGGGATCCCGCACCCTCCATGTGTTCCTTCTCTTATTCTGAACGTT
The DNA here is from genome assembly GCF_029834395.1 of Sorex fumeus. Lineage (NCBI taxonomy): Eukaryota > Metazoa > Chordata > Mammalia > Eulipotyphla > Soricidae > Sorex > Sorex fumeus. The sequence goes on along the minus strand of NW_026606094.1, from coordinate 76,983,385 downwards.
TCAAAGATGGCGCTGGGGGGCGGGCTGTGGGCATGACTTCCGGGATCAGAGGTTACCTGGGAGGTGTAGTCCGGCAGATTTGAGAAAAAGTCCTCGTTCCCGCATACTCGAGCTGTGTTTGTAGAGGCTTCTGGTCACCAGGGTTCCATCTGGGGGAGGCGGGATGCGGCGCCTACTCCATCTGGAACTTCCCGGTGCTCTCGGCTCTTTTTGGAACCTGTTTTTTCTTTTTTCTTTTCCTCCGGGATCCCGCACCCTCCATGTGTTCCTTCTCTTATTCTGAACGTTTCAAAGATGGCGCTGGGGGGCGGGCTGTGGGCATGACTTCCGGGATCAGAGGTTACCTGGGAGGTGTAGTCCGGCAGATTTGAGAAAAAGTCCTCGTTCCCGCATACTCGAGCTGTGTTTGTAGAGGCTTCTGGTCACCAGGGTTCCATCTGGGGGAGGCGGGATGCGGCGCCTACTCCATCTGGAACTTCCCGGTGCTCTCGGCTCTTTTTGGAACCTGTTTTTTCTTTTTTCTTTTCCTCCGGGATCCCGCACCCTCCATGTGTTCCTTCTCTTATTCTGAACGTTTCAAAGATGGCGCTGGGGGGCGGGCTGTGGGCATGACTTCCGGGATCAGAGGTTACCTGGGAGGTGTAGTCCGGCAGATTTGAGAAAAAGTCCTCGTTCCCGCATACTCGAGCTGTGTTTGTAGAGGCTTCTGGTCACCAGGGTTCCATCTGGGGGAGGCGGGATGCGGCGCCTACTCCATCTGGAACTTCCCGGTGCTCTCGGCTCTTTTTGGAACCTGTTTTTTCTTTTTTCTTTTCCTCCGGGATCCCGCACCCTCCATGTGTTCCTTCTCTTATTCTGAACGTTTCAAAGATGGCGCTGGGGGGCGGGCTGTGGGCATGACTTCTGGGATCAGAGGTTACCTGGGAGGTGTAGTCCGGCAGATTTGAGAAAAAGTCCTCGTTCCCGCATACTCGAGCTGTGTTTGTAGAGGCTTCTGGTCACCAGGGTTCCATCTGGGGGAGGCGGGATGCGGCGCCTACTCCATCTGGAACTTCCCGGTGCTCTCGGCTCTTTTTGGAACCTGTTTTTTCTTTTTTCTTTTCCTCCGGGATCCCGCACCCTCCATGTGTTCCTTCTCTTATTCTGAACGTTTCAAAGATGGCGCTGGGGGGCGGGCTGTGGGCATGACTTCTGGGATCAGAGGTTACCTGGGAGGTGTAGTCCGGCAGATTTGAGAAAAAGTCCTCGTTCCCGCATACTCGAGCTGTGTTTGTAGAGGCTTCTGGTCACCAGGGTTCCATCTGGGGGAGGCGGGATGCGGCGCCTACTCCATCTGGAACTTCCCGGTGCTCTCGGCTCTTTTTGGAACCTGTTTTTTCTTTTTTCTTTTCCTCCGGGATCCCGCACCCTCCATGTGTTCCTTCTCTTATTCTGAACGTTTCAAAGATGGCGCTGGGGGGCGGGCTGTGGGCATGACTTCCGGGATCAGAGGTTACCTGGGAGGTGTAGTCCGGCAGATTTGAGAAAAAGTCCTCGTTCCCGCATACTCGAGCTGTGTTTGTAGAGGCTTCTGGTCACCAGGGTTCCATCTGGGGGAGGCGGGATGCGGCGCCTACTCCATCTGGAACTTCCCGGTGCTCTCGGCTCTTTTTGGAACCTGTTTTTTCTTTTTTCTTTTCCTCCGGGATCCCGCACCCTCCATGTGTTCCTTCTCTTATTCTGAACGTTTCAAAGATGGCGCTGGGGGGCGGGCTGTGGGCATGACTTCCGGGATCAGAGGTTACCTGGGAGGTGTAGTCCGGCAGTTTTGAGAAAAAGTCCTCGTTCCCGCATACTCGAGCTGTGTTTGTAGAGGCTTCTGGTCACCAGGGTTCCATCTGGGGGAGGCGGGATGCGGCGCCTACTCCATCTGGAACTTCCCGGTGCTCTCGGCTCTTTTTGGAACCTGTTTTTTCTTTTTTCTTTTCCTCCGGGATCCCGCACCCTCCATGTGTTCCTTCTCTTATTCTGAACGTTTCAAAGATGGCGCTGGGGGGCGGGCTGTGGGCATGACTTCTGGGATCAGAGGTTACCTGGGAGGTGTAGTCCGGCAGATTTGAGAAAAAGTCCTCATTCCCGCATACTCGAGCTGTGTTTGTAGAGGCTTCTGGTCACCAGGGTTCCATCTGGGGGAGGCGGGATGCGGCGCCTACTCCATCTGGAACTTCCCGGTGCTCTCGGCTCTTTTTGGAACCTGTTTTTTCTTTTTTCTTTTCCTCCGGGATCCCGCACCCTCCATGTGTTCCTTCTCTTATTCTGAACGTTTCAAAGATGGCGCTGGGGGGCGGGCTGTGGGCATGACTTCTGGGATCAGAGGTTACCTGGGAGGTGTAGTCCGGCAGATTTGAGAAAAAGTCCTCGTTCCCGCATACTCGAGCTGTGTTTGTAGAGGCTTCTGGTCACCAGGGTTCCATCTGGGGGAGGCGGGATGCGGCGCCTACTCCATCTGGAACTTCCCGGTGCTCTCGGCTCTTTTTGGAACCTGTTTTTTCTTTTTTCTTTTCCTCCGGGATCCCGCACCCTCCATGTGTTCCTTCTCTTATTCTGAACGTTTCAAAGATGGCGCTGGGGGGCGGGCTGTGGGCATGACTTCCGGGATCAGAGGTTACCTGGGAGGTGTAGTCCGGCAGATTTGAGAAAAAGTCCTCGTTCCCGCATACTCGAGCTGTGTTTGTAGAGGCTTCTGGTCACCAGGGTTCCATCTGGGGGAGGCGGGATGCGGCGCCTACTCCATCTGGAACTTCCCGGTGCTCTCGGCTCTTTTTGGAACCTGTTTTTTCTTTTTTCTTTTCCTCCGGGATCCCGCACCCTCCATGTGTTCCTTCTCTTATTCTGAACGTTTCAAAGATGGCGCTGGGGGGCGGGCTGTGGGCATGACTTCCGGGATCAGAGGTTACCTGGGAGGTGTAGTCCGGCAGATTTGAGAAAAAGTCCTCGTTCCCGCATACTCGAGCTGTGTTTGTAGAGGCTTCTGGTCACCAGGGTTCCATCTGGGGGAGGCGGGATGCGGCGCCTACTCCATCTGGAACTTCCCGGTGCTCTCGGCTCTTTTTGGAACCTGTTTTTTCTTTTTTCTTTTCCTCCGGGATCCCGCACCCTCCATGTGTTCCTTCTCTTATTCTGAACGTTTCAAAGATGGCGCTGGGGGGCGGGCTGTGGGCATGACTTCCGGGATCAGAGGTTACCTGGGAGGTGTAGTCCGGCAGATTTGAGAAAAAGTCCTCGTTCCCGCATACTCGAGCTGTGTTTGTAGAGGCTTCTGGTCACCAGGGTTCCATCTGGGGGAGGCGGGATGCGGCGCCTACTCCATCTGGAACTTCCCGGTGCTCTCGGCTCTTTTTGGAACCTGTTTTTTCTTTTTTCTTTTCCTCCGGGATCCCGCACCCTCCATGTGTTCCTTCTCTTATTCTGAACGTTTCAAAGATGGCGCTGGGGGGCGGGCTGTGGGCATGACTTCCGGGATCAGAGGTTACCTGGGAGGTGTAGTCCGGCAGATTTGAGAAAAAGTCCTCGTTCCCGCATACTCGAGCTGTGTTTGTAGAGGCTTCTGGTCACCAGGGTTCCATCTGGGGGAGGCGGGATGCGGCGCCTACTCCATCTGGAACTTCCCGGTGCTCTCGGCTCTTTTTGGAACCTGTTTTTTCTTTTTTCTTTTCCTCCGGGATCCCGCACCCTCCATGTGTTCCTTCTCTTATTCTGAACGTTTCAAAGATGGCGCTGGGGGGCGGGCTGTGGGCATGACTTCCGGGATCAGAGGTTACCTGGGAGGTGTAGTCCGGCAGATTTGAGAAAAAGTCCTCGTTCCCGCATACTCGAGCTGTGTTTGTAGAGGCTTCTGGTCACCAGGGTTCCATCTGGGGGAGGCGGGATGCGGCGCCTACTCCATCTGGAACTTCCCGGTGCTCTCGGCTCTTTTTGGAACCTGTTTTTTCTTTTTTCTTTTCCTCCGGGATCCCGCACCCTCCATGTGTTCCTTCTCTTATTCTGAACGTTTCAAAGATGGCGCTGGGGGGCGGGCTGTGGGCATGACTTCCGGGATCAGAGGTTACCTGGGAGGTGTAGTCCGGCAGATTTGAGAAAAAGTCCTCGTTCCCGCATACTCGAGCTGTGTTTGTAGAGGCTTCTGGTCACCAGGGTTCCATCTGGGGGAGGCGGGATGCGGCGCCTACTCCATCTGGAACTTCCCGGTGCTCTCGGCTCTTTTTGGAACCTGTTTTTTCTTTTTTCTTTTCCTCCGGGATCCCGCACCCTCCATGTGTTCCTTCTCTTATTCTGAACGTTTCAAAGATGGCGCTGGGGGGCGGGCTGTGGGCATGACTTCCGGGATCAGAGGTTACCTGGGAGGTGTAGTCCGGCAGATTTGAGAAAAAGTCCTCGTTCCCGCATACTCGAGCTGTGTTTGTAGAGGCTTCTGGTCACCAGGGTTCCATCTGGGGGAGGCGGGATGCGGCGCCTACTCCATCTGGAACTTCCCGGTGCTCTCGGCTCTTTTTGGAACCTGTTTTTTCTTTTTTCTTTTCCTCCGGGATCCCGCACCCTCCATGTGTTCCTTCTCTTATTCTGAACGTTTCAAAGATGGCGCTGGGGGGCGGGCTGTGGGCATGACTTCCGGGATCAGAGGTTACCTGGGAGGTGTAGTCCGGCAGATTTGAGAAAAAGTCCTCGTTCCCGCATACTCGAGCTGTGTTTGTAGAGGCTTCTGGTCACCAGGGTTCCATCTGGGGGAGGCGGGATGCGGCGCCTACTCCATCTGGAACTTCCCGGTGCTCTCGGCTCTTTTTGGAACCTGTTTTTTCTTTTTTCTTTTCCTCCGGGATCCCGCACCCTCCATGTGTTCCTTCTCTTATTCTGAACGTTTCAAAGATGGCGCTGGGGGGCGGGCTGTGGGCATGACTTCTGGGATCAGAGGTTACCTGGGAGGTGTAGTCCGGCAGATTTGAGAAAAAGTCCTCGTTCCCGCATACTCGAGCTGTGTTTGTAGAGGCTTCTGGTCACCAGGGTTCCATCTGGGGGAGGCGGGATGCGGCGCCTACTCCATCTGGAACTTCCCGGTGCTCTCGGCTCTTTTTGGAACCTGTTTTTTCTTTTTTCTTTTCCTCCGGGATCCCGCACCCTCCATGTGTTCCTTCTCTTATTCTGAACGTTTCAAAGATGGCGCTGGGGGGCGGGCTGTGGGCATGACTTCTGGGATCAGAGGTTACCTGGGAGGTGTAGTCCGGCAGATTTGAGAAAAAGTCCTCGTTCCCGCATACTCGAGCTGTGTTTGTAGAGGCTTCTGGTCACCAGGGTTCCATCTGGGGGAGGCGGGATGCGGCGCCTACTCCATCTGGAACTTCCCGGTGCTCTCGGCTCTTTTTGGAACCTGTTTTTTCTTTTTTCTTTTCCTCCGGGATCCCGCACCCTCCATGTGTTCCTTCTCTTATTCTGAACGTTTCAAAGATGGCGCTGGGGGGCGGGCTGTGGGCATGACTTCTGGGATCAGAGGTTACCTGGGAGGTGTAGTCCGGCAGATTTGAGAAAAAGTCCTCGTTCCCGCATACTCGAGCTGTGTTTGTAGAGGCTTCTGGTCACCAGGGTTCCATCTGGGGGAGGCGGGATGCGGCGCCTACTCCATCTGGAACTTCCCGGTGCTCTCGGCTCTTTTTGGAACCTGTTTTTTCTTTTTTCTTTTCCTCCGGGATCCCGCACCCTCCATGTGTTCCTTCTCTTATTCTGAACGTTTCAAAGATGGCGCTGGGGGGCGGGCTGTGGGCATGACTTCTGGGATCAGAGGTTACCTGGGAGGTGTAGTCCGGCAGATTTGAGAAAAAGTCCTCGTTCCCGCATACTCGAGCTGTGTTTGTAGAGGCTTCTGGTCACCAGGGTTCCATCTGGGGGAGGCGGGATGCGGCGCCTACTCCATCTGGAACTTCCCGGTGCTCTCGGCTCTTTTTGGAACCTGTTTTTTCTTTTTTCTTTTCCTCCGGGATCCCGCACCCTCCATGTGTTCCTTCTCTTATTCTGAACGTTTCAAAGATGGCGCTGGGGGGCGGGCTGTGGGCATGACTTCCGGGATCAGAGGTTACCTGGGAGGTGTAGTCCGGCAGATTTGAGAAAAAGTCCTCGTTCCCGCATACTCGAGCTGTGTTTGTAGAGGCTTCTGGTCACCAGGGTTCCATCTGGGGGAGGCGGGATGCGGCGCCTACTCCATCTGGAACTTCCCGGTGCTCTCGGCTCTTTTTGGAACCTGTTTTTTCTTTTTTCTTTTCCTCCGGGATCCCGCACCCTCCATGTGTTCCTTCTCTTATTCTGAACGTTTCAAAGATGGCGCTGGGGGGCGGGCTGTGGGCATGACTTCCGGGATCAGAGGTTACCTGGGAGGTGTAGTCCGGCAGATTTGAGAAAAAGTCCTCGTTCCCGCATACTCGAGCTGTGTTTGTAGAGGCTTCTGGTCACCAGGGTTCCATCTGGGGGAGGCGGGATGCGGCGCCTACTCCATCTGGAACTTCCCGGTGCTCTCGGCTCTTTTTGGAACCTGTTTTTTCTTTTTTCTTTTCCTCCGGGATCCCGCACCCTCCATGTGTTCCTTCTCTTATTCTGAACGTTTCAAAGATGGCGCTGGGGGGCGGGCTGTGGGCATGACTTCCGGGATCAGAGGTTACCTGGGAGGTGTAGTCCGGCAGATTTGAGAAAAAGTCCTCGTTCCCGCATACTCGAGCTGTGTTTGTAGAGGCTTCTGGTCACCAGGGTTCCATCTGGGGGAGGCGGGATGCGGCGCCTACTCCATCTGGAACTTCCCGGTGCTCTCGGCTCTTTTTGGAACCTGTTTTTTCTTTTTTCTTTTCCTCCGGGATCCCGCACCCTCCATGTGTTCCTTCTCTTATTCTGAACGTTTCAAAGATGGCGCTGGGGGGCGGGCTGTGGGCATGACTTCCGGGATCAGAGGTTACCTGGGAGGTGTAGTCCGGCAGATTTGAGAAAAAGTCCTCGTTCCCGCATACTCGAGCTGTGTTTGTAGAGGCTTCTGGTCACCAGGGTTCCATCTGGGGGAGGCGGGATGCGGCGCCTACTCCATCTGGAACTTCCCGGTGCTCTCGGCTCTTTTTGGAACCTGTTTTTTCTTTTTTCTTTTCCTCCGGGATCCCGCACCCTCCATGTGTTCCTTCTCTTATTCTGAACGTTTCAAAGATGGCGCTGGGGGGCGGGCTGTGGGCATGACTTCCGGGATCAGAGGTTACCTGGGAGGTGTAGTCCGGCAGTTTTGAGAAAAAGTCCTCGTTCCCGCATACTCGAGCTGTGTTTGTAGAGGCTTCTGGTCACCAGGGTTCCATCTGGGGGAGGCGGGATGCGGCGCCTACTCCATCTGGAACTTCCCGGTGCTCTCGGCTCTTTTTGGAACCTGTTTTTTCTTTTTTCTTTTCCTCCGGGATCCCGCACCCTCCATGTGTTCCTTCTCTTATTCTGAACGTTTCAAAGATGGCGCTGGGGGGCGGGCTGTGGGCATGACTTCTGGGATCAGAGGTTACCTGGGAGGTGTAGTCCGGCAGATTTGAGAAAAAGTCCTCGTTCCCGCATACTCGAGCTGTGTTTGTAGAGGCTTCTGGTCACCAGGGTTCCATCTGGGGGAGGCGGGATGCGGCGCCTACTCCATCTGGAACTTCCCGGTGCTCTCGGCTCTTTTTGGAACCTGTTTTTTCTTTTTTCTTTTCCTCCGGGATCCCGCACCCTCCATGTGTTCCTTCTCTTATTCTGAACGTTTCAAAGATGGCGCTGGGGGGCGGGCTGTGGGCATGACTTCTGGGATCAGAGGTTACCTGGGAGGTGTAGTCCGGCAGATTTGAGAAAAAGTCCTCGTTCCCGCATACTCGAGCTGTGTTTGTAGAGGCTTCTGGTCACCAGGGTTCCATCTGGGGGAGGCGGGATGCGGCGCCTACTCCATCTGGAACTTCCCGGTGCTCTCGGCTCTTTTTGGAACCTGTTTTTTCTTTTTTCTTTTCCTCCGGGATCCCGCACCCTCCATGTGTTCCTTCTCTTATTCTGAACGTTTCAAAGATGGCGCTGGGGGGCGGGCTGTGGGCATGACTTCTGGGATCAGAGGTTACCTGGGAGGTGTAGTCCGGCAGATTTGAGAAAAAGTCCTCGTTCCCGCATACTCGAGCTGTGTTTGTAGAGGCTTCTGGTCACCAGGGTTCCATCTGGGGGAGGCGGGATGCGGCGCCTACTCCATCTGGAACTTCCCGGTGCTCTCGGCTCTTTTTGGAACCTGTTTTTTCTTTTTTCTTTTCCTCCGGGATCCCGCACCCTCCATGTGTTCCTTCTCTTATTCTGAACGTTTCAAAGATGGCGCTGGGGGGCGGGCTGTGGGCATGACTTCCGGGATCAGAGGTTACCTGGGAGGTGTAGTCCGGCAGATTTGAGAAAAAGTCCTCGTTCCCGCATACTCGAGCTGTGTTTGTAGAGGCTTCTGGTCACCAGGGTTCCATCTGGGGGAGGCGGGATGCGGCGCCTACTCCATCTGGAACTTCCCGGTGCTCTCGGCTCTTTTTGGAACCTGTTTTTTCTTTTTTCTTTTCCTCCGGGATCCCGCACCCTCCATGTGTTCCTTCTCTTATTCTGAACGTTTCAAAGATGGCGCTGGGGGGCGGGCTGTGGGCATGACTTCTGGGATCAGAGGTTACCTGGGAGGTGTAGTCCGGCAGATTTGAGAAAAAGTCCTCGTTCCCGCATACTCGAGCTGTGTTTGTAGAGGCTTCTGGTCACCAGGGTTCCATCTGGGGGAGGCGGGATGCGGCGCCTACTCCATCTGGAACTTCCCGGTGCTCTCGGCTCTTTTTGGAACCTGTTTTTTCTTTTTTCTTTTCCTCCGGGATCCCGCACCCTCCATGTGTTCCTTCTCTTATTCTGAACGTTTCAAAGATGGCGCTGGGGGGCGGGCTGTGGGCATGACTTCTGGGATCAGAGGTTACCTGGGAGGTGTAGTCCGGCAGATTTGAGAAAAAGTCCTCGTTCCCGCATACTCGAGCTGTGTTTGTAGAGGCTTCTGGTCACCAGGGTTCCATCTGGGGGAGGCGGGATGCGGCGCCTACTCCATCTGGAACTTCCCGGTGCTCTCGGCTCTTTTTGGAACCTGTTTTTTCTTTTTTCTTTTCCTCCGGGATCCCGCACCCTCCATGTGTTCCTTCTCTTATTCTGAACGTTTCAAAGATGGCGCTGGGGGGCGGGCTGTGGGCATGACTTCCGGGATCAGAGGTTACCTGGGAGGTGTAGTCCGGCAGATTTGAGAAAAAGTCCTCGTTCCCGCATACTCGAGCTGTGTTTGTAGAGGCTTCTGGTCACCAGGGTTCCATCTGGGGGAGGCGGGATGCGGCGCCTACTCCATCTGGAACTTCCCGGTGCTCTCGGCTCTTTTTGGAACCTGTTTTTTCTTTTTTCTTTTCCTCCGGGATCCCGCACCCTCCATGTGTTCCTTCTCTTATTCTGAACGTTTCAAAGATGGCGCTGGGGGGCGGGCTGTGGGCATGACTTCCGGGATCAGAGGTTACCTGGGAGGTGTAGTCCGGCAGTTTTGAGAAAAAGTCCTCGTTCCCGCATACTCGAGCTGTGTTTGTAGAGGCTTCTGGTCACCAGGGTTCCATCTGGGGGAGGCGGGATGCGGCGCCTACTCCATCTGGAACTTCCCGGTGCTCTCGGCTCTTTTTGGAACCTGTTTTTTCTTTTTTCTTTTCCTCCGGGATCCCGCACCCTCCATGTGTTCCTTCTCTTATTCTGAACGTTTCAAAGATGGCGCTGGGGGGCGGGCTGTGGGCATGACTTCTGGGATCAGAGGTTACCTGGGAGGTGTAGTCCGGCAGATTTGAGAAAAAGTCCTCATTCCCGCATACTCGAGCTGTGTTTGTAGAGGCTTCTGGTCACCAGGGTTCCATCTGGGGGAGGCGGGATGCGGCGCCTACTCCATCTGGAACTTCCCGGTGCTCTCGGCTCTTTTTGGAACCTGTTTTTTCTTTTTTCTTTTCCTCCGGGATCCCGCACCCTCCATGTGTTCCTTCTCTTATTCTGAACGTTTCAAAGATGGCGCTGGGGGGCGGGCTGTGGGCATGACTTCTGGGATCAGAGGTTACCTGGGAGGTGTAGTCCGGCAGATTTGAGAAAAAGTCCTCGTTCCCGCATACTCGAGCTGTGTTTGTAGAGGCTTCTGGTCACCAGGGTTCCATCTGGGGGAGGCGGGATGCGGCGCCTACTCCATCTGGAACTTCCCGGTGCTCTCGGCTCTTTTTGGAACCTGTTTTTTCTTTTTTCTTTTCCTCCGGGATCCCGCACCCTCCATGTGTTCCTTCTCTTATTCTGAACGTTTCAAAGATGGCGCTGGGGGGCGGGCTGTGGGCATGACTTCCGGGATCAGAGGTTACCTGGGAGGTGTAGTCCGGCAGATTTGAGAAAAAGTCCTCGTTCCCGCATACTCGAGCTGTGTTTGTAGAGGCTTCTGGTCACCAGGGTTCCATCTGGGGGAGGCGGGATGCGGCGCCTACTCCATCTGGAACTTCCCGGTGCTCTCGGCTCTTTTTGGAACCTGTTTTTTCTTTTTTCTTTTCCTCCGGGATCCCGCACCCTCCATGTGTTCCTTCTCTTATTCTGAACGTTTCAAAGATGGCGCTGGGGGGCGGGCTGTGGGCATGACTTCCGGGATCAGAGGTTACCTGGGAGGTGTAGTCCGGCAGATTTGAGAAAAAGTCCTCGTTCCCGCATACTCGAGCTGTGTTTGTAGAGGCTTCTGGTCACCAGGGTTCCATCTGGGGGAGGCGGGATGCGGCGCCTACTCCATCTGGAACTTCCCGGTGCTCTCGGCTCTTTTTGGAACCTGTTTTTTCTTTTTTCTTTTCCTCCGGGATCCCGCACCCTCCATGTGTTCCTTCTCTTATTCTGAACGTTTCAAAGATGGCGCTGGGGGGCGGGCTGTGGGCATGACTTCCGGGATCAGAGGTTACCTGGGAGGTGTAGTCCGGCAGATTTGAGAAAAAGTCCTCGTTCCCGCATACTCGAGCTGTGTTTGTAGAGGCTTCTGGTCACCAGGGTTCCATCTGGGGGAGGCGGGATGCGGCGCCTACTCCATCTGGAACTTCCCGGTGCTCTCGGCTCTTTTTGGAACCTGTTTTTTCTTTTTTCTTTTCCTCCGGGATCCCGCACCCTCCATGTGTTCCTTCTCTTATTCTGAACGTTTCAAAGATGGCGCTGGGGGGCGGGCTGTGGGCATGACTTCCGGGATCAGAGGTTACCTGGGAGGTGTAGTCCGGCAGATTTGAGAAAAAGTCCTCGTTCCCGCATACTCGAGCTGTGTTTGTAGAGGCTTCTGGTCACCAGGGTTCCATCTGGGGGAGGCGGGATGCGGCGCCTACTCCATCTGGAACTTCCCGGTGCTCTCGGCTCTTTTTGGAACCTGTTTTTTCTTTTTTCTTTTCCTCCGGGATCCCGCACCCTCCATGTGTTCCTTCTCTTATTCTGAACGTTTCAAAGATCTGGCTTGAAGTTCTGAGGTCCCACTTTACCTCCACTCAGGCTTATGAGTACTTGTGCTTCAAATTTCCTTTCCAAGTTAGTCACTCAAGGTGTGTGACAGTTTCCTAACTGGCAAATGAAGATTTGACATGGGGTTCTAGAGATTTGTTCATCCTAGTGTGGCAGCACAGTTATAGAAATCAGTTGTTAGACAAAGCATAGTGACACATTCAAGGTGTTAAGAAAGAAAGGTGTTATTATTAGGATAGTCATGCAAAGATCTGAATAACTATCAGGTTCCAGGATACATCCATCCAGAATTTCCTCTGCTCCTCACCTCTCTCCATCCTCTTCTCTGTATCTACATTTTTCTGATTAAAGGAACTAAATCTATTTTTTCTCAGATAACTTTCTCAGCTTATGGATGGGCCCTGTTGTTTTATGACCTTGAGATAGTCCTCCTCTCCTGTTTGAATAATACATCATGAGAGTGAAGGGTCAATTTCTACTATCTGACACACTGTCATTTCCATAGCATATTGATCAGTCTATAGAGAGGAGCCATAGCACAGTGGTAGAGCATTTGCCTTACAAGCGGCCAACATGGCCGACCCGAGTTCTATTCCTCCGCCCCTCTCAGAGAGCCTGGCAAGCTACCGAGAGTATCTCATCTGCACGGCAGAGCCTGGCAAGCTACCCGTGACGTATTCAATATGCCAAACACAGTAACAACAAGTCTCATGATGGAGACGTTACTGGGCCCGCTCGAGCAAATCGATGAACAATGGGAGGACAGTGACAGTAATAGAGAGGAGCCACCTTATGTTGGGGGTCCAAATATGCCTAGTCAACTTCATTCAGAAGGTCTAGCCCACGTGGAACCAAGTATTAAAGTTATGTAGGAGGGGTTGTGCAGAGCAGAAAGGATTGTGACACATGACATATATAAAGTGTCCATTATTTCTGCTATGGTGAGAAATCTGAGCTTTTCTTCTCTAGTAAAAATAGAAAAAAATAGGTACTACCCAGGGTAGGTGGGCTCTGGGAATTAATTGTTGTGGCCATGAAAATCCCACCAATGAAAAGGTGATTCATGAGGAAATGTCACTCTTAAAACTTAACAACAACAACAAAAGTGTCAAGGAGCTCTTGTTACATCTGCTGGTCACCTTTTGTGGATTCTAGAATGCAGAGAAGGTGGAGAGAACTGATACCACGGGGATTGACAACTAAAAAATTAATGGTCAAAAGTCTCTCCTTGGACTTTCACTCACCTTATCTAAAGAGGGTTATTTGGATGTCCTTCCGAGGCTTAAAAGAGAGAGGTGTTCATGACTTATTCATAATCTTTTGGCAAAAACTCATCAGCGTTAATTTGAAGGGGCCGAGGAACATACCGTGTGGCAGTGCCTAGGAGGAAGGGTAAATAGAGATATCACTGAGCAGTAGCTCTATGTGCCAGAGTTTGGAAAGTCTAATTCTAAAGCTTATTTATTTGTTGGCTTTCTTGTAGGCTTTCTAAAGGTGCAAGGCACATTTAAAAGTAATAGGAGTTCTGTTCTAATCTCCCTCCGACATCCTTTGTTTCAAACTCTGTTCAAAATTCTCATAGAAAAGAGAAATGCTCTTTTTGTTTCCCTCAAATCCAACATATGTGTGTGGCATTGAAACATTGTGAAATGAAATATAGAAGCTGAGTAAAAAAATGGTATGAGTTTTGGTTTTTAACTCTTTTTGAACTTTAAATCTCAAAGGGGGAAGAAAGTGATTTTGGACTTGAAATACTCTGGACCTTAATATATTTGGACTTGAACTTAATCATTAAATTTAATCATTGAACTTTAATTTCTTCCCAGAAAATTTGTGATAAGAAGGGTTTTACATTTAAATTCTAAATATCTCATAATTGGTATTGTATTGCTGGAGTACTTTAATGTCACTTAATTTCATTGTAGAATATATAGTGGTTTATATTTAGAATGACCATCTAATTTGCTGGCCAAACTAAGATAGTTTTTAGAGAGAAGGGAGTGTATATTAATAATTATTCTGGCATACAGGCATAAACCTAGGATATCATGGCAAATGGGTATATTAGACAATGTGGAAGGGCATAATTAATGAAAGGGAAATGAAAAAGGGAATGAAATTTCAGAATTGTCATAGGTTTAAATAATTTATGTATTCTAACTCCCTAGGAATCAGTTCTAATCTGTCCACTAGTAGCCCCACAAGAATCCATCAGGGAACTATGTTAGTTATGGATCATTCAAACAAGGAAAGAGGATGCACAGTAGGAACTCCAGAGGGAGGGAACCCACTGTAAGGATTGCCTGCAGAGCTATTGGGGGACTAAAAGAACCAAAAGGTTGTGTTACATAGGGATTTCCTAACAATTGGCAGCTGCTATTATCCTTAAGGGATCTGGATTTTGTAGTCTCTGAGTCTTGGCCGCTGATGGGATTACACGGCTACAAAATCCAGATCCCGGACGAGAACAGTGCAGTCTTCTGCCCCCGCGCCTGGGTGTTCCTTCCCGGGGCCCCTTGGAGGGGAGCGGGTTGAGCTTTCCTCCCCGCCCCTACCAGGGCTCCGGCAGCCAAAGACCTCCAGGACCAGCCACCACCCTGCTGAGACCACTCTCCGCACACATGAAGGTACTGGCAGAGGGACAAAGCCACGCGGGTTCCGGGGCCGAGACCTCCAAGCCTACTCGGATTGGAGTCGAGCATCTTCCACCCAGATCCTCCAAATTCCAGTAGGCGGGGGTCACACCCACCACCTGGCCCCCTGGCGTCGTGTAATCCCATCAACGGCCAAGACTCAGAGACTATAAAATCCAGCTCCCGGACGAGAACAGTGCAGTCTTCTGCCCCCATGCCTGGCTGTTCCTCGCCGGGGTCCCTTGGAGGGGAGCGGGTTGAGCTTTCCTCCCCGCCCCTACCAGGGCTCCGGCAGCCAAAGACCTCCAGGACCAGCCACCACCATGCTGAGACCACTCTCTGCACACATGAAGGTACTGGCAGAGGGACAAATCCACGCGGGTTCCGGGGCTGAGATCTCCCAGCCTACTCGGATTGGAGTCGAGCATCCTCCACCCAGATCCTCCAAATTCCTGGCCGTGCGACATCTTATCAGGACATCTTTTTATGACATCTTATTATCTCATTCCTACTTTGGACAAACTTGCAGGCTATCGAGTATAGCCTGCCCACAGGGCAGAGTCTGGCAAACTCCCCGTGGCGTACCAAATATGCCAAATACCAGTAACAATGATGGGTCTCATTCTCCTAAAGAGCCTTGAATATAATCTCAGGGTTAGGATGAAAGAGACGTTACTGGGGCCTGCTCGAGGCAATCGATGAATAACAGGATGATGAAAATGAAAAAAATGAAATTATCCTTAAGATTGGCAGAAGACGGGGTTTGTCTTGCATGAGGTTCACATGGTTTTGTTCCCTAACACTGAATATGGACCCCACTTTTACTCCAGGAGCAATCCCTGAGCACAGTGCCAGGAGTAAACTTTGGGTATGGTCTTAAGCTAACCCCCACCCCTAAGTTTAAGGTCGCGGAGAAGAGGGACTAGAATAAGCTCAGAGGGCTGGAGCTCCTGCTTTATGCTGGAGACCCAGTTTGGTGGTCCCAAACACTTCATGGGCTTTTGAGGAGTGCCTAAAGTGACTCCCAAGTATAGAGCTGGGCATAGCCCTTGAGCTTTGTTATGTGAGGTCCCCAAATTAAAAGCCAAAGGAAGAAAGGATGTGGAATTCGGAGGAAGGCCTCCACGATGGGTGCTGGGATCCCTGAAGAAAGTTTCATGCAACCCTGGAGGAGTGTGACCTGCATGAAGTTAGTAATTCTGGTGTCTAGAGAACAGAGAAGCAGTTCCCAAAGCATTCTTGGAAATCTCCTTCCCATCTCTCTCTAGTTCCCAATAGGAACTGTCAAGAGGATCTGGGGATATGGTCTTCATATCCTGTTCCAGCATCAAGTGTGGGGTCAAAGGTTGGGTTAGGGGATGGTTATCAGTAGGGAAATAAAACCTGAGTGCCCAAGAACAGATGACTGGTTAAAGAAACTTTGGTACATTTACACAATGGAGTACTATGTAGCTGTTAGAAAAGATGAAGTTATGAAATTTACATACAAGTGGTACTACATGGAAAGTATCATGTTAAGCGAAATGAGTCAGAAAGAGTGGGATAGACACAGAAAGATTGCATTCATCTGGGGAACATAAAGCAACAAAAAGGGAGATTAACACACAGGAATGGCTGAGATTAGTACCAGGAATTTTGCTCCATGAATGGAAGGCCAGCCACAGGCTCTAGGTGAAAAGGAAGCTCAGATAGAGAAGAGAGTACCAAATGAAGGGTGTTGTGAGGGCCCTCCCAGGGTGGGAGAAGCATGCTAAAAGTAGTCGATAGACCAAACATGATTGCCACTCAAAGCCTCTCTTGCAAAACACAGTACCCAAAAGAAGAGAGAGAGAACAAGGGGGAATACCCTGCCACAGAGGCAGGATGGGACGGGGGGGGGGGGGGGAGATGAGGGTTGGGGGGGGGATGCTGGGACCCGTGGGGATGGATGACGAGCACTGGTGGAGGGATGGGCACTTGATCATTGTATAACTGAAACCCAAGCACAAAATTTGTAAGCCTATAACTGTACCTCATGGTTTTTCACTAATAAAAAAAGAAAAAAAAATTCAAAAAAAAAAAAACCAAAACAAAACAAAAAAAAAAAAGAAAAAAAAAAGGCCAGATGCAATGGATGGTATTGGGAGAAGCTTGGTAAAGGAAGATCAGAAGGTCTCAATGGAATGTCTAGCTCTCCCTCTGAGGATCACCATGTCTTGGTTTATCATATGGTTATTGGCTAAACAAAAGTAATGAGAACTAACCAATGGAAAAGTCAGTGGTTGCTACTTCTCCAATCATTTTTTAAATTAAAAGAAATTTTTATCCCAAGAGCTGTTAACTAATCAGGCTCAAACCTCATCTCTTTACTTTGATTCTATCAAAGCTGCAAAGCTACACAAAAATCCCAAGAACTGAGCCCCAGTTATAGAAGTCATACTAGTTGTAATATCTGAGACTTCCATGGGGGCTTAACAAAGAATAAACTATCTGGTGAATACATATTACTTATACAAAATATGTATTCACCGGTAATTTATATTTTATTAGACCATCTTTGTACATTTCTCTTTTTTCCATGTTTAATTTTTTAAAAATTTTTTATTAGTGAATCACTGTGAGGTACAGTTACAGACTTACAAACTTTCGTGCTTGCATCTCAGTCATACAATGATCGAGTGCCCATCCCTCCACCAGTGCCCATTTTCCACCACCAGTGGTCCAAGCATCCTTCCTACCACCTCCACCCCATCCCCTCCACCCTACCCCATCTCTGTGGCAGGGCGTTCCATTTTGCTCTCTCTTTCTTTTGGGTTTATGAGACTGACGCGCTGCCTACTGCGCTAAGAGGGCTGGAGCGATAGCACAGCGGTAGGGCGTTCGCCTTACAAGCGGCCAACATGGCCGACCCAAGTTCGATTCCTCCGCCCCTCTCGGAGAGCCTGGCAAGCTACCGAGAGTATTCGATAAGCCAGACACAGTAACAGTGAAGTCTCCAATGGAGACGTTACTGGGCCCGCTCGAGCAAATCGACGATCAACGGGAGGGCCTTTACCTTTTACCTTTACCTTTCTTTTGGGTTGTTGTGATTTGCAACAGAGGTATTAAGTGTCCATCATGCTCGGTCTATAGTCTATTTTCTACCCGCATCTCCCATGCCGAACAGGCCCTCCTAGCACCTTTTACTTGGTGGTCCCTTCTCTATCTGAGCTGCATTTCCCCCCCAGCATGGCCGGCTTCTAAGCTGTGGGGTAATCCTCCTGGTATTTATCTCTACTATCCTTGGTGTTAGTCTCCGATTCTGTTACTTTATATTTCACAAATGAGTGCAATATTTCCATGTCTGTCCCCCTCTTTATGATTCATTTCACTTAATATGATACTTTCCATGTTGATCTACCTATATGCAAATTTCATGACTTCATCTTTTCTAACAGCTGCATAGCGTTCCATGTGTAGATGTACCAAGTTTCTTTAACCAGGACTTGTGAGCTGCTCAGTAGGCTTTTAAAATAAACAAAGTACTGATTTTGAAATATAAACAAGAGAAGGGAAAACTGGTGTTTGGCTGTAATATTTTTACAGTTCCTTGATCACTAATTGCATCTCAAATCAGAAGATTTTTGTTAATAATTACACATAATCTTCATTTTTTTTACTGTTTAGAGATATGGTGATATGATTAAACTGGTAATTTTTTTCTTTAACAAATTGTGCTCTAATTTAACTATCATCATAGTAGTGTAATGGCTTAAAATTGCTTTAAATTAAATGACATTAACAAAGATTTATTTTAATTTTTATTAGTGAAACACCATGAGGTACAGTTGTAGATTTACAAATTTTTGTGCTTGGTTTTTTTTAATATAAATATATATTTGCACAAAGCAGCAGAAATGTGGAGTGTGAATCAAAAGTTTAGTGAATGAATATATATATTAATCACTAAAGTTGTTAAATAAGAGTACTTTATTAACCTGTGTATTATATCTCTTAAATAATTCTTATGAAAAAAATGCTAAAAATATTCTTATCAAGTCACTATGGTTAAAAACAATTGAATTTCCCAGAATATTTCTATATATATATACTTTCCTAAGAATGACAATATCAAAATTTTCAAGATAATTTATTTTTTAGTATTTTTGTATACTAAATTTAATATTTTTTATACTTTAGTATTTTGATATAAGCTCAGTAATCAAAATTGTTGAAATATTATGCAAATTTCATGACTTCATCATATTTATGATATCAAAATGTGTCCAAATTATAATCAAGAAAAATGTCATCATCAATAATGTATTTAACAGCCAGAATGAAAGTACAGTGGGTAAAGCACTTGCATTGCATGCAGCCAGTCAAGGTTTGATCCTCAGTATGTCATATGTTCCACTGAGTCAAGCAAATGGGATTCCTGATTGCAGAGCCATGAGCAACCCCTGAGCACTGCCAAGTGTATGCTCCCCCAAAAGAAAGATGGACAATCATGACTAACTTGCTAATAATATACCACTGCTCATAAAGTAAATATATACATATGATTAAAATGTATATAAATTTAAAATTATATCTAAGGCTTATGTATGTTTTCCATCTTCTATTAAATCCCAAATGCCTAATATTTTTCAGCCTTGGACCCAATAAAATGCCTAGCAATATTCTCCTTCTTTTCTTCCACTTACTGAACTTACTTCCTTCTGATCTTTTACAGTGATCCTTTTCTTGATAGTTTATCTTTTCCTCACTTATTCTCTAGTCATCGACACATAGACTTCATGTCTATGAACTAATAGCAAGTATCTCTTTTGAAGAACTATAAAAGGCCCAATTTTCATTTAAGTTTTATATCTTCCTTTCTTTTTTGAGTTTTTAATGTAACACAAATACATAAATACTTTTTAAAAATTTTCAGACTAAACTAAATCGTTAATTTTATATACTTTAGCAAGAATGCATAAGAGATTGTTCTAGTTAACTTGTTAAAGCTTCAGTTCTAAGGTAATGTTATATTTAGTGAAAACATAAGACAGAAGAGTAATAAATTTATTTTAGAAATACTACCTTTTAGTGATACTACTATAATACACTCAGCTATACATATTTATGTCAATTTATGAGATTTTGTTAATTATATTATAAAGAACAAATTTATCTGATATTTTTAAGAAGTAAAATCATAGTGTATTAATCAACATTGTTACTTGCTACCATCGGTTTGGCAAATTATATCTTTTTTTTTACATATAGCTTGTTTTACTGCAAAACAATAAAATCCAATTCATTGAAAAAATTTTTTTAATTGAATCACTATGAGATACAATTACAAAGCTTTCATGATTGAATTTCAGTCATACAATGATTGAATACCCATCCCTCCACCAATACACAATTTTCACTACCAATATCCTCAATATCCCTCTGCCACCCCCACCCCACTCCACCCCAACCCCTGCCTCTATGGCAGACAAGTTTCATCTTACTCTCTTCTACTTATGGGTATTAGGCTTTGCAATACAGATACCAAGAGGCCATCATGTTGGGCATTTATCTACTTTCAGCACACATCTTCCATCCTGAGCGATCCCTCCAAACTTCCTTGCTTTAGTAAACCCTTCTCTATCCCAGCTGCGTTCTCCCCAAGCTCATAAGGCAGGCTTCCAAACATGGAGCAATCTTCCTGGCCCTTGTCTCTACTGTCTTTAGGTGTCAGTCTCATTATGTTATTTTATATTCCAAAAATGAGTACAGTTATTCTATGCCTGTCCCTCTCTTTCTGACTCATTTCACTTATCATGACACTCTCCATGTCCATTTACTTCCACTCAAATTTTATGACTTCATCTTTCCTAACAGCAGCATATCCCATTGTGTATGTGTACCATAGTTTCTTTAGCCAGTTGTCTGTTCTCTGGCAATCGGGTAGTTTCCAGATTCTGGTTATTGTGAATAATGCTGCAATGAGTGAATAAGTGCAGATGTCATTTCTACTGTGTGTTTTTTTATTCCAAGAATATATTCCCAGAAGTGGTATTGCTGGGTCATATTTCTAGATTTTTTCTAGCACAATTTCTGTTTTTTAAAATTATTATTGAATCACCATGAGATACATTTACAAAGCTTTCATGTTTGAGTTTCAGTCATACAAAGGTCAAACACCCATGAGGAATGCCCATATCTCTTTCCCAAAAGGCTGGACGAGTCCGCATTCCCACCAATAATGAGAGAGAGTCCCTCTCTCCCCACATCCAAGCCAGCACTGGTTATTCTTGCTCTTTTTGATATATGCCAGTCTCTGTGGTGTGAGATGGTATCTCATCATTGTTTTGGTTTGCACTTCCCTGATGATTAGCAATATAAAGCATTTTTTTCATGTGACTTTTGGTCATTTGTATTTATTTTTTTGAGGAAGTTTCTGTTCATTTCTTCTCCCCATTTTTTGATGGGGTTAGAAGTTTGTTTCTGGTACAGTTCTATTGATGTCTTGTATATCCTGTCCTGGATATTAACGTCTATCTGATGGATATTGGGTAAATAATTTTTCCCTTTCATTGGGCTCTTTCTGCATTTTGGTCACTGTTTCTTTTGAGGTGCAGAAGCTTCTTGTTTAATGTAGTCCTATTTGTTTATGTTTGTTTCTTCTAGCTTGGTCAGTGGTGTTTCATCCTTAAAGATGCCTCTAGCTTCAATGTCATGGAGGATTCTGCCTGCATTTTCCTTCATATACCTTATGGATTCAGGTCTTATATTGAGGTCTTTAATCCACTTTGTTCTGACTTTTGTGCCTTAGACAGAGTCAGGCATTAGACAGAGTTCTGAGTTAGTTTCTTTTTGCAAGTAGCTATCCAGTTTCCCAGTACCACTTGTTGAAAAGGCTTTCCTTCCTTGCTCCACTTCACATTTCTTGCTCCTTTATCAAAGATTAAATAATCACACATTTGAGAGTCTGTGACAGAATATTCAACTCTGTTCCATTGTCTGTGGGTCTGTTTCTAGTCCAATGCCATGCTGTTTCAATTACTACTGCTTTGTAGTACAGTTTGAAGCCATTTTGACAACGTTAAATCTCAATATCCATGAGCAGGGGATGTGTCTCTATTTCCTAGTGTCTACTTTTATTTCTTGAATTAGTGTTTTATAAAATTTTCTTTGTATTGGTCCTTCACCTCATTAGTTAAGCTGATTCTGAGGTACTTGATTTTCTGAAGTACTATTGTGAATGGGATTTTTAAAAAAAATTTTTATTAGTGAAACACCATGAGGTACAATTGTAGACTTACAAATTTTTGTGCTTGGATTTCAGTTATACAATGATCGCGTACCCATCCCTCCACCAGTGCCCATTTTCCACCACCACCAATCCCAGTATCCCTCCCACCCCCCATCCCCCCATCCCCCCCTGCCTCTGTGGCAGGGAACTCCCTTTTGTTTTGTCTCTCCTTTTGGGTGCTGTGGTTTGCAAAAGAGGAATTGAGTGGCAATCATGTTCAGTTTATAGTGTACTGTGAATGGGATTTTTAAAAATATCTCTTCTTCTATTTCATTATTTGTATATAGGAAAGTCATAGACTTTTGGTGTTGATTTTGTAGCCTGATAGTTTACAATACAAACATATTGTTTCTAGGATCTTTTTTTTATAGAGTCTTTAGGATTTTCTAAGTATAGTATCATGTCATCCACAAATAGTGATAGCTTGACCTCTTTCTTTCCCTATCTGGATGCCCTTGGTATCCTTTTTCTGCCTAATGCTATATCAAGAACTTTCAGTACTATATTGAATAGAAGTGGCCAGAGCGAGCAATCTTGTCTTGTCCTCAATCTTAGAGTGAAGGCTTTTACCTTATCCACGTTGAAAATAATACTTGCCATGGGTTTTTGGTAGATGGCTTTGATTATACTGAGGGAAGCTCCTTCAATTCCCATTTTGTTGAGAGTTTTTATCATAAATGGGTTCTGGATCTTGTCAAATGCTTCCTCTTCATCTATTGATATGATTATATGGTTTTTATCTTTTCTTTTATTGGTATGTTGTATTATGCTCATTGACTTGCTAGTGTTAAACCATCCTTGTGTCCGCAAGATGACTCCTACTTGGTCATGGAATATAATATTTTTGATGAATATTTGAATTCTGTTTGCTAGGATTTTGTTGGGGATCTTTGCATCTGTGTTCATCAGTGATATTGGCTTGTAATTCTCTTTCTTTGTGGTATCTCTGTCTGCTTTTGGTATCAGGGTGGTATTTGCCTCATAGAAACTGTTTAGAAGTGTTTCTGATTCTTCAATTTCCTGGAAAAGCTTGTGAAGGATTGGGAGTAAGTGATCTTTAAAGATTTGGAAAAATTAACTAGTGAATCCATTTGGGCCAGTATTTTTGCTATGGGAGACATTTTATTACCGTTTCAATTTCCTTGATAGTGATAGGTCCATTCAGGTACTCCAAATCCTCTTGATTCAGCCTTGGGAGGTTATAGGAATCCAGGAATATATCCCTTTCCTTGAGGTTTTCTTGTTTCATGGCATATAGATTCTCAAAGTTATTTCTGAAGATCCTTTGAATTTCTGTATTTTCTATAATGATGCCCCCCTTTTCATTTCTAATTCTGTTTATTGGGATTTTTTTCTCCTTTTATTTGTGAGTCTTGCTAGAGGTTTATTGATCTTGTTTATTTTCTCAAAGAAACAGCTCTTGGTTTAATTGAGCTTTCAGATTGTTTTTTTTACTTCTATCTCATTAATTTTTGCTCTAAGTTTTATTATTTCCTTCCTCCTGTTTGGCTTGGGCTTTTTTGTTGTTGGTAATTTTCCAAGATCTTAAGCTGTGAGGTTAGATTACTTATGTGGGCTCGCTCTTCTTTCCTGAGGAATGCTTGTAGGGCTATAAACTTTCCTCTTAACACAGCTTTCGTCAAGTCCCATGAGTTCTGGTAACTTGTGTCTTCATTCTCGTTTGTTTCCAAGAATCTTTTATTTTTCTCTTTGATTCTCTTTCTATGTCACTGGTTGTTCAGTAGTGAGCTGTTTAATTTCCAGGTGTTTGATTTGATTTCTATTTTTGTGTGTGATTTACTTCTATTTTCAGTGCATCATAGTCTGAAAAGATCGTTGATACTATCTCTATCTTCTTAATTTTATGGAGGCATGTTTTGTGGCCCAGCACGTGGTCTGTCTTGGAGAATGTCCCATGCACGCTTGAGAAGAATGTGTATTCAGCCATATCGGGGATGAAATTTACTGTCTATATCTACTAAGCCCCTTTCTTCCATTTCTTCCCTCAGATAAAGTATGTCCTTGCTAAACTTGAGGCTGTTTGATCTACGGAGGAGTCATAAAGCAGTGTTGAAATTTCCCACTAGTATTGTGTTGTTATGGATGTCTTTCTTCAAGTCTATGAGTAGTTGTTTAAAGTATTTTGCTGGTCCCTCAGTAGGTGCGTATACATTTAGGAGTGTGAATACTTCCTGATAATACAGATCCCTTGATCATTAAGAAATGATCTTTAATGTCTATTGTGACCTTCTTCAGTCTGAAATCAATGTGGTCTGATACTAGTATGAACACCCCAGCTTTTCTGAGGGAGTTATTTGCCTGTAGAATTGTTTTTCAGCCTTTGACTTTGAATCTGTGTTTGCTCTGACTGTTCAGATGTGTTTCTTGCAGGAAGCGGAATGTTGGATTCCATTTTCTGATCCACCTTGCCACTCTGTGTCTTTTAATTGGTGCATTTAGTTCATTGACATTGAGAGTGATTATTGTTATGGGGGTTTGTCCCATATTTCTGCCAAAGTTTTTTGTATTTTTTTTTTAACCTTTACCTTTACCTTATTTATTGAATCACCGTGAGAGCAGTTACAAAGCTTTTGGGTCTAAGTCTCAGTCATACAATGAAACACCTGTACCTTCACCAGTGCCCATTCTCCACCACCAAAAATCCCAGTATACCCCCATCCCACACCCTCCCCCTGCCTGTGGGGCAGATGATTTCTACATTACTCTCTCTCTACTTTGATCACATTCACTATTTCGACACCAGACCCACCATTATTTAAGATTTTACCCCAACACTCAGATCTGCTGAAAAGGCAACAATAGACAATTTGTGTTCTATTGCTAGTTATGAATAACATATGATGTCGTGTGGCTGCAGTAGGGCCATGTGGTTTTGAAGTTCTGAAATTTTAACACTTAAATCTGGAGGGATTTCTGCCAAAAGCCACTGGGTTTAGAGATCTGCTCCTGAGTCTCTGGGATCATGGCCGTTGAGTAGCTTGATGAGGAGCCAAAGAGGCCATTCGTGGGCGATGACTTGGGGTGTCATTGGGGTGGGGAAGACAGGCCCGGCTCCACCTCCCCCCCATCCCATGAGACACAACAAGTTTCGTCACTGCGGGCCCAAGCCTGACTGTCCAATGGCCTCTGGAGGATGACAGCCACCAAGTCGCCAAGAGGGAGCAGGCGGAGGGACAACACCCTTTCCTCCCTGGGGTGGCCCGGCGACAGTAACGTACTGTGGAGTCCGGATGCATTTCTGCCAAACGCACTGGGTTTTGAGATTTGTTTCTGAGTCTCTGGGATCATGGCCGTTAAGCAGCTTAAGCAGCTTGATCAGGAGCCAGAGAGGCCAATTGTGGGCGATGACTTGGGGTCTCGTTGGGGTGGGGAGGACAGGCCCGGCTCCACCCTCATCCCGTGAGGCCCTGTGTGTTTCGTCACTGGGGGCCCAAATGTGACTATCCAGTGGCCTCAGACAGATGGCGGCCACTGGGCCGCCAGGGGGAACAGGCCAAGGCATGAAACCTATTCCCACCTGGGTTGGCCCAGCACCGGTAGCCTACTGCAGAGACCAGACACATTTCTACCTAAAGCCACTGGGTCTGAGATTCGTTTCTGAGTCTCTGGGATCATGTCCATTAAGCAGTTCAATCAGGAACCAAAGAGGCCTTGCCTCCAATTATATAGCTGAGCCGGAGGTGGTTTGTGGGTGTGTTTCCCACATACCTAACTTTTGGCCGTTTACTTTCTTGGTAAACTTTGCCCCAAGTTTTTGGGGTCTGGCCAAAGGCACAGCAGCAATTTTGGGGTATCTGGAAGTCTGAAGGTGCCATGAGGCTGCTGATGCACTTGCCTCACAGATACAGATTGACCTGCTGGCGGCACCATACCCCCAGTTTTTTGTATTTTCAAGGCTTGTTGTCTCTCACCCTCATCCTGGCTTTTCATCTCTGTTCTTCATTATGGGTTTTTATTAAAATGGGCTGGAGCGATAGCACAGCGGGTAGGGCATTTGCCTTGCACACAGCCAACATGGCCGACCCAAGTTCGATTCCTCCGGCCCTCTTGGAGAGCCCGGCAAGCTACCGAGAGTATTCGATATGCCAGACACAGTAACAACAAAGTCTCCAATGGAGACGTTACTGGGCCCGCTCGAGCAAATCGATGATCAACGGGAGGGCCTTTACTTTACTTTACTTTACTTGTTGTCTTGAAGAAGCCTGCTCAGTTTTTCTTGCAGTCATTGTTTTGAGTGTATGGAGTTTCTGAGTTGCTGTTTTTCTGTGTGCTTTTCCATTCTTGATGGCTTTTTTAATGTGGAGATAATATTGCTCCCACCCTGCCCCCAGCTTCTATTTCTCTTTCTATCGTCCAAAGTAGGAAGGATGGCCTAAATCTATCCTGATCTGGGGAAAAGAGTTGGGCTTGCTCAGCAGAGCCTTTTCTTATGGGCATAAACCTAGGATGTCATGAAAATGGGCATACTGGACAATGTGGAAGGATGTAATTGATAAAAGGGAAATAAAATAGGAAATGAATTTTCAGAATTTTCATGGGTTTAATTAATTCATATATTCTAAACCCTTAGGAATAAGTTCTAATCTGTCCCAAGAAGCTGGTATCCCTTTGCCCTCCACATACAATTTTTGCCAGCTCATTAATTAAAGTAGTGTTTACTGGTATCTGTCCTATTCCAGGCACTTCTCTGACCGTAGGGATGTAACAGTGATGAAACTGAAGAATCCTTGTCTCCTAGTGATTCAGGAAATAAACAGTGAGCACACCATAACATTGCCCAGTAGAAGACAATCAGAGAGACCTTAAGGAAAGCCCCAGAGTACAATGGGCCTAGGATTGGTGCTTTGGCAGTTGCAGCATTAAACATTGTGGCCTGAGTCTCATTTTTGCTCGAAAGGTGCCATTTAAATGATGATTTAAAAAAATACCCAAGGAATTTAGACAAGCAAATGTATGGAAGAAGTGTGTGGCAAATGCTGTCCAAACACTGGGGACAGTGTGCCTGGTCAAGTACACAGATGCAACTGGGTGAAATGGGTGAGGAAAGAGGAGGGGAAGGTGAGATCTAGGGCAGGGATGGAAGTCACTGATGCTTGCTGAGCTGTTTCTAGGCCCAAGATGAAGTTGCTCCTGCTCTAAAACAGCATATCAGCAAACTGGAGCTGAAATGACTCGTATTTTTGTAAATGCTGTGCATGTCCAGAAAACTCAGGCTATCCAGTTAGAAAAATCCTGAACACACTGAGCCAACTCTGGGTTTCTATACTTGTTTTGTGATTCCTTGTTCAGTTTCTATTTTACTCTTGAAATTTTTGGTAACATACCCAGCTGTGATTCCTTGTTCAGTTCTATTTTACTCTTTTTTTTTTTTTTGGTTTGTTTTTGGTAACATACCCAGCTGTGATTCCTTGTTCAGTTTCTATTTAACTCTTTTTTGTGTGTTTGGTAACATACACAGCTATTTCCAGCTTGGTGCTTCAGGGTAGCTCCTTGTGGTACTTGGGGGGACTGAACAGGGGCAGGGATCAAACCTTAGGATCCAGATTCAGAGTGACCTCCAGCCCTTTGAGTGAGTTCCCAATCCCCTCACTCTCTTCTTCTTATTATTTATTGTAGAAAAGCTTCCTCCCTCATTTTGCAGTTCTCTGAGCTCTTGAGAACAAAGATTCCATGCACCATAAAGTGTTCAATAAACTTGCTTTGTATCACTTAGTTTCCTTAATCAAGTTTAACAGGTCCATACCCACTCCCACCCAAATAATAAAATGCTATTTGTCTCCCACACTCAGAATCTTAACAAATGCCATGGTTTTGAGGTGGATATTAACCATTCTGATTATCCATTTAAGTAACCGCTGATGTTCTGCTCTGGATGTGCCCTAAACAGCTTGTATGTATAGAATAATGGGACAGGGACCCCAGCAGGGCAGCTGAGACCATCAGCAAAGTCTCACTCAGAATTTCCTCTAATGAGTGTTTTAATCAGGTTCACAAATAGATGTTGTGGTCTCTTAGACTGCCTACCTGACTGTCCCAAAGCTTTGCATCCAAGATAGCACTGGCGACTGTGCTGTTTGCAAACACAGGAGCACACTCCTTATCCCAGAAGGAAATGATTCCCAGAATGGTCTAGAGCCAGGAGGATAGAAGGCTATATCCTTGTGAATCCTTTAGAGGTTAAGTGATGTTAAAACTATTTTCATGGCAGGGCTAAGATGCTATATGTCTTTTTGCATTTTTATTCTTTCTTTTACTCAGTGGAATTTTCCAGAGGTTATGTGGCATGCTATATATCACAGCAGATTGACTGCAGAAGCAGATTAAAATACCTTCTTTTTTCCAACTACACACTTGTGTGAAGCCTGATTTTCTTTATATATTTCCATCAAAACAACATATTGCAGAAGTCTGAATGCAGAAGATATGGAAATCCAGCTGTCTTCTATTAAGTCAAACTTTAAAAGATTTGTAAAAAGTTAAAACAGTGTTACTCTTCTCAAAAATTTTTGGTTTTTTTTTTTTTGGAAAACAGTCCCATAAAAAAAGGACATTAATATTTTAATGTGTTTATTATTGTCATTTGAAAGTAAATTTATAAATAAACCTAAAATTTGTCTGTTTTACAGTTAATGCAGTAAATATCAATGCACAGACTTTATATAATGTGGAAAGGGAACCTCAGATCCTCAGGTTTGGGTCAGTCTGTTCTGAAATACTTGGAAGTGATATCACACCAGCGAACTGTGCTACAACCCTCCACCTCCTCTTCAACCAGGTCCTTTCTTGTTCCTTGACATGGGAGATAAGGCCATACTTCCTGGTTTGTTTTTTTTTTTGTGAAGAGAGTTCCTTTGAGGTCTGTCTTGGGGGAAATGGGGAGAAGAGAGAAGAAACATTTAATCAAAGGAAATGAAGAACATATGGATGCTGAAGATATGGAAATCCAGCTGTATTTAACTAGAGATATGTTGGGTTTCCCTCATGGATATGTGTTGTGTTACAGGAGGTGATCAAGTTGGGAGAAGACATTTGCCCTCAGTGAAAACAAGGGCAACTGCAGTAGGTGAGTCAAGGGATCCTGTATGTTTCCTGGCCGGTCGGGGTGTGGCCTCTAATCAACTGCTCTTGATTACTGGCTTCTACACTTAGGGGCTTCTTGAAGACCTGCAGAAATCCATGCACCTGAATCTTCTGAGTTGCTTGCTACAGTGAGAGATTTTCAGGCATGGCCTGGGACTGGTGAATTTAACTATCTGCCCTTGGGAATCTAGAAATTTGTACTTTTGTTCTTTGTCATAAGCCCTTGGGTGATTTTGTAATGCAGTCAGGTTTAGATTTTGATTTTACCCCTTAAAAGCTTTCAGGTAGTGGGACTAGTGCAGCAAAGAGGGAAGTTGCCTTGTACTCAACCAACTCAGATTTGATCCCTGGCAATGCATATGATTCCCCAAGCACCAACAGGAGTGACCCCTGAGCATTGCCAGGTGTGGACTAAGAACCAAAAACAAACAAAAAATCCCAAACACCCCTTAAGGTAATATTGGATATGTGAGGTGTGAGTTAATCACATGCCATTTGCTGGCATGAAATATTTCTTCCTGCTACCCACTGTCAAATACTGTGGTGTATTCAGTATGCCAAAAACGTAACAAGTCTCATAATGGAGATGTTACTGGTTCCCGCTCGAGCAAATCAATGAACAACTGGAGGACAGTACTTTAGTGCTACCCACTAGAGGTCCAAATTGCTTGTCTTTGGCACTAGGTCTCTGAGGGTTAGCATTGCTCCCTATTTACATGAAACAAAACCATCTGGAGTACTGCATTAAACAGATACATTCTATACTTGCCATGCCCCCTGGGGGTTGGGGACTATGGAAAGGAGGGGGAAAAGGAAGAGGAGATTTTTTTGAAGGATATTGAAAAGAGAGGTCAGGAGAAAAACTGTAGGATTCCAGGTCCCCTTGAAAAGCAAGAAGAGAACAGGAGATGACTATTGATTTCAGCTAAAGTGACTTTGCAAGGCTTTGTGAAAGGGCCAAGATATTTCTGCAGATTTTGAGAAATGTTGGCATCAACATTCCTATTATTGGATGCTAATGATATCTGTTGGTTTTGAATGCAGAGGATGAACCATGAAAATCCTTTGGCTGTCTCTTCTTTTTCCTTTATGTAAGTGAGACACAATGTATCTCCTCCCTATTTCTACTTGGATTCTCTTCTCTACACTACCAAAATAACTGTTCTAAAAAGCTAAAAAAGTTTTTAAACTCTTTTTATTGTTAAATATAAGAATCACTCATCACGGCACACACACACACACACATATATTATGGCAACATGCATATATATTGATGAAAAATTACAAAGTGAACACCCTTGTAGCTGCCAACCAGAGAAACAGAGCAATGTCAGTTCCTCTTCCTCCTCAAAACCCCTCTCCCCATGTTTGTGTCCCATTCTCACCTTTTATTAAAGAACGTTTTTCACTTTGATTTAGAGTTAGTTCTATCTGTGTGCATCCCTGAACATAATCACTTACTATTGGTGGGTTTTGAATTTTACAAAAAGTCATATAGTATTTTTAAAAATTTATCTTCTTTACCCTTACATTAAGTTTTTAAAGATTGTTTTCATGTTCCGGCAAGCAATAGTGAGTTTTTATTTTTTATTTTTTTGCTGTAAAATATTTAATTGTATGGAATATGTTATAATCTACCCAACGCCCTCTTGCTTTTGCTTTTCATCAGGCTGTTATAGTGATATTGTGGTTATCAATAGTATCATGATTATTCTTTTACAAATATTGTGCTGCATATAATTTCACTTTTGTAGTATGTATACTCAGAAATGGAATTTCAGGGACACAGGATGGACACATATTTAGGTTTACAAATATTCTGGGACTGGAGCAATAGTACAGTAAGATGTTTGCCTTGCATGATGCTGACCTGGGTTTTATCTCTGGCATTCCATATGGTCCCCTGATCCTTAAATACACTTAGCCCTTGGTACTCAATTCAATTACATTGTTCTGAAAGCTTATTTATTTCAGTACCATCTGATCAGATTTGATTACAGAATCTTTGTACTATAGTTTAAAGTTATGGAATGCAATGCTTCTGCCTTCTGTTTTCTTCAAGTTTGTTTTGGTTATTTGGGGGAGTTTTATGATTTCACAAAATTTAACAGTGCTTATTCTATATCTTAGAATGATGCTATTGGAATTTTGATAGGTATTGACTTAAATCTGTGTAAAGCTTTGGTTTTTATAGTCATTTCATATAGCTCTTTTATATTTGTAGTTATATAAATGACTATAAGTAGTCATTTATAGTTCTTCTAATCTCTGAGCATAGAATAATTTTCCATTTCCCTTTCCATTTTCCCTCTTCCCTTGTTTTTTTTTTAATCACATGAATTGCAATCTTATAATAGCTTTTTTTTTTCTTTTTGGGTCACACCCAGCGATGGTCAGGGATTACTCCTGGCTCTGCACTCAGGAATTACTTCTGGGTGGTGCTTGAGGGACCATATAGAGTGCTAGGGATTGAACCCTGATTGACTGCATGCAAGGCAAACACCCTATCTGCTCCATGTAGGATAACATTGTTCTGTCCTTCCTGCATAGCCTCAGGAATAGTTGATAGTTGATAGTTTATTGAACTGAGGAAAAGAGAAAAACACCTTAAGGAGGTATTTTGCCTGGGGCAGTCAGGAAGGGCTTTCTTATGTTGATTTGGCTATCTGACCAGGTGGAGTGTCAGCCCAGACTAGAGGGGAGACAAGACAGTGGAGAGGCAAGGGAGCTGGAGAAAGAGAGAGCAGGGCTGCAAGATGGACCACCGAGAGACTAGCAAGCCGAACATGTGCTTGAGAGAACCTAGGCCCTCCATAACATAAATTTATTCTATGGGATAAACTTCCTTGTGATAAAATTGCTACTAAGATCAACTGGCCTGGCCCTGTCTCTTCCTTTGTCTGCCTTTGGTCAACAGCAGTCCCGATCCAGGCCACACACAGCGGCTCTAGGGCACCGAACGTGGGCGGTGAGATAGAGCCATCCAGAGAGCCGGTGAGCACACAACCTTCTGCGTGTTTAGTTTTTTATAGCTCCAGCCTCTTGTAATAGCTTTTAACATAAGTCTTTCCCGTCCTTTCTGGATAATTAATGTTGTAGATACACTATTACCTAGGTTTGAAGTGTTTTTCTTTCAATTCTAGCTGGTAGATTGCATATAGAAATGAAACTAATTTTTGGATGTCTATTTTTTTAGCTCTTTATTAGTTTATTACTTCTAAAAGTTTTTTAATGGTCTTTAGGATCTTCTATGTCTATTATCATCTCATCTGCAAATAGTGAGAGCTTAACTTCTTTTTTAATTAATTACTTAATTTTTAAATATTTTATTTAATGTAGAAAAAGCGGTAATACAAATCTAGGATTAAAATTGATGAGATTACAAAGTTGCAATACCAATATCAATAGTTCTAGAAATTAAATTCACGTGAACATTGTTATATCTGAGAGCAAGGTTGGCCAAGTCCTTGCCTAGGAATTTTTGAAGCTTTTTGTTGCTTCAGGAGGTGTCAGGAATTTTCAGATCTATGGTCTGGGCCAAAGAGTTGATAAAGCAGCAGATGAGGTTGGGGGCGAATGAGACCCATTGTAATTACTGGTTTTGGCATATCAAATACACAACGGATAGCTTGCGAGGCTCTGCTGTGCGGGCAGAATACTCTTGGTAGTTTGCCAGGCTTTCCGAGAGGAATAAATCCGACACACCATTTCACTGGTAAAGAAGCGAACAGCACCCGGCCCAGACAAGGTCAGACCTGAACACCTGAAAAACCTGCCGTCAGTACTCATCAATACGCTGGCTCGGCTCTTCACATGCTACCTGTCTGAACACAAGGTTCTGTCCCAATGGAAAACCAGCAGGACTGTGCTACTGTACAAGAAGGGAGACATCCACGACATTGGCAACTATCGCCCGATCTGCCTATTGTCTGTCATCTACAAGTTGTTCACTTGAGTCATCCTCAGTAGGATTGGCAGAACACCAGATGAAGGACAACCATGCGAGCAAGCCGGGTTCTGCAAAGAATTCAACAGCATCGGCCATATCCACACGATAACCAAGCTCATTGAGGTTTCTCGGGAGTTCAAGATGCTGCTTTGTCTAACGTTCATTGATTTAAAGAAGGCCTTGGATTCTGTTGAGATGGAAGCGGTCATTGAAGCCGTAGCCAATCAGGGCATTCAAGCTCAATACATCAAGATTCTCCGTGAGCTGTATTGCGGATTCACTACTAGGATCTCACTATTCTACAAAGAAGTAATCATTGATGTCAAGAGAGGGGTTTGGCAGGGTGATACCATTTCACTGAAACTCTTCAGTGCCACCCTCGAGAACATCATGCGACAACTGGAATGGGAAGGAATGGGAGTGAAGATAGATGGTCGGCAACTACACCACCTCCGCTTTGCTGATGACATTGTTTTAATAACACCAAACATCAGCCAAGTGGCACAAATGCTGGCTGACTTTGACCGTGAGTGTGGGAAGATAGGACTACAGCTGAATCTTATGAAGACAATGTTTATGAGAAACAGTCTCGTTCCTGATGCCCCATTCGCTCTCAATGGAACGACCATCTCCGAATGCAACAGCTATGTGTACTAGATCAAGAAGTCAACATGACAGATGACCTGGCACCCGAGCTGCGCAGGAGGAAGAGAGTGACTTGGAACGCCTTCAAGAACGTCGAAGAAATAGCTAAGAGGACGAAGAACCTCCGGCTCCGGGCACATCTCTTTGATTCCACTGTTCTTCCTGCATTAACATATGCCTCAGAGACCTGGGCCCTACGCAAACAGGATGAGAACACTATTCGGGTCTCCCAAAGAGGAATCGAAAGAGCTATGCTTGGAATATCACATTTCACTCAAATGAGAGAAAGAATCCGGAGTTCTGACCTCCATCTACGATCAAGAATCAGGGACACTGTCTTGTTTGCCAAGGTGTCAAAAATCAGATGGGCTGGTCACGTAATGAGATTTAAAGATGACGGCTGGACTACAGCTGTTACTGACTGGATTCCACGGGATGTCAAAAGACTTCTTGGCTGCCCACCTACCAGATGGTTAGACTTCTTCATCAAGATCATGAAGGATGGGTTTGAGGCTCTTCGTGTTCCCAGAGTGAACAGATGCCATTGGGCTACACTAGCACGCAACAGGGACAAATGGAGACTTTACTGGCGCCCGCTTGAGCAAATCGACCATTAACGGGAAGTCAAGAGATCAACTGATCAAATGAGGTTGGGGGCGGGACTTTTGGGGGTCCTCGAAGTTTGGGGGTGGGTGAGGGCTACCCACTCCGGCACCAGAGTTCTCAGCTCTGGATACCTGAGATTATTTGGAGATCGGTGTCTCTGCAGCCAGTATTCGTCGGGTGGTGAAGCTGACCCTTGGAGTAGCTGCAGTGGTGGGGATGGCTGGGTGGGTATCCGCCTCCTCCCCCCCAACCCCCCTCCCGCACTCCGCCTCCCTTGGGCACTCCTGGGTTTTCAGTAATGGGGCAGCGCATCTCCCGGAGGACTTAGCGTGATGGGTGGGGTAGGGTCCGTGAGGGATCTACACAGCGGCAGATGCAGGGGATGGTGGGCTTCCTTTCCAATCTAAATGTCTTTGATTTATTTTCTTTTCCTGTGTCAGGGACTAAGACATCCAATATTATGTTGAATTATAGTGGTAGAGGTAGACAACCATGCCTTGTGACTGATATTAGGGGGGAAGGCTTTCAGTTCACCTTCGAGTACGATGTCAACTTCGGGATTGTTATGTATGCTTTTGATGAACTTCAAGTAAGTTCCTTTATCCCAATTTTATTGAAAAGCTTTTTTTCTGAAGTGAGGGATAAGGGGGTGAATGAATCACATTGACAGTGCTCGTGGACTACTCCCAGACCAGTGCTCTGGGATCAGTCCTGGCAGTGCTCAGAGGACCAGGTGAGATTGAACCTGGAACTCCTGTATGAAAGCATGTACTGAACCCTTTGAACTATTTCTGCAGCCCTTATTTTGTTTTAAAAAAAATTCGTGAATAGATGTTAAATCTTATTCAATGCTTTCTCTGCCTTTATTAATACAATCATATGATTTTTTTACTGGCTTAGCTTGGTTTCTAAGTTTCTATTCTTTTATTTTTTACATTTTGTTTTATTGGGCCATAAGGTGGTTATCAGGGCTTACTCCTGCCTCCTACTCAGGGGTCACTCCTGTCAGTCCTCAGAGGACTAGATGCAGGGCAGGGATTGAAGCATGTTGGTGGTTGGCAAGGCAAGTGTTTTAACCCCTGTACTATCTCTTCAGGCACCTACCTATGATTTTTATCTTTCCTTTTGCTGACACTACATATTACACTAATTGCTTGAATATATTGAACTGCTCTTGAATTCCCGGAATGGAATCAATTTGACAATGATGAATGATCTTTTTTAATGTTTGGCTGAATTTGATTTGTTTGGATTTTGTTGAGGATCTTTGCATCATGTTTTTCAGAGATACTGACTTGTAATTTTTTTCTGGAAATTCTCAGTCTACCTTTTGATATTAGGATGACCACATAGAAGCAGCTAAGAAAGAGTCCCACTTCTCTGATATTCTGGAAGAGCTTGAGGAGTATAGGTATATTCTTTCTCTTTCTCCCCCCCCCCATATATATATTATAAGCTTTGATAATTTGTTAAAACTCATAAGTAAACCCATCAAAAATGGGGATTTTGCTCTAGAGGAGAATATTAATGTCTATTATAATTTTTTTATTCTCAATTGGTATTCAGGCTTTCTACTTCCTCCTGACTTATTTGGGAAGTTTCATGAACCTGAAAATTCATCCATTTCTTTTAAGGCCTCTATCTTAGTGACCTAAAGTTGTTCACAGTTATAATCTTTTATGTTTCTCATATGTTTGTTGTAATTTCTCTCCTTTCACCTCTGGTTTGATTTATTGGGTTTTCTCTCTTAATATTCATATGTCTAGCTAAGGGTTTGGGTTTCTTTTAAAAACCAACTCTTGAATCCAATCCATCATTTGCATTGCTTTATAAATTTATACATCATTAATTTCTGATATTTATTATTTATTTATTATTATATTTTGATATTTATTATTTCCTTCTACTTTCTTTAGGTTTCATTTGTTTTTCTTATTCTAGTTGTTCAAGCTGTGAGATTAGGTTGTTTATTTGAGCTTTCCCTCCCACTGTTTTCTTTAGTAAACTTGTATTGTTATGAATATCTTCTCTGGTACTCCTTTTGCTGTGTCCCATAGGTTCTTATAACTTGGATTAATTCATTGCAAGGACTCTATTCTTCCATCTCTTCTTTGACAAACTTTCTATTTAAAAGTATGCTGCTTAGGATACAAATATTTTAGCTTTGCTTGGATTTTTTTTAAGCTTCTATATTCATGGCATTATGATCTGAAAAATGACATGGTATGATTTGTTTTCATGATTTTATTGACACTCCTATTGGGCCCCAATATGTGATCAATTCATAATGAATATTTCATGTGCACTGGAGAAGAACATGAATTTGGCTTTATTGGTTTGGAGGGTCCTATACATTGATCCTAAATGTTATAATTACTCATTGAGGGTTCTTGTTTATTTTATTGATGTCCTGTCTGGTTGATACATCAATTGATGAGAGTGGAGTGTTAATGTCTCCTACTACTATGTTGTCATCAATGTATCTCCTAAGTTGCAGGGGGCCCCCGTAACCACTCTCCGGCCCGCGGAGGTGGCCCGAGGATTGATCCAATGGTGCAAGGAGGGACCAACCGAATGAACACGAGACACAAGAGACAGAGTACAGTTTAGAAACAGAGAGAAAAAGGGACAGGCTTTATTGAGGGATACAGGCTGTTTATATAGGGTTCGGGCAGCTCAGTCAGGAGCAGAAGCAATATAACCATATATGGTAAGGTCAGCAACAAGAGCTTTACCTAACATTCAAGGTAGACATTTGTACATCAAGGGGTCTTGTGGCAGTAGGTGCATCCTGAGCTTTACATCTGTATAACAAAGGGTCTTAGGGAGTAGATGCATCCTGGAGGGTACTATAGATAAGGCCAGATAAGCCGTCGGCCTCATGTGTGGCTATAGATCAGGTATCCTCTGAGATCAGGAAGTCCTGGGAATCTGTCACCAATGTCTGTCCCAAGCAGTTCTTAACATGGGAACCACGGCCAGGGTCTATGAGAGGGCTCTTGGCTTCCCACACTAAGTCCTTTTAGAAGTTGCTTTATGAATTTTTGCTGCCCATTAATTTTTAAATTTGTGGCAATAAGAGTTAAGGAATCTTGGTATATTGATTCCTTAGTCATTTAGTAATGTCCATTCCTTTCTCTTATTTCCTATCATAGATCAGAAACATTTACTCTAATTTTTTTGTTCTTTTCCTTTTCTTTCATTTACACTTGCTTTTTTTTCTTTTCTTTTTTTTTTTTTAATTTACACTTGCCTTTATGATTGCTTTCCATCCTTTCACTATGAACCTATGTTGAGAAAGTTGGATTTTGTTCATTAATCTATCCAAGTACTCTGTGCCTTTTTAGTCAATGTATTGATAGTAAAGAAACTATTCTTATGCAGGTAATTAGTATTAGAATATTTTGGGTGTTTTGCCCTTGACTTTGTTCCTTTAGTATTTCACTATTTTCTGCACTTAAATTTGTTACAAGAATTTTTTATGTAATGAACCGCATCTGTTTGTTTCTTCTTGTTACTTTCTTCTAAGTGTTTATTTTTGCTTTGAAGATACTATGTAGTTTTATCTTAAGTTCTAAGATCATTGCCCTTTCAAGTTTAAAGCATATAACTCTAGAGCTCTTTCTGTGTAATCCCTTAGATACTTTCTCTTCCCCAATTTTATGATTTTTATGCATCTCTTTGCTTCTGAATGAGGTTTTCTTTCTTTATATAGGTAACAATTTATTATTTCTTTCAGACATGGTTTAAAGACAGTAAATATCTTGCCCTCCCCTCCTTTTGAGAACGTTACACTCTCAAATCTGAGTGATTGGAGGTTTTCAGAGTTTTGATTACATCAAGTTATTCCCTCTTTGATAATAGTTTTATTTGAGAAATCTAATGGAAGTTTTATGATGATGTCTTTGCTTCTCTCTTGCTGCTTTTAGAAATCTCTCTCTCTCTCTCTCTCTTTCTCTCTCTCTCTCTCTCTCTTTCTCTCTGCTCTTTGCCATTTCGATTATGATGTGCCTTGGCATTCTTCTTTTGAAGCTAAGTTTTCAGAACTCTTTCAGTCTCTTGGATCAGTTCATGCCTCCTTCCTCAGACTGGGGAAATCCTTATTATTCTTTCACCAGTAACTCTTTTCTGTTTCCTCTCCTGGAATTCCTATGATGCAGAGGTTGTTTCTCTTAATATTATTTACTTATCCTAAGATCTCTTCATTTATCAAATTATTTTTTCTTTCATCTTTTCTTTATTTATGATGCAAGGCATCTTATCTCTGAGATTACTGATTTGGGTTTGGGTTTCTTCCTTTCTGCTGCCCAGTAAGTCTGCTAATTATTAAATTTTTTAGCTTAGCTATTATACACTTGAAGTCCTTTACTTCTGTTTGGATGAATATTTTCGTTTTTCTTTTCTACCAATTTTTTTTGTCCTTACTGATGGTCTCTTCTGCTGACTTTTTCACTCTAAAGAAAGGGTGGTTTCTTTGAAGCCCTTCGTAGGCAGTTGAGACAAGACTGACGCAGTTGAGGATCTTTCTGAAATTTGTAGATACAGCTGAAATCCTTTGTTTATTCATTGTTTCTAGCTCTACGTGGTGGCTAGGAATGGAGCTCCAAGTACAAGCTGTCTTGAGAAGCGACTAGTGATTGGCAACTGCCATATCGGACTTGTGTCTATGTCTCTGAGTTTGTGTAAGACTGGATGGTCACTGGGGATTTGAGTGACTGGATGCTTCCTGAGGATTTGAGGTCCTAGGCCTTGTAGCTATTATCTCTGCCTTTGAGGTCTAACTGTCCTGAACTCTGGTCCAGGATTCACAGTTGCTGATGTCTAACACCCTATATGATGTCACAGCCTAGCTAGCCTGAGTGGGAAGTGAAGACTGTAGTCACAAATGCTCAGCCTTAGCAGTTCAGAGAGTTGGGTTTTTGTAGCTGCTAGGGGAATAGGGTTCATGAGTCAGTTTCTGTCTGCAATTGTACATCTAGGCAGCAATTCCTGGTGATGTGTTAGGGTTGTTTGGATAGGCCTATGGCACCAAGATAATTTGGACTTTGGTGCTTTTAGATGGACAATTCATGTGTGTCTCCACATATATGCATGCCATAAGCTTTTCTTTAATTTTTTTATTTATTGAGATTTTGTTGTTTACAATACAATTGTATTTAATAAGGGTTTCTCATGCATGTAATTGCATGTGATATTTAAACAGGTCTGAAAGATGATCTGTGTTCTTTGGAAAGGTCTATTGGAATGCCCTGTATGCTGATTTTCTGGTGGCCACTGGTCTATTTCAACCAGGCGTGAAGGACTTGGGAGGCAGAGTTCAGAGAACTAAGTAAGGCATGTGTGAGATCAAAGATAGCCATGAGCCAAATTCCTTCTCCATCGGCAGGGGCGATGGTTTCTGATGAGCAATGTTGCAATTTGTCAGAGCCCCTATATTGGGAGGGTCTGATGGTCAGCCAAGGGCTCTCTTTCACAAGTACTTGATAGTTGATGTCTGCGGTGCTGTGTGGCACAGGGCTGGGACAGCATCTTTCCTGGCAGCCAGTGTTTGAAGGAGCTGGTGCACTGGGCAGGGTCCAAGTCGGTCAGCTACATAGACTGACCATGAAGGATTTAGTGGTCTGGTTTGACTTACTGTACTGTACAGCAGTGGGCAGGGCGAAGACCCACAGGGTCTTACTGAGCACACGTACCAGTGTTCTAGGGCCATACTTAAATAAGTATTGGTGATGTTACCTCTGACATGGCAGCTGTTCCCTGCTTATGTTCTCCCTGCAGAAATGGCTTCTAGCCACACCTGCTGACAGAGGCAACATCCCATATATAGTGGATTTTCTCATATATGCTGTGCTTTCTTCACTGTGCTACATATGCCCACCACTCTCTGAAGACAAGCCACTGAATCAAATGTACTCTTGCTATGCTTCAGGACCTTTTCCTCCAACCTCTATAATCACATGACCCCTGTCCTAGTCACTTACATGTTATGCCAGTGGGTTGTATTCGCATCTCTCTAGTACTTTGCCAGGACCTGCACTCTGGAACCACCCTGATCCCTTTTCCTGTCTCTTCACATTTGCACTCCCTCTCTTATCTGTTCTCCTCTCCCACATGTGTGTCCAGATCCACTGTGCTTCCCTGCCAGAACTCAGATCAAGTTCTGTGCTCAGTCTATTATTCCAGGAAGGTTTTGCTGTGGGAGAAAGTTTATGGAATTCTCCTTCCTTCTGGCATCTTCACTCCTGACTTTAGACAAGTCATTTTCTAAAATCAGGTCTGTTCTCATTTTTTCACGTCTTTTATTCTTTCCAAACAATAAAAGATGCCATTTGAATTTTTGCATGCATTTTGTATCTTCTAAGTATTAGAACTTGGTCCATTATATGTCTTGAAAATATAATTTCAAACTCGATATATTATCCTTTTACTTTTTTTATGATGTCTTTTAATGAACAGAAGTTTCTAATCTTAGGTAATCAAACTTATCAGTGTTTTGCTTTATGGTTGGTGGGTTTTGTGCTTTGTGTTTTGCTCTTTCCCTATTCTGAGATCATGAAGATATTCTATATTATTTCTTGAAGGTTAATCTGTTTTAAGCAGTTAGATCTATCTATTCTCCATCTGGAACCAATTTTGCATATAGTTTACCAGACTTTTATTTTAACGTTTTCCCATATAAATGAGCAATTGTTCTAGCATTATGTGATGCAATTTTCTCTTTCCTCTGCAATTCTGCCTCTGAAATAAATCAGGTTTTCCTGTCTATAAGGATTGTTCTATTTACTAATTTACTATTCTTTACCCAACACCAAAACTTTCTAATTATGAACTTATGGCAATATCTCATTGCTTAAACTGTTTCAATTTTTTTCCTGCTTGGTCAAGTGTCGTGGCCAGTCTCGCCTCTTTGCATATTTATGTAAATTTTCAGAGGTACTTTGTCAAAATCTGCAAAATTCCTATTGGAGATTTTATAGACATTATATTGCATCTTATACATAAATTGTGAAATACTCATCATTTTTATAATGTTTAGTCTTCCACTAAATAATCTTGACAAATTTATTTCTCCTTGTTAGTGAGAAATCTCTCAGTAGGAACAGTCTGATGTGCTGCATGTGCTGTATTTGCTGAACTGCAGGTCTTCCCCTCAACTCCTGATGTAAGTTTTAAGAATGCATTCATAGGACATCGTTTTATAAAGTCATTGTAAGTAATTTAAAAATTAATTTTGTATTATTGTTGTTATCTGAAAACTGCCATTAAATTTTGCATATAGAACTTTTGCCTTGTAACATTACTAATATCATTCATTAACTAAAATTATCATTTATTTGATATATTTAATCAAATATTGTGCCGATTATTAAGCTTACTAGTTTATTTTATTTTTATCTGGCTTTATTGCATTTTTTAGAATCTCAGCACAAAAATGAATAGAAAGATGATGCTGGCAATCTTTACTCACTTTTGGTTTCAAAAGGAAGGTTTCAGGGATGGAGAGAAAGCTCAATAGGCTGGAGTACATGTTTTGCATACAGGACATAAGTTTGAACCTGTAATCCCCTGAGGATCACCAGATGCAGCCAATAAAACAAAGAAAATGGAATAAAAAATAAAAGATAATGAATGCCTTAAAACTTTCACTATTAGATGTATTGCATATTGTTTCCTTTAAGTTTTTGTACATAATCTTTAAAAGTTTATTTTTAACCTGTGCTTGCAAAAATCTTTCAACATGCCTAGATGTTAAATCCCTTGAATATTTTCTTTTATTTAAAAATGCATTAAATTAAAAAAAAACTAAATGAATCAAACTTGGGCCTTCTGCATGACAGCCAAGTGCTCACGTCCTTCAAGCTACCTCCAGTCACACATAAAACATCAATAGCATGTTTTTTGAGGGGTTGAGGGTTTTCAAGCATTTCTCAGGTGATCTGGAGCACAGTGGGTAGGGGTTTTCCTTGCACGTGGCCAAACCGGTTCGATTCCTCCGTTCTTTTCAGAGAGCCCAGCAAGCTACCAAGAGTATTCCGCCTGCATGGCAGAGCCTGACAAGTTACCTGTGGTGTATTTGATACGCCCAAAACAATAACAACAAATCTCACAATGGAGACGTTACTGGTACCTGCCCGAGCAAATTGATGAACAACGGGAGGACAGTGACAGTGCTCAGGTGATCTAACCCAGGGTCTCAGAAATGCAAGGAATGTGCTCTGCACCAAATTTGCTAGTATTTAATTTGAAATTTTTGTATATTTTCATAAAAAAATTGGCTTCTGGGCTGGAGTTATAGTAGAGTGGGTGGGGTGCTTGCCTTGCTTTAATAATAACTGATTCTGTTCAGTTCTCAGCATCCCTTATGGTCAGCCAAACCTGCCAGAAGTGATTCTTGAGTGAGCACAGAGCCAAGAGTAAGTCCTGAGCACTACCAGAAGTGCCCTGCCCCTTAGAAACATTGGCTTGTTACTTTTTTTTTTAATAATGCATTTGTAGAATTTTAATTCTCATGAGTCATAAAATTTAATTTTTTAGGGGGTGCTCCAAAATGTGAGAAATACGTTGTCAACTAAATGCATTGAACTTGGGCTTTGTTATTTTTTTTAATTTTAGTGAATCACTGTGGGGTACAGGTACAAACTCGGGAACTTTAGTGTTTGCATTACAGTCATACAATAATCTTTTACCCATCCCTCCACCAGTGCCCATTCTACCCCACCAATGTTTCCAGCATCCCTCCCACCACCCCCATCCCATCCCCCATGACCCCACCCTGCCTCAACGGCATGGCATTCTCTTTTATTCTCTCTCCTTTTGGGTGTTGTGGTTTGCAGTAGAGGTATTGAGCGGCCATCATGTTCAGTCTACGTTCGTCACGCATCTTTCAACCCGAATGAGTCCTCCCAACATCCTTTACTTGGTGTTCCCTTTTGTATCTGAGCTGTTTTTAACCCAAGCATGTGAGGCCGGTTTCCAAGACGTGGGGCAGACCTCTTGGTCCTTATTTCTACTACTCTTGGGTGTTAATCTCCCATTCTGTTACTTTATATTCCACAAATGAGTGCAATCTTTCTATGCCTGTCCCTCTCTTTCTGACTCGTTTACTTTCCATGTTGATTCACTTATATGCAAATTTCATGACTTCTTCTTTTCTAACAGCTGCATAGTATGCCATTGTGTAGATGTACCAATTTTTTTTTCTTAAATTTTTATTAGTGAAACACCATGAGGTACAGGTGTAAACTTACAAATATTTGTGCTTGGGTTTCAGTTATACAATGATCAAATACCCATCCCTCCACCAGTGCCCATTCTCCACCACCACTAGTCCCAGTATTCCTCCCACTCCCCATCCCCCCATCCCACCCTACCTCTGTGGCAGGGCATTCCCTTTTGTTATCTCTCTCCTTTTGAGTGCTGTGGTTTGCAAAAGAGACATAGAGTGGCAATCATGTTCGGTCTATAGTCTACTCTCATCACGCATTTCCCATCCTGAGAGGAACCTCCCAACACCCTTCATTTGGTGCTCCCTTCTCTATCTGAGCTGCCTTTTTCCCTAGCGTGTGTGGCTGTCCTCAAAGCCATTGAGTAATCCTCCTGGTACTTATCTCGGCTATTTTTGGGTGTAGTCTCCTATTTTGTTACTTTATGTTCCCCAGATGAATGCAATCTTTCTATGTCTGTCCCTTTCTTTCTGACTCATTTCGCTTAGCATAATACTTTCCATGTAGTACTATTTGTATATGAATTTCATGACTTCATCTTTTCTAACAGCTGCATAGTACTCCATTGTGTAG
This sequence comes from Sorex fumeus, assembly GCF_029834395.1. Lineage (NCBI taxonomy): Eukaryota > Metazoa > Chordata > Mammalia > Eulipotyphla > Soricidae > Sorex > Sorex fumeus. The sequence continues at coordinate 76,939,867 of NW_026606094.1, read as the reverse complement.
TTGTACCAAGTTTCTTTAACCAGTCATCTGTTCTCGGGCACTCAGGTTTTTTCCAGATTCTAGCTATTGTAAAAAGTGCTGCAATGAACAAACAAGTGCAGATGTCACTTCGACTATACTTTTTTTTTGCCTCTCTGGGATATATTCCCAGGAGTGGTATTGCTGGGTCAAATGGGAGCTCAATTTCTAATTTTTTGAGGATCGTCCATACTGTTTTCCAAAAGGGCTGAACCAGTCGGCATTCCCACCAGCAGTGAAGGAGAGTCCCTTTCTTGCCACATCCGCGCCAACACCAGTTGCTTTTGGTCTTTTGGATGTGGTCCAGTCTCTGTGGTGTGAGATGATATTTCATTGTTGTTTTGATCTGTATCTCCCTGATGATTAATGATGTAGAGCATTTTCTCATGTGCCATTTAGCCATTCAGATTTTTTCTTTGAGAAAGTTTCTGTTCATTTCGTCACCCATTTTTTGATGGGGTTGGTTGTTTTCTTCTTGTGGAGTTCAACCAGTATTTTGTATATCCTTGATATCAACCCCTTGTCGGATGTATATTAGGAGAATATCCTTTTCCATTCTGTAGACTCTCTTTGTATTTTGGTCACTGTTTCTTTTGACGTGCAGAAGCTTCTTAGTTTTAGAGAGTCCCATTTGTCTAATCTCTATTTTCACTTGCTTGGCCAGTGGCGTGACATCTTTGAAGATACCATTAGCTTCAATGTCATGGAGGGTTTTGCCAACTTTGTCTTCAATGTACCTTATGGATTCCAGTCTGATGTTGAGGTCTTTAATACATATGTACCAAATTTTCTTTAACTAGTCATCTGTTCTTGGGCACTCGAATGTTTTCCAGATTTTGGCTATTGTAAACAGAGCAGCTATTAACATACAAGTACAGATGTCATTTCTACTATACTTTTTTTTGCCTTTCAGGGATATATTCCCGGGAGTGGTATTGCTGGATCCAATGGGAGCTCAATTTCTAATTTTTTAAGAATTGTCCATAGTGTTTTCCAAAAGGGCTGAACCAGTCGGCAGTCAGCAGTAAAGAAGAGTCCCTTTCTCCCCACATCCGTGCCAACACTGGTTGCTTTTGTATGTGGGCCAGTTCTGTGGTGTGAGATGGTATCTCATTGTTGTTTTGATCTGCATCTCTGTGATGATTAGTGATGTATAGCATTTTCTCATATGCCTTTTAGCCATTTGGATTTCTTCTTTGAGAAAGTTTCTGTTTGTTTCATCACCTCATTTTTTATGGGGTTGGATGTTTTCTTCTTGTGGACTTCAACCAGTGCCTTGTATATCCTTGATATCAACAGCTTATTGGATGAGTATTAGGTGAATATTCTTTCCTATTCTGTAGACTGTCTTTGTATTTTGGTCACTGTTTCTTTTGAGGTGCAGAGGCTTCTTAGTTTAAGATAGTCTCATTTGTTTATCTCTGTTTTCACTTGCTTGGCTAGTGGCGTGTCATGTTTGAAGATATCGTTAACTTCAATGTCGTGGAGGGTTTTGCCAACCTTGTCTTTGATGCACCTTATGGATTCTGGTGTGATGTTGAGGTCTTTAATCCATTTTGATGTTACTTTTGTACATGGTGTTAGGTAGAGATCTGGAGCCCAGTTTTTTGCATGTAGCTGTCCAGTTTGTAGCCAGCACAATTTGTTAACGAGGTTTTCCTTGCTCCACTTCACATTTCTTGCTTCCTTATCAAAGATTAGATAATCATATATAGAATTCAACAACTCATCAAAAAGATCATACACCATGACCAAGTGGGATTCATCCAGGGGATGCAAGAATGGTTTAACATTCAGAAATCAATCAACATAATCCATCATATCAACAAACGAAAAGATAAAAACCATATGATCATAATAGATGCAGAGAAAGCATTTGACAAGATCCAGCACCCATTTATGATGAGAACTCTTGCCAAAATTGGCACAAAAAGGGCCTTTCCTCAATATATTCAAAGCCATCTACCACAAGCCTATGGCAAGCATCATCCTCTATCGGGAAAAACTAAGAGATTTCCCTCTAAAATCAGGGACAAAAACAGAATGCCCACTTTCTCTACTTCTGTTCAATATAGTACTGGAAGTACTTGCAATAGCGGTTAGGCCAAAAAAAGATATTAAGGGCATTCAGGTAGGAAAGGAAGAAATCAAGCTCTCACTATTCACAGATGATATGATACTATGTTTAGAGAACCCCAAAGCCTCTACCAAGAAACCCCTAGAAACAATATACTTGTATAGTAAAGTTGCAGCCTATAAAATCAAACCCCAAAGTCCATGACTTTCTTATACGCAAATAATGAGAGAGAAGAGAGTGATATGAAAAAGGCAATCCCATTCATAATCGTGCCTCAGAAAATCAAGTACCTTGGAATCAGCTTAACTAAAGAGGTAAAGAGCTTGTACAAAGAAAACTACAAAATGCTACTTCAGGAAATAAAAGAGGATACAAGGAAATAGAAAGATATCCCCTGCTCATGGATTGGAGAATTAACATTGTCAAGATGGCAATACTCCCCAAAGCATTGTACAAATTCAGTGCGATCCCTTTAAGGTTACCCATGACATTTTTCAAAGAAATGGAGCAAACACTCCTGAAATCCATATGGAACAATAAGTCCGCATGAATAGCTAAAGCAATTCTTGGAAAAAAGAAAATGGGAGGAATCACCCTCCCCAACCTCACACTCTACTACAAAGCAATAATAATTAAAACATCATGGTACTGGAACAAAGACAGTTGCAGACCAATTGAACAGGGTTGAATATCCTGACACCCCCACATATATGAGAGCTTTGCATGATAGCCAACTTGGGCTCTTTGCATGATAGCCAAGTGTTCAATCTTTGAGCTACTCTCCAGTCACACACGAATCACTTTAACATCACCCTTTTTCTAGTCTTCTGATGAATGTACAAAATTGGGAGTTGTTTTATATTTAGATGTTGGTAGGAATCACCAGTGAAGGCAATCTTTCTTCTTCTTTTTTTCTTATTTGGGTCACACCCAGCAATGCCAAGAGATTACACTCCTGGTCTTCACTCAGGAATTACCCCTGTCGGTGCTCAGGGGACCATATAGGATGCCAGGAATTGAACCCGGGTCGGCCGCTTTCAAGGCAAACGCCCTACCCGCTGTGCTCCAGTCCCGGCAATCTATCTTTAGTAGTTATGACAACACAATTTTTTGCTGCTTCTTATGTTGATTATATTTAATTGACTTCAGGATCTACAATGATAGTCTTAAAATAATAATGATAATTTGTGCATTGTTCTTTTCCTCTTCCATTTTTTATTAGAGGCTCATGGATTTTTCTAAGAAAGAAATTTTAGTGTTTTTCTTTTTTGGATGTTTGATTTTTGGGGTCACATTCAGCAGATCAAACCAAGGGTTTTCGCAAAGAAAGTCTGCTCCTTTGAGCTCCTCAGGTTCAGAATTTTATTTTTGCAAAGACTTTTTTGCAATATATTTGCTTTCTATTTATGAACTTTAATCTTGTTCTTATTGTTTTCTTTTATCTAATTCTTCTTGGTTTATTTTGTGAATTTTCCAAATATTATAAGATGGATGACTTTTTCATTGATTTGAAATTTTTCTTCTTAACTTTGATTTCCTCTATATCCCACATATTTGTTTGATTTTATCTATATCTCACACATTTGATAGTGTGTTTTTCACATTTCATAATGTTTCATATTTTGGAATTGTTTTTTATTTTCTTTTACTTTCTTTTAAACAATATAATTGAGAATTACATTTCTATTTTACAAGTATTTCCAAACATATGGGAAATTTTTTGGCATATGTTTGCTCTTGAATTCTAGTATACCTTCATTGTGATAGAGAAAATAGACTGAATGAGCTGTCTGCTCTAAGTTTGAAACTTGTTCCATGGCTGGTATATGATCAACTTTTGTAGCATTTCATATGTGCATGAAAAAACTTTATTGTAGGGCACTGGGATAAAGGGTTCTTCTGTCTGTCCTACATATGGTGTTGAAATTATCCAGGTGATCCTAAATGTTTGTCTGCTACAATTACTGGAATTAAATGTAACTATGGAATTAACTATGGTTATGGATCTCTTTTTTCTCTTTTTGACAACTTTCAAAAAATATACTTTGGGGCTTTGTTTGGTATACAGAAATTTGAATAACCCTACTGAACTAAAACGTGTTTTTATAAAATGTCTCTTTTTACTCTCTGAGTAATGTTTTGCATTAAAACATATTTAGTCTTTAATGATTCTGCCTTACAGCTTTTGTCTGGTTATGGTTTCCACAGAATTCCTTGTTCCACTCTGTTTATGTCAGACTTTATCTATATCCCTTTAGGCATGTGTATACAACAGATATTGGTTTTAAATAGTCTGATAACCATTAATCAATAGTGTAGCACTGTAGCACTGTAACACTGTTCTCCTGTTGTTCATTGATTTGCTAGAGCGGACCCAGTAACATCTCCATTGTGAGACTTGTTGTTACTTTGTTTGGCATATCGAATACGTCAGGGGTAGCTTGCCAGGCTTTGCCATGTGGGCGAGATACTCTTGGTAGCTTGCCAGGCTCTCCGAGAGGGGCAGAGGAATTGAACCTGAGTCGGCCGGGTTGGCCACGTGCAAGACAAACGCCCTCATTTATTATAGCAACTAATATATTTGGATCTTCCCTCTGTGTTTTCTATTTGTCTTAGTTGTCTTGGTTCTGGTTCTCTCTATTCTTGCCTTTCACATTTTTGAGTGACCTTGTCATTTATTTTTCCCCCTTTTAAAGAGAAGTTACTAATGTGGCTTCATCTTTTTTTTTTTTGATCAAGTATTAACTTTTTTTTTTTTTGGCTGGAGTGATAGCACAGCAGTAGGGCATTTGCCTTGCGTGCAGCCAGCCGGGCCAAGCTGGGTGGGTTTGATTCCTCTGGCCCTCTCGGAGAGCCTGGCAAGCTACCAAGAGTATCTTCTTGCCTGCACTGCAAAGGCTGGCAAGCTACCCCTAACATATTCGATATGCCAAACACAGTAACAAGTCTCAAAATGGAGATGTTACTGGGCCCGCTTGAGCAAATCGATGAACAACGGGAGGGCAGTGTGATGGCAATGTGATTAGCTTCTTTTTTTAAAAAAATTTTTTTTATTGAATAAAATTGGATCCTCCAAATTCCAGTAGGCGGAGGTCACACCCACCAACTGGCCCCCTGGCGCCATGTAATCCCATCAACGGCCAAGACTCAGAGACTATAAAAACCAGCTCCTGGAAGAGAACAGTGCAGTCTTCTGCCCCCACGCCTGACTGTCCTCGCCGGGGCCCCTTGGAGGGGAGCAGGTTGAGCTTTCCTCCCCACCCAGACCAGAGCTCCAGCAGCCAAAGACCTTCAGGACCAGCCACCACCATGCTGAGACCACTCTCCGCACACATGAAGGTACTGGCAGAGGGACAAAGTCACGCGGGTTCTGGGGCCGAGATCTCCAAGCCTACTCAGATTTGGGCCGAGCATCCTCCACCCAGATCCTCCAAATTCCAGTAGGTGGGGGTCACACCCACCAACTGGCCCCCTGGCGCCGTGTAATCCCATCAACGGCCAAGACTCAAAGACTATAAAAACCAGCTCCTGGAACCACGCAGCCGCACGACATCTTATTATGACATCTTATTATCTCATTCCTACTTTGGACAAACTGGCAGGCTACCGAATGTAGCCTGCCCACACGGCAGAGTCTGGCAAACTCCCCGCGGTGTACCCAATATGCCAAATACCAGTAACAGTGATGGGTCTCATTCTCCTAAAGAGCCTTGAATATAATCTCAGGGCTAGGATGAAGGAGACGTTACTGGGGCCTGCTCGAGGCAATCGACGAATAACAGGATGATTTGTGATTTGTGATTGTGATTATTGAATCACTGTGAGATAGACCCTTAGAAAGCTATTCATGATTACGTTTCAATCATACATACAGTTCTAACACCTATCTCTTCACCAGTGTACAGTTCCCAGTACCGGTGTTTCCAGTTTCCTTCCCATGACCACCCATCCCAGCCTGCCTCTATGGTAGGCACAGACTCTTTGTCTGTTTATCTGCCTCTTTCTGTGTCACTGTCTCTGTCTCTCTGTCTCTGTCTCTTTTCTTTTGGATATTGGGGTTTGCAAAACAAAGACTGAAAGGTTATCCAGTATATCCCTTTACTTACCTTAACACTCAGTTCTTGTCCAATGTGATTATTTCCAGCTATTATTGTCATATTGGTCCCTTCTCTATTTTACCCTCACACACACTTGTGTTTGGTTCCAGTCCTCCTAGCCTTTGTTTTCCTGTTCGTGGATATTAGTCTTCTAATATATATATATATATATATATACATATATATATATATATTCCACAAGTGAATGCAGTCATTCTGTATCTGTCCCTCTCTGGTCATGGATATTAGTCTTCTACTATATGTATATTTTTCTATATATCACAAATGAATGCAGTCATTCTATATCTGTTCCTCTCCTTCTGACTCATTTCACTCAGTATGATATTCTTCATGACTATCCATTTATAGGAAAATTTCATTACTTCATTTTTACTAACAGCTGAGCAGTATTCCTTTGTGTAGATGTGCTGGAGTTTTTTAATCTATTCGCATTTTCTCAGGCACTCAGCTTCTTTCCAGATTCTTACTATTGTGAGTGTTGCTGCAATGAACATAGAAGTGCATATGGTGTTTCTGCTGTGTGTTTTTGGGCCCCAGGGTATATTCCCAGAAGTGGTATTGCTGGGACAAATGCGAACTCAATTTCTAGTTTTTTGAGGAGTATCCATATTGATTTTCAAAAAGACTGGGCTAATTGGCATTCCAAACAATGAAGGAGAATCCCTGTATACCCACACCTGTGTCAGCTCTTGTCCTTTTGGATGTGTACCACTCTCTGTGCTGTGAGAAGATATTTCACTGTTGTATTGATCTGCATCTTCCTGATGATTAGTGATGAAGAGCATTTTTTCATGTACCTTTTGGCCATTCAAATCTCTTCTTTGAGAAAGTTTCTGTTCATTTATTCTCCCCACTTTTTGATGGAGTTGGATGTTTGTTTCTTGTAAAGTTCAACCAGTGCCTTGTATATTTTTGATACTAACCACTTATCAGAAGGATATTGGGTGGATAACCTTTCCCATTCCACAGGCTGTCTTTGTATTTTGGTCACTGTTTCTTTTGAGGTGCAGTTTAATGTAGTTTAATGTAATCCCATTTGTCTATCTTTGCTTCTACTTGCTTGGTCAATGGCATTTCATCTTTGAAGATACCTGTAGCTTCAATATTATGGAAGGTTTTGCCTACATTGTTTTCCAAGTACTTCAGGTCTGATGTTGATATCTTTAGTCCATTTTCATCTGACTTTTGTGTATGGTGCTAGATAGAGATTTGAATCCATTTTTTTGCATATAGCTGTCCAGTTTTGTCAGCATCACTTGTTAGAGGCTTTCCTTACTCCATTTCATATTTCTTGATCCCTTTTCAAAGATTAAATGATCATATATTTGAAAGTTTGTGTCAGGATATTCAACCCTATTCCATTGACCTGCAGGTCTGTCTTTATCCCAATACCATGCTGTTTTAATTATTACAGCTTTGTAGTACAGTTTGAAATTGGACGGTGACTCCTCCCATCTTCTTTTTCCAAGGGTTTCATTAAATATTCATGGAGGTTTATTGTTCCATATGGATTTCAGAAGTGTTTGATCAATTTCTTTAAAAAAATGTCATGGTTATCATTATAGGGACCACATTGAATCTGTATAATGATTTGGGGATTATTGCCATCATGACAATGTCAATTCTCCATGAGTAGAGGATGTGTTTTCATTTTCTGATGTCTTTTTTTATTTCTTGAAGCCCATTTTGTAGTTTTCTTTGTACAAATCCTTTACTTCCTTACTTAAACTGATTCCGAAGTACTTGATTTTCTAAGACACAATTGTGAACAAGATTTTTTTAAATATCATTTTCTTCTCTTTCATTATTTGCATATAGGAAAGCCCTGGGCTTTTGGGTATTGATTTTGAAAACTGCCACTTTACTATACATATCTACTGTTTCTTGGAGCCTTTTGGTATAAGCTTTAGGGTTCTCTAAGTATAGTATGTCATCTGCAAATAGTGAAAGCTTGACTTCTTCTTTTCTTATTTGGATGTCCTTAATATTTTTTTCTTCCCTAACTGTTATGGTAAGTACTCTCAGTGTTATATTAAATAGAAGTGGTAATAGTGGGCAACCTTGTCTTGTCCCTGATCTTAGAGGGAATAGTCTTTCTTTAATAATTTTGATTCTAAAACTTCCTGCTATATCATTTATATTAAAAAGTAAAGTAAAGGCCCTCCCGTTGATCATCGATTTGCTCGAGTGGGCCCAGTAACGTCTCCATTGGAGACTTTGTTGTTACTGTGTTTGGCATATCAAATACGTCACGGGGAGCTTGCCAGGCTCTGCCGTGCGGGCAAGATACTTTTGGTAGCTTGCTGAGCTCTCCGAGAGGGGCGGAGGAATCGAACTCGGGTCGGCCATGTTGGCTGTGTGCAAGGCAAACGCCCTACCGCTGTGCTATCGCTCCAGCCCATTTATATTTATTTATATTAATATTCATTTATATTATTTTAGTGATTTATTCTAACCATTCTTGTTGTATCTCTTATGTATCACTGTCTAATGGTAATCTACTTTCTACCTTTATTCTAGCAGATTCAAAGACTTCTGAAAGATTTAACTGCATTTAGTTTTCTCTGAATTTAGGTATTTTTGTTTAGGTGTAAGATTCTTAAGTCAAACTTACCTCCTTGAAACCTCTTTGGATATTCATGAGCAGATTGAAAATCATGACATTGGTTGAGCCTAGGCTCTATTCATTTTAGCATTCTATAGGCATGAAATTTCACTTAAAAATGTTAATTGGATCAGCCCTGCTGCGGATAAATGCATCCTTACAATGCAATTGCAGAGAAATGGGGTGTGAATTTTTCATGTTTCCAAAAGCAAAATGAAGTTGGTCAAAGGAAATGAGGAGTTGGCCCCTAAGTAGGGCAATTCTATTCTATCAAATGCAATACAAAAGCTGCAGGAAACCTGGTAGCTCAACATCCAAAATGGGACTATTAAAATGATAAGGGAATTGTAAGTCTGTCTGTAGTTCACCTAAGATTAGTCTAGAAGAGCCAAGTTTATTTCCTTCTTTAAATAAGTTTGTTTTCTTGTTTCCTAAGCAGACCCATATTTGTGGTTCTTTTCAACACTGTGGGTGTGAAATGAAGAGGAAGAGTCATTTCTGGATTTGTATAAATAAAGTTGTATAAAGGAAGCTAGTTGTCCAATTAAAGCAAAAAGAAAGTTTAAATAACATGTTTATTTGATTTAAAATTGATACATTGCTTCTTTTTATTAATATCAAATTAATGCTAGTAAAAAGACTTTATTGTTGTTTGATAAAATGAAACTTCAGTGAAATTGTTCTCCATATAATTCTGAGCAAAGTTTAACCAATCATGTTTAATTCATTCAGTAGAAACATTAATTTTCTCTTACAATATGGCTAAACGTATTAACCACAAATTACTTTTGTGATCTGCATTTTACCTGTGCCTGAGGCTAAGCAATATTTTTTTAGCTTTCTTGTTTCTTGCCAGTTTTGTCAGAAATTCATACATCACATATGATTGAAACTGTCAAATGTGTCATCCCATAACCAAAAAGACCCCTCAGTTCATTTTTTCACCCACTGTCCACATTCTTTCTGGTTATCACCATAGTTTTAATTGAGTCTGGAAGTTGGTTTTGTTTCATCTTGCTATTTGATTTACTTGAATAATTTTTATATCACATGATTGAAACGAATAAAATCTTTCACTTGCTCACTTATTTTACTTGTTATCTCCTCAAGCTTTAGCCCAATCCCTCTCCCACCAAAAAAGAAAAAAAACAAAAAAACCCCAAAACCTGGCACAGTATCATACTTTTTATAGAAGTGTAGTATTTAATAGAGTTACATAGGGCTGGAACGATAGCACAGCACATAGGGCATTCACCTTACACATGGCCAACCCGGGTCTGTCCCTCTTGGAGAGCCCGGCAAGCTACCGAGAATATCCCTACTGCATGGCAGAGCCTGGCAAGCTTCCCATGGAGTATTTGATATGCCAAAAACAATGGAGATGTTACTGGTGCCCGCTTGAGCAAATCTATGAACAATGGGAGGACAGTGCTACAGTGCTATATATTGAATAGTGAAGATATACTGTGGCTTCTTTATCCAGTGACCTGTTGCTGGTGGGAATTTGGACTCATTCAATGTTTTGGTTACTGTGAATGAAGTCTATATGAATGTGAGTTTGCAAATATATTTTTTTGCATCAGCATTTTAGATTCTGGATAAAAGTCACAGTGAATATTCTGGTGCTTCATTATTCGGACAAATCTTCACACCATTTTCTATAGAGGCATAACCAGTTTATATCCCCACTAGCACTGCTCCAGGGTCCCCTTCCTTCCACTTCCTCATTATCATGTTCTGTTTCCAATCTTTTTAAATTTTTTTATTTTGCAGGGGCAAGGGGGAGAGAACCCAGAGGTTCTCAGGCTTACTCCTGACTCTGAGCTCAGAAACCACTCCTGACGGGGTGGGGAAAGCTTGTGGGACCATACAGGGTGCTAAAGATTGAACCCAGTTAGCATGCAAGGCAAGCTCAACTTGCTGTACAATGACTCTCATCCCCAATATTTTTTATTTAGGCCATTCCCAGGGGCCTCAGATGATATTCATTTCTGGTTTTGATTTGTATTTCCATGATAATAATTGATGTTGAACACTTTTTCCTGTGCTTGTGGGCCATATGCATGTCTTCGTTACAAAAGTTTCTGTTCATGATTTTTTGCCCATTGTTTTCATAATAGTTTTATTTTTTCTCTTTGGTTGAGTTGAGAGTTCTTTATATATGTTGTATATTAACCTTTTGTTGATAGATACTGTACACATATCTTTTATTAAGCCTTAGGTTGCCTTTTATGTGGTAATTTACTTTGGTAATTTACTGTGTTTAAACATATTAATTTGATGTACCCAAATTCATTTACTTTTGTTACACTTGCCTTTAGAGTTTTTGAATATGTTTCTGATATTGAGGCTCTAAAGTGTGTCATTTATATTTTGCTATAATATTTTACTTTGTTTGCTTTGGTTCTGACATCTAAGTCTGACATCAACTGAGCTTGAGTTAATATTTGTATATGGTGTTAACTAGTACTTACACTTCATTTTCATAAATGTGGCAGTTTTACCAACACCATTTGTTAAAGAGGCTTTCTTTTCAAAATTGTTTTGACTTGGATCCTTTGTCATAACCACACATGTCTGATATCTTCATGAGGGAGTAAGTACCTTCTTTTTTTTTCTATAACATTCTGTTGGGTTTTTGAACCTGACCTGATCTCCCAAGGATACAAGTAGTGATAGGAGAACAATAAGTTTCTCATTTTCTTTAAGAATTTATATTTTCTCATTGGACAATGATACTTTTTTTTAAACAGCATGGTGATAGACGAGAAGTCTATACCTTATAAAGGACAAATGACTCAGCAATGTATCAGTATCATTAGTCCTCCAGGGAAAGAATGCCAGCAGCTCTGACTACCATTTATGAAATATGAGTCTTTGCAGTCTCAAAGTGTGTATCTGTAAAGAACCTCTGCTCTAGCTCTAGCCTGACTACTCCTATCTCAGAAATAAGACAATTGATATTCAGAAACATGAAATGATTTGCCTAAGGTCATACATAAACTTGTTGTCTCATAACATTTAAATAAAGCACATTTACCCATCTCAGTAAGTACATGGAAATAAAAATTTTAGAATTCGCACCAATATAATGCAAGTTTCATTTTTAATGGCAGATTATTCTGTAGTAACCACACCATTGTCTTATCTTCAGTCTCCTGTGGGAAATGAGGGTCGCAGCATTGCATCCACTCTAAAAACACAGTCCAGTTTCTGAAAAGCACAGGAGTCCCTTATTCCATGCTCCCCTTAACTTTTAGAAGCAATTGATGGATAAGACAGCTAAGACATGCTATGTCTTTTGCAGAGCAGAACTTGACAGAGATGGAAGTCATCTGTCAAGCGAAGCCAGGCCTGCTGTGTGGCGGTCTAGGACCTCGGCCAGACTTTGCTCCATTAATTGGCTTCCATGCAGGCAGCTATTTTAGCAACAATTCTGTGGATCTTCTGTGGCACATCTTGATTTAAAGTACAATGTTGAAAAGCACTTCTCAACCACTCAAAGCTTCCAGCACTGCTCACATTTAGCTGATTGGACAGAGAGTGAAACGGACTTCAAAATAGTTGTGTAGATATAAGACAAAATTATTTGGGCTTCTCAAATTCAGGTGAAAATTGCAATGAAGTGATAAGTGAGGATTCTGGTTTCTGCCTAAAGAGATACTTTCCCGTAAATCAGATGAAATTGAAAAGAGAGTTTATGGGGAAAATGCTGCTGTGACCTTAAACAGGCAGTCTTTGGGCTGACACTATAATGAGGAATGGAGTGCTATTAAAATATACTGCACATTTTAATGACTCCAGTAGCAGTGAGCCAAAAAAAAATTTTAAGCTCTGAATAATTCTGGGAAGGAGGATTTTGCCAAGGAGATTTTAATGTCAAGAACGTATGTGAGGCTAAAAATAAGGAGTTCACGCGCATCCTAGAGTTGTAGGAGGGATGTATGTATAATCAAATTAAATGATGCCATTTCCACTTATGGAAAAATCCAATGGTAAAAATTGACTGGAAAACATTTAGTCACATTTCACTTGTATTATGCTGATAAATACCAAACTCTAGACTTGTTAAAATAAGCCCCACCAGTACTTCCTGGCTGAGGTGTTCAGTAGACAATGGCTGAGGCATGCAAAAATGGTGAAGAACTTATAAAAACATCATGCCTGGAAGAGCCACAGTGTTTAGTAAGGAAAGAAGCATCTCTGGGTGTGGGAACAGAGCCCAGAGCAGCCTAAGTGTGAAAGGTAAAGGGAGATACCTCAGAGCACCCCACTGACTTCTGAGGCTCAGGCCCCAAGTCTCAGAGGTTGTTAGAGGCTCATGATTTTCAACCCCATTTTTCTTCTTTTCAGGGCAAGTAACTCTCAATTTTGCCCCTGTATTGGAGGACCAATGATTGTTCTTTTTATGAAAGGCATGTGTTGCTACAATGGGACTATGAGGTTGGCTGCTTCCATCATGCCTGTCTGCCAAACAAGGCCATCTGCAGAGATAACAAAAAGAGCCAATGTCTGAAAATGAATTTGTTGGCATATCAAGGACAAACATCTTATTGGCCACAATTACTCAACCTCCAATCCAAAAAATGGGAGGAAAATCTCAGCCTAGATGAATATTTTATTTACTTCTTAAATTGTAACTGAGAGGCTCATATACAGTTCTCCTTCTTTAATCTCTGCTGGTTTCCTATCTTCGGCTTCCCCAAGCCTGGACACTGATCCAGCAATGCCCCTGGTACTGAGCAGCGGGATGAAGTGAGGGGTGGCTGTAAATAACAGAGAGACGGACCATCCTTCCTGGCTGGTTTGAAGAGTTGGTGATTTAATATTGACCAGTATTTACTGATGCAGGTAACACAGCATTATCAGAAAACTTGCTTTCTGCATTCCTTAAGTGACAACAGAGGCATGGTGAAGAAATCAGTTTCTGTGTAAGTGCCCAAGGTGGTGAAAGAGACCCAGGCGAGCTCATGGACCAGTCAGCCTAGAAAACATTGTTTGAAGTTCTAGATGAATTCTGGCTTGGGAAAAACCTGCATCTTATGCCTCTCAGCTCTCTCTCGGTGTGTCATTCTGGAATCTTGCAATCTTTGCTCCCTAGAGAAAAAAAGGACCAGGTAATGAAAAATAATTTGGCTTGAGAAAAAATAACATGTCTGTGAGAATATACTAGGGATTATACATAGTGACAGACTTCCCAGGTAATAGGGATTATACATAGTGACAGACTTCCCAGGTAATATCCCGTATCTGCTTTCCTCATGTCACAAGCCTTCTTTCTACTGGTCAGAACCAGAGTCCATTGGACACAGAAACCCTGAAAAGAGAGAACAACTACCAATAGTTCTATTGGACAGGTAAGGAAGCCCTGAGACTTTGGGAAGTTGAATAATTTAACTAAGATTACACTTAGCCATGAATCAGCAATAGTAGGAATTGAATCTTGGTATAGAAAAGATCTGAGTTTGCTTAGGTCTTAAACCTGCCCTACTATTTTATTGCCAGTAGATTTCTCCACCTACTCCCTGTAGCTTCTCCAGGAAGACAGCTGAAAATTAGCAAAATGACTGAGTAGTTGTGGGAGGGATCTAATTTCAGTTCTGTAACTAATTATTCACATAACCTCAATAATATCACATATCTCTTGAGTCTTTATTTATTTGTAATCTGTCCTGCTGTAACAAGGACATTGTATTGAGGTAACTGATATGTAGAAGCTCTGAATCAGAGGAAAAAGAAATTGTAGATATGACCTGCTATCATGAAGAAAGGGCATAGGCTATGGCCTGAGCCTGGTTTTGAATGGTTCTGCTAGTAGAAAATTTGTCCTCTTTAGTATCTGGAGACCCACTGCTAGAGAGCTCTGGTACAAGGAAGATACAAGTGAGTGTGAGTGCAGTGACCAGCGCAGAGTGTGTGATCTAGAAGTGGCCTTACCTGCAGGGAAAACAGACAGAGCCGTTGAACACACCATAAATGAGAGGGTTGATGGCACTGTTTAAGGCTGGGAGGTTCTGAATGATCACAGAGGTGTAAAAGCGCTCTTTGGTGTCTGGAAGGAGGTTAAAGTTATCCAAAATATCGAAGAGAAAGTATGGACTCCAGCAGCAGATAAAGGCTGGGAAAAAGAGAAATTAGCTTGACAGTGGGTCACAGAAATTAGATTTCTTAACACCCGGGATCATTCAAAACTCTCTTGAACAGGTGAATATGTCATCATCCCATTTTCTTAAACACACGCGCACACACACACACACACACACACACACACACACACACAATACAAACATATTCCATTGCTTTGTTTCTAGAGCAGAGAGTTTCTTGGAGTTTCTGGAAGGGGAGGGTTTGATATGATAACTATTTTGACTTTTTATTAAAAGTCTGAGATCAAGTGGGTGTGACTTTAACTTCTCAACCTCCACAATGTGGAGGGCAACTCAGCAAAGTCCTTGAGATTCTGGATAATAAGGAAGAACAGATAGAATCTCCCAGTTTTAGGTGAGGGGAAGGGTACTTCCTGGCCAAAGTCCAATATTCTCAAGTTGATTTTCTGCTTCTAAGTGAATTACTCAAGAGAACACCCATGCTTTAACCCTCTTCACAGCACTTGGTTCAGTGTGTGAGACCCTTTTTGTGTTTGATTCCAAATTCCCAGAGGAGAGAGGTGGAAAATGGAAATACAGATTATGATGGGGAATTTTCTGTGTCAACTTTGATTGGTCCATGAAATGCCCCACTGTTTGGCTAGACATTATTTCTGGGTGTTTTTGTGAAAACTTTCCTGAATGAGATGAAAATTTGAATTGGTAGACTAAGAAATGCAAATTGTCCTTCTCAATGTCATTGGGTTTAATTCAGTCCAACAAAGC
Source organism: Sorex fumeus (assembly GCF_029834395.1). Taxonomy (NCBI): domain Eukaryota; kingdom Metazoa; phylum Chordata; class Mammalia; order Eulipotyphla; family Soricidae; genus Sorex; species Sorex fumeus. The sequence continues at coordinate 76,924,177 of NW_026606094.1, read as the reverse complement.
CTGAGTAGAGGTCTGAATGGAGTGAGGAAGGATTTGAGCTCTCTGCTTGAGAGATCTAGTGGGAGCTCTGGCCTCCTGCCTGCAGACTCAGTCTCAGATGGGAATGATACCACCAATTCTCCAGATTCTGTGGATCTTGGGACTTCTCAGTTCCAAAATTAGATGAGCTAATTCCTTATAATAAATCTTTTTACTTTTCTCTCTCCTTTTCCTGCCTCTTGTTTCTCTGGAGAATGCAGACTAATGCCCTTATATACAGAGAAAGACATTTTTAGGGCTGACTGTACCTCAATTTTCACGACACATTCTCTCTCCTGCTTCTCCACAGACCTTGAAAATATATTAAAGGAAATTGAAACACAAAGGCTAATGGGTATTTTGGGGTCTGATGACTAACCTTGATGATGGCCCAGAATAGTGACTCTGGGACATTGGAAGGGCAAAGTTGCCTTTGGGGATATTTTGAAAAATGTCTGCTTTGTGTTTGTATGTGAGGGGCAGAGGCTCTGAGTTGCCAGAGGTGCTCATTCTCCTCTGTGGTTCCGGCAGAATCTCACTCATGTCTCAGACAGCCATCACAAAAATAGACCTTCATGCAGGTATGAGCCCTATGTACAACTGCGATTGTCTGAAAACTTAATTTTATTTTATACAGAACAAAATATTTTGTTAAGTATTCTTCCAAAAATACAATTCCCCTTCAAGTGGAGGAAAAATAATTTTATTTAATTTTAAATTTTACCAGGGTTTGCTCACCTCGGAAAACCAGGTGACTGACAGAAATACACATCACATCACTTAGTGTTTCCATGAACAGCCCACTGCCCTTTATGGTTTTAATTTGTGATTATTGCTTTATCTAGGTATAACCATCTGGCTACTTCATTATTCTTCTAGTGTAGCTGTGCCCAATAATTCACACACTGAAATCCACAATGCTTTATTTTAAGTTACTTTCTTTCCATTCCTCCTTTATATAATTATACATTGATCTTTGAAGAAAGATGTTGGGTACATAATACTATGCTCCACTTTATTTCAGTATGGTTAAGGGCATTATGGCTTGTTTGATACAGCAGGGACTTTGGGGGGCTTTAGGGTAATAGGCACAGACTGATCTTCTTGTGGGCATCTTACTTTCTGATTACAGAGTCCTGACAGGGTGGGCATAGAGCTCCTGATAATAAAGGCATGTATAAGACACATCATTTGACTCAATATCCAGGGAACATGTATCTATGCTTCTGATTCTTTGCAAAGAAAAGAAATGTCGTTGATCTATTTTAGAATTTTCCGGAAAGGATTTGATCCCTGGTGGGTTGGGTATGCTTTCTCTCCATTCTGCCTGCAGTGTTGTTTTGTACCTATGTTCTGCTGGCTGAGTCATGCTGTTTGTGGTCTATTTGGCATTTCATAGTTGAGATATAGAAAGATGAAGCTTATAGTTTTGGTGATTTGACATGCATCTAACATGAGAACTTTGCTTTTTAAAAGATTCCCCAGAGCTACACCAGGAGGAGACAAGGGTCATTTAAGCAAAATTAAAAGAAAATAGCACAAATGCTTTTTCTTCCTATATATCCTCATTCATTATTTAAAAATAACTAAGCAACCAGTGTGTGTAGTAATTTATAGAATATTTTAGTGGTGATAATATAAGAATGTATAAGCTGAAGGCTTTATTCTCATGGATTTATTAATACAACAAGGGGAAGAGACAATAACCAAAATCAATATATATCCTCTAATTTCAAGAACTATGAAGGAAATAAGGCAAGAGGAATCCTTTAGACTTGTAAATAGAAGGTCATTTTGAAAAGTGACATAGTTGAACATGAAACTGTGTGGAGCAGGTCAAGACCTCATTGAAGCAAAACATTTGAGTGGAGAGGAAACAGTGAAAGTCCTCTGAGGAACAAATTCACGTTTTGAAGAAATAGCAAGTATCCCAGTGCGACTGGCATAGAATGGCATAAGTGAGAAGGTGACAGTATACATGATTAGAAACAGATCACAAAGGCCTAGGAAGTTTGGGGAGGTAAGTAAGTTTCATTCCCAATATAATTGGGAACCATGGGGACTTTCAGAGTAGTGACAGAGTATGGTTTATGTTTTTTCATAATTTTATTGACAACTTTTCAGAGAAGGACAATAGATGACAGGAGAAAAAAATCTTGTTTTAGAGACAAAGGCTCTGACTAACACAGGAGTTGTACAGATGGCAAGAAATGTTTAGATTTGAGGTTTTTTTTGGGGGGGGGGTGGGAATAGATTCAGGTCTTCCTAAGAGACTAGACATGTGTGGTCTGAGAGAAATAGAATAACAGATGATTTGTAAATTTTTGAATGAAAGATGATTTTGTCTAAAATGAGAACAATCGAGAGGAGTGTTGCTTTTGCAGAGGGTAGAATATGCTGAGACTTCTGGTTTATGTGTTAACAGTTAAGAGAAAATTAGAAATTTTACAAAAAGATCTTAAGTAAAAATTATAGTTATATTCCATATGCAAAATAAAGTCTCAGAAGAAGGGATGGAGCCAATATTGTTCATAGTTTGAGATAGAGATTGAGAATAGATATTTGATATTTTTGAGGTTATGGTGATCTTTAGGATGGTTTTACTCAAACAATTGGGAAGAAGGGCCATAGAAGTAGGGTCCAGAGAATAAGATGAAACTGGAGAGTCAGAAAAGAAAGTGGAAGACTACCAGGGTTTATTACTGGAAAGTTCATGAAGAGGCCTATTATGGTATTGTCACAGTAAAGTCAAAGGGGAGTGGGAGGGACCCAGGCAATACTGATTGACTTGGTCATTTAAAATCTCACCAACATGAGGGGTGGCAAGTCTTACAGATAATGAAAATGTCAAAGAGATAGAGACAAGAAATCCATAAAAGGGAATACAGGAGGTAGGGTCGGGATTTCCTCTTTGTCCTCTCACCTACACCTGGGAAAATGGCAGGAAAGTTCCCACCCACCTGTTTTGAGAACCAAGGAAAGTCAAAGAGGAAGCCCAGGACACGTAACTCCTTCTTGCGCCATCTCTTTCAACTGGATGGATAGTAATGTCTGAGCGGATGACAGGAAAAGCAAAGCAACATATGGCCAGAGAATGACAGAAACCCAAAGAGACAGACTAGCAAGCACTAACCAGGAGAGGTAGATCACAAAGCATCAGTGGCAGAAGGGAAACATTGGGGCGCCTAGACAGAGCTAGGGAGAGACCAGCACAGATCAAAGACAGCAAACATGGAAGTCAGAATATACCAGAGTAAGGCCTAAACATAGGCATGGGCGCATCCAGACTACCTTCTTATAACTGTTCAATAAAGAACTCTAACTTCATAAACTTCTGGAATGCTGCCTGATAATTTTACATGCAGAACTCCAGGGACCCTTCAGGAACTAGATGGAGTTTCATGGTAATGTATAAATGATCCAGGCAAGAGGGAATCTGCATGGAAAAAAGGAGATCATGCGAACAGAAAAAAATTTTTACTAGGCAGAAAGAAAAGAGATTTGGGCAGAAGTGAACATTTTCAAAATCTAAAAAAGCAGAAACAAGTTTATTCCTAGTGATAGGAGAAAAGGGAGAACTTACGGTAGAGAGTCAAGTGGGCTGTTGCAAGGGAAGGCAGAATCAAGCAATTCTGTTTTGATGACTTGTCTTCTCTTAGTGAAATAAAAAATAAGAATATTAGCAGAACGTTCAGGAGCTTAGGGAGAACACAGACATGTGTGACACATATTTGTGCCCTCAAAATACTTTAAAAGAATTTTGTAGGCGGGAAGGAAACAGGAGGGCAGTAGATAGTAAGATGGCCTTTAAGGAGGGATCTGAAGTAACCCTGAAATTAAAGACCCAGATGATATGGAATGTCACATCTGTCTTCCTTTTGCTCATCAACTTTAACCCTGTGGGAGGAGGACTTAGAGATAAAAATGAGCCAAATGAAAAGGAAGAGCATCAGACTCAGAAGACTATTTTCTAATAAGATTTTTTTTCTTTCCTTTCTCTTTCTCTCTCTTTTTCTCTCATTTTCTCTCTCCCTCATTTTCTCTCTCCCTCTCTTTCTCTCTCTCTCTTTCTCTCTCTCTTTCTTTCTTTCTTTCTTTCTTTCTTTCTTTCTTTCTTTCTTTCTTTCTTTCTTTCTCTCTTTCTTTTGGTTTTTGGGCCACGCCCTGCAGTGCTCAGGGTTTAATCCTCGCTCCGTGCTCAGGGGTCATTCCTGGTGGGCCTGGGAAACCATATGAGGTGCTGGGGATCTAACCCAGGTCAGCTGCTTGCAAGTCAAATGGCCTACCTGCTATACTGTTGCTCCAGACCCATCCTAGTGAGATTTTCTCCAAATGCTCCATCTAGTCTCACCAGTGGATAACTCTATCCACAGGAAAGGAATTAGGAGCCATGTTTCTTTCATGGGCTGGAGCGATAACACAGTGGGTAGGGCATTTGCCTTGCAAGCGGCCAACATGGCCGATCTGAGTTCGATTCCTCCGCCCCTCTCGGAGAGCCCAGCAAGCTACTGAGAGGATCTCACCCGCATGGCAAAGCCTGGCAAGCTACCCATGATGTATTCGATATGCCAAACACAGTAACAACAAAGTATCATGATGGAGATGTTACTGGGCCTGCTCGAGCAAATCGATGAACAATGGGAGGACAGTGACAGTGACAGTTTCTTTCATGGAGTTACAGAAGGAAAGTTTGCACATTTCCCTCCCAGTAGACAAAGACTGAAGTGCCTGTGGATAAGCTCCTTTCTTTTGCAAGCTTTCAACACATAATCTGAGGTACAAGTTTGCTTTTGGAATTTTGACATAATCTTGCAACATGAGAAGGGGTGATGCTTACCAAGAATGATGACAGCACTGTACTTGATGGCCTTGAATCTTGCTTTCGAGATGAGTCCTCGGTTGTAGCTGGTACACAGCTTTCCATCTGCAGATACAGAAGTTGAAATGGAACAATGAAGCATTGTTTCTGCCAGCACTCATCCTACTCATCTATGTCAGGAGGACCTTCTTGGATATTTCAGGGTAAAAAGGCATGGCGTGGATGCTAGAAACATTCAGTTTGTAGCATAATAAATGACTTGGGGTGCCTGGACTCTAACGGAGCTTGTTTGGATGCCCTGTGCCCTCAAAGCTGAAGTTTTCCATGTGATTACAGGAGTGAAGTTTAGACACCCATCTGGCTACTTTAACTACCCAAAAATGCCAACTTCCTTGAAGTTCCTAGACCAGGAACTTCATTCTCACTAGAAGCACAAGACAGGGATGAAAGTGAGTCTGAGGGTGTGTGAGTGTGTGTATTGAGTGAGCCAATACAAACAGCTCTAGTTAAGGGGATTTGGTAAAGGAAGCATTAAGATGAAACCCAAGCACAAAAATTTATAAGTCTACAACTGTACCTCATGGTGTTTCACTAATTAAAAAAAATAAAATAACTGACTACTTAAGATAAAAAATAAATAAAACAGTACGATTTATTTTTTCAAATTTACTACAAAATAAATACAAAGGAAAAAAGAATATTCCACATTTATAAAAAAAAGATAGTCATAATTTAGTGCAATAGCACTTGGTGGAAGGAGTGAAGTGACGGTGATTTGATGATTGGAGGTAAGAGACAGTCTTTTTTTTTCTTACAATTGTGTTTATTCAATAGTATGCTTACCATATTACATAAAATATATCATAAGTATTTTATATACATGCTTACCTACAACTTCCCACTCTGAGTCTTAATGTAAACATGATGTTTTCTGGTTCCCTATATTATATATATATATATATATATATATATATATATATATATATAATTTATTATTAGTGAAACACCATGAGGTACAGTTGTAGATTTACAAATTTTTGTGCTTGGATCTCGGTCATACCACGATCAAATACCAATCCCTCCACCAGTGCCCATTTTCCACCACCAGGATAATATCCCTCCCCCCCATCCCCCCATCCCCCCCATCCCCCCCTGCCACTGTGGCAGGGCATTCCCTTTTGTTCTCTCTCTCCTTTTGGGTGTTGTGATCAGCAAAAGAGGCATTGAGTGGCGAACATGTTCAGTCCAGTCTACTTTCAACCTGCATCTCCCCTCCTGGGAGGATCCTCCAAACACCCTCCACTTGGTGTTCCCCTTTCTATCTGAATTGTCCTTTCCCCTCGAATACCCGGCTGGCCTCTAAGTTATGGAGTAATTCTCCTGGTGTTGCTCTCAGCTATTCTTGGGTATTAATCTCATATTTTATTATTTTATATCCCCCAGATGAATGCAATCTTTCTATGTCTATCCCTCTCTTTCTGACTCATTTCGCTTAGCATGATACTTTCCATATTGTACCACTTGTATATAAAGTTCATGACTTCATCTTTTCTAAGAGCTACATAGTACTCCATTGTGTAGATGTACCAAAGTTTCTTTAACCAGTCATCTGTTCTTGGGCACTCAGGTCTCTTCCAGTTTCTGGCTACTGTAAAGAGTGCTGCAATGAACAAACAAGTGCAGATGTCACTTCGGCTACACATTTTTGCCTCTCTGGGATATATTCCCAGGAGTGGTATCGCTGGGTCAAATGGGAGCTCAATTTCTAATTTTTTGAGGAACGTCCATACTGTTTTCCAAAAGGGCTGAACCAGTCGGCATTCCCACCAACAGTGAAGGAGTGTCCCTTTCTCGCCACATCCACGCCAGCAACGGTTGCTTTTGTTCTTTTGAATGTGGGCCAGTCTCTGAGGTGTGAGATGGTATCTCATTGTGGTTTTGATCTGCATCTCCCTGATGATTAATGATGTAGAGCATTTTCTCATGTGCTTTTTTGCCATTCGGATTTCTTCTTTGAGAAAGTTTCTGTTCATTTCATTGCCCCATTTTTTGATGGGGTTAGATGTTTTCTTCTTGTGGAGTTCAACCAGTATTTTGTATATCCTTGATATCAACCCCTTGTCAGATGTGTATTCGGCGAATATTCTTTCCCATTCTGTAGACTGTCTTTGTATTTTGGTCACTGATTCTTTGGAGGTACAGAAGCTTCTTAGTTTAAGATAGTCCCATTTATCTATCTCTGTTTTCACTTGCTCAGCCAGTGGCGTGACATCTTTGAACATACCATTAGCCTCAATGTCATGGAGGGTTTTGCCAACTTTGTCTTCAATGTATCTTATGGTTTCTGGTCTGATGTTGAGGTCTTTAATCCATTTTGATCTTACCTTTGTACATGGTGTTAGGCAGAGTTCTGAGCCCATTTTTTTGCATGTAGCCGTCCAGTGATGCCAGCACAATTTGTTAAAGAGGCTTTCCTTACTCCACTTCACATTTCTTGCACCTTTATCAAATATTAGATGATCATATGATTGAGGGGAGATGTCAGTGTATTCAACTCTGTTCCATTGGTCTGCAGTTCTGACTTCGTTCCAGTACCATGCTGTTTTGATTATTACCGCTTTGTAGTAAAGTTTAAAGTTAGGGAGGTTGATTCTTCCCATTTTCTTTTTCCCAAGAATTGCTTTAGCTATTCGTGGGGGTTTATTGTTCCATATAAATTTCAGGAGTGTTTGCTCCATTTCTTTGAAGAATGTCATGGGTATCCTTATAGGAATTGCATTGAATTTGTACAGTGCTTTCGGTAGTATTGCCATTTTGACAATGTTAAGTCTCCCGACCCATGAGCAGGGGATGTCTTTCCATTTCCTCGTGTCCTCTTTTATTTCCTGAAGTAGCGTTTTGTAGTTTTCTTTGTACAGGTCCTTTACTTCCTTAGTTAAGCTGATTCCTAGGTACTTGATTTTCTGGGGCACAATTGTGAACGGGATTGATTTTTTCATATAGCTTTCCTCTCTCTCACTGTTTGCGTATAGGAAAGCCAAGGACTTTTGGGTATTGATTTTATAACCTGCAACTTTACTATACAAGTCTATTGTTTCTAGGAGTTTTTTGGTGGAGGTTATTGGGTTCTCTAAGTATAGTATCATATCATCTGCGAATAGTGAGAGCTTGATTTCTTCCTTTCCTACCTGAATGCCCTTAATATCTTTTTCTTGCCTAATTGCTATTGCAAGTACTTCCAGTACTATATTGAACAGCAGTGGAGAGAGTGGGCATCCTTGAAGAGACAGTGTTTTCATGTTCCGAAGAGGTTTGCTTGTCATGACTCATGTGAGTTCACATGGTGTCTTTGTGAAAATTGAGCAAAGGGTGGGTGCTTCCCTGCCACAAAGCACTTCTCTCTGGGGGAGAAGCCTGGTGGGATGCTGTGTCCCACAGAGTGCACTGAATGCCATTGTTTAGCACCCAGGGATGCAGGCCCCATGGAAGCCCAGGTCTGTCCTCTCTGGGAACATAAGATAACTTTTTGGTGAGGAGTAGCTCCCCACCAGTGCTCAGGGGGGTTGGGAAATTCTCCTGGTGATTCTTTACCAACTGTGATGGTGGTTCGATGTGAGGATCCAAGTCTTGGTGTTGCTCAGGCCCTGAGGTGCTGTGGATTACCCAGAACATTACCCAGGACATTCTAGGCTTGTATTTTATCTGACAATACTTCAGGAGACCACCTAGTGCTGACAACCAAGCCTATTTGGCTACTTGCAGGGGCTTAACCCTTAAACAATCATTCCAGGTCCCTGAGTCCTAAGCTTCATGGGGCAGGGATATCTCACACCAGGTACAGCTGCTGTGCTCTCCTGTCTGTGCTCCAGTAGTCAGAGTCCACATATGAGGTTTAATTAAATCCCCAGAGAAATTGAGAACTGGTCTTTGCACAAGCTATTCTACACCCTCTCCAATCCAATCCAGTCAACAGAACAATCACAGCACAACTGCTAAAACACAAGGACTGAAGAAAAGATGCCAAAATGAATTTCACATTCTCTAAGCACTTTCAACCCAGGAGAAAAGATCATATACTCTCCACAGGATGAGTGGGCTGAGAGACACAAACCAAGTATGAGGGCAAGAAGAGAATCACCTTTCATCTCCCTCCAGCTAGCCCCGCCCCCCCCACCCAACACACACACAACACTACCAAGTGAATCTGTGTGGCAGGTGCAAAGATGCCCAAAATGGAACTGGGCTATGGATGTAGAATTGGATAAGAGACAGAAAGCAGAGGAAGGGCTTCAGTCAGAGTACAAATGAAACACCTATGAATCAGCTATTTAACCGGAACTCCCCAAAACATTGGTTTGAGAGTGGTTGAAGTCTAAGATCAAGGTGTGTGGAAACTTTAAACTCTTACTGGATGGTGGGGCCACACTTAGCATTGCTCAGAGCTTATTCCCAGCTCTGCACTCTCTTCGGGCAGGACTTAGAGTACCATATGGGTATAGGGGACAGAAACAGGTCTGGTGGCATGCAAGGCAAGTGCCCTACCCTCTGTACTATCCCTCTCGTCCTAAACTTTAAACATTTTTATGATGAGTTTGGACTAAATTTCTGAGGTAACCAAAAGTCATGAAACTTCTGAACATTTTCTCCATCTGAATGTGTCCTATTATAGAAGAAAAACTTCTAGGAATAATAATGAGGGGCTTCTTAGGTGCAGTGAGCTGAAATGATGATTTTAAATAGACTTTTTATTTCTTAAAAGTAAAACCTATAAGGCTATCTTAGGTACAATTTGGGTCTCCAAATAATTCTGTGCATTTCACAGAAACATAAAATCTTAGCGGTGTAAGGAGGTAAATATGTCAGAAACTGTTACAACAATGGTTCTCAAGAGAGGTGACATTTCCTTCCAACTTTCCTCCAGTTATATTTGACAACGCTTGGGAACATTTTTGGTTGTCACCTATGTTGGGGGGGTCAGTTTGCTGCTACTATCTAGTGGTTTTACCCAGAAATGCTGCTAAATCTCTTCAACGGGCAGAACAACACCTCCAAAACAAAGAATTGTCCTGTGTAAACCACCTCTGGGTCAAACCCTCACATCCACGGTGATATGTTAAGAAAGACGCAAACTTCCAAAAATTCCCTAACATTTACAGCCTCAGTTTCTCTGCTTGAAAATTTAGATGTAAAAATGCCAAACTCAAGAGTTAATTTGATGATTGAAATAAATAATTGTAAATGCCCACCCCTATGCTGAGAATATTAATTCCCTTAGTAAGTTGGAATGAATGGTTTTAATAGTATTTCAGGAGGAATGTGAGCTATCTTTATGGAACTGAACAGAAGGTATTACTGCATTTAGGTAGTCTATTATATAATGTTGTGAACTTTTTATAGGAATTATGTACATCAAGAATGATCTGAGTGGGGTTATACCCATGGGTGGTGAGTTAAAAAAAGGCACCCGGCCAAATTATATCCTTTCAAGTGTCCCCGTTTATTGGAGTAACAGCTGCTCCTAAGCAGTGTGACTCTGAAGACTTAGTTGGTTTTCGAAAAAAGTTCTGGAGATTGACATTTGTGCTCTGAAACCTATTTAAAATGGAAACTTGCAGTACTTTCCGCAGGGCAAATGGGTGACAATATAATCAGCTACCTGCCCTTCGATCTCCCAGTGAGATCAGTGAAAAGTGTTTTTAATCTGACCACTCCAGGAAATGCAAAGCCTCCAGTTTCTAAAGATGGCTCTTCAAAGAGAGCTGCGCTACAAAATGCCATAATTCTCCTTTATTGGAAGATAAAAGGATTATTTCTACTCAGGCCTGGCTGCTGAGCTGGAGTGAAAGGCAGTTAAATTCAGCTGTCACTGTGCATTAATAAGTGGGGTAGGCCAGAGGCTGGCGACCATTAGATTCAGACTGGAAGCAGCACACGACTGCCATTGGCTGCATCCTTGCTGGGACCCGCTGGAAACGCTGCAAAAGTGGCTGCCAGAGACCAAGTCCTGATCCTCACCTCCCCACAGCGCATGCTACTGGCAGAGCCAATGGGGAAGCGTCTTCCTGTGGGCTGCGTGTCTGAAAGGGAGATAGTTGATTTCTTGGGACTTTACATGTGGCAAAATTAATTCCTGCCAGGTGGAGGAATCCATCTGTGGACCTATAATGAGTGCAGGCGATTTGTTTGTTAAACTCTGACAATATTTTAAAATAAATATTTTTCCATATGCTAGAAACTTTATGTACTTCAACTCAATTTAAAATATTATACATTGGGGCTGGGAAGGAGTGTAGGGCGAGGGTGCAGATGATTATGGGCATTGCTCTGGTTCCACCCACAGCCAGATCCCCCTTCTCTACTCACCAGGTATCTCTCTGGAGGATCCTGAGTGCCACAGGATCTCAGCAGCACTGAAGCCCTGGGCCCTGGCTCTTAGTCATCCAACACCCAAGTCCAATGTCCAGCAACAACAATACATACATTTTCAGTTTGGCCTGAATATTAGATTTTTTTTTTTTACCACAAATAAGGATGATCTCTCCTTATTCTTGGCTCTGTTCTCAGAGATCACTTCTGGTGATACTCACCCATTAGGATATCTCTTTGACCCCTGAATTCTAAAATTTCTGACCTTGATATTCATCTTGGTTTTTGATAATTCATGGTCTTTTACCTACGAAAATAATCCTAATGTTAATTTGTAAGCATAGTAGGTCTCCTCTGTATAGTTATAGGATTTTGAGCTTCTGAAAAAAAAACATACCCCACACACACTCATACACATATGCATATATTCAATGAAACATATATTATATTGTATAGATGATATGACTCTGAAAGTCAGTGATCACAACTCATGGCATTGTGTCTGTTCCTTAGCTCCTCAGCTCAAGTGGAACAGGAATCCTGGCAGGTCTGAAATAATTGTGGCAAAGGCTGCTTAGCTGTCTCCCCAGTCTCTTACTCCACCCCCGCCAATCTCCCTTCCAGAACCCTCTTCCCCGCCCACATAACTGGACTACATTTACCAGTCTTTTTATCAGGGTGGGTGTAGTCATGTGATTAAGTTCTGTCTAGGGAACTTGGAAATCTGTGCATACAGTTCCCAGGTCTGGCCTAAATAACCCAATAATTCTTCCACCCTCTCTCCCTGCACCCCTGCTTGCTTGCTGCATGTTGATGTTGAGCAATGCTTTAACAAACAGCCATCTGTTAGACATGGCAGTCTCCATCTGCTTGAGTATTTGTATGAGTTTGTGGGCCAGTGCTCTTCTCTCTGACCTGTGCTATCAACTGAGCAAGAAATAAACTTCTACTTATACTTTTTTTTTCTTTTTGGGTCACACCCGGTGATGCACAGGGGTTACTCCTGGCTCTGCACTCAGGAATTACTCCTGACAGTGCTCGGGGGACCATACGGGATTGGGAATTGAACCCGGGTCAGTCGCGTGCAAGGCAAATGCCCTACCCGCTGTATTATCTCTCCAGGTCTAAACTTCTACTTATAAAAGTTACTGATATATAGATCTTTATGTTGTATCTATGAATAGTTCCTGGACTAAAGCAGAAATTGGTGCCTCACATGCAGCACATCATAACAAATGCAGAAAACATCTGATTTTCTCCTACAAGGCTAGTGGCTGTTTGATAGAAGAACATCAAGTGATGCTTAAAAAGTCTGATTGTATGTCTACTGAGCCTGGAGCCCAGCAGACCAGGATGTGTAGTGGTTAGGGTTCTTCAAAAAAGCAGAAATAAGAAGATACATACAAAAGGAGAATTACTACACAAACTCTCATATAAATATGGAGGCTGAGAAATCTGTCACCTGCAAGCTGCAGAATTAGGAAGCTAATGTGGGTTAGCTTAATTTGGGTTTAGAGCAACAGGATCAGTGAGGTTCAATGACTGAAAGATCAGAAGCCAATGGTTTAAATCCTGGTTTGTGTCTAAAGATCCAAGAATTAGGTGCTCAGTGTCTGAGGAGAGGAGATTGTGGGTGTGCATCTCAGTCAGTTTGTCCTTCTTTGGCCTTACTGTTCTATTCCAGTCCTCACTGGGTGAAGTTCAACTGCATTGATGAAAATAATCTTTTGTTTAGTTTACTAATTCAAATATTTCCTGAAATTCCCTCCATACACAGAAATAATGTTTTGCCAGTTATTTGGGCATTCCTCAGCACAGTCAAGTTGACATATAAAATTAACTATCAGAGTTGGTAAACAGAATGTTAATAGTTATGTGTTGATTGCTACCAGCTGTGTTTAGCAAGTTTTTTTGGGAGGGGGGTGGGAGAAGAGGAGCTCAGACAATAATTGGTTGGTCTATGAACAAAACTGAAAAGGAGTTAAAATAAATCTTAAGATTTAGTATTGTGTAGAGTTGTCAGTGTCAACTGCTCCCAACTGCTCATAGTAACAGCTACAAACTTTGTGTGGCATGACCCAATGCTTAGTGAAATGCAGGCAGAGCTAAACCAAATATGCACACTTTCTAAATGCGCAGCATCTTGTATCAACAAAACTGACCCTGGTTTTCAAATTAAGTTGTAACAGAGAAAGCTTAACCAGCAAAATCCCAGAATGAGCCAGTCCTGAGGCAAAGATCACACTAAGGAGATGGCAGCCAACCTGTCAGGCCACAGGGCCTCAAGCTAACTTCCATTTAATTGAGAGAGAGACCCTCAGAGAGGAGGCAAACTACAAAAACAAAACAAACACAATCCCCAAGTCAGATCTGAGAATTACATTAAAAAAAACCTTTTTTGACAGTGGTTGCTGGAACATAACACTGATGGAGAAAACTAAGTAAAGTTGAAATTTATTAAGTTTTTGAGGAATGATATTGTATAGTGAAAGTGGAGGGGGTGGGAGGGGCAGGTAATTTAGTTAATTTAATTGGTCTCCTTTTAACTCTCTCTCACTAAAGAGATAGCCCATCAAAAAAGATCATGGAAATGGTTGGGTCAGGTTGGGGAGGGTTGGGAAATAGCAAGATATGAACAGGGGCTTGACCTTCCTCTTTGACTGTTACTTGTTCTTGCAGTAGATGGCAGGAAAACATCATCTCTTACTCAAATGGCCTGAGAACAAAGAAAATCTAGGGGACAGGGAGTCACGGGACTGCAGGTTGTAAGAGACAAGCTTTGGAGCAAAGCACACAAGCAAGAGCACAGAGTTTCCAGAACTCCTGCCAAGAACCCAGACTTAGAAGCTAAACATAAGATTGAGAACATAGAGGACAGAACCCTGTCAGTGCACTGGGTCCTAGAGGACAGTGGAGGAACAGGACCTAGTCATCTTTGCTGGATCAAGGATGGTGAAAGGGTAGGAGAGTACTGTGCATGGGTTGAGAGAGACAAAAACAGAGCCAGAGAACCAGAGAGAACTTGATGTTGGCAAGGGACCTAGAACCATCTATTAAAACTGTCCAATAAGCTATAATTTTATAAATATCTCCAGTTTTGCATACAAATCTGTCATTATAAATCAAGGACCCATATACTCAGGAAATAAAACCTGTTTCATGCTGACAATATTAACCAATAAATTATGAGCTTTGTATATTTGTCAACACTGGAAAACATCAAGAAAATTATATCTGAGGTTTCAATGTACACTTTCCTGCTTAACAATGAGGTTGAGAATCCTCATTGATGGGGCCACTACTGTTCTGTTCTGTAAAATGTCTGTGTCTTGCTCATTAAAAAAAATTTTAAAAAAGTCTCTTGGGGCTGGAGAGATAGTATAGCAGGTAGGGCACTTGCCTTGCACACGACCGACTAGGGTTCAGTCCCCACTATCCTATTTGGTCTTCTGAGTTTCCTAGGATTTATCCCTAAGCTTAGTGCCAGCAGCAATCCTTGGGCACCACTGCGTGTGGCCCTCAAAAAACAAAAAGTCTTTTTAGACAGTTGGAGATAGAGTTCAGTGTTGAGTACGTGCTTTGTATACTTGAAGCCTTGGGTTTTATCCCTAACACCAAAACAAATGAACAAGTCCAAAAAAATCTTTTAAAAATTGATTTTTGATAATTCTTTATACATCTTTCACCAGTAAATATGTGTTACAAATAACAAGTCACTTTATAATTTGACTTTAAGGATATTAAGAGTCAAATTGATCTATCATTTATTTTGTGGTTTTTATGTGTCTTTAAAAGAAATCCTTTCATTTTTCAATGTATTTTTTTCTTTATACCATATACTTTTCTTAAAAAGCTTTAAAAGCCATAGGATTTACATCTGATATCTCTGGAATTTGATTTTGCTCTAGATTAAGGTACGGATTTTATTTTATTTCTTTCCCTATGATTTTTTTTGACGTTTACCAAACTCTCATATATCTTTAGTTCTGTGGGGGAGTTATTTTATTTTCTACTAGCCTATAGTATATACCTATCAATAACTCATCTGGTTATGTTGATGCATCGTAATATTTTGCACAGCAAACCCCTGTAAGTCATTCTATATTTCTTGAGTATTTTGATTATCCTTGGTAATGACTATTCTAATTGAATTTCAGAATTGACTTATTAAACTCAACAAAGTGTCCTATTTCATTTTAGGTAGGCACATCATTAATCTGTAGACTGATTGGAGAGAACTGGTATCTTTATAATAATGACTCTTACTACCTACAAACATGGCAGAATATTTGTATCTTTACATTTCCTTTTGTGCAGTGCTCCACACCAGTGCTCAGAGGGTCCTGGGCCACTCCTGGCAAGCTCAGCCCTGCTGTGGGACATAGAGAACAATGATTGGGCCCAGCTGTGCAGAAGACCACCAGGGACATGCCTGCACACACGAGTCCCACAGGACTGCACCCACTAGTGTTTGAAGGGTTATATGGTGCTGGTGATTGAACTCAGGGACTCATGCTTGCCTGACATGTGCTTCATGGCTTGAACTACCTATTCAGCCCCAATATCTTCATATTTGTTACACAAAACCCTTCAGGTCTATTTCTAAATGTAGGGTGTTTGTGTGTGTGTATGTGGCGAAGCTGTTTTACCTCAACTTGCTAACAAGGAAAGCTGCTAAGAGCTTCACAGACTTCATTTTAAGTAGAAGTGAAGAGGTCTCTGAGCCAGTTCCCAATTCAAAACTTATTTCTTCACTTCCTTCTATTAAATTCTATTTGAACCAAGTAATTTAGGTAGAATGCATATCAAATCACATCTCCCAAGTCATAATGCCCAGGACTCAGTCATATTCGCACACATTATGGTCAGTCTTTTACAAGCACCCCCGTCCACTGCCCTGTTCGTGGATCCTGCTCAGAGCATGTCAGGACTTCTCTCCAAATCTGGCTCTCCAAATTTGTTTGTGGGAAAACCTTTAGCTCATGTATTTAGCATTCTTGTTTTTTTTCTTTCTGCCAGTTTTTGAGGAAGAGAAATTAGACGTGCTTGCCAGTAATGAGAGTGGTCCTAAACGAATGATGGTTTGAATTGTGCAGCCTGTGTTTACAAAGTGAGTTTCAGCTCACACTAATCGTTGCTCATGTCTCCTCATTGATGAGCAATAACCCTGGCGTGCTAACATCACCGGAAAACCTATTTACCAGCCAACTCCAGTGCTGCCTGGCACTAAGGATGGAAAATCAAGGGAGTTTCATTTAGGAGTCTTTTTTGAGATGACCATCTGCCTCATGCACAAGGAGGTCACTGATGGTGAAGAAAAGACATAAAGAACTTAATAAAAGGCACAATTGGAGATAGAGACTTGAGTAAAGAATAAAAGTGGACAGCTGCCATCCCCATTGCTGGGGAGGGCAAAGATATGTCATATGTTTGAAGGAAGTCAGGTCTCCCTCTGTGGTTTCTAACTATTCAGAGATGTATGGTAGGGGGTCAAGATTGTAAGAACTGGAAAAGTGAGTATCTGAGAAGTATGAGAACTCTGAAGAAAGAAGTGGGGAACACACAGTGCTGAGAGAGTGGGTAAAAGGTTGGAACCCTGGATGGTAGAGTAGCTAACAACTTCCAGCAGGATTTTCTCTCTTTACTCTTATTTTTGCTTTGTTTAGGGGCCACACTTAGCAGTACTCAGGACATTCCTGACTGTGCTTTGGGGACCATGTGGTACTGAAGATTGGATTTGGACACCCTGCATGCTAAGCATGTGCTCATCCTGCTAAGCTGACTCCTTTCCTGCCATTCACTCTTATGAATGGCGAATCCAGTAAATGCGAGGTGAATTCAATGGCTCATTGAACCATAAGGACTAGAAACAGAAGAGCTTTAGGAGGTGAGTATGTGGGGATAAAAGCTCAGAGGTTTAGGCAAGGAGTGATACATGAAGCATCTGGAACTGACTGAAAATACAAGATTAAACCAATCTAGCTTAAAA
The DNA here is from genome assembly GCF_029834395.1 of Sorex fumeus. Classification (NCBI taxonomy): domain Eukaryota; kingdom Metazoa; phylum Chordata; class Mammalia; order Eulipotyphla; family Soricidae; genus Sorex; species Sorex fumeus. Next base: position 76,906,985 of record NW_026606094.1, on the reverse strand, counting down.
CTCAAAGTACAGGAAGTTAGGTGACTACATAAATAAAATTGAAACAGGATGTTATAGATAGTGGCCATGTTCAGATTTTAAATAATTTAGAGTAGAATACATCAGGAGATGAGACTGAATACGCAGAACACTCAAAAAAGTGTGTAGGGAAAAACCCCTCATGTCAGAAATACCAATTTGAGGTTTTTTATGACCTGCACACCCCCAACTCCATTTTGAGCTTTTTAAAAAAAGTTATTACATTTTATTTCTTTTTTTACATGATTTTTACACACTTTTTAAAGAAAATTTTGTAGAGGCAGCCTGGTTTAAGGAAGAAACATAAGAATTTCTGGTTAATCATATTTGTGCATTCAAATCCTGTTATGTGATACTTAGGAAATGATCAAATCACTTAACTTTCAAACCTGTCTTTCACATGTTAAAGGCACTCACCATTCAAGGGGTGTGTGAAGATTCATCCTACAAGATAAAGTGGGGGAGTTCTCAGCCTCTCAGTGAAGTGACTGACACTCCTCTCCGTCAGACCACATATGACCACGTAGAATTCTGCCCCACAGTCAGGCAGCCATCCAGAAACCATCCTACAATCTACAGCCTCGCTCTGCCTCTGTGGGTCGTAAGGCCATATGAGGGTCATGAAAATTTGGCAAAAGTGAAAGATTTATGAAAGACTAATGTCCAGAAATTAATTAAAAACCAACCATGTAATAAATCCTTGGTGTTCCTGCAGTGCCTGTCTGTGCTGCATTTCTTGGGTGAATTTCAGGGTCTGGAGTGGAATGTGTTTAAGATGCCCTGATCTACATTAATTAGACCAGGACACTAACCTGCTGTTTCCTAGTCACACTGGAAGGAGCTGAGACCTCTCTGTACCAAGTAGTCCAAAAATCCTTGTAGCAATCTACTCCAAATGATCCATACTTGATTAATGAGTGGCAACATCTTTAATTTTGTCCTTAGTTTTCAGCTTAAAAAGAAACATGATTTCTCAACCAATCACACAATTACTTTCCCACTTTTTAAAGTCAGTCTACCAACAGCCTCCCATGCCAAGAACCACCAAACTTGGCTGTTCTACCAGAAAGCTGTCCCACTGGAATAATGAGCGTGGAACAATTAACAAATAATAATGAGTCTTGCCAGTTATAATTGATTTTCATACTATCTGTCTATCTTTTTCCCCCAGAAGAAGACACTCTCAGAAGGCCTTTTCAAAAAGAGACTCAGAACTGACACAGCACCTTCATCCTGGGCTTGCCAGTCCCTAGGACTGGGACCAAATAAATTTCTATTGTTAAAGTCACTCTTCTATGGCTCTTTTGTTATGTTATTCTAACAGTGTAAAACATTGCCCCTCACCCTCAGATACCCCTTTAAATCAAAGCTTTGGACCTTCCCAAACCTCATCACGTCTTATGTGGTCACCAAAAAAACCAAAGTTGTGTACTCTGTTAGTGATAACTAACTAACAGTGGATGTTTGAGAATGCACATTACCCAATCAGGGCTGGGCTTCCTAGGGACAGCCCCTGAACTGCAAAGGGCTACCTCACTCATGTGTAAATTTCAGGCACAGTGGTGGGAGGCTCAGTGCTAATAGACAGCAGGCAGGCACTTTCACTTTTCATCTTTCTCAGGTCAGACTGGGTGCTTCCCCATGTTTGCAGCATCCAGCTATGGTTGCCCTTGCTCATTGTTCAGACACTGAACATTTGTAGTGTTAGTCTCAACACTGGGGCTCTCAGGAGACATACCAGGCGTGAAGTTTATACAGAAGTACATTGTATATGATTGACTTGATGATTCTAAATAAATAAATAAATAAATAAATAAAGCCCCTAGGATGTGGCTTAGTGAGAAGGGGCCTGCCTCTCACATCTGAGCCTGCAAGCGTAATTCCTAGCATTGACCCACATCACTGCTGAGGGTAAATCAATTGTGTGAGCACAAAACCAGCAACCAAATATGGAAGCGTGACAACAAAGTGTGCTGGTACCCAGCATACTACCACCAGAATAGCAAAGGGAATATAAGGGGAAAAATGGATAACTTTGTGTACTTCTGGCATATTAATGGCTTGTCAGGTCAAAGGGTCAGTGGGCACATGCTTAATATTACAAAATTTATGTAATTGTAGAACATTTTAATAACCAAATAAATAAAAACAATTGCTATATATTATCACTATCTAGTTAGTATTTGTTCTTCTTTACATTTTCTCACATATACCTATCCAGCAAACCCTAATTAATACATGCAGATATACATTATTTTATATACTCAGTTATTTATGAAATGATATCCTACTGCTTTGGATCTCTCAACTTAAAACATTATAGTTATTTGGGGCCAAAGCAATAGCCCCAAATAGTGGGTAGGGCTTTTGCCTTGCATGTGGCCAACTCAAATACAATCTTCAGCATTCCATATGGTCCCCCGAGCACTGTCAGAAGTAATTCCTGAGCACAGAGCTAGGAGTAAGCCCTGAACATCCCCAGGTGTGTCCCACAAACAAACAAACAACGCCTCCTCATTCTTTCCATATTATAGCTATTAATCTATGTAAGGACGGAGCGATAGCACAGTGGTAGGGTGTTTGCCTTGCACATGGCCAGCCTGGCTGAGCCGGGTTCAATTCCTCCGCCCCTCTCGGAGAGACTGGCAAGCTACTGAGAGTATCTTGCCCACACGGCAAAGCCTGGCAAGCTCCCCGTGATGTATTCTATATGTCAAACACAGTAACAACAAGTCTCACAATGGAGACATTACTGGGTCTGCTTGAGCAAATCAATGAACAACAGGAGGACCTATCTATGTAAACTAATACATAGAAAAGGGAAGATTGAATTTTCCTTCATAAAAGAGGGGTTTCCACCACTGAGTATTTAGATCTCTGTGTCTCCTTTACAGAGTATTTTATCTCTGACACCTAATATCAAATATGTGGAGATTTTTCTCTGCTCCAAATAATTGTCTAAGGCATCCATTGCATGTCTGATATTTCACTTGTTCGACTCTACCTGGAGACAGTATCAGATTCCACAGTTTAAAGGCTCTGGGGTTTTCTCACAGCTGGAGCTGGCATCCTCCCCACCTCCACACTCCTATACTTCTGGAAACCCTGACAGCCACACCCACTTCCTATAGATGCTACCATTTTGACCCACTCACTGCCCCTGCTCTCCAGATTCATGACTATATCTCTGAAGAGCTGTAAGTCAAGCTACTATGATTAATGGATATGATGGTCTCGAGGCTGAAAACTATGAGGTGCTCTCAGGAGGGGCATGACCAATTCCCAATCTGATCAAAGCCCTGGCAGCCACACCCACACCCATAGCTGCTGCTACACCAATGGCTCAATTCCACTTTGTCATGAATAATCTCTGCAGAGACACCAAACTCAAAATTCTAGGTACACAGTGATTTTCTGGGACCTTCTCAGAGTGAGGTTGGGTGTCCTCCCTCAAATCCCTGGAAGCTCTGTCAGCCACACCTATTTCCCGTAAGTGCTTCCTTGTCAACTCATGACTCAGGTCTAGAGATCCTGAAGTTCAGTACCACAGGATGCCATATGTGACCATGCAACACGTCCAAATTTCAAAATACTTACTTCCTCCACCCCTCTCGGAGAGCCCGGCAAGCTACCGAGAGTATTCGATATGCCAAACACAGTAACAACAAAGTCTCCAATGGAGACGTTACTGGGCCCGCTCGAGCAAATCGACGATCAACGGGAGGGCCTTTACCTTTACATCCCACTAGGATCTCACCAAATTAAATGGGAAAGCAACACAAAAGCCAAATAAACCCAATAATATACAATAACATAGAGGCTCAACTAGCAACAAACTGCTGAGTTAAATGTTAGATGAGGACTTAACAACCCTGTGTGAGATAGAACAATTCTCACAAATTTTTCTTTACTGAAGTAATTTTGCTATTTCCATTAGTCATTTACTTGTAAAAAGCAATATGAAATAAAATATTGTGTGCCTGCTGAGGAGGCAGGTTTGTATGGGTTGCTTGGAAAAACGGGGAGGAAATTATAACTCTTGTGGTGGAATTGTTATTGGACATCGAAAGCTTGCAACAAATGTATTATGTAAGCCACGTGTTTAAGTTAAAAAGTATTTTAAAAGCAAAGGCTCAGTTCCATACTCTCTGCCTGTACTCACCTACCTACCCATCAGATCCCAGTTGCAAGCCCTGTGATTCTGACCCACCAACTATAGATCAGAAGTTTTGAGGTCTCCTTCTTTGTGTTTGATTTGTTAGAGGAGTGGAGAGAACCTAGGAAGTAGTTTCTTACCACTTAACTTCCCGTTAGTCGTCAATTTGCTCGAGAGGGCGCCAGTAATGTCTCCATTTGTCCCTGTCGCGTGCTAGTGTAGCCCAATGGCATCTGTTCGCTCTGGGAACATGAAGAGCCTCAAACCAATCGTTCATGATCTTGATGAAGAAGTCTGACCATCTGGTAGGTGGGCGGCCACGCGGTCTTTTGACATCCCGTGGAATCCAGTCGGTAACAGCTCTAGTCCAGCTGTTTAAATCTCATTACGTGACCAGCCCATCTGATTTTTGACACCTTGGCAAATGAGACAGCGTCCCTGATTCTTGATCATGGAAAGATGTTGGAACTCCGGATTCTTTCTCTCATTTGAGTGAAACGTGATATTCCAAGCATAGCTCTTTCTATTCTTCTTTGGGAGACCTGAATAGCGTTCTCATCCTGTTTGCGTAGGGCCCAGGTCTCTGAGGCATATGTTAACGCAGGAAGAACAGTGGAATCAAAGAGATGTGCCCAGAGCCGGAGGTTCTTCGTCCTCCTAGCTATTTCTTCGACGTTCTTGAAGGCGTTCCAAGCCGCAAATGCTGGCCGACGTTGACCGTGAGTGTGGAAAGGTAGGACTACAGCTGAATCTTAAGAAGACAATGTTTATGAGAAACAGCCTCATTCCTGACGCCCCATTCGCTCTCAACGGAATGACCATCTCCGAATGCAACAGTTATGTGTACCTAGGTCGAGAAGTCAACATGACAAATGACCTGGCACCCGAGCTGCGCAGGAGGAAGAGAGCGGCTTGGAACGCCTTCAAGAACGTCGAAGTTTCTTACCATTTTAATAAGGTTAAAAAAAAAGGTAAAGGCCCTCCTGTTGATCGTCGATTTGCTCGAGCGGGCCCAGTAACGTCTCCATTGGAGACTTTGTTGTTACTGTGTCTGGCATATCGAATACTCTCGGTAGCTTGCCGGGCTCTCCGAGAGGGGCGGAGGAATCGAACTCGGGTCGGCCATGTTGGCCGCTTGTAAGGCAAACGCCCTATCGCTGTGCTATCGCTCCAGCCCATTTTAATAAAAACCCATAATGAAGAACAGAGATGAAAAGCCAGGATGAGGGTGAGAGGCCTGAGATGGCCCCCAGCACAGGAACTTCTATCAAAGTGCTGCGGTGTGACCCTCTCTGAACGTGGATATGTCTGCCCACGGGGAAGCTGTCTGGAAGCCCACAGACTTGGGTTTTATGGAGACTTCCTCATGTAAATCTGATCAATTCACTGCATTTCTGGTCCCCTTTCCCTCTCTGGAGGATGCAGGAAGGGACAGGGGCAAACTTCCTAATCCCAGCAAAGTCTTTCTGATGATCAGCTCTCATCCAGGAACCATTCACGAACCCACCAGTCTCCTCAATAGAAGAAATGGTGCTGCTGGTGCTCTTTCAGGTGAAAAATTACAAGGATTTGAGGAACTCTTTGATGGAAAGTGAGATGAGATATCAACACATAATTTCTTATGTATCACATGTTTTATTGTGATACATAAGGGCAGCATTGTACTGTTATATGATTATATTCAGACATTTTAATTTTTTCCTGATTATCAGTATTTTAAAAAATATCGTATTTCCTTTTCTTTCACCCTCCTTTCCATGTTTTTCTTTCCCTGTATCTGGTGTCTCTTCCTCACTGTTTTTAAAATTTAAACATTTAATTTGGAGCTTATTTCCTTTTGTGGAAGGAATCCAATTGCATTTATTTTTCAAGACATTGGGGAGCTGAATCAACAATAATTATTAAACAATGTCTATTTATCTATCAATTTAAAAAACTTAATTATATCCTAAATTCCTAGGGCTCTACTAGAATTTCTTCTGTTCAACTTCTCTATTCAATTAATTCTGTTAGAAGCATATTCTGTTTCAACTATTAGACATTTAACATATTTATGTGACACCCGATAGAAAAATGATGCCCTCACCCATTTTTTTCCAGATAAATATTCTGACCTTCAGTTAGTGCCACTCACAATGAGTTAAATGAATGTCATTTGTTTATCCTCTCTGATTGCTTGTCTAGAAAATACAGGGTGTAGAAACTAGACCAGTGTGAGGGAGGTGTAAGGATCTACATAGAGCCCAAATGAGTCATAGCTGAAAGTTTGTTTCTTCATGGGTGGAAAATTACCAAGCAGACTGTGCCTACTGCTGGGTTTTCCTTGACATTCAGTGTGAAAGTCAGTTGCTTACGACTATCTCTTACTGGACCAAATGTTGTCAAGCTTGGTTGTATATTAAAATCATCTGAGGAGATTTTCCAAAGGAAGATGGTCACTCCAGAAAGAGTAGATCTCTCAGGCTGTGGTGTTTAGGTACTAGAGTATTTGAAACGGAACCCAGGAAATGACCTTGCGAGTTATTTATTATTTATTTAGTTATTATGACAGACCCACTGCACAAAACTTCCAGAAGCCATGCTATTTACTCATTTGATGTTCTCCAGTTTGCATCACTGATGATATAATGGAACACATCCGAACTGAGTTCAATACATAATGAAAATACTGAGAGGTATACATCTCTCCATAATTATTTTAGACCAATGGATATAGAAAACTTGTCCAAGAAAACTTGTGAATCTCCCTATACCTTCTCAAAGTCCTATGGGAAGGAATAATTTCAAAAGGAAGGAAAATTAACTTGTTCTTAGTTCAATAAAGTTATTAATGTGTGTGTGTGTGGGGGGGGTGCTGGAGGAATAACACAGTGGGTAGGATGTTTTTCTTGCATGTCCCCAACCTGATTTCAATCACTGGTATCCAATATGGTACCTTGTGTATTCAAAAAGTATGTGTGGGGGTCATGTCACCACAATGTGTTCGGTGGCCATGAGCCACTTCCCAACCCTGGCCTGCTGCCACCACCAACAGATGCATGAAGAAGGGAACAGGGCCTCCAAGCTAGTTGGTTACCAGTTGCTGTTTATTCTAATCTCCATCCCGTCCTGCTCTTTATTCCATTCTCCCTGTGCACCTATTCCAATCTCACTGAGCGCCCCATTCCAGTTTCACACTGCCCCTCATTCCTTTCTCCTACTTCCTCCATGCTTAAAGGCAAAATACCATCTAAGGGTGTATTTCTCTTTTTCTTAGTTAATAACCATTTAAATAGTCACCTTAAATCTATGTCTTGAGGGGTGGGGGGTGGGGTTTTATTGGGGTTCTTCATGGTAAAAAATAAGTATTGGTAAAGGGAAATGTGGTTGATATTTGCATGACTGAGACATAAACCTGAAAGCTTTGTAACCTTTCCCACAGTGATTCAATAAATAAATAAAAAAAAATTAAAAGCAAAAAAAAAATGAAGATACTTGAGGATGCATATATAAGACTGGGCCTTCTATAGTCAAATAAAAATCAGATACTTACAAGAATATGAAAAATGACATCAATGAATGTTATGTTTGGGAATATGTATGAAAAATTCAAGCATGTCATAAGTTTATTATTGCCTTGTAAAATAAATATATAAATACATAGTTTAATAATCTATCAGTTTCATTTTTCTGCACAGTGAATGTCATAAACAATAAAACTATTTGGACATCCAAAAAAAAATCTATGTCTTAATAATCATTTTGTATGGACACAATAAGAGATATATTAAGCTTAAAGGGTGACTCTCCTGGGAACATCTCACTATAGATCTTAGACTATAGTCCTCAGGTCAGATTAGTCCTTCCTAACCCTAGCAGGGTCCTTGTACTTCTCTTAGGGTTATGACAGAATTTTTCCACAACCAATTTGTCCACAACTGTGTTCTTAACTTATAAGTTATTTTTTTTTCCTTTTTGGGTCACACCCGGCAATGCACAAGGTTTACTCTTGGCTCTTCACTCAGGAATTACTTTTGGTGGTGCTCAGGGGACCATATGGGATGCTGGGAATGAACTCAGGTTGGCTGCGTGCAAGGCAAATGCCCTACCCGCGGTGCTATCGCTCCAGCCCCTTGTAAGTGTTATAGTACTTGGTCTGTCCCGTTTCAATGTTAAGGTAGCTTACAGCTTGTCCTGGGTCCATCTAGTCCCTTTGTCAGGACCCTCCTTTTGGGGCACTAGTAACTAAGGCCAATGGAGGCTTAAGTCAAGTAAATATGACAGATGCCCAGGAATAAATATTATTCGGAGTCAACTAACTCCAAAGTTACAAAAGCATAGCATTAGCTGTCTTCCTGTGCCTATACAAAAGGACATTGCTCTATAATAAACTATGGAAAGGACATAAGGGAAAGAAAAAAAGAAATATTTCCCTTACACATACAAAATCCAGAGTCCATAGAAGGATCTGACCTTACAAGTCACAGGGTCTGATTTGGGGATATAGGCGATTAACTGATAGGGGAAACAGAGCACAGAAGAGAAGTTAAAGATAAACGCAGAGGAAAGGAAATGCCTTGGGAGCACTGTGATGGGGGTAATCCAATAAACCTAAACTCCTTGTGACAAGGGAGAGAGCATGGAGGAGAAAGGAAAAAACAATGTTATCCTACAGTACCACATGCACTGTCAGGAATAATTTCTGAATACAGAGTCAGGAGTAACCCTGAGCATTGCTAGATGTGGCCACACACAAAAAGGTATTAAACTCCAAAGCTGAAAAATAGAGAACTTAGAGTCTCATCTCTCCTTACATCTTAGAGCTCAAAAGTGAAATGACTTTGCAAGCAGGCACAGTTCTTAGGTGAACTGTGTCAACTTAGATTTCAATGGCACATCTGGAACAGAAACCAGGTCTTCTGACTCCAGAGTTCTGCATTAAATCTTGCTCTCCTTTGTGAGTGCCTGATTGTGAGCACGTATGTGTATTTTGAGTGTGCAAATATGAGACTGGGTGTGGTAATATGTTTTATTGTGTGTGGAAGACTGGGTTTTATGAATGTATCTATTTGGGTAGAAATAGAAGGAGGAATGCAACTTAAATTGCTTTGTGTAAGTTCATCTGGGGGAGTGTGTATACAGTCTTCTTCAGTGGAACATGTCACATAATAAATGGAAAACCATATAGGTAATCAATAATTATACGAAAAGAAATGCTCTCTATCATTGATCTTCAGGGAAATGCAAATCAAAACAATAACTTATAATGTCACACCAGTGAGACTGTCACACATCACAAAGCAATGACTAGTATTGGCATAGATGTGGAGAAAGGGGACCTAGACTCCTGCTGGTGAGAGTGTAGACTGGATAAGCCCCATCAGAAAAATATATAATCCTTCTCCAAAAAGTACAACTGAGTTTTTGTACATTTGAACAATTCCACTTCTTGGAATCTACTCCAAGGGTCCCAAAACACTATTTTGATAAGACATGCATGCTCCTAAGTTCATTGGAGCACATTTTACAATTAGTCAAAATCTGAAAAAAATACGTGCCAAGCACTTATGACTGGATAAAAAAAGTGTGTAATCCTACTCTACTATAAAAAGAAATTAAATCATGCAACTTGGTGTTATGTGGATTGAACGTCACAGTATTTTTCTGAGTGAAGTGAATTAGAAGGATGAAGAATGCCCTTTCTTATATGGGGGATATAAAGAAACATAGTAAAAGAACAACACATGGCCAAAGCAACAGAATATAAGAGCTTGTATACCAAATTGAGCTTCACAGTGGTGCTGTGGAGGATATAGAGGAGGGAACTCTATTGGTTGTGTGGTGTTAGAATGTTTTATGCATAAAATCCTATCACTATAAGTATTATAAATCATGGTGCTTCAATTTTTTCTTAAAAATAAGGAGCCCAAGATCTCCAAGGTATGGGGACTCAGTCAGGCCACTCCAAGCCAACTTTCAAGGACTTGCGTAATATCCTCCTAATAATTAATATATTCAGGTACAGGCCTGGTGGGGGGTTGCATCTGGAGCTGCAGCTGCTAAGGTGGCTGTGAGTTATTCTCCCCCTCCATATTCCATAAGAACCATAAATTAGCATCTTAGGTGGAACTTTCACTAGGGCAGTCCAATAACCAAAAACATATTAGGCCAATAACTCATTAGCCCCACCTCAATTAATATTGCACCAAGACCACAACAGTAATAGTGAGTGTGGAAGTCTAAATCAACAGGTTACAACGGCATAGCAACACAGAAGCCCACCAAGCTTAGTGAAGAAACTAGCCCAGAAGACCCAACCAATAATGAAGCTCTGAACAATCTCTTTGACAAGGCATATAGAAGGGGTCTACTGAGGATGCATAGGGAGCTAAAAGAAACAATGGAGCAGGCAAATAAAATACAAGAGGATTTGAGAGCAAAAATGTGGAAAATGCAAACAAAATTACAAACAGAAATAACTGATCTGAAAAACTGGGTAGGTGAATTGAAAAACTCAGTGGAAGGCCTCAGCAGCAGAGTGACAGCTGCTGAAGATAGAATCAGTGAGCTTCAAGATGAAGTGCAGAGACGTGCTGTTCTCCAGACAACAGCAGAAAACGGAAAAGAGCCTCAAAATTAACCAACAGATGCCAATAAAAAATTGGGATAAAGCCAAGAGGAATAACATAAGAATTATTGAAGTCCCAGAGGGACAGGAAGAAAATCCTGACAAAGAAAAAACCACCAAAGACATCATTGCTGGGGGCTGGAGCAATAGCACAGCAGGTAGGTTGTTTGCCTTGCATGCGGCCAACCTGGGTTTGATTCCTAGCATCCCATGTGGTCCCTCAAACACTGCCAGGAGTAATTCCTGAGTGCATGAGCCAGTAGTAACCCCTGTGCAACGCTGGTGTGACCCCAAAAACAAAAGCAAAACAAACAAAAAAAAGACATCATTGCTAAAATGTTTCCAGAACTGAAGAGCACATGTGACCAGATTCAGGAGGCCTGAAGGGTACCAGCTAGAAGAAATACAAATAAAAATACTCCAAGACACATCCTGATCAGAATAAAGAAAACCATAGACAGAGACAAAATTCTCAAAGTAGCAAGATAAAAAAAATTTCCCATAAAGAAGCATCCTTAAGATTTACAGCCAACTTATCTGATGAAACCCTCAGGACCCAAAGACAGTGGTGGGATATAGTGAAGAAACTCAATGAAATAAATACTTCACCAAAAATACTTTACTCAACTAGACTTTCATTCGTATCAGAAGGAACAACACACATTTATGTAGACAAACAAAAAGTCAAGAACTTGATAGACTCAAAACCATCATTACAAGAACAACTAAACTGGCTATTTTAAGACAAGACAAGCCCCTCAAATACACCACATGAATTCTCCACATGATGAAGCCATTATGATTGGAGAAGCACATAGACAAACAATAACTCAGGTACTTCATAGACTCAAAATCATGACTGCAGGAAAGAACTAAAAGGACTACTTTAAGATGACAAGCCCCTCAAATACAACAAACTTTGGTGGCAGAAAGATGAGACAAAACCCTATAATAATAATCTCTCTCAATATCAATGGCCTAAATGCACCAATTAAAAGATACAGAGTGGCAAGATGGATCAGAGAATTAAACCTTACATTTTTCTGCCTGCAGAAACACATCTGAACAGTCAGAGTAAACACATATTCAAAGTCAAAGGCTGGAAAACAATTCTATAGGCAAACAACTCCCTCAGAAAGCTGGGGTGGCCATATTGGTATTGGATCACATTGATTTCAGACTAAAGAGGTCACAAGAGACAGCTAGGGTCATTTATTAATGATCAAGGTATCTGTATATCAGGAAGTATTCACACTCCTAAATGTATATGCACCTAAAGAGGGACCAACAAAATACTTAAAACAACTACTCATAGACTTGAAGAAAGACATCAATAGCAACATAATACCAGTGGGAGATTTCAACACTGCTTTATCACCTCTCAATAGATCAATCAGAGTGAAGTTTATCAAGGACACACTTTATCAGAGGCAAAAAATGGAAAAAAGGGGCTTAGTAGATATATTCAGGACACTTCATCCTCAAAAAGCTAAACACACATTCTTCTCAAGAGTGCATAGGATATTCTCCAAGGTAGACCACATGCTGGGTCACAAAACATATCTCCATAAAATTAAGATAGCGATTGTGTCAATAATACTCTCAGAACATGTTGTGCTGAAAAGAAGAGTCACACAAAAATTATAAAATCAAATCAAATGCTTGGAAATTAAACAGCTCACCATTGAACAATGAGTGGCCTAGAAAGGAAATCAAAGAGGAAATCAAAAGATTCTTGGAAACAAATGAAAATGAAGACACAAGTTACAGAACTTATGGGACACAGAAAAGCTGTGTTAAGAGGAAAGTTTACAGCTCTACAAGCATTCCTCAGGAAGGAAGAGCAAGCCTACATAAGTAACCTAACCTCACAGTTTAAGAGTTGGAGAATAAACAACAAAAGCAGCCCAACCCTGGCAGGAGGAAGGAAATAATAAAACTCAGAGCAGAAATTAACGAGATGGAAACCCCAAAACAGTCCAAAAGATCAATGAAACATCACTGACTAAGCAAGTGTAAACAAACCGAAACAAATGGGACTACATTAAACTAAGAAGCTTCTGCACTTCAAAAGAAAGAGTGACCAAAATACATAGCGTCTATGGAACAGGAAAGAATATTTACCCAAAATCCATATTATAAGGGGTTAATATCCAGGATATACAAGACACTAGTAGTAGTATACAAGAAAAAAACCCTCCAATGCCATCAAAAATGGGGAGAAAAAATGAACAGAAGCTTCTTCAAAAAGGAAGTACAAATGGCCAAAAGGCATATGAAAAAAATGCTCCACATCACTGATCATCAGGGAGATGCAGATCAAAACAAAATGAGATACCATCTCATACCAAAGAGACTGGCACACATTAAAAAATACAAAAACAATCAGTGTTGCCATGGATATGGGGAGAAAGGGACACTTTCACTGTTGGTGGGAATGTCGACTGGTCCAGCCTTTTTGGAAAACAATATGAGAATTCCTTCAAAAACTAGAAATTGAGCTTCCATATGACCTCACCATAACACATCTGGGAATATACAAAAAACCACAGTAGAAATTTTGGAATGCAAAAAACCACAGTAGAAATGACATCTGCACCTGCATATTCATTGCAGCATTGTTCACAATAGGTAGAATCAGGAAACAACCCTAGGGCCCAAGAACAGACAACTGGTTAAAGAAACTATGGCATATCTACAGAATGGAATACTATGCAGCTGTTAGGAAAGATGAAGTCATGAAGTTTTCTTATAAGTGGATTGTCATGGAGAGTATCATGCTAAGTTAAATGAGTTAGAAAGAGAGAGACAGATCATACTAAGTGAAATGAGTCAGAAAGAGACCGACAGACATAGAGTGACTGCATTCATTTGTGGAATATAAAGTAACATAATATGAGACTGACACCCAAGGACAGTAAACTCAGGGGCCAGGAATATTGCTCCATAGTTGTAGTCTTATCTCATGGGTTGGGGGAGAAGACAGCTGTAATAGAGAAAGGATCACTAAGTCAATGATGGTTGGAGAAATTGTTCACGAGCTGTGTGCTGAAAGTAGATAAAGGACCAAACGTGATAGCCTCTCAGTATCGATTTTGCAAACCATAATTACCAAAGGTAGAGAGATAATAGGGGGAAATTGTCTGTCATTGAGGCAGGGGGAGGATTGGAAAGGGTGGGGGGAGAATACTGGGAACATTAGTGGTGGAGAATGTACACTGGTGGAGGGATGGGTGTTCAATCAATGTATGAATGAAACTCAAGCATGAAAATTTTGTAACTATCTCATGGTGATTCATTAAAAAAGCACGGTAGCACTGTCCTCCCATTGTTTATCAATTTGCTCGAGTGGGAACCAATAACATCTCCATTGTGAGACTTGTTGTTACTGTTTTTGGCACATCAAACACGTCATGGGTAGCTTTCCAGGTTTTGCCGTGCGGTGGGATACTCTCCGTAGTTTGTTGGGCTTTTCAAGAGGGATAGAGAAATCAAACCCAGGTCATCCACATGCAAGGCAAATGCCCTACCCACTGTGCTATCGCTCCAGCCAAGGAACTAATCTCCTCTCTTTCTGTCCCTTGGTTGACTACGTTCTCTCCAGATTTAGCAACATTTGCCTGGGAAGTTCTGGGACTGATAGGAGGTACTGTTAACTCAAGTTCATTGAAATGGGATGGGAAAGGATTGTAACTGCAGGCTTAGACTTAGTCTAGTGTGAGTTGGGACAATGGAGAAGCAAGGCTTCGATAGACTGGCTTGGTACCTAAGTGTCTTCTGTATATCCAATTTTTTTTGGCTTTTTGGGTCACAAAAATCTGGTGATTTTCAGATGCTCAGGGGTTACTCCTGGCTCTACACTCACGAGTTACTTCTGGAAGTGCTTGGGGGACCATATGGGATGCTGGGAATCTAACCAGGATTGGCTGTATGCAAGTTAAATGCCCTACCTGCTAACTATCACTCCAGCCCCCCTGTATATTCAAATTTGATAGAAATGTGGATTCTGGTTCAATAGCTTCTCTGAGCTATTCTGCTTGGCACAGTGTCTCCAGTTCCAAACTCCCCTCCCTTTATGCATTGCTCAGGATGGCCAAGTAGAGAACAAAAAGCCTGTCATGTACAACTTTTGTTGGGTTTGATAAATGGGCCAGACCCTTATAAAGCAATTCTCTTTTATAGTATCCAGAGAAACCAAACTTACATTCACTAGAGAAAGTCTCTGAGAACCAAAACAATGCAGAGAAGACACTTACCTGAGCAGTTAGAAATCACTGTCTCAAGAGTTTTATTTTTAATCCAAATAGTTCGGATCACAATGGCATAGATGACACTGTGGAGACAACCAGAGGTAATATTAAAATGACTAGTAGGTTCCAACTGTGAGGGCTGGAGAGACCCTACCCACACCTCTGAGTTTCCAGTGTGGAAGGAGGTTCTCAACCACAGCTGTCTCTGTGCTGTAGCTGATAGAATCACATCAGATGTTAGCTACATTTTTATTTGATTTTGTTTTTCATATGAGGTAGCTAGAATCTGCTAAAGGCAACCTCTTTTCTAAGATAACTCAGATCACTATAGGTATTGCTGAGATGAACATTCAAACACAGGGCTTGGGCTTAGGAAGATTTAAATTTGAAATAAGTTCTACCACTTACTGGTTGCTTGACATCGGCTTTATATAAACTTAAATATGACCCCATGACTCCATATATTACACTTCAGTGTTCATGCCTTTGTGTGACCCTCTTCCTCTGATAGGGCTAGGAGCCTTGCTTCTAATTAATGTGCTGGCTTAAAAGTGATGGGATGTCCCCTGTTACCTAAGAGTCTAGCACCCATCTTGCAATGTCTCTGTTGCTGGTTTTGAATAAGAAAATTGTGGTAGGTTCTACAGTCTTAGGGTATGGATTCTGCCAAGGACACATACAAAGCTGGAAGAACTTTACTGACTTGAGATTCTGAAGACCCTGGCACTCCAGGAATCTCAGTGACTGTTTACAAAGATTCTGGTTAATTAATATCCAAATTACTGACTCAGAATATGAGAGAATTAATGTAGGTCATGTTAGTCACCAGGTTTGTAATAATCTGTGCCTGCCTATAGATAACTCATACATTGATGGATTCAGGTTGAAAATTCCCATGTGATAGATTTAGGAGATGACACTTTGGGAATAACTTAGGTTCTAAGGGGTGAGAGCAATAGTATAGCAGGGAGGATGTTTGCCTTACATGTGAATGCCCCAGATTTGATTCCTGGCATCTCATATATTTCCCTGAGCACAGAGTCAGAAGTAAGCACTGTGCTTACTGCCAGGTGTGGTCCCAAAACAAGCCCCCTCCTCAAAAAAAAAAAAAAGAAAGAAAGAAAAAAAGAAGAAAAAGAAAGAAAAACTGAAAAAGTTAGGTCCAAAACTTAGGTCCAAAGAGTAGAGACCTCACAAACCGAATCAGTGTCTTGATAGGAAAAGTCCCCAAAGAACTCCCCAGCTCTTAGCTCCATGTGGGAATGCAGAAAGAAAGCTGTAATTGGGAAAAAAAGCTCTTTCACAGTCTTGATGACATCGTGATCTCAAAGTTTCACCTTTCAGAGCTATGAGAAATAACTTTCTGTTGTTCATTAGCCACCTGCTCTGATATTTACTTATAGAACCCAAATGTACTACAACACTCTTGCACAACTGTGAAATGGACTTAATAATACAAAACTCCTAAAATGTTTTAGGAATCAAAGATGACAATATTTATAGTAGCGGTATTTGAGTACGTTAGAGTGTACTCAAAAATGTAATTTTCTCCCCCCATACATTTTTCATGTAATATCATATTCAGTCTTGCATGAGAAAATCTGTGTCTAAGTCGAAGACAATGTGTTAATGATTCAAAAGCATCATGAAATTTTGTATTTTATGTAACTTGGATAAATATAAACACTTAAACTCTTCTTTAATAAAACTTGACATTTTTAAATACATTAAGTCTGAATACTTAAGGAAAAACACTGTTTTATTTTAAAACTGCACAATTTTTCCTCTTGAGAAACAAGAGGTTTGAAAAACTCAGAGTCCTAGTTTTCAGTAGCTGATACAGCACTAATGTCATGTGATGATATCTTAGAATATAACTTCACTCGTGGCTGTCAAACCCTCTGCTACTTGTTGCTTTCCATATTATTGTTCAGTAAACTGCTCTGTGTTTCATGGGAGTTCATGTCCTGTTTTGAGCCTCCTCACTCTTCTTGTACCAGCATAGGGACTGTTGTAAAATATCTAAACCTATGTTAGTGAAAAAAATTAGAAGATTATTAGTTTAGTCTTTATCTTAAGTTGAATGTTTTTTGAAACCAGGAAACTACCAAGAAATGCTACAGTACCATGAAGCATTAGTTGTATATTATAATCATAACCTAAGGGCTTAGTTGATCAATAGTTCAAATGTTGTTGTTTACCCTTAATCATACGCATCATGAATAATTAAGAAAAGTTTTATGTGTTAGATGTTTAGGACCAAGGTGCCCTCACCACATCTTGTCAGAAGAGATCAGGCAATTTTCCTACTAGGCAACAATACTAATAAGAGAGTACCTTTCATCACTGCCCAATCTGGACCACTTTTCAGAATATACTAGTCATGCATCTGAGAAGCTTCTGAGTCATCTTTGTCTTCTTTCTTCCACTGAATTCATCAACAAGCCCCATGCCCTGTCTCTTTAAAGTCATGCCATCTGTATCTTACACAATCTCTCTTTTTTTGTTTATGTAGGAGTACTGCTATTTATTCGGCCACCGATTAGGCTGATTGAATTGTGCATGAACTCCACCTTACTTTTTTTCATTTTTTATAATTTTATTTATTGTATCACCATGAGAGCAGTTACAAAGCTTTCGGGTCTAAGTCTTGGTCATATAATGAAACACTTGTGCCTTCACCAGTGTCCATTCTCCACCACCAAAAACCCCAGTATACCCCCCATCTCACACCCTCCCCCTACCTGTGGGGTAGAGGATTTCCACATTACACTCTCTCTACTTTTATCACATTCAATATTTTGACACCAGACCCACCATTATTATTTGAGATTTTACCCCAACACTCAGATCTGCTGAAAAGGCAACAGCAGACAATTTGTGTTCTATTGCTGGTTATGAATAACATATGATGTCGTGTGGCTGCAGTAGGGCCATGTGATTTTGAAATTCCAAAATTTTAACACTTAAATCTGGAGGGATTTCTGCAAAAAGCCACTGGGTTTTGAGATTTGCTCCTGAGTTTCTGGAATCATGGCCATTGAGCAGCTTGATCAGGAGCCAGAGAGGCCATTCGTGGGTGATGACTTAGGGTCTGGTTGGGGTGGAGAGGACAGGCCCGGCTCCACCCCCACCCCGTGAGGCCCAACAAGTTTCATCACTGAGGGCCCAGAACAGACTGTCCAATGGCCTCTGGAGGATGATGGCCATTTTGTCGCCGGAGGGGGGGCAGGCGGAGGGACAACACCCTTTCCCCCTTGGGGTGGCCAGGTGACAGTAACCTACTGCGGGGTCCGGGAGCATTTCTGCCAAAAGCCACTGGGTTTCAAGATTTGTTTCTGAGCCTCTGGGATCAAGGCTGTTAAATAGCTTGATCAGGAGCCAGAGAGGCTGTTTGTGGGCGATGACTTGGGGTCTCGTTGGGGTGGGGAGGACAGGCCCGCCTCCACCCCCATCCCGTGAGGCCCAACAAGTTTCGTCACTGCAGGCCCAAGCCTGACTGTCCAATGGCCTCTGGAGGATGATGGCCACCGAGCCGCCAAGGGGGAGCAGGCAGAGTGATAACACCCTTTCCTCCCTGGGGTAGCCCATCGACGGTAACGTACTGTGGGGTCCGGATGCATTTCTGCCAAAAGCCACTGGGTTTCAAGATTTGTTTCTGAGTCTCTGGGATCATGGCCGTTAAGCAGCTTGATCAGGAGCCAGAGAGGCAGTTCGTAGGCGATGACTTGGGGTCTCGTTGGGGTGGGAAGGACAGGACCAGCTCCATCTCCATCCCGTGAGACCCTGAGTGTCTCATCACTGTGGGCCCAAAGCCTGACTGTCCAGTGTCCTCTGAAGGATGGCAGCCACTGGGCCGCCAGGGGGAACAGGCCAAGGCACGAAACCTCTTTCCACCTGGGTTGGCCCAGCACCGGTAACCTACTGCAGGAACAGGACACATTTCTGCCAAAAGCTGCTAGGTTTCGAGATTTGTTTCTGAGTCTCTGGGATCATGGCCATTAAGCAGTTCAATCAGGAACCAGAGAGGCCATGCCTCCAATTATATAGCTGAGCCTGAGGTGGTTTGTGGGTGTGTTTCCCACGTACATAACTATTGGCTGTTTACTTTCTTGGTAAACTTTGCCCCAAGTTTTTGGGGTCTGGCCAAAGGCACAGCAGTAGTTTTGGGGTATCTGGAAGTCTGAAGGCGCCATCAGGCTGCTGATGTACTTGCCTCACAGGCACAAACTGACCCGCTGGAGGCACCATACCCCCAACAATCTCTCTTTTAAGAAATGTATTCATGGTTTATTTTATTGTGGGAAAGCAGCAAGCATATGTAACAAAATTTATCATTACGGTCATTTTCACTGTGCATCTCAGTGACTTTTACTGTATAATTGTTGTACAATCTCACCATTGTTTGTATAATCTCACCATCCACCTCCAGAATGAAGTGATTTTTTTTTACTTTCCCCAATGGAAACAGTGAAGTGTGAAAATTTCTGCAAATGTGGCATTCTTACCTAGGAGCCATACCTACCCTCTCTGAGTTGCTCCAGTTAGATTTGTGAACTGCTGGTGTGAGTTAACCCTAATAATTCTGTGCCTGGTTGTTGCTGTAAACTTTTAGTACCTCCATTTTTTTTCACCTTAAATGTTCATGCTGACAGCATAACTGTTGCTGCAGGCCACACAACTATTCCTGTCCTAAAACCCTCCATAGCTTCCACTTATTCACAATCTGGTCTTGAAACAGAGCTTTCCAAACCTCACAAATATCTCTGCTTCCTTACCTTTAGCATCATTGCTCTGCTTTCCTCCATCCAACTATCTTCCAACACACATTTCCCTCTCTTGTCCACAGACACAATCAATAACGCCAAGTCCAAACTTACCTTGACTCTGTACACATAGAAGGCTGACTTGGAGTGTGTAAAAGCTCCAACAACTTCCATATCTCAGCATCCACTTTGTGCTTTACTTGAAATGAATTTTTAACAAAGCCTCTATGCATCACTTTCCTGAAATCTTCTAAACTCCCCCCATGAACCCAGTAATCATTAGCTCCTCTTGAGGTTTCCATGCCATTACAATGTTAGTTACACTCCTTTGTCAGAGAAGTAATTTCTTAAAGATCAAATAGAGCTATAAATAGTGAATCCTTAGAAATAGAGCAGAGGAATAACGTTTCTTGTATTCAATTTATTCCATGCCTTTGGTCTGTCTCAATTGTCTCAATAAGTTTAGCTTTTCTTTAGGCTTATCAAAAATATCATCAAGAAGAGTCACCCAGATTGAGAAAAGAAATGTCCCTTCCCTCTAATCGGCTGGATTGGTTTTGGATTTTATGGAAGATTATCCAAACACAGATCCATTTTCTTCATCACCCCTGTGAAGGGAGCAAAGAGAACAATTGAGGTGAAAACAGAGTGGAGGGACTAAAAGTTAACAGCAACAACCAAGCATAGTGGTTAGAGAGTGGGAAAATCCAGCAGGACTGTCTCAAAAAGCTACTTGAGACCAACTCATGAGTCTTAGATCTGGTTTTTTTTGAGATGCAGCCACATAAAAAATGTTTTCTATGACTATAAGACACAATGGAGAGTTTTCTATTAAGATCAAAAGTTCAAAAGTGCCTCCTGTATATGCCTGCAAACCTAAACAGAGAACTGGGGATTTGGTGGCATCCATCTTGATATAGGACACACAGACTTTGAGAGCCAGATGGGGCCTAAGGCTCCCTATCTGCCAACAGACTTCAAGTCCACTAGACATTTGGGGCCTGAGAATGATGTTGAGTAGTTCTCTGGAGACCTACTTAGAGGTCATATCTTTATGTATTCTACCAAGTGTGGAGATTAGGGTTACAGAGGGCTAGTTTTCCACACTACAGAAACTCTTTTTTCTTTCTCCTATGTGTGGTTATAAGGAAACTCGCTTGACACTAATTTTTAGGTTTCCTAAAGGTTTCAGAATCTGCAGCCTTTGGTACTTCATATGAACTCACTAATGCCTGGAACCAGCAGCTATGGCCAAATGGATATAATTAGGATGTTTCTGGAAGCAAATTACAGAAAAATAATCCATTTCAAAGGCACCAAGCAATTAGAACAATTGTTATCTCCCATAATTGCAATTTTAAGGAGTCAAGGCTGAATTTGAAAAACCTGAGTTCCTTTCAATCTTTTCTCTTCCTTCTCAAGGATAGATAACTTGCAAGTCAGACTGTAAAAGTTCTAGGCACCAGTACAGAGATAGTACTTTCTGGAGGAAGAGGAGAAATTCTATCTTATTCTAGATCTGTTTTCTAAGAGTGAGAAAAATTTTGCCGGAAGCCCTTTGGAAATCTCCTCTTTAATATCATTTATTATGATTGGATTGTGTGACCATTCTTGAATGGTTCACAGTCTGAGAAGTACTGTTGCCAGGAATGTATTTGAATGAGTAGAAATTCCATCATAATTCCAGAGCCCAGAAAACTAATAAGGGCAGTTTTTATAATATCCTAACTCTTGTTATCTCGTGTAAAAATATATAAGATACTTCTTTACTGATTGTGATGACTCTTCCACCTTGATCTTGGAGAGTAATACTAGATGTCTGGGGCCTATTCATTCACCACGACCTTATGCTTCACAGGACTGTAAGAAATTCAGCACTGGATTTTCCGCAATATGATAACTATTTCCAAGTCAAAATAAGTGAATTTTTTTCATTTATCACAAGATCTGTGCTCCCTGACAAACATGCTATTTCATGTTCTCTTTTGCCATTGTCAAGCTTTTGCCATTTATGCTTTTAACAGTATCTTGCAGAAATAGAAATAAAAAGAGGAAGGAAAATCAATTAGATAGAGAGGAAATAACCACACAAAAAGTAAAGCAATTATACCAGGGCTAAAAAACCTCCCAGCAATAGTTAAATAGTTATGTCAAGTAAATTTTGAAACAGCAGTTGTATTGACCCAGAAAACAGTGTATTGCCTTTATTGTCAGTCACCATGGTTTCAAGTCCTGTGAGCCTGATTTATTTGATGCCAGAGAAGCTAAATCTATATTCATATACAGCTTTCATGAGTTTGTAGAAACAATATAGCTTCTTACTTCCTCTCTCTCTTTCTCCATGTTTCTCTTCTTTCCTTTCATATCTGTTTGTAAAGGGTCTGCTATAAAAATTGATGACATGATGAATTGCTGGAGTTTACAATCAGTTTTGCATTTTTTATTCAACTCAATATTTACCCATCTACTGTTGTAATTGCATTTAGAGTTCAGAAATTCTGAGTCAATGCTCTCTGTATTCAAAAGATAAATTCAAACAATGGACAATTAAACCACCATGATCTCTTAAAGGTAACATGGAAAAACTCAGTTTAAGATTTGTGGTAAACATCTAAATTTATATTTCTTCTGGGATTGGCAGGGATTTCTTCCTATGGAGCTGGTGGTATTTGACTGAGATACAAAGAATGTACACCAGTTTGACAGAAGCAAGCAGAGTAAATTTGGGCATGGTGCAGGCATAAGGAATAATGCACAGAGAGGCCCAGAGGCAAAAGACATGGGAGACTCAGAAAGGACAAATGGCTTGTTTTTGACTGGAGCAGACTGCAAGGAGAGTGAGTTCCTCACAATTTACCCTAGGGAGCCAGGAAATCTGTGAACAAACTGAGCAATCGTTTCTTATAAGATATTAAATGTATATAAAGCTACAATTACTAAAATGATGTAGTAATTGTGGCAGATAAAATACAAATATTGTTGTTGAGTTATCTCCTTTTCTTAAGTCCATCACTATTGACACAAATATTACAACTGGCAAAGGAGAAATATTTGCAACATACAAGTAAAAGCTTATTCTATAAAGACCCTTTCTAAGGAAAGATAGCAGAAGAAACAAAACTAAAGTGAAGAAAATCCCAAAACTTAGAAGAATACTTTTAATATAAATAACACATATTATAGAATTACTACTCCATATCAAGAGAAAACATAATTTGGTTAAAGTTATGTGGGAGTCAAATTAAGAATTTTGAACGCCGCATTAAGAAAACAAATTTAACTTAGATTTCTAACTCATATCTAGCGTCAACAATAAATAGCATTTTGACAATTGACAAATCAAACCATATATAGCGAAATTTTTAATGTGCTTCCAAGAATGGTATAAAATTCATAAGCATAGAGAAAAATATGAGGAAAAGAAAAAAGATGAGATTATGAAATTTGTTGCAATTTGGTAATGGAGGAAATCATGCTAAATGAAATGATTCATAAATAAAATGATAAATATTAGAGGACTACACTCATTTTCAGAGTATCCACAAACAAAGGAAGATACTGGACAATGTACCTGAGAAACGGTCAATAGAACTGTGATCTGTGTGCAGGGACAAAAGTGGGTTGACTGGGTAAATAGCGGTGGTGGCATGGTGCAGCAAACAGAATGACAAAACAATGTTATATTACTGAAAAAATAGATACAGTTTAGAAAATATTTGAACAGAAAAAGAAAAGTATGAGTATAACGTGAATCTACTAGTATATAAAATATCTATATATTAGAAAAAGTCACAGTACTTTATGAAAATATTCACATGTATTAACATTGCTTTGCAAAGTGCTTTGATATTCTAACTTTTGTAGTTGTCATTTGACTCACTGTTTCTTTAATTTTAATCATGTATACATTCTCTCCATTTCTAAATTTTGTTATATATTGGAGACAAAATAAAGACTATATTTAAAACAAAAAGGAAAAAACCAAAGTTGATATGTATCCTCAATGTACTAAAACAAGAAAAGTTTATTGTATAAAAAATAAAGATAGAGGAAAGAAAAATAAAATGGTGGAAAATGGGTAAAAGAATATGAATGCAATTTAGAAACACAATAAAATGAAAAAATAATTTTTCTAATAGTAAAAATGCAAGCACAAACAACAGCTATATGTCTATGTACCATGATGTACTAT
Source organism: Sorex fumeus (assembly GCF_029834395.1). Lineage (NCBI taxonomy): Eukaryota > Metazoa > Chordata > Mammalia > Eulipotyphla > Soricidae > Sorex > Sorex fumeus. The sequence continues at coordinate 76,882,996 of NW_026606094.1, read as the reverse complement.
ATGTATATGCCATTTGCATGGTTTTGAAGCAGGCAAGAAACTGATGGAGCAGGAGGGAGGCTGACTATGAGTCTGTAGGATATAATAAGCCAAGGTGGGATTTGAAGAAGTTATTTTGTCACTAGCCCTAAAACCACTAAAGTAACAAACGACTCAGACCTCTAATTCCAGGCACAAAAGTCAGATCAAAATGGATTAAAGACCTCAATATCAAAGCTAAATCCATAAGGTACATGGAGGAAAACAGGCAGAATCTTCTATGACATCAAAGCGAAAGGCATCTTTAAAGATTAAACACTACTGACCAAGCAAGTGGAAACAAAGATAAACTAATGGACTACATTAAACTAAGAAGATTAGTGGGAAAAATTACTTACCCAATACCTTATGGGGTTAATACCCAAGATATATAAGACACTGGAGAACTTAATTTAAAAAAACCTTTCAACTTCATCAAAAAATAAGAAGAAATGAACAGAAACTTCCTCAAAGAAAAAATATAAATGGCCAAAATCATGTGAAAAAAAAGCTTTACATTGCTAATCAGCAGGGAGATGCAGATTAAAACAACAATGAGATATCACCTTACACCACAGAGACTGACAACCATCAAAAAGAGTAAGAAGTAAGCAGTGCTTGCACAGGGAGAAATGGACTGTCATTTATTTTTGGTGGAAATGCTAACTGGCCGAGACTTTTTGGAAAACAATATGGGCATTCCTCAAAAAACTAGAAATTGAGCTTCCATATGACCCTGGGATACCACTTCTGAGAATATACTCCTGGGATGCAAAAGTACACAACAGAAACGACATCTGTACTTGTATGTTCATTGCAGCACTGTTAACAATCTGGAAACAACCTGAGTGCCCAAGAACAGATGACTGGTTAAAGAAACTATGGTTCATCTGCACAATGGAATATTATACAGATGTTAGAAAAAAATGAAGTCATGAAATTCACTTATAAATGAATGGACATGGAGAGTATTATGCTGAGTGAAATAAGTCAGAAGGTGAAGGACAGACACAGAATGACTGCACTCATTTGTGGGATATAAAAAAAAAGCGTAATATGAGACTAACAGCCAAGGTCAAATGGTTCATGATTGGAAGCCTGTTCAAGGGCTGGGGGAGAGGGCAGCTGCGATAAAGAAGGGACCATTATGACAATGGTGGGAAAGCGATTACTGCGGATGGGAGATGTGTGCTGAAAGTGGGTAAAGGACCAAACATGAGGGCTTCTCAGTATCTGTATTGCAAACTATAATACCCAAAAGAGGGGGTCAGGGAGGGAGAGAGGGAGAGAGAGAAAAAAGGAGAGAGAGGAGAAAGAGAGAGAGAGAGAGAGAGAGAGAGAGAGAGAGAGAGAGAGAGAGAGAGAGAGAGAAAGAGAAAGAGAGAGAGAGTGAAGAAAGGTGGAAAAGTGGCAGACTGGGGAGCAAGGTGGCAGGGGAGATACAGGGGATATTGATAGTAGAAATGTGGACATGTACATTGGTGGAGGGATGGGTGTTGGAACATTGTATGACTGAAACCTGATCACAAAAACTTTATAACTGCATCTTATGATAATTCAAAAAAAGAAAAGCAGCTAAAGCATTATTTCTGGACCCACTTTGTGGACACAGAAACAGAGGTCTGATAAGACTCAGACACCATTACAGGAGAAGTTCCAGAAGGAACAAAGGGTTGCAATAAGGATTTGATAATGGTCACCAAAAGTTTTAAACTCTTCTCTTTGACAAGACCATCGTAACAGACTCCTATCTAGATGGAAGTCCCATGGAGGGCAGTTTGAGAGAAAAACTATAAAACCAACTTTACAAAAGCAAGGGCATGCTTCCCTATTCTGGGGGTGGGGAATGGGGGACCCACATCCTCACCTGAGATGTGTACTCTCAGCTTTCTCTTTTCTTCCTCATGATCCCCACTCTGAGCAGACTCCTGGCAGCCGGAGATCTCCAGAACCCAGCCACAGCCATGCTCAAAGTCACTCTCCACAAGCTAGGATGAGACTCACACATGAAGGAACTGGCAGAGGAACCCAGGTGTGCAGGTCCCAGGGCTGAGATCGCCAAGCCTGCTCGGATCAGGGCTGGGCCTCCTCCACCCAGAACCCCCATTTCTCAGTAGCTAGGCAGTTACACCAACAAACTGCCACCAGTGCCATAAAATCCCATCAATAGCAAGATCCAGAGACTATAAAAAAAAAGAGCAACAGAGAGTCTACTGCTTGCATGCCAGGCTGTCTTCACTGGGGGCCCTCCAAGGGGGCGGGTTGAGTTTCCCTGCCTGGTCTAAGCAGAGCCCCAGCAGCTGAAGATCTTTTATAGTCTAGTTCTCCTTCTTAGAGAACCTGGCAAGCTACAGAGAGTATCCTGCTCGCATGGCAGAGCCTGGCAAGCTACCCGTGGTATATTTAATATGCCAAAAACAATAATAGTGATGTGTCATGTTCCCCTGACTCTGAAAGGGCCTCCAATGCTGCACCGTTGGGAGGGATAAGTAAGGAGAGGCTGATGAAATCTCAGGGCTAGGACGAATGCAGACATTACTGGTGCTCACTCGAGCAAATTGATGAATAATGGGATGACAGTGATACAGTGAGTGATACAATCTCTAAATAAAATTGTCCACTTCATGACACATCTCCTCTTGAAATTATATTCTGTGATGGAAATTCATTTCTGTGACCCAAAAAGCCAAGATAAGACTTTGGACTCACTTTACTTTCCTTCATAAAGCAAGTCCATTCTCCAGCCCAACTTCATGGATTCCTGAGAAATCAGGGGACAGTGTCATTTCTCACATTGTGCAGAACAAGTGGGCTTCTGGCACAGCTTGACTGCTGCCTCGTGGGTGAGAGGGTGAGACGTGAGGTGCGTACTGTGCAGGAGCTCAGAGCAGACTTTCATCAATCCTAGACTTGGCCAGTCACTTCCTGAGTGATTGAGGTCTGTCGGAAGGGAAGCAGCAGACTCCCTTCTCGAGGCTGCCGCCACTTCACATCAGTCATGAGCAACAGTCTGTTCATGTGAAAGTGGATTTATTCCTGTGCTCATGGGTTCTATGTATGAAAGATTTTCATACAAAACTCAGATGCTCAAGAAGTTAAAATTTATTATACAGTTCAACAAAATGGGTCTGGGTTCCTCAGGCATGATCTTATTCATCTGGTCTCTCAATTCCTTCCAGTGCATGATGCCTTCAGTCATGTTCCTCTCCAAGTGGTCACCTCCAGTGTTTGATGGCCTGGTCTTGTCCCTATGCTATTCTCTACTCCGTGTTTGTTTTCTTAGTCTGAAATCTGCAGCTGGAATCCTCTCACCTATATCCCCCTGCTGGACTTTTAATACTCTTTACCTGTCACTGGGCCTCTGTGGGACAGTACTCCAGAAGCTCCTTGTCATTTTGGCTTTCCATGATCATGGCTATGTGTGCATAGGTGAGACCCTTTCACTCTCCTGCCATCTGTCTGGGTGTAGGTGTAGGGCAGAGAGAGCATCATCTAGCTGGGGCCTTCCTTTTATCTGCTGCTGTGTGCAGCCATTTCATTATCTGCTTTGAGTAGATACCCTTTTCAGTTGGTGAGACTTGGATTAACTAGTTCACCTTGTGCTCCACACTTCCACTCTCACTCAGTCTATCAATTTGGCAAAATGTATATGATATATTACACAGCAGGTTTGAGGAACAATGAAGAATGTAGCATGGTTAATTGAGTGACCACCTTATTAGAATTAAAAACTGTTTACATAAGTTTGAAAGCAAAAGTTTATCTTTATTGGGATTTGTGAGATAGCTCAAAGGACTGAGTGCAGGTTTTGCACACCACATTCTTGGTTTCGTTCCCCATCACCCATGATTCTCCAGAATTCACCAAGCTGGAAGTAGTCCTTGAACACTGCAAGACATGGCCCTCAAAACCAACCCAACAAAACAATAAATACATGTTTGCCCTTCTCTTAAGGGATAAGAATGACAAAATTAAATTTTTGTCCTTATTTAAAATAGTCACAAGCAACCAAGTCAAGTTTTAGGAGGCAAAGACTGGTTAAGAAAGAAAGATACAAAATAAAATAGAAACTAAACTCTGAGAGATGGGGAGAGGAGCATCTCATCCAGGAGCTAGTTGGGAAACAAATTCATCACCAAATCTCCCCTGGGCCTGGTCTTTGTTCTAGGAAGAGGAGAAGCCAGAGAGATGGAAGATGTCCCAGGCCCCATTGTCTTTACCCAGCGCCTGACTGCAGAATAGAAATAATGACAGAGCAGCTAAGGAAATGCTTCCTAACAGTTCAAAGTCAGCAAGGTGACTCTGAATTGTCCTGGTCTAGCCACAGCCAGAATCAAGAAACTGAATTTAAGGAGACCTTAATTTGATGAAGGGCGAGCAAAGCCACTTCTGAAATAATTTCCTCAATCATCAAATTATACTTTGCTTTTATCAAGGACATTACAAAAAAATACAAGTAGGACTCCAGGCAAGTTTGAGAAGTCCTGGTGAGAGGAAACAGCTTAAATTAATGGGGTGGAAGTTTAGACAGTGAAAAGACCAGCAAGGCAGATGTAGCCAGACAACATGTCATGAGCCCTGTGGTTCATATGCAGTACCTGTCTTGCTAAGAGGAATTTTGACTGATTGCATGAATTGATAGGAGTTCAGTCAGGAGAAAAGAAAAGACATGCACTGGCACTGAAGTGGAAGGGTCAAGTCAAACCCTACAAAAATGCTCTCTGACCACTGCCACTGGCCTGTCCCATCATCTATGTGTCCTTTCCATGTTGCTGTGACTTGCCTGTAACTAGTTGCCTTAAGGGCCTTTACCTTTCCTCAGCATCTTTTCCTAAGATCAAATTGGGAAAGAGGAGGGCAATAAGTTGAAATAAAATGTAGATGTGAATTGTTTGCTTAACAGAAAGGACAAGATTGTCCAATCTCAGCAAGGCTGCAGGGCATGGTGGCACCATCTTGCTCCTGTCTAATTTGAACTTTTAGGAGGGCAAGCCCTCTAGCTTCTTCTGACTGTAAGTCTATGCTTAGAAAAATTATTGGGTTGAGCTCTACTTTCCAGTCAGAACAAACTCCCTGACCGCCCACCTACCCTGTATTCTAAGCCCCATATTCAACCCCTCTTTTTGTAGTAAGTTGCTGAAACAGACAGATAGACAAAGATTGCAATGAGGTCTTGGAAAGTAATAAAATCAAGATGGGATTTAAAGAGTTTTTCCTGTCACTAGCCCCAAAGTAGCAAGAAATGAGGGTATTGTTCCCACTCAAAGATAACAATATCAAGATACAATCTTATTAAATGGCAAAACAAAAGTTAGAGATTATTCCTAAAATGGCAAGAGAAGTCTCAGTTCTGCTACAAAAGAAAATACATAAAACTCATCAGATTTCACAAATGAAACTCTACAAACAAGAAATGAAATGAGTAGCCAAAGGACTAAATAAAAAAAAGCTCACAACCATTAATTCTCTACCCTGAAGTTATCAATCAGATTTGACAGTGTGATATAAACAATCTCAGACAAAAGCTGATGAAGGCAGTTGTTGCATCTAAAGCAACTGTACAGACAACTTAATGGATTCTTATAAACAAACAAAATGTTTAATGGCAAAAATGACCAAAGTACTCAGAAAAATGACAACAAATTTATACCAATCATTTCTCTAAATATTAATGGACTATGGGCTGTATTTTTCCCCAAAGGTATGGTGTAACTGGATGAATCAGGAAACAAATTCAACCCTTTGTTGCTTACAGGGGAAACAAGTAAACTGTCATGATAAACACAAAGATGACACTGGAGTGGAATTATTTTGGAGCATTATATGTTCAAACTCATAAACAATTTTGTAAATTGTATTGGCCTAAAAAAAGCATCACATGACTTTAAAGTGCACTGTAAAGCTATAGTAACCAAAACTATGTGGTACTGGACAAAGGATAGGTTTTTCACATTAGCAATATAGTATTAAGAGTCCTAAGATAAACCCTCAATACTAAGGCCAGTTAATGTGTGACAAATGAGGAGAAGAAATTAACAAATATTTCTTTGGGTGAATGAGAAGGAGTTCATGAAATGTATGACTTGGGTGCATGAAATGGGGCAAGGGAACTATCTTCAACAAATGGTTCCAGTAAAACACTATAGTCATGCAAAAAAAAAAAAAAGAGAGAGGGGAATAATAAAAGTAGTTTATAGCTCACACCATGCCTAAGTTAATTCAAGAGGATTAAAGACCTTCACTGGAATCCACAAAACAAGTGGCTAAAAACATAGGCAGAACTTTCTAGAATATGGACTTCAGAGGTGTTTTAAATATTTTCACTCCATTGATAAAGATAATAAAACAAACACAGGCAAATAAATTTAACTCCATCAAATTAAAACACTTTTACCTGGTAAAAGAAAAAGGGCCAAAATTAAGACACCTACCAAATGTGATAAAATATTTGCACTCAATAGTCAGTTGAAGAGCTAATATCCAAGATTAATGCATTAATAAATAAATTAATAAATTATGCACAAAGCTCAACAACAACAAAAACCAATCAGCCCCATCAAAATATAGGGAAAGTAGATTAACACACATGTACTGAAATGAAACTTTGGTGGCTAGTAGGCATATAATAAAGTGCTATTTGTTATCAGGGAATTGAAAAATCAAAATAACAGTGAGATATTATCTAACATCAGTGAGAATGGAATACATCAGAAAGACTGGAAGTATTCAATGCTGTAGGGATTGTAGTAAAAAAGAAACACTTGTTCTCTATTGGCGGGGATGTCATCTAGTTCAACCTCTCTGGAAAACAGTATGAAGATTTCTACTAAAAGGTAATAAAAGAAATTTCGTATGGTCCAGCAGTTATACTTCTTGGCATCTACCCCTAAAAACACAACAATGTTAATTTGAAAAAAATAAATGCATATCTATGTTCATTATCGAAGCACTTAGTTTCCAGGATATGGAAACAAATCAAATGTCTGTGACAAATGAGTGGATAAAAAAACTGTGGCACAGGATACTATGTAGCAACAAAATGGAATCTTACAGCCCACTGCAAGTTAGATAGAAATGGAGAGCAACAAATTAAGTGAACAAAATAGAGAAAGGACAAATGCTAGATTCTCATTTGTGGCATAGAGAAAGTAAAGAAGGGAATTGACAAACAATGAGAAATCCTTGGTCTTGGATTATAAAATTAAGATTTTTTTTTTCAGGCTGAATTGTGGGTCTAGGGGAATGAAGAGGCAGTTAGAGGTAATTGGGATATTGGTGGAAGGTAATGGGCACTTTGGTAATGGGTACTACTGCCCCTCAGCTCTGTGTGTGCAGCTGCACCTATACTGTCATAAACATGATATTTAAATTACAACAAATAAACCCAGGGACTGGATTGTGTGATATATAACATTTCTGATATTTTAATATTTTATATCAAATGGACAAAGAACACAAATAAGTAATTCCTATACTCTTAGAAAACACTTGAAAAAATATCAAACCATTTAATCAAAGCTGCACATATTGAAACACTGAACCAGAAAAGTTTATTTCAAGAAGGAAGAGATTGAAACTCCTCAATCAGGGAAGAACTTAGTATAAGACTAAGTTTGAAAAACTGATCACTTTTAATCTCTCTGATTGGTAAAGCATTATTTAAAAATGGTGCCACGTTTCAAGGAATAATCAAAGCACTTTTTTTGTTCTTTATGTTTTGGTCACAATTCAGCACTGCTCGTGGCTTCTCTTGGCTCAGCTCAGGGATTGTTCTTGACAAGACTCTGGAGACCATATAGGGTTCCAGGGATTCAACCTGTGTTGGCCATGTGCAAGGCAAGAGCCCTACTCTCTGTATTATCTCTTCAGTCCTGAAAAAAATAAAGTTCTTATTTTCTAAAGTATGCCTTTCTAGAATAACACTTGCAAATACATAGGATTCTTAAAATGAGCATCATGCTAGATCTACAAATTCTAAAAAGAGTTCTGAGAAAATAATCAGTTACTTATGAACAATGTTAAGTACAAAGACTTTTTTTTTGCAGAATTACTTATACTATCAAAACAAATCAAAGAATGTCTTACACCTAACACATATCATGTGACTCATCACGGTAAACGTGAGAATACTGAAAAGATGCAGAATCAGTATGTATAGTCTACACACACACACACACACACACACACACACTTAAAATTCAACACTCTCATGCATGTGCAGAGGGCCCCTCTTTTAGAGGTCATCTTGCTACCAAGTAAAGTTTGTGGGTTTGATATGCAGAAAGGCCATATTTGGCTATCATGACTACAGGACAAAGATACCATTGTTTGGTTTACTTGCTGAGGCAGCTCACCCACTGGTACTGTGTGTCCATTTTCTGTTCTCCCAATCCTGTCCTGATATACACATTCAGTAAATATCATGTCCCATTCCTTACTCCACTTTAGAGGAGTCAATCTTAGTATATTGAGGTTTCAAAAAAACTCTGGTGGCCTGCGTGGCTCCTCACAGGACATTAGGACCAACAGGTGATCTGTAGGGATGGAGAGAGAGTTGGTAAATAAAAAAGACCCTCTGAGGGTCTGAACTGATGGCCTCTTACCTGATGATTGTCAGGGGAATGAAGTACACAAGGAAAGCAACGATGGTCATGTATGGCGTCCAGTAGGAGTCATCAGGCCACAGGGCCCAGCACTGCACTTCACCATTGGAGAGCTTTCTTTTTCCAAATATGATCAGAGTGGGAATGGAGAACAGGAATGAGAGGCTCCAGGCAATCATGATAAGGACCTTGGCTTGCTTTTCTGCTCAAAGGAAAGAGGAATAACTGGGTATCTGGAAACATTCTTGGTGTCCAGTGTAGAAAAGGATCCCAGTGGGAATTGAACTCAGGACCTCTCAGAATTATCTCTATTTTCAGGTGTCAGTGAGACTGGCAAAGCCTGCATAATACTAATGTAGGGTTGGAAACAGTGTTTGCTCAGAGCATAGTAACTTCCAGAGCATAGAAAAATGTTCCCATTTTCTATGTTTTTCTTATTTTGTGATTTACTCACCTGACTTGCAAAGCTAATGTATCTATTTCCGTGGTATTATGAAACAGTTTATTTCCATTTATATTTTGATATACTTACATGAAAATACTTTACCTTCCCATCCTCAAATGCAGAGGAATATGCTTTTGTCTATTTTGTATCCTTCTATTGTATCTATTTATTTGAAGCATAGTGACAGTGTTTGAATGCTGTTATCTAAATATGAAAGAATGTTATTTTGTCTGAAATAGTGAGGAGGGATTATAGGACAGAGAAAGAATACTGGCATGGTTTCAGAGAAGAGGTTCATTCAAACCAAACACCAAGGCCTGGTAGCCGTGGCCTTGAAAGATTTGAGATATTTGAAATATAATATTATTGAGGACAAATATTATTGAGGACAAGTTTAAACTTTAGTTCTTCACAAAAGTAGGATTGAAAAAAATTCTGTGGACTAACAGGTCATGATGAGACTGTAGAAAGATAATAAAATTGGTGCTTTTAAAAACCAGCAGTTGTAATAGAATGATTTCTGTTATATAAACAGCTTTCTTATTGAAGCTCAATCATAGTCTAGCTTTGTTACCTTTGCTGATAAGTGCTGGTGGTCTCTATTTTGGGAGACAGGAGATCACTCCTCATTCCCCTAATTTCAATTTGTAAAGCAAACATATGCATCTTTGGGTGAGGCGTAGAGTGTAGTATCAAATGGCAACAGTATAGTTTATATTAAGGAACTGTAAAAATAAGAAAAATTCTGTAAGAAGCGAATTCTTTTTCAAGATTCTATTAGAATCTTGAATCTCAAGTATTTTGGATAATTGTATCTGGGGTTCTATTTTTTACAGAGTTGTATGCACAAGGAAGAGATAATAGAGAGATTTAGTAAACATATTACTGCATCACTAAGAAGACTTGAAGGAGAAATTATTATAATAATTTTTTTGTTTTTCCATTTTATCTTTATATATAAGTAGTGATCAATTAAGGTGGTGGTTCTGCTCCTTTTGAAAATGCAGGGAAGTACCTTAATGTCTGGCACAATATATAGGTGGCTGAAAAATCCTGTTGGCAGAGCCAAAGAGATAGGACAGGGGTTAAGGTACTTGCCTTGACCACTCCTATTCGATCCCTGGCACTATGTGATCTCCTGAACATCACCACATGCAACCCTTGAGGCCTTCAGCACTTCTAGGATGGTCCCACCTGGGTAATCTCTGGCACCACATGCCCAAGATCCACATCTCAGGTCTTCCATTGAACAGTTGGCCTGGTTGGGCGAGAATCACACAGCAAGGGGAATGTCTCCTGAACACTGCTGGGGAACTCACATCCCCCACCTTTAAAAGGAATCCCAACCTTTCTTGTGGAAGTGAGCTTATATTAGGTTAGGTCTTAGAATCTGAAAGGAGAGATCAGTCCTCTGACTCACTGTTTTTGGGGAACTTTTTGTTTTTCAGGGGGTCACACCAGGCAGTTCTCGCAGTTCTCAGAGGTTACTCCTGGCTTTGGACTCAGAAATTACTTCTGGCAGCTTCTGAGGACCATATGGGCTTCCGGGGATCAAACCCTTGTCAGCTGCAGCAAGAAAAGTGCCCTACCCACAACACAATCTCTCCACCCTTTTGCTTGCTATTTTTAGTGTTTCTATTTGGGACTTCTCTAAGTTAATAGGCAAGGAAGAAGAAGGGGAAAGGGTATAGATAAAGCCCTAATTGGTTCTACTGCCACTAGATGACTTTGTGGTTTCCATGCCTAGTTGAGTTTAAAGATGGTCCTTTAACAGTGTTTCTGGTCCTTTAAAAGCAGCATTGTGGCTTCCTCCTGGCTGAAGCTGTTTCTATTGGTCACCTGCCCCTCTTCCTCCAGTTAACCTCTGCTTTCTCCTACTGCACTCTCACTTGCTTTGACAGGAATGTCTGGGACAGAATCAATAGTTGTTTTCTTTGTTTGTTTGCTTATTTTTATTAGTGGAATACTGTGAGGTACAGTTGTTGACTTACAAATTTTTGTGCCTGGGTTTCAGTTATACAATGATTGAACACCCATCCCTGAACCAGCGCCCATTCTCCATCACCACTGATCCCAGTATCCCACCCAACCCCCATCCCCCCATCCCATCCTGCCTTTGTGGCAAGGCATTCCCTTTTGTACTCTCTCTCCTTTGGGGCAGAATCTCTGTTTTTTAAACATGACTCTAAGCAAAGCAGCTCCTTAGATGAATGCTACAAGACACTAGCTTATTTCCTGTCCTTCACTTTTTCAGGTGTGAACTAGTCACTGTTTCAGATTCTCCCAATCTCCAATACAAATGGTATGAACTATATGTGTGTGAGGGCTGGTCTTGGAATCCCGGATCATCACATTTCTGGCTATAGGACTCAAGAGGTTATAGCATTGGATGGTTTGTTTAAGTGGAATTCACTGTGGGATGAGGATAGTGAAGGATAGGACACTGAGAATCTTTAATATCTCCACTGGGTGAGGAGTCGCCATATGGTTGGGTAGAAAAGATCATTGCAGCTAAACTTTATGGAATTCAGGTCCCAGAAGCCGAAAACTCTGGAGCACCCATAGGAGATGGGCAGACTGAACACCTGCCCAGCCAAAGCTCTGTAAGACAGCAGCACTCACACCCCACACTCCAGATGTACCAAGGCCTCAATTGACAATCTCCAAATAACTTCAGGTACCTGGTGAAGAGGCTGAGATCTCAGGGTTTTTTTTTTCAGAGTCTGTGTGGGTAGCCTCCTCCTAACCCCCAGAGTTCTGAAAGCCCCTGCAGCCAGGCCAATCTTCTATAGGTGCTGCCATGTCAACTCTTTGGACCAGACCATAATTCCCTGGACTGCACAGTCATATATGTGGCTGTGCAACACCTTCTAAAGCAACAAATACCTTAATAAATTCTAAGGCAAGGACTTAATAACCCTGTCATCAGGTATAATTTTCACATAAAATTCTTTTCTTTTCTTTTTTTTTTGTAGGAGTACTGCTATTTATTCAGCCACTGATTAGCTGATTGAATTGGGCATGAAATCCACCTTAATTTTTTTTTATAATTTTATTTTTTTCTTCTTATATTTATTTATTGAATCACTGTGGGAAAAGTTACAAAGCTTTCAGGTTTAAGTCTCGGTCATACAATGATCAAACACCTTTCCTTTCACCAGTACTCATTTTTCACCACCAAGTAACTCAATATACACCCCCTCCCACCCCTCCAAATGCCTGTGAGGCAGATGATTTCTACTTAACTTTTCTCTACATTGATTACATTCATTATTTTGACAAAGGATGCGCCATTATTGTTTAGAATTCCGCCCCCCCCCCCCCCGCAACAATCAGAATTGCTGAAAAGGCATTGTGAAATACTTTGTTTTCTATAGCTGGTTATGAAAATCATATAATGATTTTGGATTTCTGCAAAGAGCCAGATAATTACGAGATTGCTTTCTGTGCATCTATTGTTATGGCTGTGCCAGAGAGCCACTCGTGGGGGGCAACTCGTGACCTTGGTAGGGCGTGAAGGACAAGCCGGTACTGCCCCCTTCCCATGAGACTGCAGTTGCCCCATCACTGCCGGTTCATACTTGGCTTTTCAATAAGCTCTGAGGCAGTGACCACCTTGCCGCTGGCGGGGGGAGGTGGAAGGGAGCAACACCCTTTCCCTCCGGGGGAGTCATGGTGCTGTAGTTTAACGCATGGTCCATTCACTTTTCTGCTGCAAGCTGCCAGGCTCTGGATTAAGTCCTTTTGCCTCTGGAGCCATGCCCATTCCAGAGAGCTACTTGCGGGGGGCAACTCGTGACCTCAGTAAGGGTGTGAAGGATGAGCCGGTACCGTCCCCCTTCCCATGAGACTGCAGTTGCCCCATCACCGCCAGCTCATACCTGGCTTTCCTATAAGCTCTGAGGTGGCGGACACCTTGTATGTGGTCCAGATACATTTCTGCCAAAAGTCGCTGGGTTTCGAGATTTGTTTCTGAATCTCTGGGATCATGGACATTAATCAGCTTGATCAAGATCCAGAGAGGCCGTTTGTAGGCAGCAACTCGTGGTCTCGTTGGGATGGGGAGTAAAGGGCCGGTTCCACCCTCATCAAGTGAGGCCGCACATGTCTCATACTGCAGGCCCAAACCTGACTGTACAGTGGCTTCTGGAGGATGGCGGTCACTGGGCTGCCAGGAGGAACAGGCCAAGGCACGAAACCTATTTCCAGCTGGTGTGACCCAGCGCCAGTAACCTACTGCAGAAACAGGATGCATTTCTGCCAAAAGCCTTTGGGTTCCGAGATTCATTTCTCAGTCTCTGGGATCATGACCGTTAAGCAGTTTGATCAGGAACCAGAGAGGCCATGCTTCCAATTATATAGCTGAGCCGGAGATGGTTTGTGGGTGTGTCTCCCATATACCTAACTTTTGGCCATTTACTTTCTTGGTAAACTTTTTCCCAGGTTTTTGGGGTTTGGCCAAAGGCACAGCAGCAATTTTGGGGTATCTGAAAGCCTGATGGTGCCATCAGGCTGCTGATGCACTCGCCTCACAGGTACAGACTGACCTGCTGGTGGCACTATACCCCCTAAAATGATTTTCAATATCTATTGATTTTAATATTGCAGTTTTGTTATCTAATCAATTTTAATTCTAGGATTTTATCAATATTGTGGCTTTTTCTATATTAAAATAAATCTTAAAAAACAAAATTTTTATTTGTAATAATAATAATGAAATAAACAAAGAGCATCTCAGAGTTTATCCTGGTCCAATCGCTGGATTGTCAAAGGAATAGAGGTAGCATATATGTGCACTGTCACTGTCACTGTCGTTGTCCTCCCATTGTTCATTGATTTGCTCGAGCGGGCCCAGTAACATTGCGAGACTTGTTACTGTGTTTGGCATATCGAATGCATCACAGGTAGCTTCCAGGCTTTGCCATGTGGGCGAAATACTCTCAGTAGTTTGCTGGGTTCTCCAAGAGGGGCAGAGGAATCAAACTTGGGTTGGCCGTGTTGGCCGCATGCAAGGCAAATGCCCTACCCACTGTGCTATTGCTCCAGCCCTAATGGAGAGGAATAGTTTGGAAGGAGTCCTTGGAGGTAGGAATATGTCTGCATTATCTACAGGCAATAAAGTCCAAAGGAGAAAGACTGAGGTACACCTCTTAAGGAGATATCAGAGAAATTTAGAACCTCAGGAGGTAGAAGCAGGAGGGAATGTTGCATGAAATTGTTGAGGGTGGTAGGTTGATTCCAATAGTAAGGGAAAGAGTTTTGCTCCCAACACAGTTTGGTTTTCTGATTACTTCGTTTGGTATTGAACAGAAGAAGGGACTTACATCTATTTGCATGCTCTCATCTTTACCCAAAGTTTAGTCTATCATTTTCCAAGTTCATTACATTGAGCTTGTATTAATGTTATAGTGAGAAAATAAATTGTTCTACATTTTTAAGAGAATGCTATAATATTCATTGCTGCCTTTCCTATAATTTAGGATGCCATTTATAATACTGAAGTGATCTTAGAGTCAGCCATATTTCCCATAGGCAAAATAGCTGACTTTTCTAACTAATGAAAATGGAGAAAAATGTTAACTCCCCATGCATCCCTCTGCTTAAGGATACCAAAGGTTCTACCTCCAGTAAATGTCCTAGGCAGCAGTTCAAACATTTTCCTATACATATTTCCCATTACCATTGTTACTCCATCTAAAAGTACTTGGATATAATCTGATTTATTTCATATATTGCTACCTTTTCATTTAAGTCTAGACCTGAAACATCTTTAAGATCTGTGCAGGGTATATTATATACCCTAAGCTTTGTATTATACATTTAATGCTTTCATGTATTACAGCTGGGTGTTTCATCTTTTTCAAAATCTGATGAGCTCAGGACTTACTCTAGGTTCTGAACTGAGAACTCACTCCTGGTGGACTTGGGGAACTATATAGAGTGCTGGAGGTTGAATCTAGGTCAACCATGCACAAGCCAAGTGCATTATTCACTGTACTATTTCTCCTGCCCCATATCTTATTTATTTTGAATATTTTTGGTAGCTATAGGGTCAACTTGTATCTAGTTTCATTCATCTAGGTGTAGCTATGTTTACCACCACCATTTGTTGCTGAAGTGATTGCATCTTATTCATCATAACTCTGTACTCTTTATCATATATTAACTGTACATGTGTTTAACTGATAGATTCTAAATTCTAGTCCCTTGTTCTGCGTATTAATTTGGACTCAATGCAATATTATTTTGGTTACTATCACTTTGTAATCTAGTTTGAATTTGGGAATCATAATTCATCCATTTTTTCCTTATTTGTTAGAAAATAATTTACCATTTAGGGTCTTTTGTGCTTTCATAAAACTTTCAGTAAAGCTGTTCTATTCCCTTAACGAAGGTCCTTGAAGTTTTGTCAGGGTTTGCTCTTAATATTTGTGCTGCTTTGGATAAGATGATTATTTTAATAATGTTAATAAATTCAGCCCATCATCACAGAGTAGCTTTCTATTTCTTTGACTTTCTATTTTGTGTCACAGTCCAGTCAGCCTGGTCAGCAACTGGTCACCGTGGTTCAGCAAATTGATCTTAATAGCTCCTGGGTGATTTATGTTTGTCAATTCTAGGTTGTGATAGAAGAACTGAAGTTTCTGTCTTTGGGTAATACTGTTAAAATTATAGAATTAAGATTATAGAACCATGGCACTAAGTTAAAGATAGATTTTAGCTATTACTAGAATCGTTCATGTATGAGTAATTCATACATGACCCCATTCACATATAACCTGATTCATGCATCACCCCATATGCCATTTAAATAGGCCTTAACAATGATTGGGTGGGATCACAATTCCTACCTGCACGTGAAATGTCTGTGTTGGGTTTGAAAGTATCTGTTGAACTGCCTTTCTGCCAGTTTTTTCCACAGTCAATGGAGTCATTCTATCAGCTTTGAAGGACCTGAATGGGGGGGCAGCAGCTGCCAGAGAATTCAGACTTGTGTGTGTTCATAGGTGGCTATGAGCTAACATTCCTTAAACCTGAGGTGACTGAAATTATGATTAGAAAGTCTTGCAGGTATAAAAGCTCAGATTTTGTATAGATCAGAGTGACAGATAGATACTGTAGTTCTCTCTCATCAGGGTCGACTAGACTGGTGTCTGCTCTCTGTATTCCTTGGATCTAGTTGCAAATCTCTTTTGTTGGTATTTAAGTCTTTATCAAGTTAGCAGGGTTGACATTGTGACAGCAAACCTGGTTGCCTAGCTGGTCTTGGCTGGTCTCCTGTAAACCCTGCTAGGTGAGCCACTGTATTTGGGCCACAGTCCCACTTACCAGGCAAACTCAACTAGGTTGAGTTTGAATATAATAGTTGACTATGAACTGTGAAATTAGTGAGGTGCTAGGGGCTGCACTGCAGGTCAGGTTGTGCAGTGGAGGATTCGATGCATTGAGCCAGGTAAGACAGAAGTTTGAGTATTTGTTTTGTTTTTGCTTTTATTTCTGGGTTACATCCAGGAATGCTCAGGATTGATGCTCAGGATTCACAATTGCTTTATGTTCAGGTCTTATTCCTGGCTTTGTGCTCAGGGATCACTCGTGGTTCTGTGCTCAGAGATCACTCCTGCTAACTTGTGGTAGCATATACAGTGGTAGGGATCAAATGGTGCTGGTGGTGTGCAAAGCAAGCACCCTATTCCCTGTACTATTTCTCCTTCCTGAGACAGTTTTAACTGTGTGCAAATGTGTACACCAGATTCTGAGTACTGGCCTCCTAGTTGATGCTCTGACTGGAGAATGGAGGGCATCCTCTCCAGATGGCAGCAGTTCCACTTTTCCAGTCCTGCTGTCAGAGATAAGAAAGCCAGCCACAGTAACTCCTTCCTGGGTCTCTCCTCCACATCTCCTGCATCTAGCCCTTCTCTGACTCTACACCACAGGGTTTCATCACCATGTACTTGCTTCTCCAGGGCCCTACTGCAATCTGCTCTCCTTAGCCAGTAGGGTCCACCATCTTTCAACTCCCCTGAAGGTCTCACAGAAATCCAAACTTGGGTCTGCACCCAACTTCTCTCTCCATCACATTTTCTGAGGGAGCTGATTCTCAGAGCTCCCCTTCATTTGGCAGTTTTGGCCTCTCTTCAGAATTATTTCTTGATTTATTTTACTACTACATTCTTGTAAAAGAAATGAAACAAATTTTTGTGTATTGATTTTGTAACCTGCTATTTGTCATAATAATTAATTGTTAATAATATTTTAGTGAAGTTTTGTAGTTTTATGTCACCTATAAACAATGGAATTTTTATTTCTTTTTAAAATTTTATTTGGAATGGATTCCTCTTATTTACTTTTCTTACCTGGCTCTCGTAGGATTTCAAATTAAACAAGTGGTGAGATTGGATATTCTTGCCTTGTGTCTGATCTTTTTGTTTTTTCACTAGTGAGTATGTGGGTTTGCTACTTTATGGCCTTTATACTGTTGATATATGTTCTTATATTTCCAGTTTAACTAAAAAACGTTGACATAGCAGAATTTATTACCAAAATCAAAAGGCATCATACAGAGTGGGAGAAAATATTTTCACATCATACATCTGACAGTGAGTTAATAGCCAAGATGAATAAATTATCCAATTTAACAACATGACCAAATAACCTAATCCTAAAATGAACAAACTATGTGAATAAACATTTCTCTTAAAGAAGAAACACAGATGATCAATGGGCACTTAAAAATAATTATTAATGAGTATAACAACTAAATCTTAGTGGAATTCAAATAAAATAATGGAGAATGACCTACATCAAAGAATACCACAAACAGTAAGTACTATTGAATAAAAAGAACTCTTCTTTATTGTTGGTGAGAATCTAATTCGGTGGGAATTTAATTCTGTGGGAAACAGATTGCTCCTCAAAATTTTATAATAGCGGGAACATGAGAGACGGTATCATGGACAAGGACTTGCCTTATAAGCGGCTGATGTGGATTCAGTCACCAGCACTACTTATGGACCCTTAAGAACCACAAGAGATCCTTGAACACAGAGGCAACAGTAAGCTTTAAGAACCATTGGCTATGACCCCCAAACCGAAAATAATAATAATTCAACTACCAGGTATACATCTAAAGAGTATAAAATCACTAGTTTGAATATACATATGTACCTCTCTATTCATTGCAGAACTAATAAAAACAGGCAACATATGGAAACAATCTTAGTATCTAATAATAGATGTAGCTAAAGAAGACAAGATATATATTTACACAATAGAATACAACTTAATTTAAAACCAGATTAATTCTTGCCATTTACTAAAGCATGGATGGAAGTTATAGGGATTATGTTAGAGAAAATAAGTCAGAAAGAAAAATATTGGATGATTTAACTCACATGTAAAATGTCAAGAGTCAAAGCAGAGGAATGAAAAGTGATACCAAAACAAACTCTTGAATTCTGACTGTAAAACTGAAATCAGTAGAGGGAGGGTGGACCAGGAACACGGTATGAGAGTATCCAATGTGGAGGGTTATTGGTACTTAAGTGGTGAATAGAGTTTGATAACCAACATTTATCAAACTCTATTATCAAACTCTATCAAGCTCTATTAGGGAACCGTGGATAGAAAAGGTGGTAGAGGATAAGAGTGAGGAGGAATAATTTTGCTAAAAGAATATCTCTACACACAACACTGCTATACTAGAGGATGATTTCTAATAAAATAATATTTGACTGAGCCAGCTTGCCTTCTTGCATAAACTTAATGATGAAAAAATGGCATGATCATCTTGTAAGAAAGTTTAAGTTCGTCCTCATATAAAAGTTTAAGTGTATATGTATATGCACACTGATGTAAGTCAATAGTTAAGTAAGTGTATATCAATTTTTGAGTGCATGTACTATAAAGTACTTTTCCCATTTCTTCTCACCTCATTTCCTTCCTGGATCTGTATCAACAATAATCAGAGGGCAAAAGTGCTCAGATAACTGATTGTTGATTTTACATCTTCATAAAATATATTATTTTAAATAATTTTAATTAAAAATTATTCTTACTTTCACCTCACCCAGCACTGAGATTTGTCCCTTGTATGAAATTACCTTCTTCCCTGTGAATTCGTGTTCTCACTGTGACTAATCTGATTCCCATTACCAGAAATGAGAACAAGTTAGTGAGGGTCTTTGGAAGCAAGTGTTACTTATTTCATGCATTTTATCATTCTCTCTCTGCACACAATATCTAGGATGGGTGGAGTAACATTTCTCTATTGCACTATATGAACTATTGTGCATTTTGTTTTAATCACAATAAATATGAACTGTAAATATTTTCATGTTGATGCATAGTACTGTTCAAGGCACTGACACTTCCTAATTGAAAGTTAGGATGTGTAGTCATGGAGGGCACCAGAGCCAGACCTACAAATGTGGATTCAATTTCTGCTCCCAAGCTCACTTGTTATGTGGCTATTGGAAAGTTATTTTAGCTCTCCGGATGCAATTTCCCAGACAATAAGAAATAGGTAATAATAGGATCTTCCTCCAAGTGTTGCTATGAAGATTTATATATTTAACATAAAGAATTAGTTTTATGAACTATATATTCATGGTATACTATTATTCAACCATTAAGTATTGAGGTTAGTACTGAATTCCTGCTATTCTAAGCAGTGCACATTATATAATACATACATAAATATGTATGCATGTGGGTGTTTCTCCAGATAATATGCCAAGAAGTAGAATATCTTTGTCAAAACTTTATATTTTATAATTAATTTATAGAAATTTAACCGCGTTTAAAATATATTTATCAATATGATATATTTTATAGTATTGGGATCCTATAATTAGTATCATTAGATAATTATGATAGATCAGATCATAATTATGATACTTTAAAGATCTTATTCTATCAATTTAGTTTCCATAGATGTACATTATACAGAATGGTACATAGATGTTTGAAATATTTCTTCAGTTTAGCTTTTGTTACATTTTGATGATATTTGATTGTCACTAATACTTGTAGTAAAAATTTATCTGATTCTTCATTTGATCAGGTTTTTACCTGATTTTGTAGATTATTTGATTTGTCCTACTTGACTACAGTGAGAGTCACTTAACCATAAATTCTTATTTGGTCTCCGGGATAAAAAGAAAGGTGGGACTTAGTGGAAGGACAATGGACATCTGTTTAGTTCTGTGTGGGCACATATCAATGATCTATGATAATGGTAACATGGTAATGGTCCTCCCATTGTTCATGGATTTGCTCTAGTGGGCCCAGTAACGTCTCCATTGTGACACTTGTTACTGTGTTTGGCATATTGAATACATCATGGATAGCTTGCCAGGCTCTGCCGTGCGGGCGAGATACTCTCGGTAGCTTGCCGGGCTCTCCGAGAGGGGCGGAAGAATCGAACTCGGGTTGGCCATATTGGCTGTGTGCAAGGCAAACGCCCTACCACTGTGCTGTTGCTCCTTATTCCTAGGGTGAAACTCTATCTTAAAATTCGGCATTTCTACTATGCAGAAGGAATGATATCTATTCATGGCACTGGTTTTTAATGGGGGAGGACAGTGAGTATACTATAATTATTAGGAATCACCCTGTCACTTTCATAGAGTACTTCATTCTCTGGTTATTTGTACTTTCCATTAAAGAAGTGCACTGAGTATGTTTCACATTGTTGATCATCTTTGGATCTTGGTCTGTGAGGTCTCACCATTCCTTCTTATTTACTTCCCTTTCTCCTTTACGGATTTCTTTTTGTCTTAATTTCCAGTATGCCTATGAATTATTTTTATCATTTTGGTGGTAAAGAGGAGAAAAAATACTCTCTACAAAATGAACAAGAGGCAGTAGGATTGTTCAGTCCTAGAGATTAAATATTTGTATCAGTCTTGCTCTAAAGGGGAAAGCTTGAGATCATAGAATTCAAGTGAATGATCACAAAGTGGGTCATCATAATCCATATTATTTTATGGCTATCCCTGAGGAACATCGGAATTTTACCAAGCAGCCAAGTTTTCTTTTCTGTATATATATATATATATATATATATATATATATATATACAATATATATATATACATATACATATATATATATATTTGAAAATTGGAACCACAGTTAGAAAAGGTAATGCGGAATAAGAGTGAAGAGGAAGAAACTTACTAAAAGAAATTTATTAAAAACATCGCTAGTCATACCGAAGGATGACTCCTAATGGAGTAACATTTGATTGAGCCAGCTTACCTCCTTGCAGGAACTTCATGGGGTAGACAATGGCATGGTATCTGTCTATGCTGAGAGACACTAGGACATATGTAGAGGCATAGAGTAGCACAACCTGAAAATAGAAATGAAAGACAGTGATTTGCATCACAGAAACAGCGTCAAAGAATTACCTAATGGAAGGAAAAGTGTTATTTAGGAGTTAGGCAAAGGGATGATGTCTCTCCAAGGCAGGAAGTAGGGTGCTGTCCTTGGTTCTGAAATTTTAATTGCTTGCAGTGACAACTGGAAAAGCCTGAAACTCTGGTTCACTTGACTTCTTGGAAACTCTGCATTTTAGGACCAGTCCTTCTTGACATTTGCATGGTACATTTGCTTGCAATTGACTTTTAAAACTAAACTAATTTTCTCTGCCTCAATTGATATTCCAGGATAATTAGAAACAAAAGTTCAGTTGAATTGTTGAGAGATGATAGAAAGGTTCTGGCTTCAGGGGACTAATGTATTATTTTGAGTCATTTATCATCATCTAAGCTGTCACCACTATAGCTCACTTTCCCCACCCACTTCTCTAGTAGAATTGTCTTTGAGAGTTAGTGCTGGGGTCTCTTTTTACTTCTTTCCACCCTATCATTTATTTACCTTACTCATAACCATTAATTATCCTGTTCTATTTTAATAATTCTGCAAAGAAGGAAATAGTGGTTGAACAGTTAAATATATATTCTGTGAATCAGATGCTCAAAATTCAATAAAATGGAATCTCTCTCCCTCTTTCTCTCTCAGAAATGTTGGAGACTGTATCCAGGTTTCTGACATGCAAGTTATCTGTATCTATTTTACCACTGAATTACAATACCAGATCCTATAAATGAAATATTTCTTCATGAATTATCAAGGTGGAAATTTTCAATAACTTTGAGCCTTATAGATAAACCCTATATTTGCTTTATAAACTTTGGGTCAGTTGAGAGTAATCCAAAATCTGATGTTTAATGATGCTTAAAAAAACTTTCTTCTAAAACTAGTTCAAGTCACATGGTTTTGAAAATAATTTTGTCTGAATTTGCTCATTTTAGTTTTTCCCTGGCCCTGCCTGACAAATAAAAATCGACCAATCAGATACATTGCTGTTTTCTATGATTTATTTCCTGTTAACACTACCCCAAATGCACCCGTACTCAAATGTTGCAAAAGGTGTCACAGGGAGGGGGACTTGGTTACTGATAAAACTGAGGGCTTTCCTAAAGAGTGCAAGGAGACATTATCTGCTTGCTAAATATATGACAAATGTGCAGAGATAAAAATCATGACTAAATTTAGTAATAAAAAAAATCACACAATTGTCAGAAAACTTTTGCTACATTTGAACTGTGAGTTCAAACTTCCTAAGGCTGACACACACACAGCTGAGGTAAAGAACACCAGAAAAGGTTGAAAAAGAGAGTCCCAAGGGCAAATCCCTAGGGGGTGATACTTCATGGCGAGAAGGTGGCAAGAATCTGGGTCATCTGTAGCTGGGCTGAAAGAAGCAACTAACACAAGTTCAGAATCTGGAGCAGGAGGAGTGGATTCAGTAAAAAGAATCACAGAGGAGAAAACAACTTTAATACAAAGATATATAACTTAAAACATAATAAAAAAGAACACACTATTTCTGAGGCCTTCAAACATGGGTATGGTGAAAAAAAATTTAGTTCACCTCAAATAAATCAATCTCAAATTGTGATGCCTTTTCTTCAGAGAAATAATTGCTGGAAAACATAAAAGCATGTTCGTAGTTTTGAAGGAAAATGTATAGTCCAAGAATTTTTATAAATATCATTTCTAAAACAAGGCTCAGAATAACTTTAGTAGATATATAAGAAAGTCTTCCTAAAGACTTTCTGGGGGGCTGGAGTGATAGAACAGCAGGTAGGGCATTTGCCTTGCATGCGGCTGACCCAGGTTCGATTCCCAGCATCCCATATGGTCCCCTGAGCACCGCCAGGGATAAGTTCTGAGTACAGAGCCAGGAGTGACCCCTGTGCATCGCCAGGTGTGACCAAAAAAAGCAAAAAAAAAAAGTCTATCTAGAAATTGTCTGCCATGGAGGCAGTGGTAGGGTGGGAAAGCGGTGTATACTGGGGATAGTGGTGGAGGGGAATGTGCACTGGTAATGGGTGTTTGATCATTGTGTGGTTGTAACCCAAACATGAAAGATTTAACTTTCTCACAGTGATTCAGTTAAAAAATATTTAAAGAAAGTCTATCCAGCTAAAATAATTCTGCTGATTGAGAATTGTTTTTACAATTAGAATTTAAGAAGAAGGAAGGGATAGAATGATAACAGCTAGGAAAAGTAATTAAACAGAAAACCACTGAATGTCCACAAAAAACAATTGTAAATGTAAAGTGTGGCAGGAAAATATATGGGGAATCTGGTAAGAGGAGAGAGTTAAAGAAGAAAATGTTGCTAGATATTTTTGTAAGTATTTTAAAAATTTACTTTAATAAAGTTATATTAAAACTAAAAAAAAACTAAAAACTAAAATTATGAAAGGAACAAATAAAAATGGAGGAAAACATTTTGCATTCATTTCTGTTGGCTCCTGTAACAGATTACCACAAACTTTGTGGTTTACTGAAACATAAGTGAACTTTCTCTCCCATAATTTAGAAGATTAGAAGTTTATGTCCACTATGTCAAAAGATTTTGTTAGCAGTGTTACAATTCCATGAAAAACTAGAAAAATAAAAGTCCAATTGCCTCTTCTGGTTTTAGGAAGTTGCCATCTTTCCTTGATGTTCTTATAGCCATTTCTCTTCCATCCGCCCGCACGGCAGAGCCTGGCAAGCTCCCCTGACGAATTCGATATGCCAAACACAGTAACAACAAAAGTCTCCAATGGAGACGTTACTGGGCCCGCTCGAGCAAATCGATGATCAACGGGAGGGCCTCTGAGTCTATGGTTACAGTCCTGCCCCGTCTTTTATCTGCACACCAACTTTCCATCAGCCTCCCTCATGTGGGCTGGAGCGATAGCACAGCAGGTAGGGCGTTTGCCTTGCACGTGGCTGACCTGGGTTCGAGTCCTCCTTTTCTCTCAAAGAGCCCGGCCAGCTACTGACAGCATCCCGTCCGCACGGCAGAGCCTGGGAAGCTACCCGTGGCATATTTGATATGCCAACAACAGTAACAAGTCTCACAATGGAGACGTTACTGGTGCCTGCCAGAGCAAATCGATGAACAAGGGGAGGACAGTGCTACAGTGCAGTGCATGTATATATACATCATTATGTATATATATGTATATATATATATATATATATAAAATGAAATTTAGATCCACCAGGATAATTCAGAATAAAGTCTCCAATTTCAAGAACATTAATCAAAATTGCTAAATCTACATTTTTAGCCATATAAGGTATATAGGTTTTGGAATCAGAATTTGGATCTATTTGGAAGAAATTTTTCAACCTATCACAATTAATGGAAAAGGAATGGAAAAAGAAAAATAACACAAAAATTAATATTAGGTGACTAGATTAATACCAGAAACTATTTGCCACAATAAATATGAATGGCATAACTCCCTGCTTAAAAAAAGTCTTAAGCTCCTGGATAAAATAAAAGCTATTTACAAAAATTTTCCTGGTTGTATACTGATTACAAACATTTAAAACCAAATGATAACTAAAATTCATAAAGATATGGATGACTGAAAATGTGCCAAGCAATAAAAAAAGTACAAGAAGGCATTTGTTACAAGTGGAATCCACTATATGGGACAAAGGAAGTACTTATGATGATAAAATATACAAGACCAAATCAGTGAATCTACAAAGATATGACACAATAAAAATAAAGATATATACAGTGTTTTATATATAGTTCAAAATTTACAGAATAAAATTCAATTACAACTAGATTTAAAATAAACTTTAAAAAATCATATGCGTTATTGTAAAATGGACATGTCAAAAATTGATGATATACTTAACTACCAAGAAATCTTAAAATATTCTCCAAAGTGAAATTTATGCAATTCACATATTTTAAACAACAAGCAATAGAAGCTGAAATTAGTATAATGTTTTTTTTAAAAAATATATATCACTTGGAAATTTAAACACACTTGTAATTAACTTCAGTGGAGAAGGAAATCAAAGTACAATTATAGTCAATTCATAAATGTCAACAATGAAAATTCTACATATAAACAACATATGGGAAGCCATTTGGAGAACAGATGGCAACTTGAGGACATATGTCTGAATTCTCACTACCCCACCTCTAAATTCTGACAAAAATGACCTAGGAAATGTGAAACCAAAGAAAATATTTCGAAGCATGAGGTTTAGTTAAACTCAGGAAACTCAAAGAATTTTTATTTAGAAAAAAATCAGTTTGGATTCTTTTAAAGGAGGATAACTTGACTTACTTTTTAAAAATAATTCAATTATTTTTAGAAGAATTTTAGATTTACAGACAAAAACTAGAAGAGAGTTCTTTTTCTATTTTTACCTTACTGCTATTTCCTTCTTGTAGACATCTTACTTTACTATGATCCACGGTCAAAATTGATGACCCAACAATGACATATGATAACTAAAGTACATGGTTAATTCTCCATGTTGCATAGTCTATGTTTTTGACAATTGCATAATGTCTGTCCACTACTATAGTATCATATAGAAAAGTTGCTCCGCCCCAAAATCTCTTTACGTTAATATTCATAATCCAAATTCTTGGTGAAACTACTTTTTCTTTTTTTTTTTAAATAAATGGGTTTTATTTGGAGGGTTTTTTTAAGGTGTGTAGGGGGAGAGACTGAGAGAGAGAGAAAGAGAGTAACATACTCCAAGGGCGGAGAGAGCCTCTACACACATCCCAGCATTAGACACAAAAGCATGAAAGTACATATCTCAAGAGGGGAGATATGGGTGACACATGTGCTCAGCCGTCACATGTGCTCGGCCGTGTGGGCGCAAGCAGCACATGGGCTCGGTTGGGCAGCATATGCGTCCACGTTTTCTTTTAAACCTAAAGAGTTTTACCTTTTCTAGAATGTCATATAGTTGGAATCATACAATATTGTAGTCTTTTTAGTATTGCATCCTTCATTTAGAAATATATATTTGTTTTCCATTAATTTTCTTGGATAGATAATTCCATTTTTTAATTGCTGAATTCCATATTTGATGAAACTGAATGCCTCTTTTGGTGACTACATAACTCATTTTGTTTTAACAGTAAATAATAGCACTGTAGCACTGTCCTCCCATTGCTCATTGATTTACTCGAGCAGGCACCAGTAATGTCTCCATTGTGAGACTTGTTGTTACTGTGTTTGGCATATCGAATACACCATCGGGAGCTTGCAAGACTCTGCTTGGTAGCTTGCCAGGCTCTCTGAGAGGGACGGAGGAATCGAACCCAGGTCAGCTGTGTGCAAAGCAAACACCCTATCCGCTATGCTATAACTCCAGACCAACAGTAAATAATACTTCATTTTATTGCTGTATTTCAGTGATGAAATTATCTAGTCATGTTTTGAGGAGTACATTTTTAAGGTTTTGGGCAATTATAAATGAATTTCTATAAGATTCTTGTCGAAGTTGTCAATTGATAAATGCTAATTTCCTTGAGCACAATTCAGATCAACTGTAAACTCTAAATAATAGTGGTGAATCTTTTAATGAAACAATGAATCTAATCAAAGCAAATAGAGTGTTAACTAGAATTCATCTGCCTCACAGGGACTGGGAGGGGTGGGATGTGGGGTCTTATTGGGGTTCTTCATGGTAAAAAATAAGTATTGGTAAAGGGAAATGTGTTTGATATTTGCATGACTGAGACCTAAACCTGAAAGCTTTGTAACCTTTCCCACAGTGATTCAATAAATAAATAAATTTAAAAAATAAAAATAAAAAAATAAAAAAATAAAAAAAATGTTTCATTCCTACATGCAAAAAACAGAAGGAAAATAAATGAGCAAAACAATCCAATTTATAATTGCATAAAAATAATTAAACTAGAAACAAGCTTAACAAATTAAAATATCTATGTAAGGAAAACTATAAGACAAGACATTGATTAAAGATATAACATAAACCATTAAAAGATAATCTATAGTTATTGATCTTTAATGTTAATATGCTGAAAAAGCATTGTGAAGTGATTTGCTTTCTACAGCTGGGTTCAAGAATTAAATGTTGGTTTTGGATTTCTGCTATTTTACTTATTGACCCTGGAAGTATTTCTACTGAAAGTCAGATAGTTAAGAAATTGGTTTCTGTGCTCTGGAGTCGTGGCCGTGCTGGAGAGCTGCTCGTGGGGGGCAACTGGTGGCCTCGGTAGGGCGTGAAGGGCGGACCGGAACGCCCCCCTTCTTACACCCCACACCCCCGGCTCATACCTGCTGTCCACAAGGCTCCCGTGTGGCCGCCATCTTTCTTTCCAGAGGGAGGAGGACAGAAGGGAGCAGCACCCTTTCCCCTCCGGCAGACTTGATGGCCTGGATTAACGCATAGTCCGTTCACTTTTCTGCTCCAAGCTGCCGGGTTCTGTATTAAGTCCTTGTGCTTCTGGGGCCATGGCTGTGCTAGAGAGTCGCTCGCGGGGGGCAACTGGTGACCTCGGTAGGGCGTGAAGGATGGACCGGAATTCCCCCCTTCCCATGAGGTTTTAGTCGCCCCCACGCCCCTGGCTCTTACTTGCTGTCCACAAGGCTCCCATGCGGCCGCCATCTTTCTTTCCAGAGAGGAGAGGGCGAATGGGGCAACACCCTTTCCCCTCCGGACAGACATGATGGCCTGGATTAACGCATAGTCCGTTCACTTTTCTGCTCCAAGCTGCTGGGTTCTGCATTAAGTTGTTGTGCTTCTGGGGCTGTGGCCGTTCTGGAGAGCCGCTCATGGGGGGCAACTAGTGACCTCAGTAGGGCGTGAAGGACGGACCGGAACGCCCCCCTTCCCATGAGGTTTTAGTCGCCCCCACACCCCCGGCTCATACCTGCTGACCACAAGGCTGCTGGGTTCTGCATTAAGTCCTTGTGTTTCTGGGGCTGTGGCCGTGCTCCAAACTTAACTCTGATTTTCAGGGAGAAACGTTGGGTGGTTTACTTCCCATTGATCACTTTGTATATAGAGAGATGTCGCGCGGCCGCTTAAGTGGCCGCGAGGTTTTGAGGAAAAGTCCTAGTTCCCGCACACTCGAGCTGTGCTTGTAGAGGTTTCTGGTCACCGGGGTTCCATCTGGGGGAGGCGGGATGCGGTACCTACCCCATCTGGGACTTCCCAATGATCTCGGCTCTTTTTGGAACCTGTTTTTTTCTTTTTCTCCGGGAGCTGTGGGTCCCGCCCTCCATGTGGCCCTTCTTTTCCGGCTGTATGCTCAGGAATGAAACATTTTTTATATTAAGTTTTCAAACTGCTATTCTACCAATTTATTGTTTTTAATAGTTTTTCCAGAGTATTCAGGGAATATATATATATATATATATATATATATATATATATATATTTGTGTGTGTATATAATGTATGATGATATACATGCATTCGATAATGAAAGCGTCACTTACTTTCCAATTTGAATTCAGTTTATTTACTATTGTCTTACTGATTTGGTTAATACTAAATTTATTAGAAGTAGTATAATGGGCAATCTTGTCTTGCTCCTCATCATAAAGGAAAAGGTTTTCTGGTTTTTACTACTGAGTGAAAAACCTTGTGAGTTTATTCTATATGATTTTTATTAAATTGGGATACGTTTCTTTTATCTCCGTTTAGAGCTTTTTAATTTTGTTTTTATGCCACACCCAGCAGTGCTCAGGGCTTATTCCTGGCTCAGGGATCTCTTCTGTTTGGCTTTGTGGACCATATAGTGTACCAGGGATTGAAACCTGAGTCAGCCTCTCTTTACTCATGCTTCCCAATGGTGCCACATTGGAGGCTCTTTCAGGGTCAGGGAGATCCTTTATTGTTACTGTTTTTGGCATATCGAATACACCACGGGGAGCTTACCAGGCTCTGCCGTGCGGGCAGGTTACTCACGGTAGCTTGCCGGGTTCTCCAAAAGGGAGAACTAGACTTTGTTTTATGGACTCTGGATCTTGGCTGCTGATGGGATTATATGGTGCCAGAGGCTGTTTGTGGGTGTGACTGTCTAGCTACTGGAAAAGAGGGGATCTGGGTGGAGGAGGCCTAGTCACGATTCAAGCAGCCTTGGAGACTTCAGCCCTGGGTCCTGTACACCTGGGTTCCTCTGCCAGTTCCTTCATGCGTGAGGCTCATCTGAGCATGTGGAGAGTGGCCTTGAGCATGGCTGTGGCTGGGTTCCATAGGTCTTCGACTGCTGGGGCTCTGCTCTGGGCAGGGAGGGCAACACCACCTGCCCTCCTTTGAGGGGCCCCCATGAATTATCTTTAGGCAGAAAAATGTTGGACTTTATACTTTGACCTTTTTAGTCATTTTATGTTTGCTTTGATGAGTTCAGACTATCCACGGGATAATTATTGAAATACAAATATTTATTATTTTATTATTAATTTTTGAGTGTTTAATAGGGTTTTTCCTTTGCTTTCTCCACTTTGCTTTCCCCATCTTCCTTTGGGGTTATATTTAAATTAATCTCTTGACTTAGTATGTGCTTCTTTAAATTTTTGTTTTGAGACTGTTAGGAGGTTTATATGTCAGGTTCTATACTTATGACCCTCTCAAATGGATTGATCTTAGACTATTCCTAAGGGTTCCTGTTTTTATTTGTTTACCCAACCAATTTCCTATGTTGTGTATTTCTGGTGTCTTGATATTTTTAAGTTGAATTTATTTTTGCTCTATGGGATTTTGTTTGGTATTTCTTGTAAGAGAAATTTAATGGTTTTAAGTTGCTTTAATTTCTCTTTGATGGGAAGACTATTCCTCATTCAATTTTGAATGATAGCAAGTCAGAGTAGAATATTCCTGGCTGAGATGAGTTTTTTAAAATATTTTAAAGATATGGCATTCCTTTCTTTCATGAATGGTTTATTCTAAAAAATATCTGAAACTTTATAAGGATTGAATCTGATTTATTTGTCTCTAGATGATTTTAGTATTCTGTTCTTGTCGTTGGTTTTGGTATAATTTATCAATGGATGTCTTGATATGTATCTGGATTTATTTTGTTTTGAACTCTTTGATCCTTCTTGATTTGGATATTTTTTTCTTCCCCAAGCTAGAGAATTTCCAGGCTATTATTTTTCAAATAAAGTTTCTAATTTTCTCTATTTTCCTTCCTCTGGGATCCCAGTGATGTGAATCTCATTCTTCCCTATGTTATTCCATAAGACTCTCAAGTTGTTTTGCATTTTTCAATTATTTTTTTCTAATTAGTTTGATTTTTTCCACAATTCTGTCACAGGCAATCAGCCCTGAAGATAAATGCAGTTTCTGATTATTGTAGCTAGTCTTCTTTTCTACTTTTGATCCTCTCTTGTACTTTTCAAAAGGTAAATATATATGTCCTTCCCTCAATTATTTGTCCTGGGAATTCCTTCATATCATCTAACCTGATTGTAGTTCTTATTTTGTTCTGTTGATCTTATTTCAATAAACATTGTTAGGACTGATTTTATGTGCACTTTTTCAAATAGTTACCTTGTTAAGGTTCTTTCTTTCTTTCTTTCTTTCTTTCTTTCTTTCTTTCTTTCTTTCTTTCTTTCTCCTTTCTTTCTTTGTCTTGAAGCGAGGCAGTTTTTATTAAACAAAACTTGCTTAGAGAGGAGAGAAAGAGAATAAATGTGTTCAAGAGAGAACACAGGTTTGAAGAACAGGCCAACGCATTTTCTTTCTTTAACTTTATTTCATAAGTCTTATATTAAGATTACAGGCTGTAGAATATAATGAGAACTGCCTACATAAGGTCCAAACTAGTGACAAGCTGACAGATGATTCTGTGGTATAGGCAGGCACAGCTCAGGACTTTTGACAAGGCCTGGTGAGTAAAGCATCAAGAGTTGCATGCACAAGCTGACGCCAGCTAACCTCAAGGAAGTGGTTCCTCTCTGTGTGTTATTGAAATGGGTGCCCCCCCCCCCCCACTTCCTGGGGATAACAGTAACTACATTTATCTTCAGGGCTGATTGCCTTTAGTTAGGGTTAACACATCAAGGCAGACCTTTGCTCTTCCAAGGGAAAGAGCTAATCTTGGAACATGCATGTTCATATAGTGAGTGCTCTAGCGGGGCGACAATCCCCTGAAGTCTGCTGGGATCAGTCTGCCCAAGGTCCATCCTACAGCTCTCAAACTGCAATGCTCCTGCCAACACCTCCAGGGAAACCAAGGCTGCAGAAACTGCAGGCTAGCGCTGGCTGTGATAGCCTCGAGAGCTGCAGAAACTCTGCTAATGAACTCACCTCGAGAAGAGGGGAGCTGTGGATCTCCTCAGCTCAGGCGTGGTAGTGACAAGGAAATTTGCATTATTGCCCCCACGTAGGGCTGGAGTGATAGCACAGTAGGTAGGGTGTTTGCCTTGCACATGGGCAACCCAGGTTTGATTCCTCCGCCCCTCTTCCAGAGCCCTGCAAGCTACCGAGAATATCTCGCCTGCATGGCAAAGCCTGGCAATCTACCCGTGAAGTATTTGACATGACATAAACAGTAAGGACAAGTCTCACAATGGAGACATTACTGGTGCCTGCTCGAACAAATTGATGGCCAAGTGGAGGACAGTGCTACAGTGCTACAGTGCCCCCACCTAATCCCCAAGAGCCTCTCCCCTTCCCCTGCCTGGGCAGGGGCTAGAACACTGCTGTCAACCCAAACAGGTGTGAAAGTGTCAAGTGAAGCAACAAGCACCACGGTGCTCTTGGTAAACTCCTAAAATGATATTCTGTCAAATGGCTTGTGGGAATTTCTTAAAGCATGAGTGTAGTCTAGTTCCCCTTCCAGCTCTGGCTACTTGGTCGTTTTCTAGCAGTTATGTCCTTACTGGAATTTCTGAGAGCCTAAGTGTAGCCTATTTCTCCCTCCAGCTCTGGTTTCCTAGTCGTTTCCCAGTAGTTATGTTTTTACTTGGAACAGTCTCTAGCCATGGCCCCCCACCCGCCCTGCCGCACCCTGCTCTCAGCTGCTCTTCTCCCTCCCTGGCTCAGAGCACTCCTCAGGCATGAAGATCCCAAGAGCCATCCTCCTTGAGGTGACTGTGAGGTTTTTATTCATCAATCTTCACTTCCATGTGGCCTCCATTCCTACCCTCCATTCCTTCCCCTCCTAAGGTTTATGCCCCTTAAAGGCATTCCAGGGAAACTGTGAGGGTTTTTCAGTGCTCTGTGATATTCACTTGCCTTTCTGTTTGAAGAGACTGCTCCTCCAGCAATCTAGTCTTTCTCTCAGGGATTTTGGTGGGTGTTGTTCTTATTTTGGGGCCACACTAGTGTTGCTCAAGGGAACTTTGGCTCTGTGCTTCTGGTCTCTCCTGATGGTGCTTGGGGGACAGTTTTCCTGCTGAGAATCAAACTGGGGTGGACAACTCACAAGGTGACACCTTACCTCCTACCTGGACTCCCCAGATCTTCAGGGACTGTTTTATAACATCTTTTGTATGTATACATATTTTTCATGTGCTGGCAGGAGGTTAGTCCAGGATCTTAACTTTTCTGCCATTTTTCCAGAGCTCCATTACACATCTAATAGTTATTCATGATTCAAAAAAAAAAGCAGAAAACAAACAAAAAGAAAAACCAAAGGGAAAAAACCACCACAGAGAGTAGGGCATTTGCCAGGATTTGATCCTCAGCATCCCATATAGCCCCTTGAACACCATCAGGAGCAATTCCTGATTATAGAACCAAGAGTAAGTCCTGAGCACTGCTGGCTGTGGCCCAACCCCACAACTACCCACTATATATATATATATATATATATATATATATATATAAAGTTTGGGCTGGAGCGATAACACAGTGGGTAGGGCGTTAGCCTTGCACACAGCGAACATGGCCAACCCAAGTTTGATTCCTCCACCCCTCTCGGAGTGCCCGGCAAGCTACCAAGAGTATCTCGCCCGCACAGCAAAGCCTGGCAAGCTCCCTGTGACGTATTCGATATGCCAAACACAGTAACAAGTCTCACAATGTTACTGGGCCCGCTTGAGCAAATTGATGAACAACGGGAGGACCGTGATATTAAGTTCAGATTTTATTTTACCTTAGTTTACTCTTTATGGGCTGGAGCCATAGCACAACAGGGTAAGACATTTGCCTTGCATGCGGCCGTCCCAGGGTTGATTCCTCTGTCCCTCTCAGAGAGCCCGGCAAACTACCGAGAGTATCCTGTCCTAAGAGAAAATCCTGGCAAGCTCCCCGTGGTGTATTCAATATGCCAAAAACAGTAACAAGTCTCACTACATGTTCCTGGAGCGAGCAGATGCCATTGGGCTACACTAGCATGCAACAGGGATGAATGGAAACATTACTGGTGCCTGCTCAAACAAAATCAATGAGTAACGGGATGACAGTGCTACAGTGCTACAGCTTACTCTTTTATGCTTTTCTTTCTTATGTGGACATGAGAGACAACTCAGAGGGGAAGTCACTTATTTTGCATGAAAACAACTGAGATTCTATCCCCAGCACCTCAGGTCCCACCAGAGTGATCCCTGGACACAAAGCCAGAAGTATAAAAACCAAAATGTAAACAAAAGGTTATACATATTTTAAATCCACCTTCTCTATGTTGTTTGGGTTCTGTCAGGAACTCAGGGGACTTTTATTTTTTACAGGTGAGTTCTTTTTCCCCTCCTCTGACTTTTAGAATTCTCTTTTTCTTTTTGAATATAAAATTCTGGAAGGTGTATTTTTCTGATTTTCAAAATCTTATTTTGGTGTTCTAAATACCCAGGATCTGTATACTTTGCTCTCTTTTATAATCTATATTCTTGTTACATGATTTTTAATCCACAGTTCTTAGAAACTTTATTCAAACTTTATTTCTTTATTCAAAAGCATCATGCTTTAGAGCAGTTTAAAGGTCATAACAAAAATGAGTGAAAAATATACTTCCTTCCTATAAGCTCATGGCCCTCATATTTACACAGCCTTCTCATCAAACACTCACATTTTATTATAATTAATAAACCTGCACTGAATCATTATTATCATTCAAGATTCACTATTAACATTATGGTTCATTCTTGGTATTGTGCATTCTATGGGTCTTGACAAATGAATAATGATAATTGGCCAGTTCTGTGATAAGTAACTTCATTGCCCTAAAGTAAACTATGACCTCCTTGTTCATACTTCCTTGCAAATGCTGACAACTAATGACCCTTTTAACTATTATACATATTTTGTTTTCATAATGTATATAGTTGAAATCATACAATACCGTAGTAGTCTTTTCAAACTGGTTTCTTAGTAAAATGCATTAAGATTCCACTATGTCTTTTGATGACTGGAGAACTCATTCCGTTTTAGCACTGTATAAGTTAATTCATTTATTCATATACTTGGGAATATGTTGGTTGCTTTCACATTTTGGCAATTATGAACAAAATTATTATAAATATTTATTTGTAGGCTTTTATTTGGACATAAGCTTTTAACTAATTAGATAAATATTAGTTAAGAAGCAAAATTTCTGGATCATATAGTAGAAATATGGTCAGTATTGCAATAAGCTACCCAATTAACTTCCAAAGTGATTGTGCTGGTTTAATTCTCACCAGTAATAAAGAAGAGTTCTCTCATCTTTAATAATTCGTATTGTCAGTGTTTTGGATTTTGGCCAACCTAATGTATTTGAAGTGGTATCTATTTTTTTCATATGTTACTTATCATGTCATTTATAAACAGTGATAATTTAGCTTCTTTTCAAAATTGGATCTTTTTTATTTCTCCTTCTTGCTAATTGCTACAGCTAGAACTTCCAGTCCTACATGGAATAATAGTGGAGAGAGTGGAGCTCTTTGCCTTACGCCTCATCTCAATGGTAAGTTTGTCTCCATTGAATATTATTCTGTCTGTGGATTTGTTGTAAATGGCCAATAATATATTGAGGAGTTTTCCTTCTAACCTTATATTTTTGCGGGCTTTTATACTGAGTGGAGGTTGAATTTTGTTTATAGTTTTTATTTTATTTATTTATTTATTTTTTATTTTTGGATCACACCTGGTGAAGCACAGGGGTTACTCCTGGTTCTGCACTCAGAAATTATTCCTGGCAGTGCTCAGGGGACCATATGGTATGCTGGGAATCGAACCCGCATCA
Source organism: Sorex fumeus (assembly GCF_029834395.1). Lineage (NCBI taxonomy): Eukaryota > Metazoa > Chordata > Mammalia > Eulipotyphla > Soricidae > Sorex > Sorex fumeus. The sequence continues at coordinate 76,847,449 of NW_026606094.1, read as the reverse complement.
GCCGCGTGCAAGGCAAATACCCTACCCACTGTGCTATCGCTCCATTCCCTATTTATAGTTTTTAAAATTGATCAAATTAACCAATATAATTATATGACTTTATTTTGTTGACATGTTGTATTAATTAATTGATTTGTATATGTTGTACCATCTTTGCATTCATGGTATGAATCCCATTAGTATGTAATCTATCCTAGAAAATTTTAATTGTTTTTAGTAACTGTAAATCTTTATTTTATTCTTTCATATTGAAAAATGTTTTAATTAATATGGAATTCTGTATTTCTTTTTACTTCATTATTCTAAATATGCTATTTAACTTCCTATAAATTTTTGTGATTTCAAATGTAGCGGTTCTAAGAGCTTGATGAAAAGTCATGCTTTGTCTTGTTGCTTTTCAAGATTCTCTCCTTTTGTGTAGTTGTATTTGGGCATGGATTTCTTCAGTTTTCTCTTAGTGTTTTTTGAGCTTTTTATCACTTGAGCACTTGATATCCCGTTACTCATCGATTTGTTTGAGCGGGCGCCAGTAACATCTCCATTTGTCCTGGTCGCGTGTTAGTATAGCCCAATGGCTTCTCCTCTCTACAGGAACACGAAGAGCCTCAAACTATTTGTTCAGGGTCTTGATGAAGAAGTCTGACCATCTTGTAGGTGGGCGGCTATGCGATCTTTTGCTGTCCTGTGGAATCTAGTCAGTAACAGCTCTAGTCCAGTGGTAGTCTTCAAATTGCATTATGTGTCCACCCCATCTTATTTTCGATAACTTGGCAAACGAGACAGTGTCCCTGATTCTCAATCATCAACAGAGTTCAGAACTCTGAATTCCTTCTCTCTCTTGAGTGAAGCGTGATATTCCAAGCATAACTCTTTCGATTTCTCTTTGGGTGACCCAAATAGCATTCTCATCTTATTTTCAGAGGGCCCAGGCTTATGTTAGTGTAGGGAGAATGGTGGAGTTGAAGAGATGTGCCTGGAGCTGTAGGTTATTTGTCTTATTAGCTATTTCTTTGACGCTCTTGAAGGCGTTCCTTGCTGCTTTCTTCCTCCTGGCAGCTCAGGTGCCAGGTTCATCATGTTGAGTTCTCGACCTAGGTACACATAACTGCGGCATTCAGAGATGTTCATTCCTCTCATTGAGACCAAATGGAACATAAGGAACTAGTTTGTTTTTCATAAACATTGTCTTTGTGAGATTCAGCTGCAGTTCAATCTTTCCACAGTCACAGTTGAAGTTGGCCAGCATTTGTGCCGCTTGACTAATATTTGGTGTTATTAGAACGTTGTCATCAGCGAAGTAGGCCATCTCTCTTCATTCTCATTCCTTCCCATTCCAGTTGTTTCATAATATTCTCGAGGGCGTCACTGAAGAGTTTCGGTGAAATTGTACCACCCTGCCAAACTCCTCTCTTTATGTCAATGATCACTTCTTGTAGAACGGTGAGATCCTGGTCGTGAATCCGTAATACAGTTCATGGAGGATCCTATGTACTGAATTTGAATGTTCTATCTAGCTAGGTCTTCCATGACCACTCAGTCTCAACAGAATAAAAGGCCTTCTTTAAATGGATGAATGTTAGACAGAGCATCTTGAACTTCCAAGAAACCTCATGAGCTTGGTCACCATGTGGATATAGTCAATCCTGCTGAACCGGTTTTGGAACCTGGCTTGCTTGCATGGTTTTCATTCATCTACTGTTCTACCAAAATCAATGGGCCTCATTTCCCTGACCCTGAAAGAGTCCCCAATATGGCAGTGTTAAGAAGGATAGCAAGTAGAGGCTGATAAAATCTCAGGGATGAACTAGGATGCCAAACTGAAGAAGGACTAAAATGACTGTACTTTCAATGCACGTACACTGCCATCAGAAACATCCATCAAGGACCTGATGGTTCAAGCACAGAAGATCAAGTACGACATCATTGTTCTGACCAAGACAGGAAGACATCAACCTCATCATGCCATTTTTGATGCTGGAGAAGAACTGTTCTTTGGAACATGTGACAAAAGAGGCTCTGGTGGTATCGGTATCCTCATCAACATGAACTTGGCCATGAACATTGATTCATTCGAATGCCTAACTTATGAGCTTATGGATTGAATAGATGTGGCTCACTGCCAACAGTTTCAATCTTTGTCACCTACACACCAACATCCAACTACGATGAAGAGGAAATTGAGAAATTCTACATGGAGCTGGAGAAGTTCTATAAAGAACACCACTCCTTCTACAAGATCATTGTTGGTGATTTTAATGCCAAGATAGGACTGAGAAGATCACCCAAAGAACTCCACATTGGGACCCATGGCCTGGAATGGTGAGAGGCTGTCTGAGTTCATCATGTCAACCAAAACCATCCAAGGTAACTCACAGTTCCAGAAGGCCGAATCTAAACATTGAACATGGGTGTCTCCTGGTGGATAGTTCCATAACAAAATTGACCACATCATAGTCAATCGATGGTTTTGCCTGACCAATGTTGCTGCTGTCCCAAAATTTCAAACAAGATCGGACCACTGTCTTCTTTGAGCAAAATTCTACTTCATGGAGCGGGCAGAAAAGGCTGCAAAGTTTAAGAAGAAACTCCCAGAATCACCACCAACTGAGAGCTCTTTGGCACTGTTGCGGCAACATGGGAAGATGCTATCGTTGATGAGATCAATGAAGACTACGATTGACTGGTTCAGCACTTCTATGATTGTGAGAGGAATGCCGAGAGTGAGAAAGCCACAAAAAGACTACTGTCTTCGAAAACTCTCTAGCTCACTTGCCAATGTGGCTTGGCGAGAACCTCAGGCAACCACAAGCGAATGTCCGAGCTCACAAAACAGTGCAGAGAAGCAATAAAGGAAGATCTCAAAGAGAGAAGAGCAGCATTGCTGGCCAATGCAGCAGAAGCCGGGAAAAGTATTCACAACGCCCACTTGTCATTCGCCAACCTCAAGACCAAGATGACTTCCCTCTGACGTCCTGATGGATCTATCACATCTCCCAGAAGGGCAATGGAGAAGATTATCCATGACTTCTACTCAGATCTCTTTGATAGCCACGTCCACCTGCCCACATACCAAATTCCGCAGGATGGATATGTCATTCCCAACGTTTCCCTTCCAAAATCCGACACGCCATTTCGTTGGTAAAGAAGTGAACAGCACCCAGCCCAGACAAGATCAGACCTGAACACCTGAAGAATCTGACGTCAGTACTCGTCAATACACTGGCTCGGCTCTTCACAAGCTACCTGTCTGAAAGCAAGATTCCTTCACAATGGAAAACCAGCAGGACCATTCTACTGTACAAAAATGTAGAGATCCATGACATAGGCAACTATCACCCCATCTGCCTGTTGTCTGTTATCTACAAGCTGTTCACTCGAGTCATCCTGAATTTTAACTTTTCATATGTGTAGATAAATGTTACTCCCCAAATTAGGATGGATTTTAGCTATTAGTTCAGCAGAGATAATGTCTAACATTGGTAATAATTCAAATTTTATTTTTAGCATTTATAGACCCCTTTTCTCTTGCCTTTACTTCTAGAACTCCAAGTGTGTGTGTGTGTGTGTGTGTGTGTGTGTGTGTGTGTGTATCAGAAGGCATTGTACATTCTCTGAGACTTTTTACTTATATCTATTTTTCTTTATTCTGTTCATTTACTGGCTATTTTTATTAGCTGTTGAGTATCTCTAGTGAAATTTGGGTCGAGGTTGGGTCATATCCAATTTTGTTCAGGGCTTACACCTGGATCTATGCTTAGGATCATTCCTGTAGGTGTTCAGGGGACCATATGTAGTCCCAGTCATCTAACCTGGGTTGGCTGAGTGCAAGGCAAGTGACTGACTTACTCTCTCTCTGGCCCCATTCTAGTGAAAATTTTGCTTTTGTTCTTGTTGTTTTCAACTCATTTGTGTATGTCTCATTTCTATGACATTGTTGTTATTCTCTATTTGATGAGAAATTGCCTTTATTTTGCTCATATTTTCCATTGGGTCTTAAATATATTTTTAAAAATGTTTTTAAAGTCTGTCAAAAGACATCCTATGCCTTGGCTATGTTAGAAAAAAGTCTATAGAATTTCCCCCCTTCGAATGGATCATATTTTATTATTTACTTGTGTGCCCTATGTTTTTTGCCTCTTGTTATTAAAAACAGATAATTTCAGTAATTATATGTGTACCCCTCTCTTGAATGTGGACACATTTATAGTTGTTTGTATAGTGAGTTTTCTGAACAAATTTTGTAAACTGTGCATTCTTTGTCCTCTATGGTTACTAAACTCTCAAATGAAACAGATTTACTTAAGTGCCATTCACTTAAATGAAACCGATATAAGTCTTAGTTATTGAAGAGACGCTCATGGGAATATTGAGGCACAGTTCTGGTACTGTCAATTGAACTTTTGAATTGCTTCAGCTTCTGCTGTAGTAAGCCTCATATCATTTTGGGATGATGTTACATGGACTTTTCCGTTCCTGAGCCAGGTGTACATTCTTAAGGATGTAGTCCATTTTCTTGGTTCTAAAAAGTCTATCAGATATTTTCAAAACTTCAGTAAATGTGTCTTTAACAAATTTATGTTTTTAAGATTCTGTTATATTGTCCCACCATCTATTATTCAATACCTCTGGTATCTGTGAAATTTATCAATTTTCTGTAACTGTTTTGAAAAATTCTTCCAACTGGAAGGCTTCTCTTAGTGGCTAAGATCCAAATCCTTTAAATTTAGATCACTTGTAAGTGGGGTTTCCTAGAAACTCATCAGACAGTACAAATTATTATAACCACCTGGGGAGGATCCTTGTAAGACTGACATTCCTCTTCTGCTCTTTATAGTGGATGGGCAGACTTTGTCTTTACTTTGATGGCAAGCTGTTAACTTTCAAAGTTACCACAGAGATGGAGATGGAATATTGAACTATAATCACACTAATATAATTTTTCTTATTGAAACCCAGCCAATTTTATTGAATAAATGTTCTCTGGGTTATTGAAAAACTTTGTAAGTTTCCAGAATGATTAAAACTTGAATTCTGACTACTTTAGCCAGAATTTTTTTCCTTGTGGTGAAGAAAATGATTAGATTTTCATTTTGACATTTTTCTGTAACCTAAACTTACTATATATGTGCACATATATAGTATTTTCTTACTATTCATTATAAATACTGCTAGAAAAAAATGTTACTGGCATTTTTAATTAACAGTGATGAAAAACATTGCAATTGGTTTTATATTAAAAAACTATAGTGTTTGTGGAAAACTATGAAGAAAAGTGTGGCGTTGAGTCTTACCTTCTGGTCTTATTCTTATTTATGCTGTTGTTATTGTTATTTCTTTCTCCCTTTCTAATTGGAGTTGATGACTTGTGTCATCAGGAGAATAACGTGGAGGTGATGGTGTATGATATCTGAGACTAAACAAACAAAAACAAACATGACCTCCCGTTGTTCATCAATTTGCTCGAGTGGGCCCAGTAACGTCTCCATTTTGAGACTTGTTGTTACTGTGTTTGGCATATTGAATATGTCATCGGTAGCTTGCCAGGCTTTGCCGTGTGGGCGAAATACTCTCAGTAGCTTGCCTGGCTCTCCAAGAGGGGCGGGGAAATAGAACCTGGCTCAGCCAGGCTGACTGGGCACAAGGAAAATGTCCTACCCCTGTGCTTTTGTCCCAGCCCATCTGACACTAGTTTGTAAAATATATGATCACTTCTACTTGGTTCTACTTGATTATACATGGGAAAGTCGGTTGCCATGTTGTGAGGACTGTAAAGAATACATATACAGAAGCCCGTGTGGGGAATAAATATTTTGTCAAAAGTCAGCACCAATTTGTCAACTATGTGAGTGAGCCACCTTAAAAATAAAATTTTCAGACCCAGTCAAACATTTCAATGACTATAGATCATGGTAACATCTGACTAAACCTTACTCTCAGCTATATCTTTCAGACTACATTTTTACTGGACTCTTGACAGATAGAAATTATGAGATAATGTTTATTGTTTTAAGAATTAAATTTTTTGCATAACTTGGTTTTTAGCTATTCACACAGTTAGCTGGAGCGATAGCACAGCGGGTAGGGCTTTTGCCTTGCACGCAGCCAACATGGCCGACCCGAGTTCGATTCCTCCGCCCCTCTCAGAGAGCCCGGCAAGCTACCGAGAGTATTCGATATGCCAGACACAGTAACAACAACAGTAACACAGTTAGCAATTAAAATCAATTATCTATAAGGAAGCAAAAGAAACTTCGAGAAGATTGATTTGTTTTTTTTATTTATTGCTGAGAAAATACAAATAGTAATGTGGGTTGTTTTGCTTCCATCAAACTCTCAAGGTTATAATTAGAAAACAAAAGAAGACTAATTATAGCCATTCTCTATTCATATCTGAAAATGAATAACTCCTTACCAATCTAAAAATGAGGAAATAAATAAAAATCATAATCTTACTTATGAGCATAGTTACAATGACTAAAAATTCTTGTTGACAAGTAAAATCTAGGAGCTATTATTTTTTTTAAAAACAAAATCATGATCCATCTATGAAGCTAGAAAACACCAGAAATTTTGATCTTAGCTACTGACATCTAAGCAATATGAATTTGAGTCAATATTAAATTAATATTTTTATTTACATTTACAGGAGTCTCCTGCCTCCGTGCCTGGCTGTCCTCACCGGGGACCCTTGGAGGAGGGTGGGTTGAGTTTCCCTCCTCACTCCCAACAGAGCCCAGGAAGCTGAAGACCTCTGGTTCCAGCCAGAACAGCCATGCTTAAGACCACTCTCAACACGTTTAGATGAGCCTCACGCATGAAGAAACTGGCAGAGGAACCCAGGTGTGCGGGACCCGGGGCGTACATTTCCAAGCCTGCTCGGATTTGCACTGGGGCCTCCTCCACCCAGATCCCCCATCTTTCAGGCGTTACACCCACCAACTGCCCCCGGTGCCGTGTAATCCCATCAATGGCCAAGACCCAGAGACTATAAAACCCTGCTCCCGGAAGCAAGCGCCTGCATTCGTGGCTACACGACATCTTATTATGTAGGTTTTATTCTCTGGAGAACCTGGCAGGCTACCAAAAGTATCCTGCCCACCCGGCAGAGTCTGGCAAACTCCCCATGGCATATTCAATATGCCAAAAACCAGTAACAATGATGGGTCTCATTCTCCTGACCCTGAAAGAGCCTCGAATGTGGCACTTTTTAAAATCTCAAGGCTAGGATGAAGGAGACATTACTGGGGCCTGCTTGAGGCAATCGATGACCAACAGGATGACAGTGATAATTTACAAATCTTACAAATATTTCTTGTTTTTTCAACTAAGAAGGAGTGCTTTGTTGCATAAGTATGCAAGATGCAAGAGCTAATTTTGTGTGTGTGTGTGTGTGTGTTAATTTGCTTTATCAAATTTTGAAGGCATAACATACCTGCAAATAGCGAACAACTCGGCAAACCAGGTCAGGTGCCATGAAGTCTCCAGTGAATCTCCAGATGATATCAGTCAAAATGTTGACCAGCCCTGTGAAAGAGTCTAAGAGAAACACATACATCATTAATTTCTATCTCTTCCAAGTTTGCAACTATGGTACAGTAGAAACAGTTCCTGTGGAATTTTTTTCTTTCCTGATTTATCAGGTGGTTATTAACTAAATTAAGACATGGTAGAGTTCTTTTAATTTTAGACTTTGTAATTTTAGACAATGTTATCATTCTAATGCACCTTCTGGATTACTTCACTTAACTTGATAACCTCTATTTCCATCCAAGTTGCAGAGAGTTTTGTGATTTCATCATTATTTGTAGTTGCATAGTATTCCATTGTGTATAAATGCCACATCTTCATAATCTAATCATTTATCATTTTACACCTAAGTTGATTCAATATGTTAGCTATTGAACTCAGTGCTGCAATGTATAATGATGACCATATGTTCTTTTGAATGAAAACATTCATTTGTATCCTTGGAGTAAGTACCCAAAAACTGAATTACTGGGTCATATGGCAGTTCAGGTCTTACTTTACTTATAAATCTCTATAATGTTTTATACAAGGGTTGAATTGGTTGAACAACACTCCCCCAAGCAAAGAATCTGGGTTTTTTTTGCCATATGTTCTCCAACACTGTTATTCAAGTTTTTTTATGTTTGTTTGCTCTTGATATGTGCAATTCTCACTGGAGTGAGATATCTTATTGTTTTTATTTGGATTTCCCTAATAATAAATGGTATTAAGTACTTTTTCATGTGCCGTTTGGCTATTTGTCTGCCTTGTTTAGATATGTTCCTATTCATTTCCTCTCTCCATAATTTGGTAGGGGTTTGGGATTCTTTTGTTGTTGTTGATTTTTGTAAGCACGTTATAAATACTTGGATAGCAACCTTTTGTTTGATGTTTGAGGAGTAATATTTTCTTCCATTCAATTAGGTGTCATTTAGTTTTAGCCTGTGGCATATAGAATACCTGGATGAGGGAATGAAAGGTATTAAAGGGGGAATAACTCAATCACCCAAAAAATTATAGGAAGGAGATGGAGAGAAGGAAAGAAGTCAAGAGTGCCTAGCATGAAGAAGCAGATGGGAAGTAATGGAGTCAGGGATCAAGGTATAGAGGGGTGGAATAGCTATATGTCCTGACTGCAGAGTCAATGCACTGAAAGCAAAGGATTCAAGCCACAACAGCCACACTTGTTGATATAATTTGCAGTTATTTGTTTTATTGTGGTCTTTTTGTTAAAGAAGAGCAAAAACTTAAAATCACGGTATCATTTGGATAGAAGTTTATTAGTGTAAGAATAGGAGGGAATCCATCATCTCAACAAGGTAAAAGGGTTCAGTGTATACTTTCAAATGCATTGTCACTGTGGTATAGAAAGGTCACCACGAATTAAAGAAAATTATAAGATGCTGAAAAAATAGAAGAGATGTTTCATGCATCCCTCAACTAACTTTCCCCCACATTGTCATCTTATATAACTTGTATTGGCTTCATTATTTAAAGACTAATTACTACCTTTAATCTAGACTTTTGAACAGCACTGAATATACTATTGAGGAATATTATTAGCCTGCCACTCTATCCTTGGCAAGATTATAAATAGTTAAATTATCTACATATTGACTAATCTCACAAAAATTATCAGATTAAATCTTCCAATTTTACAGAACTAAATGAGGGCAAAATATCCTCCTAAGATTTGATAACAGGTAAGAGACAAAACCAGGCTGGTGACCAAGACTGCTGAATGTCAGTGTCACTGATCTTCATCACACTGTTCTCTTTCTTCCTGCCTCTCTCCTTCCCTTCTCTCCCTCTCTCCCTTATTTCATCTCTCCCTTCCTTCACTCTTCCCCTTCCTTTTCCCTTCCCTTCCCTTCCTTTCCCTTCCTTTATTGTAATTCTATTATAGTTCACTAATACATTACTTTAAAAAATAATTGGAAATAAACAAAACATGTTTATCTGGAAATAAGTGACTATATGAACAATTATAAAGTAATGAGAATTTTCCCCCCCATCTGCCCTAGAGCTCAATCTTAAATAAGTCTTTATGGAGGAGTAGACTATGAAGGGAAGTCTGCCATAGCGATATTTGCTATTAAGCAGGTGAAGCTCCATCTGATCACTAAAAAGTCATTTAGTTATTTAAGTAATTGAGCACATTGCAAATAAGCTGTTCCTAAATGGTCATTAACAAGACCTTGGGAACAAAGGGTACACTTTAAAGATTTAATTGCTTCCATGTGTTGCTTCTGATTTTTAAAATTTGTTCAGTGAAAGAGTCTAGAAAATTATAATACTCAGAAAGCCAAACAGGCTCATTACTGGCTTATTGCTCCTTTGATCATTTCTTGCAGACTTGAACAGGAATTCCCATTTGGAGCAAGGATATGGGAGGGAAGGGGAATTAGTTTAGAATAAAGAAATGCCTGTGCTGAAACCAAAGGTTCGGTAAGGGTAGGTCAGATGAGAAGAGAATGAAGGACATTGGCTCCAGGTACAGATGACAGCATAAGCAAAGCTACTGAGGTGAAGCTTGGCGAGATAAGAAACTACATGGCTTGGGTACAGGACATTTTGACCAGTTGCTGCTAAAGTTTAAGTCAGTGTTTTCAGGAGCCTGAGAGAGAATACAGCAAGACACTTGCCTAGCATGTGACCCCTCTGTGTTCGATCCTTGATACCACTTCATGCTCTGAGACTTACCAGTAGTGAACCTTGAGTGCAGAGTCAGGAGCAAGCCCTAAGTGCTGCTGGCTGTGACCCAACAATAACAAATTAGTGTTTTTCATCCACCAGTTTATGGTCTGGTGCCTGTCTGAGGTTGTAGAAATGTGAAGGATCTCTGGTTTAAAGTATGGGTTTGGAAATGAAAGAAATAGAGCTAAGAGACATGAATCTTTTTGGGAATCATGTACCAAGTAAAGAAATTTGCAATTTTCCTGTACTGTGGGAATTAGTAAATGCTTATGTATTTAAACATGTGCTATGAATAAATTTCTGTAGTTACTGTGGGTGGGTCAATTTGGTAAATCCAATATTGAAATTACCATTTAGACTTGCTAAAGAAGAGTATAGAAGTTCAGGGAGGAGATTATTAGTGTTTAGTGAATAAATAAATTAGTGTTCATTGTATAAATTAGTGCTTATTGAATAAACTAGTGCTTATTGAATAAAAATAGGAATATAAAAAAGAATGTACATTTAACATACTTTATAAGATTAAAAAAAGAGGATTTAGTGACCAAGTACTAGAAATCTAAATGTGAAGGCAAGGAATGAGTCTTCTATAATTGTAACTTCCTGGCTTAGATGTTCCTGGTAAATGGTGGTTTGAACCACCATTTAGGTTACAGGAAGATAAGGTGATACAGATTACAGGAAGATAAGTTAATTATGTTTGTGTTATTTCCAGTTTTCAGCTATTCCAAATGGAATTGAGGTTAGCATTCATAAACAGAATTTCTTTCTTTATTTCTTTTTTTCTGTCTTGGTTTTGGGATCACACCTGGTGATGTTCAGGGCTTACTCCTGGCTCTGCACTGAGAAATCACTCCTTGGTGGTGTTCAGGGGACCATATGGGTTACCGAGGATTGAACCTGGGTCAGCTGTGTGTGAGGCAAGCACCCTCCCCCACTGTACTATCTCCCCAGCCCCAGGCTTTCTTTCTTTAGACTTGCAGTTAGGAATGTGATTGTTGAGTCACTAAGGTGCACGATTAATTTAGTAAGAAGCTTCCCAATAGTGTTCTAGAGTTGCTGTGTCACTGAGGAATCCTAGAAGAGTCTATGAAAAATATATTCTGTATCTTTGCTGGCCCTTGACACTAGATGTTTTCTTTCAGGCTGTTAACCAGTGGAATGGTCTTCTCTCATGGCTTAAAATTGATTTTCCCCAGTGGATCACTTTGTTGTATGTATGGTGACCCTCAATCCTTTGAATTCCTCTCTGAATGTTTTGTGAGATTTGGAGCAGAGGTCTTGGGAACTTGAACACCTCACTGTTCACTTGCAGCTGCATCTATATTCCTGGCAGTAAATGCCATTGTCAGTACTCACTCTGCTGGTGTTTGGTAGTCCCTATGTTGGCAGCCCTGTACCGAACTGGCTCAGCTTTCATTTTACATCTACCTGGATGTGTGGGTCTTAGGGTGAGCATTCAACTGTTTTAATTCCTTTCTACGTGGCAATCAAACTCTTGCCCCTATTTGTGGGTTATATGGGGTCCTATGGAGGAGTTTTTTATATTTCTCCTTGATTTGTGAACCTGCCAATTTTTAATAACTTCTCCCCCAAGAATTGAAGGATTTAATTTTTATTGTATTCTGTGCCTTTCTCTCTAATATAGCAACAATGTCTTACTTTTTATTATTATTATTATTTTGGGTTTTGGGTCACACCCAGTGATATTCAAGGGTTACTCCTGGTTTTGCACTCAGGAATCACTCCCTGGTGGTACTCGGGGAGCCATATGGGATGTCGAGGATTGAACCTGGGTCAGCTGCATGCATGGCCAACATTCTATCCACTGTACAATTGTTCTGGCCCTGTGTCTTATGTTGAGAAAATAGATTAGACAAAAGAGCCTGATTTCAACCTTTCTGTAGGCAAGCAATACCTTTTTATATGCCTGCACAGTCTCTGCATTGCCCCCCCCCCCAACTCAAGCAATGTTGAGAGGAAACCCAAAGGACAAATCTGTCACAAATGGGCCCAACTGTTTCTCAGCAAAGCATGACTTAGTAAAAAGGACAGCACTGGAGCATCATGGACACTTTGGTGGAAGGGTATGCAGTAACTCTGTGTATCAATACAAAAACTTACTGTAACCATAAAAAGAAAGTTAAAACAAATTTCTAACGGTTTGGTTTGGTTTGAGGATGTAGTTTGTCAAATGTTGGTTCCCCAAATCACTCCAAATGCCATATGGTGACTTGGGAGTCATCCTCTCTGCCTCCTCAGTCTGATCTTTCTCTTCTTATTTCAGATTCACTCTCTAAAAGAAACCATCCAATCAGCACTATCATATTGACAGCTGGTTAAATGATTGAGACTTCAGTTAAAAAAGAAAACACAGGCACACTTCCTTTAAAGAATATTAGTAAAAAGTATAAATTTACTTATGCATTTCTTTAATGTAAGGCTAAGGTTTTGAATTTATGCTCTATCTTTTTTGGGGGTTTTACATAAAATACATCCATAATGCATCTTTTATGATTTCCAGGTTTGACTTCTTAAATTGGAAGTGAGAAATTGAGATGCCAGTAATGTAATTTGAGGCAGAATTTCATTTCAAGGATTTTTATAATCTTACTTCACTCTTTTATAGTTGCATTCTCTGTGCTTAATTCTATTGCTGCTTCATTTGGCAACTTGGTAAAAAATGAAAGTCATCTTTCCAAAATATCCAACTTAATTTTCACAGAAACAGCTACTCTTTAATGCTAGTTTAATGATACAATTTCAACAATGAGTAGAACTGGCATAAATTGGTTTGGGAACAAATGTCTCTAACTCAAAACTACATAGGTGAAAGCAGAAATATTCACTGGGAATTATCCTGATAGTCATGTTAAGTTAATCAAGGAGTTTTGCAGAAAAACTGTAGAGTTTTGGTTAATCTGACAAGGACTAGGAAGATATTTTCAGGAAAGCTTTTTCTAGAACCACTCAGGGTTCTTTGGGAATACTCAATGTTCACTCTGTCAGTCCCTTTCTTCTTGGTATTTGCTTGACTTGAGAGGTGCTTTAGGCACCTCTACTTGATAAATACTTTATTAATAATTATAAAAATAATACTAATATAAACCCTAGATTTAATTGATTTAGCCTCCTTTAAAACACAATAGGGACATCTCCTATGGTTCTGACAGACTGGGTTAAGAACAGGGACACTTAGGCTGTTTTCTGGTATTGCAGACCTGATGGGTAAGTGATCAGGGCCACCAACAGTATGCTGGTGATGCTTTGGGGTCTTTGGAACCACAACTGAAGGTGATAGGAGCAGGTGGATCTGGGATCAACCCAGGGCCTTCCACATGTTTGGTATGTGCTTTATTTCTTGAGTTATTACCTGACTCCATGATTGCCTTTTCATGAAACCTTTTTATGACTACAAGAAATGCATGCTCAACACTCCCGAAATTCATATGGAACAATAAGCCCCCACGAATAGCTAAAGCAATTCTTGGGGAAAAAAATGGGAGGAATCAACCTCCCTAACTTCAAACTCTACTACAAAGCAGTAATAATTAAAACAGCATGGTACTGGAACAAAGGCAGATCTGCAGACCAATGGAAAAGGGTTGAATATACTGACATCCCCCCTCAATCATATGATCATCTAATCTTTGATAAAGAAGCAAGAAATGTGAAGTGGAGTAAGGAAAGCCTCTTTAACAAATTATGCTGGCAAAACGGGATGGCTACATGCAAAAAAAATGAACTCTGCCTAACACCATGTACAAAAGTAAGATCAAAATGGATTAAAGATCTAACATCAGACCGGAATCCATAAGGTACATTGAAGACAAAGTGGGCAACACCTTCCATGACATTGAAGCTAATGGTATTTTCAAAGATGTCATGCCACTGGCTGAGAAAGTGAAAACAAAAATAGATAAATGGGACTATCTTAAACTAAGAAGCTTCTGCACCTCAAAAGAAACAGTGACCAAAATACAAAAACAGTCTACAGAATGGGAAAGGGTATTCGCTGAATACACATCTGACAAGGGGTTGATATCAAGAATATATAAAGTACTGGTTGGACTCCACAAGAAGAAAACATCCAACCCCATCAAAAAATGGGGCAATGAAATGAACAGAAACTTTCTCAAAGAAGAAATCCGAATGGCAAAAAGGCACATGAGAAAATGCTCTACATCATTAATCATCAGGGAGATGCAGATCAAAAACACAATGAGATACCATCTCATACCTCAGAGACTGGCCCACATCCAAAAGAACAAAAGCAACCGCTGCTGGTGTGGATGTGGGGAGAAAGGGACCCTCCTTCACTGCTGGTGGGAATGCCGACTGGTTCAACCCTTTTGGAAAACAGTATGGACGATTCTCAAAAAATTAGAATTTGAGCTCCCATTTGACTCAGCAATACCATTCCTGGGAATATATCCCAGAGAGGCAAAAAAGTATAGTCGAAGTGACATCTGCACTTGTTTGTTCATTGCAGCACTCTTTACAATAGCCAGAATCTGGAAAAAACCTAAGTGCCCAAGAACAGATGACTGGTTAAAGAAACTTTGGTACATCTACACAATCTAGTACAATGTAGCTGTTGATCAGAAAGAGAGGGATAGACACAGAAAGATTGCATTCATCTGGGGGACATAAAGTAACAAAATGGGAAATTAATACCCAAGAATAGCCGAGATCAGTACCAGGAGAATTACTCCATGGAGACCAGCCGGGCATTCTAGGGGAAAGTGCAGCTCAGATAGAGAAGGGAGCACCAAATAAAGGGTGTTTGGAGGATCCTTCCAGGATGGGAGATGCATGTTGAAAGTAGACTATGGACCTAACATGATTGCCACTCAATGCCTCTTTTGCAGACCACAACACCCAAAAGGAGAGAGAGAACAAAAGGGTGGGATTGGGGGCTTGGGGGTGGGAGGGATACTGGGATCCATGGTGGTGGAAAATGGGCACTGGTGGAGGGATGAGTATTTGATCATTGTATTAATGAAACTCTCCACACACTTGGATAAGCCTCAGACATAACCGAACTGGCAGAGGAACCCAGGTGTGTGGGACCCGGGGCTGAGATCTCTAAGCCTGCACGGTTTGGGACTGGACCTGTCAGTAGCTAGACAGTTACACCCTCCAACTGCCGTGTAACCCCAACAAAGGCCAGGATCCAAAGATTATCACAACAAGCTCCCGGGAGAGCACAAGGCAGAGTCTCCTACCCTGTGTCTGACTATCCTCGCCAGGGCCCAACAGCTGAAGACTTCCAGGCCCCAACCAAGGCCTTACTGGAGCCACTCTCCACACACTTGGATAAGCCTCAGACATAACCGAACTGGCAGAGGAACCCAGGTGTGTGGGACCTGGGGCTGAGATCTCTAAGCCTGCACGGTTTGGGACTGGACCTGTCAGTAGCTAGACAGTTACACCCTCCAACTGCCGTGTAACCCCAACAAAGGCCAGGATCCAAAGATTATCACAACAAGCTCCCGGGAGCACATGGCCGCATTCGTGGCCACGCGACTATTTCTTTAATTTTCTCTAAATTTTCAGGATACCTTAAATATCCTTAAATATCCAACCCACACGGCAGAGCCTGGCAAGCTATCCGTGGTCTATGCCAAATAGACCAAATTGATATGCCAAATCCAGTAATAAATGGATGTCATTTCCCTAACCCTGATTATGCAGAGTCGAGAAGGATATGGAAGGAGAAGCTGATAAAACACCAAGGCAGACATAGGCTGCCAAAACGCAGAAAAACAAAAATGATTGTCTGTACTTTTAATGCTCGTACGCTGGCATCTGCTGCATCCATTGAAGACCTTATGGTACAAGCACGAAAGATCAAGTACGACATCATTGGTCGGACCGAAACGAGAAGACATCAATCCCATCATGCTGTTTTCGACACTGGAGAAGAACTGTTCCTTGGAACATGTGATAAAAGAGGCGTCGGTGGTGTCGGTATCCTTGTCAACACAAACTTAGTCACAAGCATTGATTCATTTGAATGCCTAACAACCCGAATCGGACGATTACACTTGAATAAATGTGGCTCACTACCGGCAGTTTCTATCTTTGTTGTCTATGCACCAACATCCAGTTATGGTGAAAAAGAAACTGAGAAATTCTACATGGAGCTGGAGAAATTCTATAAAGAAGATCACACCTTCTACAAGATCATTGTCGGTGATTTTAATGCCAAGATAGGACCAAGAAGATCAGTCGATGAACTCCACATCGGAACCCATGGCCTGGAATGGAACGAACAGGGTGACAGACTGTCTGAGTTCATCATGTCAACCAAAACCTTCCATGGTAACTCACAATTCCAAAAGGCTGAATCTAAACATTGGACATGGGAGTCTCCCGATGGACGGTTCCACAATGAAATAGACCACATCATATTCAATTGGCGATTTTGCCTAACCGATGTTGCTGTTGTCCCAAAATTCCAAACGGGATCAGACCACCGTCTTCTTCATGCAAAATTCTACCTCACAGAACGAGGAGAAAAGAATGCAAGGTTTAAGAAGAGGACTCCCAGAACAACCACCAACTGGGAACTCTTTGGCTCTGTTGCAGCAACATGGGAAGATGCTGTCATTGACAACATTGATGAGGAATACGATCGAATGATTCAACACCTCCATGATTGTGCAAGGAATGCCAAGAGAGAGATAACCACAAAAAACCGTCTTTCTTCGAACACTCTTGAACTTATTCGCCAACGTGGCATGGCACGTGCCTCAGGCAACCACAAGCAAACGTCCGAACTGGCGAAACAGTGCAGAAAAGCCATCAAGGATGACCTCAAAAACAGGAGAGCAGCAGTACTGGTAGATGCAGCAGAAGCTGGGAAAAACATTCGTAATGCCCGCCTGTCCTTCACCAACTACAAAACCAAGATGACTGCCCTCCGACATCATGATGGATCTATCACATCTTCCAGAAGGGCAATGGAGAAGATTATTTATGACTTCTACTCAGATCTCTTTAATAGCCACATCCACTTGCCCACATACCACATACCACATGATGGATATGTCGTTCCCAAAGTTCTCCCTTCCGAAATCCAACATGCCATCTCGTCGGTAAAGAAACAAAAAGCACCTGGCCCAGACAAGATCAGATCTGAAAACCTGAAGAACTTACCATCAGTACTCATCAATACATTAGCTCGACTCTTCACACGCTACCTGTCTGAATGCAAGGTTCCATCCCAATGGAAAACCAGCAAGACTGTACTACTATACAAGAAAGGAGACATCCACGACATTGGCAACTATCGCCCAATCTGCCTATTGTCTGTCATCTACAAACTATTCACTCGAGTCATCCTGAATAGGATTAGCAGAACACTAGATGAAGGACAACCATGTGAACAAGCTGGATTCCGAAAAGGATTCAGTACCATTGACCATATCCACACAATAACCAAGCTCATTGAGGTATCTCGGGAGTTCAAGATGCCGCTCTGTCTAACGTTCATTGATTTAAAGAAGGCCTTTGATTCTGTTGAGACGGAAGCGGTCATGGAAGCCCTAGCCAATCAGGGCGTACAAACTCAATACATCAGGATCCTTTGTGAGCTCTACTGCGGATTCACTACCAAGATCTCACCATTCTACAAAGAAGTAATCATCCATATCAAGAGAGGGGTTCGGCAGGGTGATACCATTTCACCAAAACTCTTCAGTGCCACCCTCGAGAACATCATGCGACGACTAGAATGGGAAAACATGGGAGTGAAGATAGATGGTCGGCAACTACACCACCTCCGCTTTGCTGATGACATCGTTCTAATAACACCAAACATCAGCCAAGCGGCACAAATGCTGGCGGACTTTGACCGTGAGTGTGGAAAGGTCGGACTACAGCTGAATCTTACGAAGACAATGTTTATGAGAAACAGCCTTGTTCCTGACGCTCCATTCGCTCTCAACGGAACCACCATCTCCGAATGCAACAGTTATATATACTTAGGTCGAGAAATCAACATGATGAATGACCTGGCACCTGAGTTACGCAGGAGGAAGAGAGCGGCTTGGAATGCCTTCAAGAGCATTGAAGAAATAACTAAAAGGACAAAGAACCTCCAGCTACGAGCACATCTCTTTGATTCCACTATTCTTCCTGCATTAACATATGCCTCAGAGACCTGGACCCTACGAAAACAGGATGAGAACACTATTCGGGTCTCTCAAAGAGGAATCGAAAGAACTATGCTTGGAATATCACGATTCACTCAAATGAGAGATAGAATCCGGAGTTCTGATCTTCGTCAATGCTCAAGAATCAGAGACGCTGTCTCATTTGCCAAGACATCAAAAATCAGATGGGCTGGACACGTAATGAGGTTTACAGACAACCGCTGGACTAGAGCCATTACTGATTGGATTCCACGAGACATCAAAAGATCACGTGGACGCCCACCTATAAGATGGTCAGACTTCTTCGTCAAGACCCTAAATGATCGGTTTGAGGCTCTACATGTTCCTAAAACGAACAGATACCATTGGGCTACGCTAGCACGCAATCGGGATGAATGGAGACGTTACTGGCACCCGCTCGAATAAATCGATGAATAACGGGGATTAAGTGATTAAGTGATTAATGAAACCCAAGCACAAAAATTTGTAAGTCTACAACTGTACCTCGCGGTGTTTAACTAATAAAAATTAATTAAAAAATGCTTGCTCTCCTCCCCTGTGTCTCTTCTTATTCTATTATCAAAGCCCCTCACGGTCACGGTCACGGTCCTCCCGTTGTTCATCGATTTGCTCGAGCGGGCCCAGAAACGTCTCCATTGGAGACTTTTGTTGTTACTGTGTTTGGCATATCAAATACGTCACGGGTAGCTTGCCAGGCTCTGCAGTGCAGGCAAAATACTCTTGGTAGCTTGCCAGGCTCTCCGAGAGGGGTGAAGGAATCGAACTCGGGTCGGCCATGTTGGCTGCTTGCAAGGCAAATACCCTACAACTGTGCTATCGCTCCAGCCCATCAAAGCACCTATAATAAATTAATACATTAATTTTTTATTTCTATCTAATTCTGCTATACTGTGGGAGTATAGAAATTATTTTATATCACTAGCTAAGAACATTGTGTTATTATGTATTCAGAGCTTGGTGACTTTTCATTATAATAATTACTACATTATTGCCAGGTTTGCTGATCAGCTACCTATAGCACAGGTGGTTTCACAGAGTAGAATGAGACACATTAACCCTCTTCTTCAAGGTAGATTAAAATAATGAATACGGAATCAAGCTGCTAGAAGGAAGAACCCAAATGGAGATTTTGATCCCCAAGCTGTTTTAAGCTGTTTTAAGAAGTACCCTATGCCCTATGTTCTTCTCCACTAGCTTGTAAACTCCTGAGTGGTAGTGGCCGGGCTTCATTCATGCTTCTAGTCTCTGCCCCTTCATAATGCCTGGTAGGATACTTAATGCTTGTCAGATAAAGAAGGAAGTGTTGGCTAACTAAGCCGATTTTCAAGGCTTCTTGAACATGCAAAGGTCATTAATGTAGGATTTATCTTGCACAGGGAGGAAGTTGAAGCATCACTTCTTAGATTCCTAATTGCTCTCACTGCTATTTGACTTCCCATGCAGAGCAGAATTTTGGGGAAAAGGAACACTTAGCAAATCTAGTTGCTCATTTTTTTCTCAACAAGTGAGAAGCAAATGAACATTTGCTGCATTGAGTAAGGGGAGCCAATTGAAAACAGCACAAATGTGGTGATATGGACATTACTGATAGTTTTAGATTTTTGCATCAACTATAGTGTAACAGAAAACTAATGTTTTGGTCTTCTATTACATTTTTAAAGTAAAGTATGTGATAATGGTTGTTCAGCTTTAAGTTGCATAAGTGTCTGTATTTTCTATTGTGAAGGGTACCTCTTTCTCCCACTTTTATTTTATTAACAGCATTGACTGTGTAGATCTGGCCAGTACTTTCTATACATGAGCAGTACATCCATGCACAAGGGGTGTGGCATATTCATCAGTGTGCAGATCGTTACAACATTCCACCCACATGGCAGAGCCTGGCAAGCTACCTGTGGCATATTTGATATGCCAAAAACAGTAACAAAAATAGGCCTCATTCTCTGATCTTGGAAGAGCCTCCAATATGGCAGCGTCGAGAAGGATGAACAAGGAGAGGCTGCTAAAATCTCAAGGCTGAAATAGGCTGGCAAAACGAAGAAGGACTAAAATGACTATCTGCTCTTTTAATGCATGCACCCTGGGGAAGCATCCATTGAGGACCTGATGTTACAAGCGCAGAAGATCAAGTATGACATCATTGGATTGACCGAGATGAGAAGACATCGATCATCACATCATGCCGTTTTTGACACCGGAGAAGAACTGTTCCTTGGAACATGCAACAGTAGAAACATCGGTGGTGTTGGTGTTCTCACCAACATGAATGTGGCCATGAGCATAGATTCATTTGAATGCCTAACAACCCAAATCGGACACTTACGTTTGAATAAATGTGGCTCATTGCTGGCAGTTTTTATCTTCATCATCTATACACTAACATCCAACTACAATGAAGAAGAAATTGAGAAGTTCTACATGGATCTCTCTTTTGAGACTGAAGTGGTCATCAAAGCCCTAGCCAAACAGGTCTTTCAAAATCAGTACATCAGGATCCTCTGTGAGCTGTATTCTGAATTCACCACCAGGATCTCACCATTCTACAAGGAAGTGATCATCAATGTAAAGAGGGTTTTGACAGGGCGATACTGTTTCACGGAAACTCTTCAATGACACCCTCGAGAATGTCATGAGACAACTGGAATGGGAAGGAATGAGAGTGAAAATAGATGGTTTGCAACGATAGTACCTCTGCTTTGCTGATGATATCATTCTAATAACACCAAATATTAGCCAAGTGGCATGAATGCTGGCCAACTTTGACAGTGAGTGTGAAAAGTCATCACTGCTCAATTAGGTAAATAATGATCACATTTATTTTCATCAGCACACTCTTTTCATACTGCAGCTGAATCTCACAAAGACAACGTTCATGAGAAACAGACAATTTCTTGATGTTCCATTTGTTCCCAATGGAACAAACATCTCTGAATGCAGCAGTTATGTGTACCTAGGTCAAGAACTCAACATGATAAACGACATGGCACCTGATCTGCACAGGAGGGAGAGAGCGGTGTGGAATGCCTTCAAGAGTGTCAAAGAAGTGGTTAAGAGGATGAAGAAACTCCGGCTCTGGTCACATCTTTTTGACTCCACCATTCTTCCTGCACCAACATACGCCTCAGAGACCTGGCCCTATGAAAACAGGATGAGAATGCTATTTGGGTATCCCAAAGAGGAATCAAAAGAGCTATGCTTGGAATATCACATTTCACTTTAGTGAGAGAAATAATCAGTAGTTCCGATTTTCCACTGACGTTCAAGAATCAGGGATGCTGTCTTGTTTGCCAAGGTGTCAAAAATCAGATGGGCTGGACATGTAATGCGATTGGAGACAACCACTGGACTAGAGCTATTACCAACTGGATTCCATGGGACGTCAAAAGAATGCATGGCCGCCCACCTATGAGATGGTCAGACTTCTTCGTCAAAACCCTGAAGAAATGGTTTGATGCTCTTTGTGTTCCTGAAGCAAGCAGATGCCACTGGGCTACACTAGCACGTGGCAGGGATGAATGGAGCTGTTATTGGCACCCGCTCAAGCTAATAGATGGGCAAAGGGATGACAAGTGATACAAGTAAATAACTAAATACTTGAGCACACAAAATTTGAAGATTTCGTGGTGTGAATATTTGCTAATGATAGAAATTGCACTGCCCAACTCGATGTCAGGTATTTAACTGGCAATTAAAAGGATTTCTCAAGGAAGTAATCTCTTGTCTCTTAAGTTTGGGGCTCATTTGACAATACTAATATTATCCTGGCACTGTGCCCTTCACCAAGATTAAGTACTAACAGAGCTAATGGTCTAAACTGTCAACTCCATAGCTCTTTATTAATTTTGGGAAAGTGGCTTGCACCTCAGTCATCACTGCTCAATTAGTTAAATAATGATCACATTTATTTTCATCAGCACACTCTTTTCAGAAAGCATTGCTATTGAGATTTTCAATTGTATTTAATGAGTCATAAATGCCACCAGTATATCCTGTTCTCCATTAGTCCCCTAAGTGAATGAGAATGTGTCTAATTAAATAAATACAAGTCCTCCTAAAACTTGTTCTCTTGTATTGCGTGTACCTGTCAAGAATCTCATTAAGGGAGACAACATGGTTGACCTGTGTCATTGTTCATAGTTGGACAGTGAAAAACTTTTACATTCATG
Source organism: Sorex fumeus (assembly GCF_029834395.1). Classification (NCBI taxonomy): domain Eukaryota; kingdom Metazoa; phylum Chordata; class Mammalia; order Eulipotyphla; family Soricidae; genus Sorex; species Sorex fumeus. Next base: position 76,824,897 of record NW_026606094.1, on the reverse strand, counting down.
AAAAAAGAAAGTCTTTCCCTACAGAGATTAGAGGAGTTTTGACCTATTATGTCTTCTACAAGGTGTCCTCCCTTTTTCTTTTTTTTCTCTCCAGCAATGTCTATAATTTGGAGATTATTTCTCCTCCTGTTATCCACTAAGTATCTTAAATTATTTACCATTCTTTTCCTTCTATTTTATTTTTCCACTTTATTATTGCTGTTGGGCTGGAGTGATAGCACAGCGGTAGGGCATTTGCCTTGCAAGCGGCCAACATGGCCGACTTGAGTTCGATTCCTCCACCCCTCTCGGAGAGCCCAGCAAGCTACCAAGAGTATCTCGCCTGCACGGCAAAGCCTGGCAAGTTACCCATGACATATTCGATATGCCAAACATAGTAACAATTGTCACAATGGAGACGTTATTGGGCCCTCTTGAGCAAATCGATGAACAAAGGGAGGACAGTGACAGTGACAGTGATTATTGCTGTTTGCTTTAATTTGTCTTTAAGTTCTCTGCATTCAGTTACTGTGACTTGCTATTGTATTCTTCAGCTCCTTCAATTCTATTTCCAGGAATTCTTCCATACTTTGAATCAATTCTTCTTTGGGCGATTAAATTTCTCTTCTGGTGGTTGCTTAATTTTTATCACCTCCTCATGGAGTGTTTATTTGAGGATCTTGCTTGGATTTCAGGTTTCTCTGTCTAACAATACAGCTTAATTCCTTAACATTCTTTCCTGTTGTTTTTAAGGTTTTGTGGGTACTGTCATTGGAGTTTTGCATTCCTGAGTACTGACCTGATTCACTGTTTTGCACTAATAGGCTACTGTTTATGTCTCTGTTATTCAGACTTTTCCCTGTAAAGGTACTTTTTTTTTTGGTACTTTTTTTTAACCTCTAAGGCAAAATAACCCTGTAAGGGTATTTCAGCGGGAAAGGCAGGTGGTGATTTAGTTTTTCTTTTTTAGTCGCTGGGACTTCTGTGGAGGTGTCTGGAACACTGAGATAAAACCTTGTAGCTTCCCAGCTACCCTTAGAGTGAAGTACAGTAGGTAACAGGTATTTGCACAGTCCCTGGGAGTTGAGACAGACTTTTTATGGTGAGATGAGGCAGAGAGGGTGGATTACCAGTCTGGTCAACACACCTGGATCAGAGAAATTTAAATTAGCATTGACAGAGGCAGGTACAATAAAGTTCCCAAAGGTCTGCACCATCCTGGGTGTTGTGGATGACCTCCCTAGACATTTCCTAAGAGATGGTTTACTTAATAATTAGATTAAGAAGTTGAGGTTTGTCTAAATTAGACCCACATTAAAAAGTGGCTATTTTGCTCTAATGCTTGTTAACTCATGCATTGTTCACTATGAAAACAAGGAGGCTTAAATGAATCAACTGACTAATTAAAAACAATGAAACAATCAAAGTAATAAGAACAATCACAAAAGCTAACACACAGAGTGCTTACCTTTTGCCAGTTATTATGCATTTTAATATAAGAATAAATTACATTCTTTTCACAATCCATCAAGTAGGTGCTATTATTATAAATGCCATTTTGCAGAAGAAGTAACTGAGGCATAGGAAGTTAAGTAATTCACCCAATTATTAGTATGCTGGGGAGCTGGAGTATAAAGCTAGACTATTTGATTCCAGAACCTAATCTCTCTTTTCACCAAACTGCTGTTGTGACTCTTGAGAGTGGTTCAGCAGGGTGATACCATTTCACAGACACTCTTCAGTGCCGCCCTCGAGAATGTCATGCAACTACTGGAATGGGAAGAAACGGGAGTGAAGATAGACAGTCGGCAACAATACCACCTCTGCTTTGCTGATGACATCATTCTAATAACACCAAACATTAGCCAAGTGGCACAAATACTGGCTGACTTTGACCGTGAGTGCGGAAAGGTCGGACTACAGCTGAATCTCAGAAAGACAATGTTCATGAGAAAAGGACTCGTTCCTGACGTTCCATTCGCTCTCAACAGAATGTAAATCTCCTAATGCAACAGTTACGTGTACCTAGGTTGAGAAGTCAACATGATGAATTACCTGGCACCTGAGTTGCACAAGAGAAAGAGATCAGCTTGGAATGCCTTCAAGAGCTTCTAAGAAATAGCTAAGAGGATGATGAACCTCCAGCTCCAGGCACATCTCTTTGATTCCACCATTCTTCCTGCATTAACTTGGGCCCTACGAAAACAGGATGAGAATGTTATTCGGGTCTCCCAAAGAGGAATTGAAAGAGCTATGGTTGGAGTATCACACTTTACTCAAGTGAAAGAAAGAATTCATCGACGATTGATAATCAGGGATGCTGTTTCATTTGCCAATGCGTCAAAAGTCAGATGAGCTGGAAATGTAATGGGATTTGGGGACAACCACTGGACTAGAGCCATTACAGACTGGATTCCACGGGATGTCAAAAGATCGCATGGCTGCCCACCTATGAGATGGTCAGACTTCTTCGTCAAGACCCTGAGTGATCGATTTGAGGCTCTTTGTGTTCCTGGAGCAAGCAGATGCGATTGGGCTACACTAGTACATGACAGGGATGAATGGAGAAGTTACTGGAGCCCACTTAAGCAAGTCAATGAGTAACAGGATGTTAAGTGATCAAGTGAGAAACCGAGCAAAGAAAGTACTATTCATATTGTTCTTATATCCGTTATCTGAAAGAATCTGAGCTATATTGCATCATACACTTTGGAAAATATCATCAATAGTCTAGCAGGGAACTGAGCCAAAGCTCACAGCAGCACTCAAAAAGTTGGAGAAGGGAGAACAACAGAGTCATGATATGTGTAGAAGAAAGCTTGACTATTTAGGTGAAGGGTGAAGGTTGGATCACTAGAGCAGTGGTGTGAGAGGAAATAATGCCTATTTCAGTGGGCAATTGATAGAAGGGAGACACTACACGATAAAGTAAATCGATGAAGTAAATTGGTGAAGAACGAAATGACAGTGATACAGTGATTATGGAAGGTGCATACAAATATTGGTTACTGGCCAGGCACTGTGCTAGGCATTTAGCAAATATTACCTTGTTTAATTCAGTGTTTCGGTGAGTGCATATGAATTAAATTCTTATTGGCATATAAATAGAATTAGTGATCATTTGTAGTTTTAAGTAATTCTAGTTGGATCAAATAATTCTAATTAGATAAAATGATTTACTCTAAAGTGCTTTATAACTACAAATTCTTAACAAACACCAGAATCTTTGACAAGGCAAGGACAGTATCAATGAACTAATAGAGGCTTCTGCATATGAGAAAATTTATCAGCCTTAATAAACAAAAACGGCCAGGTCAGGCATAATTATATTTATAATCTCTGTCAATCCTGTAATTGTCAAAATAAAGGCAACTATATAGTTTTTGCATCTATCAATCCAGTCACATAGTAGACTGCGGGTACATGAAAGCTGCTGCGTTAATCTTCCCTAGTTCAGAAGGAAAGTTAGGAGAATTTATATAATGTGTTGGGGGCCCAAGAGATAGTATAAACAGGTAGGGTGCTTGCCTTGCATAAGTCTCTGACCCAGGTTCAGTTTCTAACACCACATATAGTCTCCTACCAATAGCAATCCCTGAGCACAGAGTCAGGAGTGAAACTTGAGCACAAAACCAATAAACAAGGTTTCGGAAGGCACAGAAATAATAAATAGTAGAGTCAGGATTTTAATCCAGATCTCTGTAGGATAACATTGGTTTGTCCTTTCTGCCTTGCCACGGGGAGTTTAGGTTTATTGGGTTACTCCCATCACAGTGCTCCCATTCCTCCGTGTTTATTAGTAATATCATTCTTTGTGCTCTGTTAACTGTAAATATTGCTTTTCTCTACCCCTTAAGTCCTTTGCATAGTTAATTCAGAGCAATGTACTTTTTAAAAAAATTTTTATTAGTGAGACACCATGAGGTACAGTTGTAGAATTACAATTTTTTGTGCTTGGGTTTCAATTATACAATGATCAAATACCCATCCCTCCACCAGTGCCCTTTTCCCACCACTACGGATCCCCGTATCCCTCCCACCCCCGACTTCCCCCCTCATCCCACCCTGCCTCTGTGGCAGGGCATTCCCCTTTCTCCTTTTGGGTGTTGTGGTTTGCAAAAGAGGCATTGAGTGGCAATCATGTTTGGTCTATATTCTACTTTCAGCATGCTTCCTGGGAGGATCCTCCCAACACCCTTTATTTGGTGCTTCCTTCTCTATCTGAGCTGCCTTTTCCTCTAGCATGTGTGGCTGGCCTCCAAGCCATGAAGCAAAATTCCTGGTATTAATCTCGGCCATTCTTGGGTGCAATGTACTTTTTGTATGGACACAGAAAGACGGTTAATGCTATGCTTTTTTAACTTGAGAGTTAATTGACTCCTAACGATTTTCACCCCTGGGCATCTGTTTTCTTGATGCAAGCCTCAGTTGCTCTTACTTCCTAGCACCCTAAAAGCAGGGTCCCGATGAGGGACTGGATGGACCCAGGGCAAGCTGTGAGCTACTCTGGAATCAAAATGGTCAAAGTGCCACAATACTTAATTCTAATTTAAGAGCATGGAAAAATTCTGTCATGATCCAAAAAGTAAAAACTAGATTAGGACCCTGCTAGAGTTAGGAATGATTACTCCTACCTGAGCACTGTAATTTGAGTCTGTAGTGAGATATTCCAGGAGAGTCACCCTATAAGCTCAATGTGTCTTTTACTGTGTCCATACAAAATAATTAATATTAAGAAGTAAAATTAAGATAGTTAACTTATCTGACTAAGGGGAGGAGAAACCCCTCTAGGTGGTATTTCTGCCCTTGAGCCTGATGGGTCATCAGGATGGGCCTTTGATATGTTGATTGTCTACCCCCAATGCAGAGAGTTAAGGAAAGATGAGAGAGAGACCAGGGAAGCAAGACAGAGGAGCATGGAGAGACTAGCAAGGGGGACAGAGGGAGAAATATAGGGGAAAAATGCAGAAGGGCACGTGGAGATAAGACTGCCAGAGGAGGCGTTGAGAGATGCGCAGGAGAGACAGGAGGAAACGGGCGGGGAAGCCTCATTTCCTCCTTCTTCTGCCTAAGGCATGTGCTACCCTGGGTGGAGGAGAGGCTCAAGTCCATGGAATCTGGGCGGCCAGAGGAAGAGCCACTGGGGCTTTCCCTAGCTGCCCAGATTACACAGCTCTCCACCTGTTTCTATACAGCTTTCAACCTTGAAAAGGGTGTTTAAATGTTTACATGGATGAAAAGTCAACAGCAGAGAAATATTTTATGGCATATGAAAATCACGGAGTTCAAATTTCAGAATCCACAGTAATATTTTATGGGCAAACAGCCATGCCTTCTCTCACATATGTCCTTGGCTGTGCTCCTACTATCAGGCAGAGCTGGGTGGCTGAGGCAGAACCCCAGATATTTAATTACTGCACCTTTACAAAGAAAGAAACTTCCCAAATCCTGGTGGATCCAGATTGGCTGTGACTTGGTCAAATAGTCCAGCATTCTAGGGAAATGGTTGAATTGCCATAAGGGTACACTGAAGCACTGTCTGCTTGGCTCACATAGGAGAGTTTTAAAGGTACCAGATGGGAACAAAATCCATTCTGTCAGCTGAACAAAAACCCAATCTTCCTCTCCTTCATGTTCAGAAAGATGTGATTAATTAGAACAGGAAGAGGAAACACAATCTATGTTGCTGGGCTGAGCTGACTTGGCACTTTGGCTGTTGTGATTTCAGTTTCTCCTGATGACTGGCAGGCTCCGGAGTAGACAGTCCAGCTTCATGGAGAGTGAGGAGCTGGAGGATGAAGAATAGCACCTGAGTTTGGACCTGAGAATGGGATTGGGCTGTATTTTAGCCTGCTAACCTGCAGCCTTGGGCAAGGGAGCTAACCTGCAGTGTCTGCAGGTCTGAAACGGGAATTGTTGTAGCTCCGGTAATTTGAAGGATTAATTGATTAGCTAAGAAAATATTTATGAAAGGCTTTATCGTTTTTTTTTTGTCAGCAATTGGCTCAGTGAACAGTCAGTAAATATTAGTCATTTATTATTAGTTTCTTTGTTCCTGCCAATTTGTCAGCAAGAAAGAAGCTAAGTCTTTGATCCTAGTTAAAAATAATGCCCTGAGGGAAGCATTCAAGGGGGAAGGGGGGAGTGTGGGGTAGAGGACGAGGAGGAGGAGGTGGAGGAAGAGGAGGTGGAGGAAGAGGAAGAGGAGGAGGAGGAGGAGGAGGAAGAGGAGGAGGAGGAAGAGGAGGAGGAGGAGGAGGAGGAGGGGGAGGAGGAGGAGGAGGAGGAGGAGGAGGAGGAGGAGGAGGAGGAGGTAGTAGTGAAACTGGTAAAGCATTATGGAACCTTACCAGCAACAATAATGTAAACCACAGGGAAAAATCATAAAAAAAAAAAATGCCCCTCCTTGAGGCACATTGGTGGATGGGGGACAAAGAGATGGAGGGAAGTGGACAATGGTGAAGGGATCAATGTGGAAGCATTGTATGCCTGAAATCCAATTATGTATAACAGTAATTTCATGGTGACTAAATAATAACTTAAAAAAAATAATGTGTGGGGGGAGGGGCTGGGAAGATAGTACAATGAGTAGAGCATGGCCAATCTGGGTTTTATCCTCAGCACCCCATAGGGTCCCCCAAGTCCGGTCAGAAGTAATTTATGAGCACAGAGCCAGGAATAAACATTGAGAACTTCCAGGTGTGGTCCCAAACCAAAACAAAAAAAAAAATCCTGTGGGCTTGAGTTTGCTGTGCCTAGCATTTCAAAAAAAATTATTTTTAAAATCACCATAATTTACAAAGCTGTTTATAATACAGTTGCTTCAAACAAAGAGTGTTCCAACACCACCATTGTGACCGTCCCTCCACCAATGTCCCCAGTTTCTTTGTTCTTGCCAATTTGTCAGCAAGAAAGGAGCACATAACACAGTTACTGCACATTGCTTGCTTCAACAAAACTTAAAGAAGTGGCAAATAGAATGATCAGAAGATAAATCAGTAAAAGCCAATTTGTGATGGCTTTATGTGCTTAGTCTTCCAACAGGTCTACTACCTGCTACAAAGTGTTTGTTAGCCCTTAGGTGAACAGAGGAAACAAGAAATGGTGGGATGAGACTGGAGAGATAGTACCGTGGGTCAGATGTTTGCCTTGCACATGGCTCACTTGGCTTCAATCCCTGGCATTACATACTGTTCACTGAGCACTGTTAGGAGTGATTCCTGAGCATAGAGCCAGGAGTAAGCCTGCACAGCTGAGGACATCCAAAAAATGAAAAAAAAATACAGAAAAGAAAAAAGAAAAAGAATGTGTACCAGTTTTAGAAGACACTTTTGGATCTGTCAAGTTTTCCTCATCGCAAGTCTTCAATAATAACTGGTGACAGGATATTTTAAATTAGGACTGCCAGGAAACATCTGGAAATATATCTGTATTTCTGACTTGAAGTTCATCTTCTCCTTCTAGCTGATGGGATTTTCCTATACCTTTCAGAGCATCAATAAGCCCACATGTTATTCAAGTTCTAAGACCTAAAGCAAGTTTGACCCCCTCCACAAAATGCCTACAGTGCTTCGCAGAGGACCTGCATTCACACCACTTCCTTTAGTCTTCTTAAAGATCACCAACCTGTAGCTCTTGTTTGCTGTTTACCTGACCTCAGACACCAGGCTGTCTGCTGAGAATGGAACTCACCTGTCTGCAACTTGCTCACATGAGATGCAAAAGCAGTGAGCACACTACATTGTGGTATCTGTACAAAGGAGAAATCAAATCTACCTGGAGCAATGAGGACAACACTGACTTTGGAGGTCCTCCTTAAACTTCATATCTTTGCTCTTAAAGAACAAGCAGGACTTCAGACCAGAGCAAGAGAAGAAAATCCATGTAGCAAGCAGCACCACTCACAGTTTGCACTTATTCTCACTTATGTGTCAGGTCACTCACTGCATAGTTTTTCTGCTGTTTTAAAGTTGTGTGATATATATATATATATACATATATATATATATAGACACATATATACGTATCTATCTATCTATCCATATCTATCTATCTATCTATCTATCTATCTATCTATCTATCTATGCTTCTCCATTTCCTGCTCCTGCAAACACCGAGTTAAATTCTAGGCACTCAGATAGATAGGAGCAAAGAAGATTGGTGCAAACACAGGGAGAGTCTTAATTAAATCTTCACAGGAAGATTTAATTGAGGACCTGAATTTTAAATCATACAGATGATCATTTTTAGAATGTGAACTTCACATCATACTTGGACTATAAAGAAAACCTTCCAAGGAGACAAAATTGAACATTAATTGGAACATTTATTCTAATGAGGGTCAAACTGTGATTAGCGGCTTGTCACCTCTGTACTTTTTGCTCTATTCAATGACCCTCTGTGAGTCCCCAGGGCTTGCTTCTCAAGCTCTCAGGAAAATATGAATTATTTTGGGTGTAATTGGACCAGGACCTTGACATAGTCACTTTCTGAATCCATTGTTTGCCACTTAATTGCTCTGTGACCTTGGGTAACTTAGTTTGACTTCTTGGGTCTTACTTCCTACTTGATTGAGATAAGTATACTTTGTCAAGATCAAATAGGATTGAGTGTTTAGAACATAACAGATCCTCAATAATGTAAATTTCCTTCTTCCTCCTTCTTCGTTCAGCCCATTTCCTCTTTCCTTGGAATATTTTGAGAGAATTTGGGAGAAGAGAGAACCCAGAACAGTGATATTCAACTGCCAGTCCAAAGGTGTGTGAAGACCAAAGGCCATGGGTCTACTGCCTTGGTTCTAACTGCCCATCCATGGGTGGCTGTGCAGGACACATAGCAGCCTGCAGGTGTAAAGGTAGAAGAATGCAGGTTGAGAATTTAGAGAAGGAAGAGTCTTGAGAAGCTTATAGAAACCTGGAGAAAGGTTGATGAATCATCTTAGAGGACTGTTAAAACCCTTTCCTGTATTTCATGCACTTTATCACCATACTTCCTCCCACACTGCCTCAAAGATTTCAGGAAAGCTATTGTTAGATGCCTTTTCAGGTAGCATACCAGGCTTGAAGTTGATGACAGGGACAGCAGCTTTATTGGAGTTGCATACATCACAAAGCAATTTGTCTGAAAGAAGAGAAGATTCCAGGGCCCAGGTACCTGCTTTCTTAAGAGTTGTACCTGGAAGAATAATTAGACTTAAAACTACTATAGGACTGAGCTTAGGGCATTTTTCTCAGCAAACCAAGCAGTGTTGTTAGAAAGAGGCCATTACCCCATTACTAGAGTGGATGTTATAAATATCTTTAATTCAGTTGTTGGATTCAGGTACTGGGGGATAAGAGACAAATGGAGCCAAGCTATACACATCACCACCCCCATCTGTGTCTGTACATCTCTAATTCGTTAGAGTTTTTTTCTCTGTTAACCAGCTCACTTTCAGGAAAGAGATTGCCTACAATTCAGTTAGCCTTCTTGTGTGTTCCCCCAACTTAGCCTACAAAACCCAAAAATCTCTTCACTAGAGACAAACGTAACTAACTAGCTAGGTTCACTGTATCACTGTATCACTGTCATCCCATTGATCTTTGAATTACTAGCTAAGTGATTAGGCTTAATAAAACTGCTTGTTTCTTTACCAAGGAAATGGCGTGTCGGATTTCGGAAGGGAGAACATTGGGAACGACATATCCATCCTGTGGAATTTGGTATGTCAGCAAGTGGACATGGCTATCGAAGAGATTTGAGTAGAAGTCATGGATAATCTTCTCCATTGCCGTTCTGGAGGATGTGATGGATCCATCAGGACATCGGAGAGCAATCATCTTGGTCTTGTAGTTGGCGAAGGACAGGCAGGCGTTACGAATACTCTTCCTGGCTTCTGCCACATCTACCAGTACTTCTGCTCTTCTCTCTTTGAGGTCTTCCTTGATCGCATCTCTGCACTGCTTTGCGAGCTCGGACATTAGCTTGCGGTTACCTGAGGCATGCGCCAAACCACGCTGGCAAATTAGCTCAAGAGTTTTCGAAGATAGGCAATTTTTTGTGGCTATCTCTCTCTTGGCATTCCTTGCACATTCATGGAGGTGCTGAACCAGTCGATCGTATTCCTCGTCAATGTTGTCAACAATGGCATCTTCCCATGTTGCTGCAATAGTGCCAAAGAGCTCCCAGTTGGTGGTCGTTCTGGGAGTTCTCTTTTTGAACTTTGCAGCCCTTTCTCCCCGCTCTGTGAAGTAGAATTTTGCACGAAGGAGACGGTGGTCCGATCCCATTCGAAATTTTGGGACAACAGCGACATCGGTCAGGCAAAACTGTCGATTGAATATGATGTGGTCTATTTTGTTGTGGAATCGTCCACCGGGAGACTCCCATGTCCATCGTTTAGATTCTGCCTTCTGGAACTGTGAGTTACCATGGATGGTCTTGGTCAACATGATGAACTCAGACGGTCTCTCACCTGTTCGTTCCATTCTAGGCCATGGGTCCCGATGTGAAGTTCTTCAGCAGATCTTCTCGGTCCCATCTTGGCATTAAAATCACCCACAATGATCTTGTAGAAGGTGTGGTCTTCTTTATAGAACTTCTCTAGCTCCATGTAGAACTTCTCGATTTCTCTTTCATCATAATGAGATGTTGGTGCATAGACAACGAAGATAGAAACTGCAGGCAGTGAGCCACATCTATTCAAATGTAAACGTCCGATTCGGGTTGTTAGGCATTCGAATGAATCAATGCTCTTGGCCAAGTTTGTGTTGACAAGGACACCGACGCCTCTGACACCTCGTCAATAAAGAAACAAACAGCACCCGGCCCAGACAAGGTCAGATATGAACACCTGAAGAACCTGCCGTCAGTACTCATCAATACACTGGCTGGGCTCTTCACTCGCTACCTGTCTGAATGCAAGGTTCCATCCCAATGGAAAACCAGTAGGACCGTACTACTGTTCAAGAAGGGAGACGTCCATGACATTGGCAACTATCGCCCGATCTGTCTATTGTCTGTCGTCTAGAAGTTGTTCACTCGAGTCATCCTAAATAGGATTGGCAGAACACTAGATGAAGGACAACCATGCGAGCAAGCCGGGTTCCACAAAGGATTCAGCACCATTGACCATATCCACATGATAACCAAGCTCATTGAGGTTTCTCGGGAGTTCAAGATGCCGCTCTGTTTAACGTTCATTGATTTAAAGAAGGCCTTTGATTCTGTTGAGACGGAAGCGGTCATTGAAGTCCTAGCCAAACAGGGCATTCAAGCCCAATACATCAGGATCCTCCGTGAGCTGTATTGCGGATTCACTACCAGGATCTCACCATTCTACAAAGAAGTGATCATTGATGTCAAGAGAGGGGTGCGGCAGGGTGATACCATTTCACCGAAACTCTTCAGTGCCACCCTCGAGAATATCATGCGACAACTGGAATGGGAAGAAATGGGAGTGAAGATAGATGGTCGGCAACTACACCACCTCTGCTTTGCTGATGACATTGTTTTAATAACACCAAACATCAGCCAAGCGGCACAAATGCTGGCCGACTTTGACCGTGAGCATGGAAAGGTAGGACTACAGCAGAATCTTATGAAGACAATGTTTATGAGAAACAGCCTCGTTCCTGATGCCCCATTCGCTCTCAACGGAACGACTATCTCCGAATGCAACAGCTATGTGTACCTAGGTCGAGAGGTCAACATGACAAATGACCTGGCACCCGAGCTGCGCAGGAGGAAGAGAGCGGCTTTGAACGCCTTCAAGAACATCGAAGAAATAGCTAAGAGGACGAAGAACCTCCAGCTCCGGGCACATCTCTTTGATTCCACTGTTCTTCCTGCATTAACATATGCCTCAGAGACCTGGGCCCTATGCAAACAAGATGAGAACGCTATTCAGGTCTCCCAAAGAAGAATAGAAAGAGCTATGCTTGGAATATCATGTTTCACTCAAATGAGAGAAAGAATCTGGAATTCTGACATCCGTCGATGATCAAGAATCAGGGACGCTGTCTCATTTGCCATGGTGTCAAAAATAAGATGGGCTGGTCACGTAATGAGATTTAAAGACGACGGCTGGACTAGAGCTGTTACTGACTGGATTCCAAGGGATGTCCAAAGACCGCGTGGCTGCCCACCTACCAGATGGTCAGACTTCTTCATCAAGATCATGAACGATCGGTTTGAGGCTCTTCATGTTCCCAGAGCGAACAGATGCCATTGGGCTACACTAGCACGCGACAGGGACAAATGGAGACGTTACTGGCGCCCGCTCGAGCAAATCGACGACTAACGGGAAGTTAAGTGATTAAGTGATTAAGTTAAAACTGCTTGTTATCTCAACATGATTTTGTCTTCCTTCCTTCCTTCCTTCCTTCCTTCCTTCCTTCCTTCCTTCCTTCCTTCCTTCCTTCTTTCCTTCCTTTCTCTCTCTTCCTTCTTTCCTTCCTTCTTTCCTTCCTTTCTCCCCCCCTTCCTCCCCTTCCTTCCTTCCTTCCTTCCTTCCTTCTTTCCTTCCTTTCTCTCTTCCTTCCTTCCTTCCTTCCTTCTTTCCTTCCTTCTTTCCTTCCTTCCTCCCTCCCTTCCTCCCCTTCCTTCCTTCCTTCCTTCCTTCCTTCCTTCCTTCCTTCATTCCTCCCTCCCTCCCTCCTTCCCCCTCCCTCCCTCCCTCCCTCCCTTCCTTCCTTCCTTCCTTCCTTCCTTCCTTCCTTCCTTCCTTCCTTCCTTCCTTCCCTTTTTTCCTCTCTTGTTGCTGGATTATACTCACTGGTGCTCATGGAATCATGAGGTTCTGGGGATCAAACTTAGAGACTTGCATAAGCAAAGAATGAATCTCCCACTTAAGTTATGTCCCAAAACCTTCAGCAAAATTTTAATTCTGATGGGGGTCTCAAAGCTTGGTTCAGAGTCATATTCTAATGGAGGAATTCCAGGCAGTGTGCATCACAGAGAGCAACAGAACAGACAGCTGGCAGCTTGCCCCAGGTCACCCAGCAAGGGGCTAGTAGAGTTGTGAATAAAACTTCAGCTTCTCTGACACCCAGTACCATACTCTTGCCCCTGCCTGAGCCTCTTCCCATTGAGTTCTTTCTGCCCTATTTTCCAGCTGTGTTAGGGACTGTGGCCTTATCATGAAGCAGCAATGTTGTGAGACTAAAGAGTCCTCCCCCAGTGCTGCAGCTCTGAGAGTGCTTGATCAATGGATGCTATGCAAATGCCTAGAGCAATAGCATTTCCTTCCAATACTGAGCTAACCTAGTGTGTGCTGGGATTATGACAGTTTTATTTTTCCTAGTTTGTCAGACCGAAATCAGGGTCTGACTGATGCCTATATAAAAGGTACATGACTGGCAGAGGCCCAACTCCTTTCTTTATGAATTAGAGACCCTTGCTCTATGAACTGGCACGAGCCTCGGCTCTCACACATCCATAATGTTCTCTGGCTGAGAGCTTTGCTAAGCAGAACAAGGCAGTAAACAGCCATGAAGAGCCTCATTTGCAGTGCCACTCCCGTAGAGAGCTGAGAGGCTGACTCCCTGTCCTCCATCCCGCTAACCCTTATTCCACCTGCAGCCTCGGTGAAGAGATCCAGAAAACCGACTGTCTGTCACACTTCTGTGTGGAGTTGTTCAATGAAAGCAGCATTCTTCACTCTCTAAAACTGCAATTAATTATCAGTATGAACTCTTACTCTGCTGGATGTCAAAACTTAATTGCAGTCAATTAAGTGTTTATTATTCTGTCTCTGCAGTTCTCTTGATCTAGAAAGCTGAGGCAGTATGAAGTTGAGTCTGTGTGTGTGTGGGGAGGGGCGGGCGGGTGGTGAGGCATGCCTGGTCCTTGGTGTCATTCTTTATCTTAATTGGATTCTGTTGAGAGGTCCCTGATCCCACCTTGCCTTTGGTTGTCATCAGATCAATGTTGTCTCTCTCTTGTTCCCTTAGGACGGCAGCTTTGCTCTGCCACAAAAACACACTGGTTGTTCAGACTGCAACTTCTGCTTCTGCCCCAGTGAGGGAGGCTACACAGATCATGTGTGGGCATTTCAGGTTCTCTGCCAAAAGGGGCACATGCGTTTCATCTCATTTTCAGCGCTGGGTCCAGGGGAAACCCAGTGCTTCATTCACTTCCTAGACTGTCACTTTAGTAAGCAGGTAGAACAAGTCATAGATCTTATTCATTAATTTCTAAACAGTAGCCCTTTTCCTTGATCCATCCCTAGACAAAACCAATAATCTTTGATTTTGTCTAGGGGTGGATCAGGGCTCAAGGTCTCATTCTCAGTAATGCCTTATTGACTAAGGTCTGATATCCACACATCCTATCTTTGCCCTTTCCCATTTGGGTACCAGGTAATCTGACTTTTTTTTTTAATACTTTCTTCCAAATCACTTGAATCTCAAAAGGCAAGAAGTAGATTACTCTGTTTCCATGTTTTTTGAATAAGCTCTCATTGAAGAAGTGATATGGTTGTTGAAATGAAGGATTATGTGATAACAGAAATGCTAAAGAGAAAAGGGGCAAACAACCTTAGCAAGGAAGCAAAAATATAACCATGCTATGTTGGAATTTTTTTTAAAATAACATTGTGCTGTTTTTGATTTTTGAATCTTATCACTTGCAGTCTTTCTCAGCCAGAATGCTAGAGAAAAACTGAACCTTATGGAAAATGATCAGAGTGTTCATTTTCTCAATTTTCCTAAGATTGACACCTTCACAAAGGTGCCAGAGACAATTCTCGAGGGTAATTCTAAATGCATAGGTGAGAAATAATTCATTGCATCAATAGATTTTTTTGGGAAGTAATTTTCAAAGTGTCATCTGCAGTCTACTGAAGCTCAATAAGACCCTCATTTTATCAGATAAAAATATTTTTATAATAATATTAAAACTATTTCCTTTTTTACTATTATTTTCTCATGAGCATACTCTGATCTTCAAAAATCTGCATTGTGCAAGCAACAACATCTGTATACATGAAGAATCTGAGCTAAAAATATTTTATATATTGGAATTATCAGATATAAAGTGTTAAATAACACTTAAAATATATTAGAAGAATAAAGCAGGGAGAAAGTGGCCTTTATGAGATTACAGAGTGACTTTAGTTGACCAGATCATTAAAACAAGAAGACAATAGATGTTTTAGAAATAAAGGTACTGATATGTAATAATTAAAATTAGAACCTCAATAAACATATAAAATAAAAGGTGAAGATCCAGGGAAAGAGACTTGGTAAACTTAAACCTAGGTCTAAAGAAATGCCAAAAGTATTAGGGAAATACAAAGAAGTAGATAAAAGGTAAGTTAAAAGACATTGTTAATAAAATATCCAGAGCTGTTTTGTAGATTATTTAGGATTTTCTAAGTACAGTATCATGTCATCTGAAAACAGTGATAGTGTGACCTCTTCCTTTATATCTGGATGCCCTTGATATATTTTTCTTGCCTAACTGCTATGGCAAAAACTTCCACTACTATCATGAATCAAAGTGGTGGGAGTGAGCAACCTTGTCTTATCCCCAATCATAGAGAAAAGGCTCAAGAATCTACAAAAAATCTCCAAGAAGCAATAGGATTGTACAGCCAAATAGCAGTTTACAAAATCAAAGGCCCAAACTCCCTGGCTTTCCTATGCACAAATAATGAAAGAGAAGACAGAGATAGAAAAACAATTCATGCCTCAGAAAATCAAGTACTTCGGAAACAGCTTAACTAAAGAGGTGAAGGACCCTGTGCAAAGAAAACTACAAACACTACTTCAGGAAATAAAAGAGGACATGAGGAAATGGAGACACATTCTCTGCTCATGGATTAGAAGGATTAACACCATCAAAATAGCAGTACTCCCCAAAGCATTATACAGATTCAATGTGGTTCCTATAAAGATACCCAGGACATTTTTCAAAGAAATATACAAAGCATTACTGAAATCCACATTAAACAATAACCCACTACGAATAGCTGACACAATCCTTGGGAAAAAAGAAGATGGGAGGCGTCATCTTCCCCAATTTCAAACTGTACTACTAAAACAGTGTTAATTAAAAGAGTATGGTATTGGAATAAAGACAGACCTGCAAACCAATGATTTTTCTGCTAAAAGTCAGATCATAATGGATTTAAGACCTCAATATCAGACCTGAATCCATAAGGTATGTGGAGAAAAATACAGACCAAACCCTTGATAATATTGAAGCTAAACACAACTTTAAAAAAAAATAATGTAGGAGTTCTGCTATTTGTTCAGTCATTGATTAAGCTGATTTAATTGGGCATGAACTCCACATTACATTTTTTTTAAATTGTATCACCATGAGATAGAGTTACAAAGCTTTCATGTTTGAGATTCAGCCATACAATGATGGAATACCCGTCCCTCCACCAGTGCACATTTTCCACCACCCACATCCCAGTCCTCACCCTGCCTCTATGGCACACAATTTACCCAATACTCTCTCTCTAATTTCGGGCATTATGTTTTGCTCGAAATTTCCCATCCAGGTGCAGATGCTAGATAATTTTATTTCCATTGCTTATTTTGAATAACATGAGAGCCCGCCTGGCCACAATTGTAAATGTAAATTTCTAGATTGTAAATTGGTTAGGTTCCGGAGACATCTCTGTATGACACTAATCCATTTTGGAATTCAATTGGAAGTTTCTGGGCCAGGGCTGTTGGTGTGCTAAGATGGCACCTAGAGGCAAATTGTGGGCATGAAAGCCAGTCTGCTGGGTGGGTGGGGAACCAGGGGAGAAATAGCACAGGTCCTCTGCTGCCATGAGGTCTGGAGATTCAGTCCTGGAACCTGCATGCCTGGACCTTGCTTGTGGAAGTTCTTTGTCACTGGAATTCCATCTGGAGTAGGTGAGGAGACTGCATCTGCTCCATCTGAGGTACCCCAGAGAAATTTGCTCCATATAGGGTCTGGAGAGATCTCTAGTGCTCTGGTGTTTTCCAGGACTTGCTGCTGTGTCTCTGGGTCAGGACTGTTGGTGTGCTAAGATCTACATTACAAAATTTTCAACAGGTTATATATTGGTGAGGTCCATCCTGAGATCATGGCATCAGGCTTGGGGTATGGCGGTGATTTTGGATTGTGGAAGCAAGTGGCTGCCAGGGGTCTGCTTGGGCAGGCACAGGCCAACTTGCCCCCATCCAGTTTACCTCGGTTTTTTCAGCTATGCACCGGTCCCAACTTTTGTGAAGCTTTTGATCTCTTTTGAGATTTATTTAGGGGTTTCTTTTTTTTTTTAAATTTTCAAAATATATATTTTATTTATTTATTTTTAATTAATTAATTTATTTATTGAATCACTGTGGGAAAGGTTACAAAGCTTTCAGGTTTAGGTCTCAGTCATGCAAATATCAAACACATTTCCCTTTACCAACACTTATTCTTTACCATGAAGAACCCCAATAAAACCCCACCCCCCACCCCTCCCAGTCCCTGTGAGGCAGATGAATTCTAGTCAACACTCTATCTGCTTTGATCAGATTCATTGTTTCAATAAAAGATTCACCACTATTATTTAGAGTTTACCCCCCCCCAAAATCAGACATGCTGAAAAAGCATTGTGAAGTGATTTGCTTTCTACAGCTGGGTTCAAGAATTAAATATTGGTTTTGGATTTCTGCTATTTTACCTATTGACCCTGGAAGTATTTCTACTGAAAGTCAGATAGTTAAGAAATTGGTTTCTGTGTTCTGGAGTCGTGGCCGTGCTGGAGAGCCGCTCGTGGGGGGCAACTGGTGGCCTCGGCAGGGCGCGAAGGGCGGACCGAAACGCCCCTATTTAGGGGTTTCTGAAGCAAGGCCAGCAGTAAAGTTTAGAGGGTGGCGCTGGAGTTGGTTCGTGCGGGTGACTTCCAGTGCTTCCATGTGCATTGGGAAGTATGCAGAAATAGCCAACCCTAACTCAGAGAAAGCCTGGAGATTTTACTCACAAAACCTGCATACCAGAATTTTCAGTAATTTATATCTTGGTAAGGTCCGTCCTGAGACAGTGGAGTCTGGACAGTGATATGGCAGCAATTTTGGATTGTGGAAGGAAGCGGCTGCTGGGGTCTCTGTTTGGGTGGGCCACCAGGCCAACCTGCCCCCTTCGTTTACCCCAGTCTGTTCATCCATGTGCAGGTCATAGCTTAACTGTGGCTTTTGACCTCTTTCAAGACTTATCTATTGATCTCTGAAATAAGGCCAATAAATGATGAGCTTGTATAGCTGAGATGGAGATCGTTTGTGGGTGTGGCTCCCATATACCTAACTTTTGGCTGTTTAATTTCTTGGTAAACTTGGTCCCTAGTTGTTGGGGTTTGGCCATAGGCACAGTGGCAATTTTGGCGTATCAAGAAGCCTGAAGGCACCATCAGGCTGCTGATGCCTCGCCCTGCAGGTACAGGATGACCTGCTGGCAGCATGATATCCCCTAAATTTCATCTTTAAAGATAAAATACCACTGACCAAGCAAATTAAAGTAAAGGTAAAAAATAGGACTACATTAAGCTAAGAAGCTTCTGCACCTCAAAAGAAACAGTGATCAAAATAGAGAGACAGCCCATGGAATAGGAAAAAATATTTACCCAACATGCATAAGGTAAGGGGTTAATATCCCTTATTATAAGGGATATTACAAGAAACTGGTAAAACTTTGTAAGAAAAAAACTTCCAACCCATCAAAAAATGGGGGAAATAAATCAACAAAAACTTTCTCAAAGAAGAGATTTGGATGGCCAAAAATCAAATAAAAATGCTCTACATCACTAATCATCAAGGAGATGCAAATAAAAACAATAATAAGAGACATAATATTACACCACAGAGACTTGTACACATCCAAAACTATAAGAACAACCAGTGCTGGTGTATATGTGGGGATAAAGGGACTCTCTTTCATTGTTGGTGGAAATGCTGGTCCAGCCTTTTTGGAAATCAATATGGACATTCCTCAAATAGCTAGAAATTGAGTTTCCATATCACCCAGCAACACCACTTATAAGAATATACCACTGGACTAAAAAAACATATGGCATAAATGACATTTGTACTTTGTATGTTCATTGTACTGTTCACAATAGCTAGAAACTGGAAGCAACCTGAGTGCTGAAAAACAGATGACTGGTTAACGAAACTATGGTACATCTACATAATGGAATACTATGCAACTCTTAGAAAAAATGAAGTCATGAAATTTACTTATAAATACACATATCATGCTAAGTGAAATAAGTCATAAGGAGAAGGACAGACATGGAATGACTGCACTCAATTGTGCGATATAAACATGCAAACAAAAACATAGTAAGAGACTAATACCCAAAGACCGTAGAAAAAAGGGTCAGGACAAATGATCCACAGTTGAAAGCCTGCCTCAAGAGCTGGGGGAGAGGGAGTTTGGACAGAGAAGGGACCATTATGACAATGATGGTGGGAAGGGATCACAACAGATTGGAGATGTGTGCTGAAAGTGGGCAAACAACCGAACATGATAGTCTCTCAGTATCTGGATTGCAAATGATAATGCCCAAAAGTGGAGAGAAAGCTTGAGAGGGAGAGTGAGAAAGAGTAAGAGAATAATGGGAGAGAGAGAGAAAAGAGAGAAAGTGTGTGTGAGAGAGAGATAAGGGATGGGGATGTGTCAGGAGAGATATGGGGGATATTGGTGGTAGGAAATATACACTGGTGGAGGGATAAGAGTTGGAAAATTGTATGACTGAAACTCAATCAAGAAAGCTTTGTAACTATCTCATGGTGACATGGTGATTCAATAAAAAAGAAAAAATAATATCCAGGGTTGGAGAAAGAGATTAATGTGTTGAGTGCACGCTTTGCATGCAAGAGTCTCTGGTTCTATCTGGCACTGCATGGTACCCTGAATATTGTCAGGAGTATTCCCCTAGTTCCTGAGCATTGCTGGATGTGGCCCCCAAAACACAAATTTTAAAAAATAGTTCAACAAAATCTCATTTAGGTTCCAAAAGATGACAAAACAAAAAGAAAAGAGGCATGGTTATAGTGACTATGATTATTTATAATAAAGATACCAGTTCTCAGATAAAGGAAGCTCAACAAAATACTGGTTGTAAGTATTCCATACTACTTTCAGGCAAAGTCATAGCTTTAAAACAAGGAAATGATTTCACAGAGATAATGGCTGTTCTCGAATAACAAGCCAATGTGATGCTCATCTTAAATAGTAGGTTTTGGGAATCGAAGTTGCTTAATAAATCTCCAAGATTTTCAGACATAAAAATTCCTGGGGAAACTTGAACTTGACTTGAATTTAAAACCAACTTGAGGAAAACCAAACAGGCCACCTAGTTCACTTTGACAAATGAAAGAATATTTGTTGAAACACATGAGGTGGTAGGATTAGGGCTGCCACCTCCCTTTATGATGCTCCCTGCTTCTCTTCTCCTGAGTCCTACCACCATTATCTAGCACACACAGGGCTGTGAGTTCATGAGTGTGTGCATGACCTGTTCAGTGGCCTTGAGCCAAGAGCCTCCTCCCCAGGCCTCCTCAGCAGAGGAACAAAGAGATGGGGGACTCACGGATAGCCAAAATAGTCCTAACATCCAGAGCTGTTAGCACACCTTTAAAACATCTGAGGGGGGTTGTGGTATAGGACTGCACATAGGTGTGATTGATCATTTACAGAGGTAAAACATTTTGGTGGAGGCGATTCTTGTTGGGGGTATTAACTCAAGGAGACACTCTCTCTCCAAGGGGCTATAAGAAGAGATTAACCTGGGGCAACAAGCATATTGCTTTTCTCTTTCCCTTGCTACATATTAAACAATTAAGTTTACTTCTTATTAATACTTAAAGTTATTTGGATAAAAACAGTAAGAGATAAAGATTTCAAACATTAGTTTTGAAATTTTGATGCCAAGGTAACTTCACCACTCGTCCTAGGTCCATCCCAGTCCATGATGGGTGGGACCTCCCTTTGTGGGGTGTTAGGAACTATAGCAACCGAAGCCTGAGTCAAGTAATTATGATGGATGCCCAGAAGTAGATATATTTTATAGTCAATCAACTCCCAAATATTGGGAGCATAGTATTAATGGTCTTTCTGTGTTTAAGCAAAGAACATTGCTCTATAGTAAAATATAAAAAGGTTATAGGGTAAACAGAAGAGCAAGTGAAGTCCAGGGTTACCAGAAAGTTTGACTTATAAGTAACCAACCAACCCTGACTTGAGGAATGTAACAGTGAGAGGTTAAACACAAAGAAAAGGTTAAAGATAAACTTGGGATTAGGGGTGCTCTCAGAGCACAGTAAGTTTATCTGGGAGTATTCACTGATGAAACCTAAAGGACCTTGTATTAATATCCAACACAGGGCAATGTACATGAACTCTTCTCAGGTGAGGAGAAAAAGGATGTACCTGAGATGTAAAATACATTAAAATGTGAAAATCACAATCATACCAGGCAAAAATTAATTAAAAGAAAGATGCTATAGTCCCCTCAACAGTTTAAAGATAAAATCTTCAAAGCTAAAGACATTCCTATAGATAAGGAGAGTCACTAAATATTTATTAAAAGTTAAGTTCACCAGAAAGGAGTAGGTAATAAGTCTAAACTTCTAAGAGCAAGGGAAGAAAAGTATTACAAACACTTCTCAAAAAGCTAGGAATTGATGGTCCATATGATCCAGCAATTCTGTCTTTTGGTATCTACTCTAAGGGCTCAAAAATTTACTCAGAAAATCTATTCATAGATATTTGCATATCTATGTTCACTGCAGCATTATCCACAATAGACAAAATCCGACTGTTTTTAAAAACTGGACTGGACATTGAAACTACGGTACGTATACACAATAAAATACTCAATCATAAGAAAAGACAAATCATTCAGTTTTTTGCTATGTGGATGGATCTAGAGAGCATCATGCAGAGTGAATTCAGTCAGGAGAGATATGGATAGAGAACACTCTTCCTTATATGTGTGCTAGTACAAAAGATAGTGGGCGAATAACAAACAAAAATTGAGAGCTGGTCTTCAATAGGAAACTTTGGGTGGTTAGAGGAAGGGGTATGGGGTATGGATATGTATGTAAGAATTTACAGGGAGGAAGAAAAGATTAGTGGTGTCAAATTCTGCTGACGTGTCAATCAAGATGACAAAGCACTAAACACTGGTTATACTTACCCAAAACATAGACACTAGAGAAAAGTAGAAAGTTGGAGAGAAGAGTCATATGTTTTGCCATCATGTAAACCCTTATTTATGCTGTTTTTTCCTAGAAGGCTTCAGTTTTGCATATAGATGGCATTCATCAAGCTATGTACTGTTTCTATCTTGCTTAATTGATTAATAATTTTTTTGGTATTATTGCAAATTTACTAAGCACTCTCTTTTATTTTTTTAAGTACACTATTTTGATGGAGAATTATATTCTTTAGGGGATGTTCCACATGTTATTTAAATGTTTGACATTTAAGTTGTTTACAATTTTCTACTGTTATAAATAACCCTATGACAAAAATATTTTTGTAAAAGGCTTTATCAGCAGTTTTAGAAGACCTCCTCAGGGTAGCTTATCAAACCTTTACTACTATTTCAAATAAATGAACATTTTAAAGCACTGTTTTAGGTTTTTGGGAGTTATTTCATTAAGCACCACTCTTTAAAAATTCAGTTCTGTTTTCTCTGGATCCTGAGAGCTATCACATTTTCAGATTTTATATTTCAATAATTATTCAATTAAATTTTTGAGGAAATATATGACTGGCATGGAGCTTGTGGGAACATATGAGTAGAATCCAAATATATAATTGTTCATTCATCAATTTATCAAAGTCACCAAAACAGAGGATAGGGCTATGGGCTCAGAAAAGGGAGAGATAATTGTTATGTGAAGGAACAACAAACAGGAGATTATTTAAGCTTTGACCTGAGAGGTGTTCTTTTGTCTAAAGATTCTAGGGTTTCCCCAGGAAATCTCGCATTCTCTAATTTTATTCATGACTATGCAAGAAGATTGGGAGGAGACCCAATATTCCATAGATTATTGCAGGATTTTACAAACCCAAGGGAACCTAAAGGGATAGATGTCTAGAGACCCACTGAGTTTTACTTGTCACCTATTATATTTGTCTACCCTACATAGATTCTGTTTCTGATGACAGCATGATGCCTTTTTGGGGAGGACTAGGGGCTACCCACCTGGTGATGCTCAGGGGTTGCTCCCAGTTCTGTATTCATGAATTACTTCTGGCAGTGCATGGGGACCATATGGGATGCTGGGGATTAAACCCAGGTTAGCTGAATACAAGGTAAGTTCCCTATCTGCTGTACTATCTCTCCAGTCCCTGGTGAGAGCATTTTAAAAATTTAATAATTCTTCCCCACAGCAGGACAATAGTACAGCGGTAGGGCATTTGCCTTACATGCAGCTGACCCGGCCGATCCGAGTTCGAATCCTCCGCTCCTCTCAGAGATCCCTGCAAGCTACCAAGCGTATCTAGTCTGCATGGCAAAGCCTGGAAAACTACCCGTGACATATTCAATATGCCAAACACAGTAATAACAAGTCTCACAATGGAGATGTTACCGGGCCCACTCGAGCAAATCGATGACAACAGGAGAACAGTGCAGTGCTATACAGCAGGACTAAATCCACACGAATTTAGGTGGTATTAACTCCAGTCTCACTGGTGTTAGATGCATAACCAGGACCTGGCCTACAGAGTAATTCATTCCATGGCCATTGTTATTAGCTACGAGCACTACAGATAATATGAGTCTTGTATGGCTGGAGTCTCTTATAGAGATTACCTCTTTCAGATAAAAACACAATCATTAAACACACAATGAGCAAGGAAGAGAAAATAGGGCAAGACCAACACGAGGTGACAAAGACTGCATTTACAGGTGGGTATGAATTTTTTAAAAGATAGAAATCTAAGCACTGCTATGTAACTTGATGGTCATTTAGACCAACCTTCTTAGAAAATCTGTCATCAGAAGATACCTGCACAACCTCAATCCTGAGCAAACAAAGGATAAGTCTCATCTCAGGTTCAAGATTCTAATTATGAGATGCTGCTATGTCAACATACAGTTCTTCCACTATAATAGACATCCATTCTTAAAGCATATTTTCTTGTGAGTTTTGAGAAGCTATAATTTTCCCCAACAATATTTAAGAATTTTTTAGATAGACAGGTGTTCTTTGCCACGCCAAGAGTACAGATGTTCAGGCAGCTTAGGTGAATAAGGGACCACAGAGTGATCTCTTGAATATATTGAAATATATCCAACTTTGAGATTATTTTCTAAGTTAGTCTGTGCAATATCTACTATAATCTGTCCAAGACTCACACCCTGAATGTAGACACTGCCTGTTTCTCTATTTCATACTCAAGTTTTTGCTTCCAAATATTTTTGAATATACCCACATCTTTTGTCATTGGTTAGTTTAGAGACACATGCTCAGCCATTATGTAGAGTCAGAATCATCTGAGGAACGAAAAATAAAGTTCTGATGTCAACTAATCTCCACCAGTGTTTCTGATGTAATCAGTTGGGAAGAGTATTCAGGAAGCTGTGGTATCAAAAGTTTTCCAACTGGGTCTAATATCTAGATAGGCTTAAGGACTACTAGGTTTATCGACTGTAACTCTTGTGACCCTAACCTCTATCTATGGCTGGATCACAGCCTTATGGTTAGGCTCCCCTTCTCCATTTCCTAAATATCATACACCCTGTCTTTTATCTCTCAATTTATCCTAAAGCAGTATCAAAGCCACCTTCTGTAATATCCTATCAACTGTACAACTATTTTATTGAATACTATATAATTCTTTCCATACAATGCAGTACATTATAACTGAAAAGTTCGTGGCTTCCACTGACTCTATAAAGATGAAACTAAGGTAATTTAAATGGCAATAATGATATATTGTCATTATACTACTATCCACCCACACAGTATGACATTGTGTTGCTAAGTAGTGCTGATA
The DNA here is from genome assembly GCF_029834395.1 of Sorex fumeus. Classification (NCBI taxonomy): domain Eukaryota; kingdom Metazoa; phylum Chordata; class Mammalia; order Eulipotyphla; family Soricidae; genus Sorex; species Sorex fumeus. The sequence goes on along the minus strand of NW_026606094.1, from coordinate 76,799,952 downwards.
AAGAATGAAGAGTGTTAATCATCCTTATGGAATCCACATTTCTGCTGTTACAGTGAAGAAACCCTCTCTTTTCAAAGACGGAGAAGCCCTTTCCTTACCTCTAATCTAAATTCTGAAAGGAAAATATATTTTCTACAACTTCCTACCAACTTATATTTTTGGCATATGCTACTCCAAAATCTTAATGATACTTTTTCTGTGCATTGGTTCCCATAGGCTGACACCTGCTAACACTCTAAGTTAATCATCGTTTCATCATTCATTTATTTTATCTCTAACTGGATGAGCAATTCTTGAATTGGTTCAAGCAGTCATTAAAACAGTTCCACCTTCTTTCAAAATTCTGGGCCTGTTAATATTCAAATTTTAACATATATAATATTTCTTTTTTCTTGTTATTTATTCAGAAGTATTTTCCCCTCCAACAAATATTAATCTCATTACTGACACTGTTAGCATTATTGGATAAATAGTTAGCACTCTTTTGTGATTACTTTCCACAAAATAACAGTTTTTTGGTAAAATAATACTTGAGTGTGTAGATAAATAACCAAAAGAAGTCCAGCAAAGAATCGGCTAAATCTTGATTTAGTAATATACCTTGCCCACAGCCATTAAAGTACAGATGAGTCAAATCTAGACTGAAGAATATTAAAATTAATAATATATAATGGACCTCTGGTATGAATATCCAAAAGTCACCTTGAGTTTTTTTATGGATAAACAAAATAATCTGAAAATTAGCCTGGAAATTCTCACTGGGTTGCCTGGTTATTCGATAATGACTTTTGTTTTCCCCACACCAGGAAGTGGGACTGTAACTGAAAACTTTGAATACCTGATTGTGATTTTAAGATGCTTCTGTGCAGTGCTGCACTTGACCCGCATTAGAGCAGTGATAAATATCTCCTTCTCTTTCTTATTAAAAGGTGCAGGAGATTAGACCACTCTTGGTACCTGGAACGTGATTTCCATGATTGCCTGGCCCCCGGAGCCAGAGTTTTATCATAGCCTTTTTTCCATGTGCAATTTCTTTTTTTAAATATTATTATTACATAATAATGTATAAGTGGAAAATTTAAAAGCACCAAAAAACAAAAAAATGCACAAGGATGAGTACTATTTGATATTTTGTTGATACCATTTCTGATTTTATTTTTTTTAAATTTTTTGATTTAAAAAAATTTTTATTATTTTATTATTAGTTCCCCCTCCTTCTCTTTTTTTGAATTCATCGTAAGATGCAGTTACAAAGCTTTCATATTTGAGCTTTGGTCATACAATCACCAAACACCCATTCCTTTACCAGTGCACATTATCCACCATCAAAACCCCCAGTATTCCCCCCCATCCCCGTTCCAACACTTCTCCTGCCTGTGTGGCAGAAAAATTTCCCCAGATTCTCTCTTTACTTTGGTTACATTTGATATTTTGACCTTAGTACCACCACCAAAAACCTGCTGAAAAGGCAATGTTAGACAATTTGTTTTGTATCGCTTGTTATGAATAGAATGTTATGTCCAGGAAATTCTGTGTCATTCTCTTCCGGGAGCTTTAATTTATAGTCTCTGGGTCTTGGCCATTGATGAGAATACATAGTACTAGGGGAAGTTTGTAGGTGTGACCGCCAAGCTACTGAAAAACCGGGGACCTGGTGGGAGGAGGCCCAGTCCCAATCCAAGTAGGCCTGGAGATCTGAGTCACGGGTTCCCACCTACCTCCATGCTACAGACCCAAACTGAATCTTTTAATCTTTTTCGATATTTATGGGTCTTTGAAATAAGGCCCATACATGAGCTTATATAGCTGAGCATGAGGTGGTTTGTGGGTGTGGCTCCCACACACCTAACTTTTGGCCGTTTGATTTCTTGGTAAACTTGGCCCTAAGTTGTTGAAGTCTGGCCAAAGGCACAGCAGCAATTTTGGGGTATCTGGAAGTCTGAAGGCACCATCAGGCTTCTGATGCATTCACCCTACGGGTAGAGGTTGACCTCCTGTGGCACCATACCCCCCATTTCTTATTTTAGTTAATAATTATGGCTTAATATACTACTTAATATAAATGGGCTGGAGTGATAATACAGCAGGTAGGGCATTTGCTTTGCATGCGGCCGACCTGGGTTTGATTCCTCCACCCTTCTAGGAGAGCCCGGCAAGCTACCAAGAGTATCTTGCCTGCACAGCAAAGCCTGGCAAGCTATCCATGATGTATTCGATATGCCAAAAACAATAACAAGTCTCATAATGGAGATGTTACTGGTGCCCGCTCTAGCAAATCAATGGACAACAGGAGGACAGTGCTACAGTGCAATATACTACCAAGGTTTCTTGAAACCTACTGGTTTTCTTAATAGGTAAATGGCAGCCCATTTTAATTTTTATTTACATGTATTGGGACACAGGATCCACAATGAACAGTGCTCAGAGCTTACTCCTGACTCCTCAGGGATCACTCCTGGTGCTGCTTGGGAAACCATATGTGGTAAGGGTATCTAACTAGGGTTGGTTGTAAGTATTAACCTTGTTTCTATCACAAGCATATTGATTAATTTATGAATTATTTCTAAAAATTTTTACTTCATAATTTAAATTTTGTTTTTGTATTTTTAGTCAAGTCTATTTGTCTCTAACTATAGTTGAAGAAATTTTTGGCCACTAAACCAGTTGTGCAGGAAATACTAAATGGTCTATGGTCCAATAAAATGCAAAAACAAGCCATCAAAACCCCCAAAACATAAAGAAACCCCAAATGGAAGTATAAATACACTTAAGAAATGTAAAATATGAGAATAGAAGAAGGTAGGAGTAGAGTATCTTTGAATAAACTCAAGACTTACTTGCTTTAAATTTAAAGCAGTAATTAGCTTGAAAAATCTAGGTGTAAACTTCATAGTAATCTCAAAACAAAAATATTTAGGAGAAACAAAAGAGACAAAAATAATAAAGAAGGAAAACAATTTGATTTTAACAGGCAAATACCAAAGTACATGGGAAACAAATAAGAGAAGAATGAAGAAACAGATGAATTTCACTATCACCCAGAATACCCATAGACAAATGACAATGAATTCCTTTATATCAGTAATTCTACAAAATGGTCTGAAATACTGATCAGAAAGTAAAGCACAATTTCTACTTTTACGTCACATTTAGAAAAATCTTTGTTCTCTTTAATTACTAATTTTTCACTAGAAACATTTTGATGTTCAAAACAGAATATTTTCCTATTTGGATGTTCATTGTTAGTATAGCTCCTTCCGCTTGTCCATTTCCCTCCTCTGTTCTTCAGCAATATTTACTGAGTTTACATTTTTCTCTTGCATGATACCACTACACCAGCGGCGCAGCTGGAGCGATAGCACAGCGGGTAGGGCGTTCGCCTTACAAGTGGCCAACATGGCCGACCCGACTTCGATTCCTCTGCCCCTCTCGGAGAGCCCAGCAAGCTACCGAGAGTATTCGATATGCCAGACACAGTAACAACAAAGTCTCCAATGGAGACGTTACTGTGCCCGCTCGAGCAAATCGACGATCAACGGGAGGGCCTTTACCTTTACCTTTACATTTTTCTCAGACACTCTTTTTTTTTTTTGGCAGTGGGGAAGCAGTAATGAACTAGTAATGAACCAGGATAATACAGTTCCTGTCATATAGACTTGGTTTTATAATGTAAAGAAAAACAGATTAAAAAAACAAATAAATATAGATCATAATGTCACAAAGTGATAAATGCTGTAATAAAATATAAAGTGGGATAAGGAGCAGAGGAAGGGGTGAGAGTATATAATATAAAGAATTCAAGAAAATCTTTGTGTATTAGTTTCTGTGTTGCTTACTTTTTCATTGCAGGTTGGGGTCTACTAATTCAAACACCCACTGGTACCAAAGTTTAATATCCAATTATTTAAAATAAAGCATATTTAAACTTTTTTTCCATTTTCTTATTAACACGCGATTTTCAAAGTTATTCATGGTTGAGTTTTAGGCATGCAGTATTTTCGCACCAGTCCCACAACCAGTGTTCCAAGTTTCCCTCTCCACCCAGCCCTTACCCTATCCCTGCCTGTCAACTTGACAGGTACATTACAAAGTTTCTGTGATTGTGGCTTCATCTTGTGTTTTGCTGAGTCTGCATTTTGTATATTTGGTTATACCACTTCCCCACATCAGTATAACTGAAGCCCTGGTGCCTGTTCCGCTATTACTTCCCATTATCTTCTTCCCTCCAAGATTTCTTTTCTTCTCTGTATTTCTCCTTTCTAAACATTGGGGGTCAATAGTGATCTAAGAGTCCCGTTTTTACTATGGTACAATTTATTTATATCCTGTCTGTTAGGTATACCCTAAAATTTGGGTACAACATGTTAGCCATGGATAAGATAAACCCAAAGACTATCAAGACCTATGCATATGTAGATGTTGATCTTCAGAGCCCCCTGACTGTGGACTTCCAGCTGAACTACTGAGTGACATCATTTAGACAATTAAACAACCTCTGATCTCACTCTCGTCTTCCCTTCTCACTTTTGAACAGTGAACCATTCATGTATGTAGTTTCTAGATGTACCGACTTGGGGTAGAGATAGTACAGTAGGTAAAGTCACTTGTCTGTATGTGACTGCCCTGGGTTTGATCCCCAGCATCTCATATGGTTCCCTGAACAACTGCCAGAAGTGATTCCTAGTGCAGAGTCAGGAGTAACCCCTGAGCATTGCCAGGTGTGTCCCCCACTGCAGCTTACTTTCATGTGTTCTGGAGGTCAAAGTGGTGTCTAAATTGAGCATCTATATGATTCAGCAATTCCACTAATTGGCATCAACCCCAAGGACCCAAAAAAGTCTATTCAGAAAAGACATCCACACTCCTACTTTCATTGCAGCACAATTCACAGTAGCCAAAATCTGGAAACAACCCAAGTGTTCAAGACTGGATAAAATGCAATACTATTTGGTTATAAGAAAAGATGAAATTTACTGCTGTGTGGATGGATCTGGAGATTATCACGAGGAGTGTTGTTAGTCGGACGAGAGGGACAGACACAGATCTCTCATATGTGGGATACAGATAATAGGGGAAGAACAAATGCCCAAAGGCAACAGAAACTGAGAACTGTTCTTCTGTAGGACGCTTACCAGAGTTGAGGTAGGAAGGTGGTGGCAACGGGACAATGGTGGAGGGAAGTGGACACTCTGGTGCAGAATGTGGTGCTGGAAAATTCCATGTATGAAAATACCAATAACAGTTTTGCAAACCATAGTGCCTAAAATAATTTTTTTAAAAAAATTCAATAATTCTGTTGTATGGTTTACCTTTAATTTTGTCCAGCTCTCTGGAGGTTACTATATTAGTTGAGGCCAGTAGAAGCCTCACTGAGGAGGGAATATTGAGCAGACTAAGGTGCCATTGGGGACAAAATCATTCAAGTCAGAGTAAAGAACCAGGGCTGCAGAAAGCACACATCAGAACAGGGAAGAAAAATCAATATGCTGGAGTATATCGTCATGTCTGTTCAACCGTCTTCCCCCAGCCCTGATTCATTCTGAATGCACTTTTGTTTCTTTTTTTTTTTTTAAAGTGTTTTGGGTCAAAAGCACAACCCAGCAGTGCTGGCCCAGACTAATCCAGTGCTATGCTTCTAGGTAATTCCTGGTGGTGTGGTAGGGACTAAAGTGTTTGATAAAATAGGTTCTTAACTACCTGAAAGTAGTAAATTTTAAATACATTTTAAAATGTATCCTTTTTCATAATATATATATATTTGTTTTTGTTTTATTTTTTAGGTCACACCCAGTAATGCACAGGGGTTACCTCCTGGCTTTGCACTCAGGAATTACTCCTGGCGATGATTAGGGGACCATATGGGATGCCGGGAATCAAACCTAGGTTGACTGCATGCAAGGCAAACGCCCTACCCACTGTGCTATCGCTCCAGCCTCCTTTAAAGAAAAGGATACACGAGAAAAAATGTTTGAGAGGGGACAACTTGTTTTACGCAGGCTCAATTAGCTAATTCAAAAAAGATGTCAAAGCATTTTGGGGACCAGTGTCAGGGGTCAAACCTGTGGCATCAGTGCCTGAAGCATTCCCGGAACCACATGAGATGTCATTTGAGCTATCTCTCAGACCTCTTCTCTTCTCTCTGAAAGTGGGAAACTTATCTTATTTTTTACCTAATTTTCTCTTTGTTCTTTTACATTGTAGTCTTAAACCAAAACAGATTTGTTTGAAGGCAAAGCAGCTAGATTTTATTTTGTTTAATTTTTGCAACTGTGAAAGAAAATATATAGTACCTGTCCTGAGATGTACTTTAAGCTAGTATCTATTAGTTTTTAAATTATAAACCCAGATGGAGACTTTATTTTTTAGGGGTAGGGGCCACATGCAATGGTGCTCAGGACTTACTCCTGGCTCTATGTTCAGGGATCACTTCTGGAAGTGCTTGGGGACCTTAACTAGTGCTGGGCTTGAACAGAACTGGGCTCAGTCACATGTAACACAGCACCATACCTCCTGAACTATCTCTCCAGCCCCTAGATGGAGTTTTAAACTGAATTGCATAAAACTATAATTTTTATTTGATAATAATTGGAATTTTATAAGATAAAATCTTTCAACCAGAAACATTGAATGAGTTTTCACTATTAACTTTTTGATTTTTTTTTCTTTTTGGGTCAAACCTGGCTATGCACAGGGGTTACTCCTGTCTTTGCACTCAGGAATTACTCCTGGCTCTGCTCAGGGGACCATATGGGATGCTGGGAATTGAACCCGGGTCAGCCACATTCAAGACAAACTCCCTACCCGGTGTGCTATCACTCTAGCCCCAACTATTAACTTTTTGAAATGTCACCAAATAAACTTTTCTAGTTTCACGAATCTAAGTTACCACATTTATTTTAACGTGTACTCATTTGTATTGCTATTGGAGATTCATTCTAATTTTTTTCATTATATTGTCTAACAGGTTATTGTTAGTATACAAAAAAGCAAATAGCAGAATCATTGAGAGACTGATTAGTTGTGGTCATTTTCTGACTGTGGAGCCCCATGAGAAGAAACCAGCACATGTAGCTGTCAATGTCGTCAGCCACTAGAGAGCTTTTCCCTGAGGTATTTTCTAATACCAGACTTGGAGTTGAGATGGTTTTTTCAGAGAATGTCATTTATACAAATTCTTGGACAATTTCTTTTAAGCCTGGCACGAGTGAGAATTTTCCATAGTTTCTTTTGGGCAGGTCAATATCCTGTTATTATTAGTGACTGAGGAAGAAGTTGAAACTCCAGTGGCGTCCTTACGCTTTCTGGGGGCTGACACTCAGGAGGGCCTGAGCAGCTGTCTCTCTGCAGCTGTCTCTCTGTCACTGAGACAGGGCTCTGCCACATGCACTCCAGTCCAGCCCTAGCACAATTTAGCAGGCCTTCAGCTTGCCTCCTCTGCCAAGTGGCCAAGTGCAGATTGGGAGATTCTAGATCCTAGGCTCTGGGTTAGGGCCTTCTATGTTTCGTCTATTCCTGATACTCGAGGTAACTTTTGCTGCCAACTCTTCATTTTCTGAGTGCTGATGTTGAGGCCAGAGTCTTAATGAATTTCCCTTCCACTTACTACAAAGCATTTATTTGCCTTCCCTGTGGTGGCTTTCCATCTCACCTGCACTGAATGTGGTAAGAAAACCTATATATTTATATTTTTTCTTTCATAGCTAGGTTTTCCCAGCAGTGCATAGGTGCCCTGGAGCCAGCCTGTGATACCTGACTCAGTGCTCTGTGCTCAGTCCCAATGCAGAGCTGCCAAGACCTGGAGTGACCAAAGGAGTCATAATTAGGGGGTGCACAGTGCTGGGCATTGAACTTAGAGCATTGTATGTAGAAGCATGTATGCTAATCCTGAAACTATGTCCCTGCCCCCCTAATTTTCTCCTTTTTTTGTTACATGGAAAGATTTTTTGTCTATATTAAAGCAATAAAGTAATGGATTCTTTTTAATGTTATATTATTTAAAAAAATGTTTGGGGGAGGGCAACTTGACTAATGTAGTCTCAATTAGTTAATTTGAAATAAAGTGGAAGCACTTTACTGATGGGAATGCTTCCAAGTCATGCATTCATAAGCAAATGCAGATAAAGACTAGATAAAAGAAAAACATTTATGAGATTGATTAAGTCAGTATTGAAATTAAAATAATTCATTTCTATCACATATTTACTCAGTCATTTATCAACCACCCATTGAGCCACCTAGTAGTATTATTTTTTAAAACGAGAATTTTATTGACAAACATAGCATATATAGTTGTTGATTTATAATGCTGAAATAAAACCTGAAGATTATATGATGTTACAATGAAACAAATTTGAAAAATGAGTATTATTCGAATGTGTTGGTCAGTATTGGATGATGAAACAAATAAAATGTCATGATAGTTTTGCAAAAATATATCAATTTTTTGGTTTTGATATTAAACTAAGGTTATGCAACATGCTATGAAAATCTCTTGGGGAAACAAGGGTTATCACTACCATTTTTGCCATTTTCTTTGAATTTATTATTACTTCAGAGTAATTTTGAGAAAGTCATTGAGATAAACAAGATTCTTGTCTTGTTTATGAAAATGAGTGGTAAAAAGCTGCACCTGTTTGAAGATCATCATCCACTCTGTTTTTAGAGCAGTTTTGAGTTCAGCAAAAAATGAGATGAAGTTACAGAGAACTCCCCCCTCTTAGCACTCTACCTCAGTGTGGTGCACTTGTTATAGTTGATGAAACTACACTGACACATCATCATCAACCAGAGCTCATATGGTACTTTAGGAATCTTGGTGGAATACATCCTGTGGGCTTTGATAAATATGTGACAATATAAACCCACCATTCTAAATAGCATACTGAACAAATGAAACTTAAAAGTGGCCTCTATTTTACATTCATTCATTCTTCCTCCTAATTCCTGATAACCACCAATCTTTTGATTGTTACCAATTTTACTTTTAGGATAGATTTGTCTGTCACATTATTTGATATAGTTGGAATGAAAAAGTACGTTTCTTATAAGCATTTTAAAGGAATGCTCTACACATTGGTAATTTGCATTTGTTTCCTTCAAGTATGGCTTTTTCTTGATAGCTCATTTCTTTTGGTTGGCTTTGGAGTCACACTTCTCTGTGCTTACTCTTGGCTCTGTACTAAGGCATCAATCCTGTTAGTGTCCAGGGGATAATTTTCAATGCTGGGGACTGAACCAGAGCCAGCTGCATGCAAGGCAAGCACCTTCTCCTGTATTCTCTCTCTGACCCTCTCACTTCTTTCTATGCTAACTAATATTCCATCATCTGGATGGACCATAGTTTATTTACCTATTTACCTAGAGAAAGACATAGTTGTTGCTTCCAAATTTTTAATTATGAAAGAAACTGTCATATAAGTTCATGTGTTGGGGCTTACTCTTCACGCCTGTGTTCTCCCTTTAACATATATGTCCTGTGCCTGTCTCTTTGCTTATTTCCATTCTGGAAAAGGTTGTGTTCTCTTTCCAACACATCTACCCTTTCTCTATTTTCATGTATTTCTAAGCAAGTTTCATTAAATAAAACACATACACAAACACACTCAAACACACAGACAAATGCATGTGTTGGAGGCCAGGAATAATTCAGTGGTGTTGCATTTGTCTTGCTAGAATGAGGTAAGTGAGGCCTTGAGTTTGAATCCCATCACTGTCTCACATGCCATAGAATAATCTCAAAGGTTCTGTGTTTTGGGGATCCTGGTAACACAAGAAAGTATGTAATATTCAGGGTATCATGATAACTAACACTTATGTATAAACAATTCTTGTAAACGTCATGAATAAGGGTGTGTAATCCTCAGTCATTCATGAACCACCGCCAACAAACGAAAAGTAAGGTGAAAAAAATCCATGTGCCAGGTTTTATATTTTGGCAAGCATATATGTTTGGTAAGAGTTTAAAAAGAATGAACATTGAATGTTGTTTAAGAGTATGCTTAGTTTCTTCTTTCTCAAAGAAGAAATCCGAATGGCAAAAAAGCACATGAGAAAATGCTCTACATCATTAATCATCAGGGAGATGCAGATCAAAACCACAATGAGATACCATCTCACACCTCAGAGACTGGCCCACATTCAAAAGAACAAAAGCAACCGATGCTGGCGTGGATGTGGCGAGAAAGGGACACTCCTTCACTGTTGGTGGGAATGTCCACTGGTTCAGCCCTTCTGGAAAACAGTATGGACGATTCTCAAAAAATTAGAAATTGAGCTCCCATTTGACCCAGCAATACCACTCCTGGGAATATATCCCAGAGAGGCAAAAATGTATAGTCGAAGTGACATCTGCACTTGTTTGTTCATTGCAGCCCTCTTTACAATAGCCAGAAACTGGAAGAAACCTGAATGCCCAAGAACAGATGACTGGTTAAAGAAACTTTGGTACATCTACACAATGGAGTACTATGTAGCTCTTAGAAAAGATGAAGTCATGAAATTTACATACAAGTGGTACAATATGGAAAGTATCATGCTAAGCGAAATGAGTCAGAAAGAGAGGGATAGACATAGAAAGATTGCATTCATCTGGGGGATATAAAGTAACAAAGTATGAGATTAATACCCAAGAATAGCTGAGATCAGCACCAGGAGCATTACTCCATAACTTAGAGGCCAGCCGGGTATCCTAGAGGAAAGGGCTATTCAGATAGAGAAGGGAGCACCAAATAAAGGATGTTTGGAGGATCCTCCCAGGAGGGGAGATGCATGTCGAAAGTAGACTATGGACTGAACATGTTTGCCACTCAATGCCTCTTTTGCAGACCACAACACCCAAAAGGAGAGAGAGAACACAGGGGATTGCCCTGCCACAGAGACGGGGGGATGGGGGGATGGGGGTGGGAGGGATACTATCCATGGTGGTGGAAAATGGGCACTGGTGGAGGGATGGGTATCTGATCATTGTATAATTGAAACCAAAGCACAAAAAATTGTAAATCTACAACTTTAAAAAAAATAAAATAAAATAAAGGGAAAAAAAAAAAAAAAAAAAAAAAAGAGTATGCTTAGTTTCTTTATACTATGCAGCTGTTAGGAGAGATGAAGTCATGAACTTTGCTTATAAATGGATGGACATGGAGAGTATCATGCTAAGTGAAATGAGTCAGAAAGAGAGGGAGAGACATAGGACTGCACTCATTTGTGGAGTATAAAACAACATAACATGAGGCTGACACCTAAGGATAGTAGATATACACGGGGCAGGAAGTTTGCTCCATAGCTGAAAGCCTGTCTCATGAGTAAAGGAGAGAAGGCAGCTGGAATAGAGAAGGGATCACTAAGTAAATGATGGTTTGAGGAACCGGTTGGGATGGGAGATGTGTGCAGAAAGTAAATAAAGTACCAAATATGATAACCTCTCAGTGTCTGTATTGCAAACCATAATGCCCAAAAGTAGAGAGAGAGTATGGGGAATATTGTCTGCCATGCAAGCAGGGGGAGGGTGGGAAAGTGGGGGTATATTGGGGATACTGATGGTGAATGTGCACTGGTGGAGGGATAGGTGTTTGATCACTGTGTGATTGTAACCCAAATATGAAAGCTTGTAACTACCTCATGGTGATTCAATAAAATTAAAAAAAAAAGAGTATGCTTAGTTTCTTTAGAAACAAATTACTTTAGAACTGTTTCTACTAGCAATGAGGGAGTATTCCTACTGCTCCACATCCTTTAGTGCATTGATATGTTATGTAATATATTTTTATTCAGTTGTTGTATGAGTTTTAGTTGGTCTGAAATTTTGTTTAATTGGTTCTATTTAGTTTTATTTATTTATTGACTTTTGAAATTTGGGCCACACTTGCAATGGTCAGGGCTTACTCCTGACTCTGCACTCAGGGATCACTCCTGACAGTGTTTGGGGACAAAATGGGGTGCTGGAGATTGAATCTGGTTTGACTACCTTCAAGTCAAACATCTTACCCCTGTGCTTTACTCTGGCCCAGGTTCCATTGAATTTTGAAAGTTATTTGTGCATTTTGAATAAAAGTCCACTATCAGTTGCTTTGCCAAGTATTTTGTCCTCGTATATTACTGGTCTTCTTATCCCTTTGATCCACTTTCCTTTTAATAACAGGTTTGTGACAATAATGATCTGACCTTGTAAGAAAATAGTATCTACACTGGGCTTTTCTACTTTCTGAGACCTATTATATCCTAGATTATGAGCTCAACTCTATGCTGGGTACCTCATTCCGGACTTAGAATCAGATATGTTAGCCTATCTCTGAGTCATGACTTAATGTCTGGGAGGTGTGCTGCCTGGCTAATAGCTTACTTCTTTCTGATCTCAGTCCTTCAGCATCACAGATGGAGATAAAACCACCATGTTCATAGGCAAGTACAGGATAGAGTATACTTATCCTAGAAGAGGATTTGGTATTTTTCATGAACAATAGTTAATTCCCCCAGAGTATTATCATGGGTGTTATGGCATGTACTGCTGTGTCCTTTCTTTGACTTTGTGGTGTTTTAACTACCAAGGTTTAGTAATGTACAGGTACTTTCTTCAAATCAGAATGGTATTAAGAGTGCTGTGAAAGTTCCCTGTAGTGACTTTGTGGCAGACTATCTACTCTGAGAGTTTTCTCTCTGCAGAGAGGATTTGGGAGGTGCTTCTTCTTTTTTGTTCCTTCTAAAATTGAATGTAAATAATGAATCACTCATCTGTGTAGTTTGATGACACTTCCTGTCATTAACATTAGACCTTTGTCCTGTCTATGCTCATAGGAACCAAAAGTTTGGGAATTTGTGTTTATTAAATAAAATTAGGGCTTTACCACCTGCGGTAGTACTACCTGTTTTTGTACATTTCATACAACGACAATAATGCTACTAACAATAAACCACATTTATTACCTACTTTAATTCAGGCACTGAGTTACTTCACTTAGCATTTTGCATTTCTATCTTATCTTATTGATCTTTATATAATATTGCTACCATATAATAAATGGGAATATTGAGACTTGTCACGTTCACTCACTTGGTGAGATCTGCTTGAAGGCAGAATTACATAGAACTGAGATTTGGCACTGTTTCCATGCTCCTAGCCACTATGTGTATACCACCAAATAGCCCACTTCAGAGTCTTGCTATTATTAAATCAACATCACTTGAGGAAAAGAACTTTAAAGGGATTCCTGGGTCTCATGTCAGACCATCTGAATCAGTCTATCTGCTTTATCTCCATTTCTCAACACACCTTAATCCCTCACCAAAAAAAAAATTCATGTCAGAAAATCCTCTAGATTACAGGAGGAAAAAACAGATGCCAGGAAATGAGTAGTGTGGACTTGTTGGTGCAACTCCATGAGTATGTATTCAACTATTAACAAAAGCGCCAAACTCTAAGGGAAAACTTACATAATATGCTTTCTTATTCTAGACTTCTTAGGTTTATTTTTCTGAATCTATTTCTGTGACAATGTACTGATGTTGTTTGTAGATTTTCCTTCATGCAAGTTATACTATTTTTCCTATCTAGTTGTATGAGTTGATGAACATTATCACAATTTTGGAGAAAATAGATAAAACTAGTTTTGGTTAAAGCACAAAAATTTGTAAGTCTGCAACTCTACCTCATGATGTCTCACTAATAAAAACTTTAAAAAAAAACCAAAAAACTAGTTTTGGTTAAAATAGATAATACTTGGGTTACTCTGAGGGCAAAGGTGAAACTGAAACTATATCAGGTGTTTGTCTTTAAAATTCTGGGAGCAAAGAGAGAGATACAGTGGTAAGATACTTGCCTTGTTTGTGGCCAACCCAGGTTTGATTCCAGTATCCCCATGTGGTCCCTGAAGCCCTGCCAAGAATGATTCTTGAGAGCAGAGCAGGGAGCAAGCTCTGAACATTACCTGGTGTGGCCACATGTGAGTTTCTAAGACGAATGGGTGTGAGGGACGTGAGTGTTTGTTTAGTGGCCAAGAATCGCCTCCCCAGGCCAGTCAGTGGTGACAGATGAATGAAGGAATGGGAAACTGAGGCTGGTTGTTGGTCAGTTTATTTCTCTCTCCTCTCCTTCTCCTTTCTTACAGCTTCATTCTTTACTCCACATGGTTAGATCTCTCCCTCTTTACAGCGTAGTAATTTCTTCAACATAGTTAAGCCTCTTCCCCATTACTGTGTCAATATTTTCCTCCACATAGTTCGATTTCTCCCCTGACAGCATAGTAATTTCTCTTCTTTCTCCATCACTGTTCCATCTCTCTCCTTACAGCACAGTTATATAGAAATCATGAATCGTAGGGGTTACATAGGTAGGGTTGAACATTGTCATAACAAAAAACAAATAAAGCCACTCCTTCAGGGGAAATTCTAGGAGATTAACTCTAGGATAAAATCTCATCTGAGGATTCAGTGCTCTAAATTACTAGGAGATCTGCTTGAAGGCAGAATTCCATCTAGGGTGTATTGCTTTCTCCTTTCCTCAGCTAGTAATCCATTTAAACAATCATAATAAATTTACTTATAATATTTCTAGTTTTTTTGTATGGACATATTAAGCTTAAAGGGTGGCTCTTCCTGGGGACATCTCGCTATATATACTAGACTACAGTTCTCAGGCTAGGTCCGTCTTTCCTAACCCCAGCAGGCTCCTCATTCAGTTACTTCTTTTTGGGTCATGACAGAATTTGTCCATGAACAGGCTCTTAGATTATTATACTTCTTATCGCATTTAACTTGTCCCTTTCCGATGCCAGAGTAGCATACAGCTTTTCCTGGGTCCATACTTGTCCCTTGCTGGGACCGTCCTTTTGGGGGTGTTAGGAAGTAAGGGCAACTGAGGCTTAAGTCAGTTAAATATGACAGATGCCCAGGAATAAATATCATTCAGAGTAAATTAACTCCCAAGTTACAAAGACATAACATCAACTGTCTTCCTATATGTATACAAAAAGGACATTGCTAAACCATGCAAAGGGCATAAAGGAAAGAGAAAAGCAATATAGAATTATTAGTGCTTGATGGAATTGGTTGTGCTTCAGGAGCACTCTTTTTTTTTTTGTTTTTTGCTTTTTGGGTCACACCCGGCAATGCACAGGGGTTACTCCTGGCTCATGCACTCAGGCATTACTCCTGGCGGTGCTCAGGGGACCATATGGGATGCTGGGAATTGAACCCGGGTCTGCCACATGCAAGACAAATGCCCTACCTGCTGTGCTATTGCTCCAGCCCCTCAGGAGCACTCTTGTGGGGATAACTCAATAAACCTAAGCTCCCTGTGGGAGGAGCAAGGACAACCCAATGTTATCCAACAGCCAGAAACCAAAAATTGTAAATATATGTAAATAAAATTAGAGTCTCACTATTGAAGATGGAAGGTAGATGAGTTTTTATTCAAGCAAATAATTGACTCCCCTCTCGACATCAGCAAATGTTGAATAGCTCTGTCCATAAACTTATCTGGCAATAAAATGAGACCTGTTCATAGCATGAACTGACAAACTAATATTATTTAATTGTGATTAATATCATTGTTCTTATAAATGATACTTGAACAAATCAGGTGAAAAAGAAGCCTTTCAATAAAGAATTTCTATGAGGATTTGCAATGGGAATTCAAGGAACCTATTCTTACTTCAGATGTCTGCTAAAGAAAAATAATGATAAACAACCTTCTTTTGTGTCACTTAGGAATTTGTCTCTCCTTCGTTTTGTATATAAGAGGATGTTTTGTTCTAATCCTCAGGCATTCAGTATTCTCCTGGAGAGCCTGTCAATGTGATGAATCTTCTTGTTGTGACAGGGCTCGGATCTGGAGCAGCTCCTTGGGGGCAAGGACGCTCAGTCCCAGTGAAGGTCATGTGATTATTATTGGGCTATGGAACATGGCTCTATTGTAAGTCGTTGAAGTCAAATGAAAATTTCCTGAAAATAGTAACTGTGCTGTGCTCAGCTGATCCCAGATTCCCAGGAGTTCTCCATTCACCAGTAAATGGGACATTCAGCAGAGAATGACCCCCAACTGCAAAGCAACCGAGGACAACATTGTCTAGGGATCACTATGGCCAGGACAGATGGATACTCCCTGATGAACATGCTCAACATATTTGCATGTCTGGAGGGACCTGAGCTTTCCTCTCCTTTTGAAAATGCTAATTCAAACACTACTGATCAATGTGTCTCAAATTTCACAAAGAAAGGTGCCTGGTGAGACAGGTCAAATAAGGGCACACACACTTCCGGCTGCCATGGACTTCCATTCCTCTCCATCTGGCTGTCTCTTCTTGATCCTTAAAATTGAGAGAAGGCACAATTTTTCAGAGCACTGCAATTATCTGTAGCCAAACTCTCTTCTCTAAAAAAATCTCCAGCTCCATTACTATCTCTTCTTTGCAACCGAATCACTCAAATCACTCACTTGCCTCCATTCCCACTGCTACATCTGGTTTAAGACTACCATCATTTCTCACCTGATTTGCTTTCACTTCTGCGTCTCATATATGGCCCTGTAATCCTGCCTTTCCTCTTGACAATCTAATAAAGCCTTTTAAAAAGCCTCTCTACATTTAATCTTCAGCAAAACTAGGAGACCTAGAAAAGCCCAAAATAAACCATAATAAAACAGAAAATAGCAAGTGTGAAAAAGACTTTCTATCTAGATATGAACATTAAACTGTATCCCAGCCCCTATATTTTGATTTATACAGCACATATATTTTTTTCAAAATAGAATACACTATAAATACTGGATTTTAATTTGCTGTTTTTAATGACAATATATTTCTGTCTATTGCCCTATAAATGAATTTTATCTACTTTGTTCTCTTGTATTTCAATATAGGTATAAATTATTGCTTATATTACCAGTGTTACTGCTGTTTTATTCTTACTCTAATTTTCCCCTACTTTATAACTAGCATTGTAAATCACAACTTGTTTAGAAACCATTAAACTCATTTATTAAGCAATTCTCAGGAAATTTTTTACTAATGAAAATTTTTTTTTTGTAAGGTAGAGACTGAACCTAAGTCTCGTGCGTGCAAGGCAAGCACTCCGCTGCTGTTAATAGAACTTTTAAATTAAGCGCATGAACATTAGTATATAGCACTTCACTAATCCAGTAGATTCTATTTTTTCAGTTTATATCTACATATGCTAATTATATATGCATATCTTCACTTTAATAATGGCAGGATATCAATTCCAGAATTTTTTCAACTATTAGCTCCTTTTTTTTGTTTTGTAGTGCAGAGGATCTCACACAAGGTTTCCTGCAAGGCAGGAGTTCTATCACGAAACAACTTGTCTAGCCTCAGTGACAGGCTTCTAATTTTTCACAGACTCTTCCTTGATTACACACCTTTTTGATATTTTTGTTACCATGGTTGTTGTAGGTGGTGATGTGGGAGGGCTGGTCACATCTGGTGATGCTCAGTGATTCCCAGGATCAGTCCAGGACCATTATGTATGGTCCGTATGCTATATTTTAAGCCACAGTTTTTGTCCCTTGTGGGATCACCTTGGAATATTCTGATTCATGGCATTGCTTTTAACCCATTGTGTAACTGCATGTCATTTTTCTGTGTGCACATATAAAAAGTTACTCAGAGGTCTATGAAATTTCCAGCCACAATCTAGCCCCTTAAGATTGTAGATATTTTTCAGAAAACACCCAACCAAAAATAATATAAAATAAAGCAAATGAGCTCACAGATACAGAGAACAGATTCGTGACTGGCAGAGGTGGGTGGTGGTGGTGAGTGAACAAAATGGTTGGAGGTGTACAAATTTACTTTCAGTTATAAAATAATCTAATTCCCTGGATACAGTACACAACCTGGGGACTAGTTAATAGTATTTTATATTAAATTATAAATTTGAAAGTTGCTAAGAAAGTATTTCTTAAATGAATTTATCACAAGAAAAATGTAGTTATGTGTGGTAACAGATGTTAACTAAACTTATTGTGGCAAACATTTTGCAATGTATAAAAATATCAAATCATGATACTATACACCTGAAACTAGTACAATGTTATACATCAATTATATCTTTTATAAAAAAAAAGAACATTAGCCTTTCCATCACACTATGACTTTTAATTTTGCAAGGAAATCTAAACCCATTGTGGGTATTATAAGTAAATAATATTTTTCTACCTATAGGATTGGGAACATTTTTTAAACTTGGTAGGACGTTTGCCTTGCATGTGGCCAACCTGGCCGACCCGGGTTCGATTCCTCCACCCCTCTTGGAGAGCCCGGCAAGCTACTGAGAATATCTCGCCCTTACAGCAAAGCCTGGCAAGCTACCCGTGATGTATCCTATATGCCAAAAACAGTAACAACAAGTCTCACAGTTTGTTGTGAGACGTTACTGGTGCCCACTTGAGCAAATCGATGAACAATGGGAAGACAGTGCTATAGTGCTACAGTGCATAATTTCAATGCAGGAACATATTTGCAATAAGTTATTTGTTGAGCAAGTGAGTAAAAACACATTGCCAAGATGTGACTAGATGTTAGAGATAGGGAGGAAATGACTTTCCAATTAAGTGTGTCTAAAAATGGTGAGATCTTAGAAGCTCTGCTTAACCGAGTCCCTCACTTCCTCCTTTTCAAAGTCTCAGGAAGGGTTCTTTCTCACAAGCTTAATTCTGCTTCTTTTCCACTATTCTCCTCTTCCAGGGACACGCTTTGCAGTCTGCCATTTTCATGTCCTCAACATTAGTTTGATTTCATCTTTCTCGTGGTCGCCCAGAAAGGCTTCTCAGATCTGTGCTTGCTGTTATAGTGAGGGTTCAGCAATGCAGGATGGTTTGATTGTCAGTGACTCATTATCATCCCACTAGGGTGGTTTTTGTTTGCCCACTACCCACTGTCCCCTACTCATTCTGATTTTTTGGTGATTTTGCAATTTCTATTTATGTCTTATTACATCTTTTGATGACACTAAAATTTTCCTTTTCTTAGTCACCAAGGTACAATTTCCCTCAGAGATATCCTTCTCTTCTGAGCCTGCCAGATGTTGTTTTCTTTCTTCTGGTATGAAGTATGCTTCCATAGTTTCAAATGATTTGATGGATTTCTTATTTTTTTAAATTGTCAGATTTCTTTCACTTTTGATGATTAAAAATGATGATGACAAATGAGTTACTCTAGCTCCTGCTTTTCCTTCAGCATATGCTCAATAAATAACAAACATACCTCCTTCAGACGCTTCCTGGGGCCAGATCAGCATGCACAGCTCCAAGCCGATTCCAAACTGCTGATGGAGATTAGTCTAAGGAAATATCCCTCCTTCAACTCTCTAGTTCTCTAGAACTGTTACTTTGGCTACCTAGAGTTGTCAAACATTCACACATACTACACACAATTCCATACTACATGCATATACACTCACAGTGACACATATCATGTACAAAACAAACTATGCATATCTCACACATGAGCATAACTATACAAGGTCATACCACACACAGAAATATCATGTGCATTCATGCATAGACATATACTCTTTACTTAGCACACTGTCTACATAGAACTCATCATGTTTGCATGTATGTGTATATAACTCACACATCATACACATGTTTATGTCATGCACATGTTCCATATGAACAACATGCACATAATACACACTCATGTATACATATGCCACACCAAATATGACACACGCAACACACATCATCACACATCATCCACTACACACATAGATACATATATGTAGCATATGCATAGTATACATTTACACAATATAGTACATAACAATCCTTATACACATATTACATAAGTAGACACATCATGTATACAACAAACCATATAAACTACACACACCATGCCATAAATCCATATACATATAAATATAAACCATGCACACAACCATATGACAGGCAGTGCATGCATACAGATATAGCACATATACCACATGTCAGCAAACACATACCATGCAATACGCATTGCATCAAATATGTACATTCAACACATACATATACCACGCACATACAATTTACATGCACTATAGTACCACATGCACACACACAAACCTTATAGTAACCATTTCTGCATCCATCATACCATAGACACAGTACATATGTGTACACCCCACACCATCACTTTACACCACATAACACACACGTACATGGATATATGCATGTACCACACATACCTAAGTCCTAATTATACATAATTCCCAGAATGGGATTCTCAGTTGGAAATTTATTTCAGGTAATATACCAGCCTTTTACTTATGGCACCCCGCAGGCATTGAACCCTGAGTCTATACCTATATTCTGTCTAGATTCACCAAGGAACTTGTATTCGTTTTAGGAAGTAGTTAATGGGGTATAGAGGATACCCTCTGCTTGCCTTATAGTCCAGCAGCTTCTAGGAAAGCATAAACTTGTCTCTTCTTATGCCAAGCCTGCCACAGGTAGGACCTCTGTCTTCCATTTGCTGACAGCGTGTGCTCTTTGAAATTAATCTTAGGCATTGATGGCTTGATTTTTCTCAATATAACTTCATGTGACATATAAGTACTGTCAATTCCTCTCTGGTCCTTCTTGGAGATGGTCTGTCAGTGGTGTTTCTATTCTTCTCCATATTTCTTTTTAAATCAAACAGTGGAATGGGTTGCATTGAGGGCAGTGAGCCAAGAACAACCTTGAACTGGAAGTCCTTCTAGATTGTTTTGCATGGGATAATGGAAACAATCTGTCTGTGCCTTAGGAACAATCTTTGGTAGCAGTATAAGAGTGCACTTTAAATCCTCATTAAAAATCAGGTGTGAAGTATGTATGTATTTAGTAAGGAGCCAGCTGCATGAAAAGTCCCTCTCTAGTTTCCCACAATATTTCTGAAATGTGTTGAGTGTACAAAGACAGAATGTCATCATTATCCAGAGATAATGTGTTATGATTTCTTTCTCAGGGCAGCTCTTTTCTAGGTCACCTGCTGCTGCAACATAACTCTGAACCCTCTAGCATGCTAACCAACTGACCCCACTATACCATCATATAGGGGTGGAAATCCTTTGCAGAAAATTGAGCCAGATGCCGGGCACTGGAATCTAACTGAAAGGATAGAGAAGTCCTTCCTCTGAGAGGTCCAAGGTGGGGCGGAGGAGGGGGCGGGGGGGGGGGAGGATGTTTTCCCATATGTTACTTATCTTCTGAGCTTGTTTGCAGGTTCTAGCAGGGGAACACAGCTAGAGTATACCCTCGACCAAACACAGGTCCTTCTCTATTCGGGGAAGGCTGTCCTCTTTGCAGCTTTGGGAGGGAGCACATGAGATAGTGAAGGAGGAAGAGGACACCCGCCTTGCCAGCCAAATCAGCCATATCAACCCTGGCGATCAATGGGGTGACAGATGTCACAGCTGGGCTGGAGTGAGCGATAGCATAGCGGGTAGGGTGTTTGCCTTGCATATGGCCCACATGGCTGACCCGAGTTTGATTCCTCCACCCCTCTTGGAGCCCGGCAAGCTATGGAGATTATCTCGCCCACCCGGCAAAGCCTGGCAAGCTACCCATGACGTATTCGATATGCCAAACACAGTAACAAGTCTCACAATGTTACTGAGCCCACTTGAGCAAATCTATGAACAACGGGAGGACAGTTACAGTGACTTATCTTTTGAGGGTCTTTCTTTCTTGAAACAGTAATTGTATACAGCTTCCCTACACAATTAGTAGTTATTGAGTGTTTGCATTCTCCTGCAGAGTTAACATATCCAGAAGCTTTTGGATAACCTTACAGAACAAACTTCATCCTTTATCTCTCTTTACTAAACTCAGCAAGACTGGGAAACACAGTGACTATTTGTTTAATCAAAAATAAGTGATGTTCAGGGTTTACTCCTGGCACTCAGAGGTCACTCCTGACATTGATCAAGGGGCCATATAAGATGCCAGGGGCAAATACTCTACCTGCTGTATTATATCATTCAGTGTCCTCTACAATATTAATTTAAATGTGTGAACTAAAGGGTTAAAACTGCTGCCTGAATATATAATGCCAGGGTAATATCCCAGTATATTTATTTGAGCCCCACTCTCTATTCCTCTGCTTACCCTACCCAAAGGACCTTGTGGCACTTTTATAGGGCCAGAGAATCCCAAATTCTTGGCATGAATGGGAAGACAGCTATCTGACATGTGTGCCCAGTTGCCCCTGCAGGATGCATTCTGCCGCTGGCCCCAGAGATCAAGCCTGCTGGGTGTGCGCAGAAAGTACTTCTTGTTCATACATGGAAGAATGGCTCTTCAGATTACTGTTACACTCTGAAGATCCTGTATTTGAACTGTTTTTTCATGGGGGAGACTCCATCCCTGAAATTCTTAGTAGAACATTAGGGAAATAGCCAAAACAGAGCAAGGGTAGATGTGCCATTCCCAAAGGGACCTCTACAGTAACTGCCTGAGCTTCCCTGGGCTCTTATCAGAAACATTTTTTCTTGCTGCTTTTCAAATTCTTTGACTTTTTACCACTCTTCTCTCTTTTCCTCATCTAACTGCTTTTGGAAAAGGATTCTGAGAATTGAATTATACTGAGGTATATGTGTTTGATAAGTCTTGCCATCTTCTCTGTGAAAATTTTATATTTTAGTAAAAATTTAAAAAAATCCTCTTTTATAAATTTTGGCACCAGAAAGTAAGTGGGTTATAAAATTCTTGGCAAGGGGTGGGAATATTTTTGGTGTCCACTAAAACATACCAAAGAGAGATTGTAGACCAACAACTATTGGGTTCCTTGTACTCTGTTCCTAAACAGCTTCTTCTTGGTATGAAGTGAAGATCATGGCAGTTTAGAGATTTAGAACTTACAAAGCTAGAGAAGAAAATTAGGACTTTAATCTGTGTGACTCCAGTCCTAGGTAAGCCCTCACAATGCAGTTCTGGGCATCATCTGGAAGTTGCAGGGCAATTATAGTGAGGGGAAAAATGGTCTCTATTGTTATGCTGGTGATAAAAAGGGTAAAAAGTGGTTGGTATCTCTGTTCATCACTTTAGGACTTGGTTTCACTTGATCACTTGACTTCCCATTAATTATAGATGTGCTCGAGCGGGTGCCAGCAATGTCTACATTTGTCCCTGTCACATGCTAGTGTAGCCCAATGGCGTCTGATTGATGACGACTTCAGGGTCAGGGAAATGAGACCCATTGTAATTACTGGCTTGGGCATATCGAATACACAACGGATAGCTTGCCAGGATCTGCCGTGTGGGCGGAATACTCTCGGTAGCTTGCCAGGCTCTCCGAGAGGGATAAAGACTTTTGGGGTGGCCTCTAATGGCTTGGTTTAAATCCTGGATTAGATCTCAGTCACAGTTACTGAGGACTTGTGTATCAGACATGGTACTAAACTCTGTTCTTTATGATTCCATATAATTTTTTAACTGACTTCATGATAAAAGGAATGGCATTAATTTCCATTTGAAAGAAAGTTGGAACAGAGAAAAGTCAAGTAATTATCTTGCAAAATTTCTCAGTAAAAAAGCAGGAAAGGCAAGATTTAAATGAAAAACTGCCTCTGGACCCAGCTGCCAGAATGCCTGTGTTCCTGGTTTCGTCAATCAAAGGTTAATAATAGGAAGACTCTATTTTCCTGACATCAGTCAATTGCTTTAAGACTCTAGCTGAAGTGCCTCAGGGGTGTGAGGTTTGCCATCGGAGCATCTGTGGTAAGTATCATACATCTGTGCATTTCCTCCCACAGTGGAGGACAGTAGTGCCTTTGATGGAATCATCTCATGACCAAATTTAGAGCTCACTTTTCATCTGAAGTTTGTTCTCTGCTGAATGGGCACTAAGGCAAAAAATACCCCTTTGTAAACTGCATCCTGCAGAGCTCAAACCAGAGCACAATTTGAACCTCATTTTGGAGTCTCAGATTCAGAGGCCAACCACGTTACCTCTTGTGATTTTCTTCTCACGTGGATTTCTGTGCCTTCTCTCAGATTTCCTCTCTTCTTTGGGTTTTACCAACTATCTTTCCTCTTCTCCTGAGAGTAGATAAGATCATTCCTTCTTCTATACCTAGAACGTCTCCCACTGCCATGCCTACAGAATGAAAAGGCAGTTGCCCCCCCCCCCCCAATCCCAAGATCTGCTCCCTTCAGGGTCATTGTTCCAGCATCATGGTCCCCTCAGCCACAATGATTCGACAATCAAGTCTCAGAAGTAACAATAGATAGAGCTATACTGTCTGCAGGAGCAAATAGCTTACAAATGCAAATACTCAGAGACCAGAGAGATAGAACCAGGGGAAAGGTGCTTCTTGCCCATGATCTAGTTCATTCCCAAAATTGTGATAGTCCCCCCAGGGTATGCCAGGACTCTAAGCACAGAGCCAGGAGTAAGTCCTGAGCATCACTGGGTGTGGCCGCCAAATCAAAACAAAAACAGCAAAAACCAATTGCAAATATTGACTGATTTGCACTTTTGATCTAACAATTCTCCCATTTCAATATTCAGCATCCATGCCCATTGAAAATGGAAAACACAGCATATTCTTATAGAATCCAGGATTCAGCTGGAAGTAACACATTTAGACTCGCATTTCATTGGCCTGAACAAGTTACATGACCTCATCCAGAAAGAAAGAATAAGAAATGGAATATACTGAACATATGGCATTACTTCTGCCACAAGTTTAAGATAAGACTACACAGAATGTTCTGAAAGGCTGACTGACACTTTCTTTGTATAGTCTCCAATGGCGTAAGGGCTTTCTGACTGTCTAAAGTGCTTCTGTGCTTCAGATGGACATGATTGGCTGGCTGCTAAAAGAGGATTTCTTTGGGAGGAAGGCTTTCTGGAATCAAGTCCCATTTGCTTATTCTCAGAGCAATGATAGCCTGGGAAAGAATTTCCTTTCCATGAATGAGCTTCTTGTTTTTTCACAAGATTAGGTGCCACCTTTCTTTGCCACCTTTCAAACACCAAATCATGAGGTGATTACAATTCTTCTCCATTTTGAAACAGCAGCCAGGCAGAAAAGAAATCTTCACAATTCAGAATGTCCCGACAGTGAGCTCCTATCACTCTCTTTCTCCTGTGTCCTCTATTATCTTCCTCCAGGAAAAGGAAGACAAAGGAACTTGTGATCTGTGTTCAGCTGAGTACTCACCCCCACCATGGAGCAGCCTAAATCGTGTGTGATGATTCTCTCTGCTGGGTGGAGAGGGGACTCCTGTTCATCAGAGAGAATTTCTTATGATCTACCTCTCACTGAGCCATGACCCAGCTCTGCTTTATTCCTGACACTTGTCAGGAACAACCAGTGGTCTTGAATGGGTGACTTCATAAATTTCTTTCCCCCATTTGATCAGCCTTTGGAGGTCCATCTTAGAATTACTACCCTAGCCCAGGGGAGTGGGCGGCCACCTCCCCTACACCTGAACTTTCAAGGAACCATGACCCTGGAATTCTGCTGATGCTCCTGTGTGTGTGGAGCTCACTCTCCAGCCAAATTTCTACATCACTGCCGGAGCGCACTAGCAAGGTGTTTTATTTTCAATTAATGTTCCTTTTTGCCTTTTATGCTAGAATGTTTACTGGCACAATGTCCAAGTCCAAGCGTATATATACAAGTTTCCACAGCTAAGCTTTCCTCTACAAAGAAGCCATGTTTTGTGTTACTCTCTTCCTTGTGTTACCCTCTGTGGGGATCAAATTCTGCTCTGAATGAAGCAGAAGTGGTTTTTCACAACTTCTAAGCTGGAATTATAAGAACTCTTGGAGTGTTTGCCTGGTGCTCTTGGAACTAGCAGAAAACCTTTTTGGAAGCTTTGGAGAGACCCCTGTCATCAGGAATCAAGGAACCCTCATGACTGGCCCTGCAGAATTGGGAGATCAAGTGTCAGCTTGCTGGTCACACCACTCACATCATTCCTAGAAGACTCCTAGGCATCATAGAGCAAAGAAAAGCTGTCCCTTGTATCCTGCCTGAACTGATGAGCCTCAGAAACATGAGGGGAGAAGGAAGGTGCTTAAACCACAAGCTTGTGGGAGGGTGAGTTATCTGGTCAATGACTGAAAACCTGCAAATACATGTTAAGGTCAATGATGTTCCCTGGAAGTGCCCAGTGGACACAGAGTCTCTGGCACACAGTGTACAGTGGGCTTGGAATATTGTTTGGGGTTCCTATTTCCAGAGGGACCTGGAAAAGACCAGGGCAGATGACAAGATTAATAGCATGTGGGAGATTTTCATCTTCCCATTAGAGATTGTAAGTCTGCCAGTTGCAGGCTTTATTCAGGAAGCCTGGTCCTATGCTCTGTGCATGGAGCCCTAATCTCTGCACAGAGATGTGAGAAGACTGATTGCATTTGATCCCCATGATGCTCTGCAGATTTGCAACTCCCCTGGCCTTTCTGCCTTTGAGCTGAATAATTAATTTTTCAACAAAGTCTATGTTTTTCTCCTAGAAGTTTTAACTTGGGATAAGAGCAAAGGCAAGCTCTAAATGAGGAATTTCAGAGTCTGATACAGCTGACATTTTAACTCAACAACCTGATTTTTTTCTCTAGTAGTCTCCTGGGGTTGTTTATCCCCCCCACAGCCTCCATCACAAGATTGTGCTACCAAAACCACGAATGTGCTCTTTTAAAAGATGCAAATGTATTCATAAAATTTAAATTATGTCCTAGATTATTAAAGTCACATTTGTTTTCTAGTGCTCCACCACAATAGAGATGACAATTGAAATTCTGCCTGCTGAGGGGGACCAGTGCTGCTAGTACTGTCATGGAGGTCCTCTGTCTATCTTGTCTGCGCATCTTTTAATAAGCACCCAAAAGAAGTGTCCTTGATTGTGCACACTTAGAATGTTTCCATGCTGCAGACGACATGTCAACATGGATTTCTCAGATAATATAGGGCTGGTTTCCCCCCTCCTCCTGTTCATATTTTAATAAAACTAGCAGATGGGAATTCAAGCTGTAACGTTTAGCTAGAGAATTAATAGAGTGAAATGTGGCCCTTTGACAGGTACTCAAATGAGTATAAGCCTATCAGGGCAAGTGAATGGAGGAAAAATAATTACGACAAGAAAGAAACTGGAAATGGAATGGAAATGATTGCATAAGTCCTTTGAGGAATGAATAAGACACTCTCTCAGAAGTAATTAAGTCTCCTACTTCGTTTGACTTATCTGATTAAATACATCTTTGTTTAAGTTGTGCCTCTGTTCAAAGATTGCAGTGTGACCCAGTACTCTAATTTTATATTCTGCTCCTGCTCCTAGAACTCAGGGGTTTGTCCAATCTGGGATCAGCCTGCCCCTAGGGTGGTGGCTCTTAAATTTGGGTGCCCATTGGAATCTGGGAAACTTTATAACAGTCTTTACCTCTCATGCAAAAGACAGTGAAAGGGTCAATTGTAGAGTGAAAGAGATTTCTAGTGGTGAACATGTAGTATTATGTAGAGATTTTGATTGATAATTGTGAAGATCTTTAACCTGCAAATCAATGTAATGTTTTTTTCAATATTTTCTTAAAAAACAAAATGTGGGAAGGAATAGAAGTGGAAAAGTAGATGAAGCTTCAGTTAGTATCTATAACCTCAATCAATAAAATTAACATTATTTAAATATATTCTCTATGCTAGAATTCAGCTGGATGTAGTATGCAGTGAGAAAGAGATTGCATAAAAGCAATGTAAAACTGTAACAACCACAGTTCTTGACCTCTGATGGTTACAGTACAGTGGAAACATATGCACAAGCAACTATAATACAAGGTAGACTTTGAAGCAAAATGGCATAAAGAACTTCAGTTAAATGGGGAAATTGAGATCTAATCCTGCTTCAGATATTTGAGGAATGAATAATTAATGAAGAAAATGCTGATTAGGTCCCACCCTAGATTCTGATTTAATTAGTCAGACAGAACTGGGCATCCATCCATATTTGTACAAAATCCTGGTTGATGGGAATATAAGCTCAGTGCTGAGAGGTGTATTAAACCATCTGATTCGTCACACTTAGGCTGCTGAGGGCCAATGGAAAGTATACAATGCCCCTGAATTCTGAGTTTTCATCTTCGATTTCCCAAAGAAAAGGGCAGAAGGAAAAACAAAATGGAACTAAACAAAACTTAAGAAACCATTTCTCGATTTCTTGAGCAGGCTCCATGCCAGGCATATCATGGGCATCATCTTGGTCTTTAGTTTATGGACTTCATGTTAAAAATCATCTGAGAGGGATATAGAGATACTACTGCTACTAATGTCTCAGTTTGGTCCCAGACTAGTTAAATTAAAACCTTTAGTGTGCCAATGCCCAGTGAAAGGGGAAGGGGGGAAGGGAGAAAGAGAGATGATAGAGAAAGGAAGAGAGAGAGGGAGAGAGAGAAAGAAAGAAAAAGAGACAGAGGGAGAGAGAGGGAGAGCATGAGAGAGATAGAGAAAGAAAGAGAGGGAGAGATAGAGGGAGGGAGAGAGGAGGAAGAAAGAGATGGAGAGAGAGGGACAGAAAGAGGAAGAGAGTGATAGAAAGAGGGAGAGAGGGAGGAAGAGAGAGGGGGAGAGAGAGGGAGAGAAGGAGAGGGAGGGAGGAGAGAAGAAAAGCACCTGACATAGAGGCAGGCTGGTGTGGGGAGGGTGGGGGTGGCAGTGATGGGAGAGAACCTGGGGACACTGGTGCTGGGAAATGTTCACTGTTGGAGGGATGGGTGTTGAAATACTGTATGACTGAAATCTAATTATTGACATCTTTGTAAAGATCTATCTCACAGTGATTCAATAATAAAATCTTAAAAATAGACAAAAACACCCTTTCAGTGTGAATGTGGAAATTACTTGCCATCTTCCTTTGAACCACCATTTGGAGGTAGATTTTATTTGTGGAATGACTGAAAACTAACAGCATTGGGCTGTAAGAAGCTCTTAGTGCATATATTATAGTGATTCTATCCCCTTGTGGAGTCCCTGCTTGCTATGAAGGCTCTGTATAATCTAGGCTAACATTTTCTAGGCTAGTGCTGCTTCTTGTGTACTGCTTTGGAAAGCTAACCATCATCTGCGACCTATTTCTTCCATAAAGGCCTTATACTGATTGCTCCTACGAGAATCTAACTCACTCTCTTTGAAGCCCTCCTGGTTTTGTGGCATTGTTTTTAGTGTCTGACACTTTCTTGTTTCATCTTTTGATTCCTCCATGTATGGAACACCCTCAGGGAAAATCTAGTTCCTGCTCCTGTTCCTCTTCCCAGCCGGGACTAGGAAGGGCCGTGAATGCAGGAGAACCCAGAGCGGTGCTTCCCCACTTAGTGAGGCCATAGGCTCATGATCACTTCTGAACAATCTAATGTGAGACCACAGAAAAAGTCTGGGCTACAGTGATGGTACAGATGGCAGGGCATTTGCCTTGCATGTGGCTAAACCATATTTAATCCCCATCACCATCTATGGTGCCCTAAACCCCTCCAGGAATTATCTCTGATTGCAGAGCCAGGAGAAAGCACTGAGCACTGCAGGTGTAGCCCCCAAACAAAGACAAAACACAAAGCAACAGCAAAGAGAGTTCATTATCTTCTTTTTTTTTTCCTTTTTGGGTCACACCTGGCAATGCACAGGGGTTACTCCTGGCTCATGCACTCAGGAATTACTCTTGGAGGTGCTCTGGGGACCATATGGGATGCTGGGAATTGAACCTAGGTCGGCTGCATGCAAGATAAATTCACTACCCGCTGTGCTATGGCTCCAGACCCGCTCATTATCTTCTTGACAAAAGTACTGCTTTGCAACCTTCTGATTATTTATGACCTTTAAGATCAGATAAGAGGAAGGATAAAAGTAGGGTGTTTCTCGAACAGACTCCATATGGCCCAAGTGGATACTCACAGCCCATATGGCCCCCAGGATACTCCAAGGGAGCCCTATGTGAAAAATTTCACAAATGGTACACGCATAGCACAAGGCGAAGGGACCAATAAATAGAATGGGGTGGGCATCCATGGTCAAAAATAGGCTGAGAAACACGGATCTAAATTTTTTCCTCCTCTTTTTTCTGCTTTCTCGCCTCTTACTGAAGAGAGGATGGTAAAAATTCTAAAGGTCTGAGAAGCTGATCAAAAGAAGTCAATAGAATCTTTCTCCTGTATGTCTACAGAACTTGATGGGTTTGGTCAGAGAGAGAGGTTTCTAGGTAGGAGAAGCATTTAACGGAAAACTCCCGAGGATCCAATGAAGCTTTGATTTGAATACATAAAAATGAAATTCATTAAAAACGAAATCCATAAAATGTTTAAGAAAGTTGCCGTGGCGACCCCAGCTGCCTGCAGCCCCCACCAGGGTGGTTTGCACACCAGGGAATGGGGTAGTTTCCCAACTTGACTTAGGTGGTGCTGATGGTAATCTAGGTCTGCCACATGCACTTGCTTTGTCAGGGTGGCTGTGGGAGAATGACATCCTCTCTCCTCCTTGGTCCTCCAGAGCAGAGAACAAAACTCATCCAGGCAATTCTGGTGTCACCCCTGTCACCAGACACGCCTGCAGGAACAGAGGTGATGTCGACGTCACACAGAAAATTATTAAACAAATGGAAAGGAAACCAACACAAGTTTATTTGGAGAAACACTGGGAGGGTGGGAAAGAGAAGGGGGTAAGAAAAACATAAATGGGGGAAGGAAGAACACCTGAAAAAAGCTTTCTCTGGAAGGGCTTGTTGAAGGAAGCAGAAAGTGCTCTGAGGAGACCTGTCCCCTGTCTCACCAGGCCACGGTGCCGCTTACCTGAGCTTCCATCCCAGACCCTCCAGGGCCAGGCAGTGCTTCCCTCACCCCCCAAAAAGGAATTAAAATGCAGAATAAAATGAACCCTATCAAACAGCTTCCTGGTAAAAGCAAGAGGCTGAAGCAGTCACTGACAGACTGTTCTTGGGCCCGGAATTGGAGCGAAGTGGTAGCTGTTCTTAGAGACCCTCCACCTTCCTCAACTAGTGAGTGCTGGGAATCCTTATCCACACACTTAGCTCCAAGGACAGGCACACTGTCTGTTCTTCCTACCACGCAGTCTCTGGCACTTTGCAGAGGCCTGGAATATAATATATGCGCAGGGACTTTTGGTTAACTGCATGAATATATACTCAGAGTGAAGCCTGGTGACAGAGTCATGATTCAAACACAGGATCACGACAGTGACCTGTGTGCAAATCCCTCTTGGCCAGTAGTGGATATCTAATTCTATTGTGGTTTTTTTTTCTGTTAAAATAGTTGCGATTGTTGCCTTTTTTCTCTTTGATTTTATACATCTGTAAATATATGTAAATGCATACTTTTTACATGTTCTTGTATAACCAAGAACACTTAAATTTACTGATTGATCCACAGTAAAGATAAATACTTCAGTAGAGTTTGGAAGAAGATCCTCCTAAATTTCATAAGTTTAATGATTAGCGGGGAGCCTTCTTTGCCTTACTGACATGTCCTATGTGGAGTCTTCATGAACTCCCCCAGGATTTATTTCTACATTTAAACCTAAACAAGCTCCTAAGTCAGGCCCTGCCTGGTGCTGCTTCTGTGCTCCCTTGACAGTGTCTTTAGGAAGCTCCTGGTTGAGCCCAAGCCACAGTACAGTGGATGGGGACTTGCTTTGCATGCAGCTGACCCTGGTTTAATCCCCAGCACCACAAATAGTTCCTAAGGCACCTCAAGGAGTGACCCCTGAGTTAGCTTTGAGCCTTACCAAGTGAGGTCCCAAAACATGAATAAGGCTTATTATTCAAGCCTGTGTTCTCCACTGAACCTGTGCCTTCTTGCTTTTCTCTGTTTCTTTGCTTGCCTATTTCCACTCTGGAGAATCCTGTGTTCTCTTTCAAACATGCACTTCTTCCTCACTCTCCCCTCACATCTTTCTTTCCAAATAAGTTTCAATTAAAAGTGTCTTGCTTCTCTAAATAAAAAGAAAAAAGAAGAAAGAGAGAGAAGGAGGGAGGGAAGGAAGTAAGGAAAAAAGAAGACAAAAAGGCAGGAAGGAAAGAAGGGAGGAAGGGAGGGAGGCAAGGAGGGAGAAAGGGCAGGAGAAAGGAGGAAGGAAGGATGGAAGGAAGGAAGGAAGGAAGGAAGGAAGGAAGGAAGGAAGGGAGGGAGGGAGGGAGGGAGGGAGGGAGGCAAGGAGGGAGAAAGGGCAGGAGGAAGGAAGAAGGAAGGATGGAAGGAAGGAAGGAAGGAAGGAAGGGAGGGAGGGAGGGAGGGAGAGAGGGAGGGAGGAAGGGAGGGAGGGAGGGAGGGAGGGAGGGAGGGAGGGAGGAAGGGAAGAAGGGAGGAAGGGAGGTAGGGAGGGAGGGAGGGAGGGAGGGAGGGAGGGAGGAAGGAAGGAAGGGAGGGAGGGAGGGAGGGGAGAAAGGGAGGGAGGGGAGAAAGGGAGGAAGGAAGAAAGGAAGGAAGGAAGGAAGGAAGGAAGGAAGGAAGGAAGGAAGGAAGGAAGGAAGGAAACTCCTGCTCTGGTTTACACAGCCTTCCCTGCATACACCTGGAAAGGATTAGATGCAGGTCTTCAAAGTCTCATTGCCTGTTTGAGTAGGATGACAGCTTCAACACTGATTTGTGAAGATAGACCTTGAGTATTTTGCCAAGTAGCCGTCACGGTGAGGACTGTTCTTCCCTGTTTTCCTGGCATTGTTTATGCTGTGCCCTTCATGTGGAATACTATAGACTCCTCCTGTCACCCGTTATATAATTCTGTTTAATTCTTCATTTTTAAAATATGATTCATAGTGTTGCATGAAGTAGCTGAAAACAATTCTATCCAACTTTGTTTGTTTTCATTCAAATATGCCCTGTAAATTTGTCTAATAATTTGGTGCAGATCATATCCCATTTTACTCACTCTGAGTTTCATTAACTGTTCTGTGATAATAAATTCTTGACTTAAAAGAACGTGTCACATTTTGTTTTCATTTTTCCTAGTGTTTAGCATAGTGTTCACTGTATCACTGTATCACTGTCATCCCGTTGATCGTCGAATTACTTGAATGGATGCCAATAACATCTCTATCCCTCCCTGCCCTGAGATTTTAGCAGCCTCTACTCATCTTTTCCCAATGATTGGAGGCTCTTTCAGGGTCAGGGGAATGAGACCTGTTGTTGTTGTTACTGTATTTGGCATATCGAACACTCCACGGGGAGCTTGCCAGGCTCTGCCCGTGTGGGTAGGATACTCTTGGTAGCTTGCAGGGCTCTCCGAGAGGCATATATTTATGTATATATATATTATTATATATATTTCTCTATGATTTGTTGCCTACTGTCTGAACCCCATCAGATCACTTGATCACTTGACTTCCCGTTAATTGTCGATTTGCTCGAGCGGGCGCCAGTAACGTCTCCATTTATCCCTGTCGCATGCTAGTGTAACCCAATGGCGTCTGTTTGCTCTAGGAACATGAAGAGCCTCAAACCGATATGGTGTAGTAATAGTGGAAAATGGGTAGGAAGTGTCTTATAATGTGTCTGGAAAGCGGCCTGGAGCATGGCGGTGGTTGGATCATGGAGGTCAGCTGCCGGGGCTGGGTCCCTTGGGGCAGGAAGGGCTCTCACCTGCCCCACAGCCTGGCACAGAGTCCAGTGGCATGGTTCTGGGAACCTCATTTTATACTCCCGTCTTGGAGGAGCATGTATAGTGTTAAGACTTATAAATGTTTTCATAGTCATCTTTGTTCACTCATTTATTTTTCATTAATCACCTCAGCAAATATTTGTTGAAAGATTACTGTGTACCAGGTTATTTTCCGAGTTCTTATAGAATAAAGTAAGGTTCTATAAGTAGGAAAACAATGAAGAACTCAATATGTGAGTAAATTATTGTACAGTTGTATGTTAAATGTGACATTTGCTGTGATAAGAAAGTATCAGGAAGGTGGGAGTCTGGGACTAGTGGCTGTGTTGTTTAGATTGATTAGGGAATATCCCTTAGAGTCTCTTCATGTTATTCAAAGAACATGAAAGAGTGAATGCAGAAGGAAAAATCCCACTCCTAACCATCTGCGGGAAGATCTGTCTTCTAAGAAGCTACAACATATCCACAGTCCTTAATACTGTGTCTGAAATGCTGGACAAATAGCACTAATTCCTCTGGGATGGAGCATAATGAATAAGGGAGGGCAGTAGCAAAAGAGAATATCAGAGAGGAAATGGAGAAGTCAGATCATGTAGCTTTAAAGGCCTTTGTGAAGCCATTTTGATTTTACTCTTAGGGAAATAGGAAGTCATAAAAAGGATTTGAAAGGAGGAGTGACTGATATAATTTTTATTTCAAAGGAATCTTTCAGGTTGCCAAATTGAGTATATTCTAAGGGTCAGTTCTTCTTTAAAGGGTCAGATAATTAACATTCTAGACTTTCTAAATAATACAATTGTCCTATCTGCTCAAGTTGGCCAATTTAGCACAGAACAATACATCACAGACTATGCCACACACAGATAATAAAACAATAAATGAGCCTGGATGAGATATAATAAAACTTTATATACAAAATAAAATAAGCTGGCTAAGGAAAGATGACATTTTGCCATTTACAACAGGAGAGAACTGTGGTGGGGGTAAAGACAAATCCTGGATGATTTACTCATATGAGGTATATGAAGACACAAAGAAAAACTTTTTTTATTTTTTAGTTCTTGGGCCACACCCAGATGTGCTTAGGCCGTACTCTTGGCCCTGTGCTCAGGGATTACTTTTGGTAGCTTTTGGGGGCTATGTGTGGTGCTGGGGATCAAACTCAGGTTGACTTAACCCAGGCAAGTCCCTTACCTGTTGTAATATAATTCCAGTTCAGATGTATTTTTTAATTGAATTAGAAAAAGAGAGATCTTAATTAACTTCATGTTTATTCTAAGTAACTGAAAAGATGTATAAAATGGGAAAATGTGTGTACAAAGAAGAGTTTTTTTAGGCAAGTTAAGCAAGCAATCGGATGTGTAAATTTGGAGCACTGAGAATTACATTGGTCTAAAATGTGTTTCAGAGGAACATTTTAAATATACCTATTGATTTTTTGGATACTGAGACAAGGGCACATTTGTATAAAATGCTTGGAAATTCAAGAGGATGCAGTGTTATTATTGCAGAAAACATCATGGATAATGTGTCATTTCTATTAGTATAAAAGTGACCATATTATTGTAACTTCCCAAGAAGAAGTACACCAGAGAAAACTGGATGAAGTCACTGGGAGTATAAACCTTTCCATTTCATTTTTTCATTTCATTTCATCATCCTGTTATTCGTCGATTGCCTCGAGCAGGCCCCAGTAACGTCTCTTTCATCCTAGCCCTGAGATTATATTCAAGACTCTTTAGGAGAATGAGACCCATTATTGTTATTGGTATTTGGCATATTTGGTACGCCACGGGGAGTTTGCCAGACTCTGCCCTGTGGGCAGGCTACATTCGATAGCCTGCAAGTTTGTCCAAAGTAGGAATGAGATAATAAGATGTCATAAAAAGATGTCCTGATAAGATGTCCGGGAGCTGGATTTTATAGTCTCTGAGTCTTGGCCGTTGATGGGATTACACGGCGCCAGGGGGCAAGGTGGTGGGTGTGACCCCCGCCTACTGGAATTTGGAGGATCTGGGTGGAAGATGCTCGACTCCAACCTTTCCATAATTGTTATAATTTGGACAAGGGAGAGATTCTGAGAAGATGGCAGATGAGTAGCACTGTAGCACTATCTTCCCGTTGTTCATAAATTTGCTTTAGCAGGCACCAGTAACGTCTCTATCGTGAGACTTGCAGTTACTGTTTTTGGCATATTAAACATATCACAGGTAGCTTTCCAGGCTTTGCCGTGCGGGTGCAAATGAGTAACGATGCCAAATCCTCCTCCTCCCCACATTTTCTAACAAATGACAAATCAATAAAATAAAGATGCTTACAAAGGACAGATGGTTGGTGGAGCAGTGTCTTCAGAGGGAGTGGTGGCAGAAGAGATGGCAAGGGTTAGATTATTTGCAATGTAATATCCCCCGGTGTGTCCCCAGGATAGCTGACATGGAAGGAGGAAGTCACCTTTCCTTTCTAAACTAAGGTCTCTGTAAGGGACTCTGATACTTTGGGATTACATGAGTTATGGAAACACACCCAACTTGTTCCAAAGCAAAGAGGAGTGGAAAAGCAGAGAGCAAGCTCCCTGCCTGACTGCTGAGCAACAGGCAGATGTTAGCAGTGACAAACACCAAACAGTCAGGAACCAGCTAAGGAGCCAGGGCTGAAGGGACAAGAGGTCAGCTGCTGGAGGCACTGAACCATCAAGACAAGACAGTTCCTACCACTGTGGACATGACTTCTCTGGGGTGATCATGACAGCCTGAGCCTGTGACTCCCTGGTACAGTTTAACCCTGAAGGAGGGGAGCAGTGTTGGAACTTGACAGGAGCTACACCCTGGGGTCCTCATTAGATAGACTCATCTTTATAGCTGGCCTTGAGCCGTGCAGAGTAGCTGTGCTGTTCATGCTTGGGGCTATTTCTGGGACTGTGTCTTCTATGGGGTCACCAGCTCCAATTAGAGTGTAGAGTACCTGAACTTAGAATGGCTTCTAAGGTAGTCACTGTTGGATATTAGCCCGAAATGTTTTAGGCTTAATCTGTGAATTACCCCTTTTCCTCCTCCCAGAGAAGCTTACCATGTCCTTGTTAGCATCCCTGCATTGTAGCACTGTCCTATGGTTCATTGATTTGTTCGACCGGGCCCAGTAACATCTCCATCATAAGACTTGTTATTACTGTGTTTGGCATATCAAATATGTCACAGGTAGCTTGCCAGGCTTTGCCGGGCAGGTGAGATACTCTCAGTAGCTTTCCAGGCTCTCTGACAGGGGCGGAGGAATCCCTAATTTAGTTAAAGTTTATCTTTAACCTTTCCTTTGTATTCTACTCTTTATTTTCTCATTTCCTCAGATCAGTCTTGATGACTTATAAGCCAAAACTTTCTGGTAATTCTGAACTTTGTATTTGAAGTGCTGTGTATTTGTGCCTGCTTTTCTATTTCCCCTATAGCCTTTTTATATTTTACTATAGAGTAATGTTCTTTGGTTGAACACAGAAAGACCGTTAATGCCATGCTCCTAATGTTTGGGAGTTGATTGACTCTGAAATATATCTATTCCTGGGCATAATTATTTGTTCATAATTACTTGATTCAGGCTTCAGTTTCTGTAGTTCCTAACACTTCAAAAGGGAGATCCCACCATGGGACTGGGATGGACCCAGGGCGAGAGGCAAAGTTACCCTGGCATCGAAATGGGACATTCCAGGAAGCATAAATGCATGATCTTGATGAAAGCTGTGATGAACTAAGAGATAGGAACTTCATGGGGAAGGACAAGCTGAACTTGCCTGAAGACTTAGTCTGGATTTACAGTAAAAGCCTTAACCCAGAGACCTAAGTGTCAAAAGCCTTGCTTGTTCTCAGTCCAGAGAACTAAGTGTTGGGTTCTTGTCTCTTACTGTGTTTATCCAAATAACTGCAAGTATTGATAACTTGTGCAACTAGAGGGAAAGATAAAAGCAATGTAGATGTCCCTGGGAGACAGTGTCTCCTTGAGTTAATATCCCCAAGAGAATTCCCTCCACCAAATGTTTATCTATATAAATCATCAATCACACCTTTGTACTTACCTCAACCTTCCCCCCCGCCCCCTTCAGATGTTCTATAAGTATTCTAGCAGCTCTGCATTAAACAGGTTCCCTGTCTCCCTGTCTCTCTGTCTCTCTGTTGGGGAGCCTGGGGAGATGAGGAGGTGGCTCTGGGCCACCAAATACACATGTGTTGCAGCAGCAGCACCTGCATTTTACTTTGTGAACTCACAGTCACCTTTGTACCTATGGTCCTTGGAGACTTGAGACTCACCCTCCCTGAATCTATCCATGAATGTCTACTGAGACTGGCTGATGGCAGTCATAATCTGTAGTAACTATATCACTCCCCTCCTAGCTACCCCTGTGAATGATTTGAGAGACAGAACCTCCAGGTAAAGACCAAACCACAGTGAAGATAATCTAAAGTGTCTGGAGAAGCAGAAAATGAGGGACTAGCTTAGAGATTTTGCCAGTCTCATGCCTCCCTCACCAGCTCAGACACCAATAGCCCTTTGTGAAGCTTCAATTTGTAGTACCGTGTGCAGTAACCTATAGACTTCTCATCAACTTGGATTTTGCATTTTGTTCAAGTTAGATGTAGACCTCAATTATCTGAAGAGGTACAGAAGAGTCAGCATATAAAGTATTATGCCACATTTCCTTGGGTAAACATAACAGTGCACTATACCCTCTCTCTAGTAATTTGAGATAACCCTTGACACAACAAGCTAAAAAAATTGCTCAACTCAACATATAATCGTTAATATATAATCCTAAACAAATGAGGAAACAGAGCAATTTTCCACAAATGAAAAAAAGACCCAGGGAAAAGTATAAATGTAATGGAATTGGATAACATGCCTGGAGTTCAAAACAATTGCTAAAACAATGTTAAATAAAATAAATAACAGTGTTAAATAAAATAAGAAAAATTGATAATCTTATTTATAACAAGGATGAAGAAAATATTTTAAAGCTTCAAACTAATGGAATTTAAAACTATAAGAGCTGACCTAATGCATCCAATAGAAAAGTTTAACAGTAAACAAGAAAAAAAAAACGTTTAATAAACTCAGCGAGTTGGAAAGTTTGATAATGGAAAACACCAAAAGAGAAGAGAACACAGATAAAAAAGATTTATAAATGGGAAAATAATGTAAAAACTATTTTGTTGTATCAAGAGGAGGTACATACACATTATAGAATATATCGAAGAGAGAAAGAGGGTAGAAACCTTATTGGAAGAAATAATAGCTGGGAGGTTCCCTGTCAAGGAGAAAATAAACATTCAAGTATTCAGAGTACCAAACAAAATATACACAAACAAACACACAAGATATAATTAAAGTGTTAAAAACTAAAGATAGGAATAGAATACTGCAAAGTATCTAGGGTAAAACAAATTAGATACAAGAGAATCTCCTAAGTTTATTTGAGAATTTTCTGCAGAAACTATTTAGAACATAGGAAAATGACATTAAATAATAGAAAGAATTATCTTATACAAGAAAATATGTAAAGAGTGAATATTCTGCCAGACTGTTATTTAGAAGACAAGGCAGGACAACAAAAATTTGTAGACCAACTCAAATTAAAGTAAGCCATCATCACCAAAACTCATCTTGAAAGAAATACTCAAAAAACTCCTAAAATAAAGAGCATCTCACAGGTGCAGTAAGACACCAAAATTACATGATTTGAGATGGGAACGAAGAGTAAAAGTGTGACCCACTAAAATGAATTTAAGATCAATCTAGCAGGACATAGAAGAGAATTTTACTTATTAGCCTCTGGAAAACCGTCAGACAAAAATCCATGGAAAGAAAACAGAAGAAGTGTGAAGAAGAATGAAAACAACCCAAAAGGCTGATGTTAGAATACATCAGAGAAGAAAATGTGAAATAAAAATGCTAATGGCATAGCAAAAAAACACCTGAAAAGTAAATTAAGTGGCAATGAATACTTATGTCATTATACTTCAGTAATTATCTTACATGTTAATGTTATGAAATAAGCAATTAAACTGCATTGAATGACTTAATGAATTAAAAAACCCAAAACTTTTGTTACTTATAGGAAAACAAGCTTCTAAGGTAAGTATAGAATCAAAGATTTAATAACAATCCTAAATGCAATGGTGTCTTTTGAAAATGAAGGGATAGCTATATATTTATTAGCTATATTTCTATCTTTAAAACTTAATATCAAAATAGAGATTATATAATGATTAAGGAACTTATACAATACTATGCTTATCAATATGATCTCTAATTGCAGCACCAAATCTGACTACTCCACTATTAACAGAATAAACTAGTGATATTGACAATACCACACTCATAAT
Organism: Sorex fumeus; assembly: GCF_029834395.1. Lineage (NCBI taxonomy): Eukaryota > Metazoa > Chordata > Mammalia > Eulipotyphla > Soricidae > Sorex > Sorex fumeus. Next base: position 76,760,020 of record NW_026606094.1, on the reverse strand, counting down.
AGAACTAAAGTCACGGAAATAAACACATGTTTATTGAATTTAATTATGACAAGAATACAAGATCTTAAAAATAGAGAGAGGAAAGTCTTTTCAACAAATGGTCTTGGAAAAACTTGTCAGTTATATGAAAAAAAAATAAAACTGGACTACTCTCAGTTATATATTCTCTGTATACACAAACAAGTACATTCACAGTAGATAAACAACCTGAATACCTCAAGCCATAAAATACATAGAAAATAATACAGATGAAGAAGTTCATAACATTGGTGTTGGAGATATCTTTGGTGAACTATCAAAGAAAGTTAATGTAAAAAAATACAATTTGGCCTGCATTAAATTGAAACATATTTTGCAGCAAAAAGGAAATATAAACAGAATTTCAAAATCAGTTAACTTATTAAGACTACATATTTGCACATAATATGAGGGCTTAATATTCAAGATATATAAAGAATGCATTCAATGTATCAAGCAACAATAAGAAAAATAACTAAATTTATAAATGGGCAGGAGATATGAATAAACATATCTGCAAAGTTGACAGATGGTTAATAGACATATGAAAGTATGCTCTTCATCATGCTTATCAAGAAAATGCAAATTGAAAACAGAGAAAGAGGCCTATTCATACCTGGGAGGAGATATTATATTAAAATGAAGAGCAGCACATATTGGTAAGAGTGTGGCAAAAAAATAATTCTTGTGAAAGTTTAGTGAAAATATAAACGGGAACCAACATTTTTGAAAACAGCATGAAGTTTCCTTAAAAATAAAATTTCATAAAATCCTACAATTCCACTTCTATATGTATATTTGAAGAATACAAAAACATTAATACCAAAAGTTATACTCACCCCTATGCTCATTGTACCATTATTTACAATAGCAAAATATGGAAATAGGCCCAGAACCATATAGTGAATTGGGCACTTGCCTTGCCCAGGGCTGACCTGGGTTCAATCCCTAGCACCCAGTATGGTCCCCTGAGCCTATCAGGAGTGATACCTGAGACAGGAAAGAGCTCTGAACACTACTGGATGTAGCCCCAAAACAAAGTAAATAAAATATGGAAACAACTAAGATGCCTAATAAATGATTGGTCTCTGTGAATTTGTTATGGCACTGTAGCACTGTAGCAATGTCCTCCCGTTATTCATCAATTTGCTGGAATGGGCACCAGTAACATCTCCACTGTGAGAGTAGTTACTGTTTTTGGCATATTGAACACACCACGGGGAGCTTGCCAGGCTCTGCTGTGCAGGTGGGGTACTCTCGGGAGCTTGCTGGGCACTCTGAGAGGGATGGAAGAATCGAACCTGGGTCACCCGCATGCAAGGCAAACATCCTACCCACTGTGCTATTCATTACTAAAAATATAATTGGATTCCTTATCTTACAAGTGGTCTCTAAGCGTAACTTTCCCTCTCCCCATCATTTGGAAAGTTTGTGAAACTTCTCAAATGATGTCCTTAATAAGTTTTCTAAAAGAGCAACTACTGAATAAAAGAATGTGGATATTAATGCATATTTCCGTACCTTTCAAAGAGTTTTAAAAAATTTATATTCTCATTGTAATGATATAACTTCTCCCATATCCTTAACTCCTACCTACACTGGATGCTATTGTTTAGCACTGTTAATATGGTAGGTTCAAAACAGGAACTTGATTCATTTTGTTATGGCATCCTCAGCAAATGAATACAGCATCCTATAATCAGGGTGAGGACCAGAGATCAGGATGATGCCTTCTATCAAGCTGAAACAGGGTACTTGTGGCTTTGAGGAATTGCTAACGCAAATCAAGCTCCAATTGTATTCTACTACTGAACTTTGCAGGACAGAAACAAAACTACTCCCTGATTATTGTTATTGTTTGAACTGTTACTTATAATGAGATACATTACTGAATTCTTATCTGTAGTTTTGCATTTTGTTTTTAGTTATCTCTGCTCAACTGCAGTCCAAATTACTATGCATAATAAAATATTTTGAGAAATAGCACATTAATTTAACTAGTTTAATTAGCATTTAAACTTGTTTAAATGTAGTTTATTGTTATAGCTGTTCTATTTTTGAAATGGTATTACTGTCTTACTTTGCCTAATTTATAAATTAAACTATCATAGGTATGTACATATAGACAAATATATATATATACATATATCTGGTAATACTACCTGTGTTTTAAAAAATACAATTGATATATAAGGATTATATTATATTTATATAATATATATTATCATCGTGGTGGATAAGGGAGAGTACTTCCAAGAATTGTGGCTTATTAGAGTGGTTAATAACACTTAATTACATTTGTTTAATGAATGAAGGAAGGGGTAAAATATACAAAATAAACTTGGAATTGTAGTATTTTTACCTGAGAAATCAAGCAAGACAGTCAGCAACAGGGGACATTAGCCACATTTCTTTTATGTGGGTCAGAAGCTAGACATTAGAATTAGTAAATGACAATTCATTCACAAGGTGGCTTGTGGTGGTCATTAAATAGAAGTAGCTTAATTAGAAAACATGTGGAGAAGTTAAAATTTCCCTCAACTTTCTCAATTGGAAATTTCTAATTAAAATCACTGTACCAGATCACTTCTGGCCTCTTATTGTCAGTCAGATAACTTCAGTTGAGAGATGAGGAAAAGACTTCTTGAGTCTGAGTCTTTCCCAGGGCACAGTATACTAATGAAGGAGCAAATGTAGGGAACCAAAAAAAGAGCCATTTCTCTACAGAAGAAAAGTTCTCTTGGGAGAAGAATCATTCTTTTTAGCTCAGTCATTCTCATTATGACAAAACAATACCTCCTTTTCCTGCTGAAGAGTAACTGATTTTCTATACCAACAATGATCATCCCTTGAAATATTGCTTCTCAGGAAAAATTCAGAGCGAGAAAGGAAGATGATATTGTGTAACTACTGTAGGAGTCATCTGGAAGTCTGTGCATTTATTCAGATGTTAGGGAACTAGGCAACTTTGAATGGAAGCGATGAATCAAAGGGTAGAGATTTTGCAGTATTAAGTAGGAAATGTACACTCGTGTCAATGAAAGGATACAGATTTGCTTAGTGCCTGAGAACAGATGACTGGTTAAAGAAACTTTGGTACATCTACACAATGGAGTACTATGTAGCTGTTAGAAAAGATGAAGTCATGTAATTTACACACAAGTGGTACTACATGGAAAATATCATGTTAAGCAAAATTAATCAGAAAGAAAGGGACAGACATAGAAAGATTTCATTCATCTGGGGAACATAAAGTAACAAAATAGGAGACTAACACCCAATAATAGCCGAGATAAGTACCAGGAGGTTCACTCCATGGCTTGGAGGCCAGCTGTACATGCTAGGGGAAAAGGCAGCTCAGATAGAGAAGGGAACACCAAATAAAGGGTATTGGGAGGATCCTCCCAGGATGGGAGATACATGCTGAAAGTAGACTATAGACAGAACATGATTGCCACTCAATGCTTCTTTTGCAAACCACAGCACCCAAAAGGAGAGAGAGAACAAAAGGGAAGACACAGAGGCAGGGTGGGATAGGGGGGATGGGGAGTGGGAGGGGTACTGGGATCCACGGTGGTGGAAAATGGGCACTGGTGGAGGGATGGGCATTTGATCATTGTATAATTGAAACCTAACTGTACCTCAAGGTGTTTCACTAATAAATTTTTTTAAAAATTTAAATAAAATAAAAAATAAAATAAAATAGTAATATTTTATTAAAAATACAGATTTGTTTAAAAGTTCTGTAAAGTAAGTTAAAAAATTCAGAAGACATGCTTAAAACATAAGCAATGTTGATTATGGGTCCTGCTTCCATGTAGGAAACACCTTGGAATTATAAAATAAAAGGAGAAAAGTGAGATAAAACAATTGATAACTTGTGAAAGGAAACTACCAGGAAGTTGGAGTAAATGAAAAGATACTAGATAGCATAAAGAATAAAAATAATAAAAAGTAGAACAGAAACTGGTAACACTGGAATTAAAATCAAATAAATGATTAGGAAAAGGGTAAGCTTTGAAAATAGAGAGTACCAAGATATTTTACCATATATATGCATATTTACTTATATATGCATAGTAAATGCATAAATGAATACAAGAACATGAATACAAGAATAGAAAAAATGGAAGATTAATAGAAATAAGTAGAGGTAAGAAATTATTTTAATATAAAGATTAAAAAAAATTACCTGACAGTAACAAAAACAGATATTACAGACCAATAATAGACTTAACCATTTAGTAAAAGATATCCTTTAAAAGAGAAACTATAATTAAATCATAAAATTTGATCCTCTATAAAGATAACATGATTTTGAACTTTTTCTTTGAACATGAAATGCTAAGAGATGAAGGAAAATCTCTAGAAATTTGAGTTGTGAATTCAAGACTTCTATACCTGTAAATCATTGCCATTAAAAAACACTTTTTTTATTACATTGTTTTTGAACATATAAATTCCGGGTTTTGAAACTCTCCTTACTGTCGCTTGTCTTAAACAAAAGGAAAAAGCTACCACTTAAAGTAATACAGAAAGTTTAATTAAAGCTGTATTATAACAGAAATATCAAAAATAGGCAAGCATTAGTAAACTGAAATACACAAGGATATAAATGGTTGCTGGTCATTATGTTGCAAGCTTAGATAAAAGGTAAGGGAAAATTTAATGAGATATTATTAAAATGCTTAGTGTAGTGTTTCGCCTACAAAGAAAACTAAAAATAGATGAACTTAATATTATTACACAGTATTTTATAAATTTAAGTCAATAAATTAAACAAATAATTGTATGTATGTGTGTATAACATCTATCTAAATAAATAGATGTTAAAAGTGTATTAGTTAAGAGACTTTGAGAAATAAAAATATTAAAATATTAAGCTTAACAAAATAATTATTTAAAATACTAGGGAGAGATGGAAAAAATTGTGCAAGTTCTTTATAACACTTTTACGCAACCTTGATATATCAAATTAAGAAACACATTACACAAAAGCATTCATTTGAAACACACACACACACACACACACACATATATATATATATGTATATATCACTTGATTTCCCGTTAATCGTCGATTTGCTCGAGCGGGTACCAGTAACGTCTCCATTTGTCCCTGTCGCGTGCTAGTGAAGCCCAATGGCATCTTTTCGCTCTAGGAACATGAAAAGCCTCAAACCGATCATTCATGATCTTGATGAAGAAGTCTGACCATCTGGTAGGTGGGCGGCCACACGGTCTTTTGACATCCCATGGAATCCAGTTGGTAACAGCTCTAGTCCAGCGGTTGTCTTTAAATCTCATTACGTGACCAGCCCATCTGATTTTTGACACCTTGGCATTCCAAGCATAGCTCTTTTAATTCCTCTTTGAGAGACCCGAATAGCATTCTCATCCTGTTTGTGTAGGGCCCAGGTCACTGAGGCGTATATGTTAATGCAGGAAGAACAGTGGAATCAAAGAGATGTGCCCGGAGCTGGAGGTTCTTCGTCCTCTTAGCTATTTCTTTGATGCTCTTGAAGGCGTTCCAAGCCGCTCTCTTCCTCCTGCGCAGCTCGGGTGCCAGGTCATTTGTCATGTTGACTTCTCGACCTAGGTACACATAGCTGTTGCATTCGGAGATGGTCCTTCCGTTGAGAGCGAATGGGGTGTCAGGAACGAGGCTGTTTCTCATAAACATTGTCTTCGTAAGATTCAGCTGTAGTCCGACCTTTCCGCCTGCACGGCAGAGCCTCGCAAGCTATCCGTTGTGTATTCGATATGCCAAAACCAGTAATATATATATATATATATATATATATATATATATATGTATACTTAACTATGTTCAATGCAGCACTTAGTTCAATAGTCAGGATATGGAAACAACATAGGTATTCAATAGTTGATGAGTGGATAATGAAGCTGTCGTATTTATACAGATGAAACATAAGTAGCCACAACAAATGATAAAATTACACAATTCATTGGAACTTGGTTGAAACTGGAGTATCTCATGTTAAGTGAAGTAAGTCAGAGGAGATGGACAAATACCAGATGTTCTTACTAATCTGTGGTATATAGAACAGTATGACAAAATATTAGAATATATTATAGATAGGTAGAGTCCTATCTCTAGACTGAAGAAATAAAAATGTCAAGGAAGGAAAGATATGGAGGGGGAAAGCAAGAGGAGCTGGTTGGAGGAAACACAGGGGCTTTGGGCCTCAGACGTAGAGATGAAATGTCCTTAAATTTCTAAACACCAGAGCTATTACCACAGTAAGCATGGGACCCACAGTACGATAATTAAACTGAAATATATGTCTTTCTGGGCTGGAGAGATAGAAGAGTGGGCAGGGCACTTGCACTGTTTGTGACCAACTAGGGTTTGATTCCTGGCACCCTATATGGTCCCTGAAGCATGACCAGAAGTGATCCCTGAGTGTAAGCTCTGCACACCACCAGGTTTGGCCCCCATAACAAGTATCTTTCTTTGCTTCTTTATTTCCTTTTATTCCTTCCTTCTTTCTCTTATTTCTTCCTTCTTTCTTTTCTTTCCTTCCCTCTTCCTCTCCTTTCTTTCCTTCTTTTCTTATCTCCTTTCTACCTGTTTGTATGTGTCTGCTCAGTGTTTTCTCAACTATTTTTCAAAATACATTTGTTTCCCTATTGTATGGTTTATGGTTGCAGCCTCAATATTGACAAAAAAATTGATTTTTTTTAAGAAATTGATTTTTATGGCTTGATTTTAATTATTTTTTTAAAATGATGGCACATTTTCCTAAATATAGTTTTTATTATTTTTAAGAACTATGAATCCTTCCAAAATTATTCCTTTACTAAAAGGATCGACGATCAACGGGAGGGCCTTTACCTTTACCTTTACTAAAAGGTCACAAAAGGTAAAGGTAAAGGTAAAGGCCCTCCTGTTGATCGTCGATTTGCTCGAGCGGGCCCAGTAACGTCTCCATTGGAGACTTTGTTGTTACTGTGTCTGGCATATCCAATACTCTCGGTAGCTTGCCAGGCTCTCTGAGAGGGGCGGAGGAATCGAACTCGGGTCGGCCATGTTGGCCGCGTGCAAGGCGAACGCCCTACCCGCTGTGCTATCGCTCCTTAAATACAAGTCAAAAGTTTTCAGCAAAAAATAAAATCACCCAGAAATTAAAAAATAAAAATAATCCCAAACTTCAGTGCTTGTTACCTGAAAGTGAGGGAGGTGGAAACAAACTTAGCACACATCTTGCTTGTTTGTCTCTGTTTCTTTGCCTATTTTTCCCACCCTGGAGAAATCTAAGTTCAAACTCCCCTCACATCTTCCTAAATAAATTTCAATAAAAACTTTCTTGCTTCAGCAAAAGAAAAATATTTAAAATGTATCACTTTATCACTTGATCACTTGACATCTCCTTACTCATCGATTTGCAGTGGGCACCAGTAACATCTCCACTTGTCCCTGTCATGTGCTAGTATAGCCCAATAATGTCTGCTCCCTCCGGTAACACAAAGAGCCTCAAACCATTTGTTCAGGGTCTTGATGAAGAAGTCTTACCATCTTGTAGGTGGGAGGCCATGCAATATTTTGATGCCCTGTGGAATCCAGTCGGTAACAGCTCTAGTTGAGAGGTCATCTCCAAATCACATTATGTATCCAGCCCATCTGATTTTCGATGCCTTGGCAAATGAGACAGCAACTCTGACTCTCGATTGTTGACCGAGGTCAGAATCCGGATTCCTTCTCTCACTTGAGTGAAGTGTTATACTCCAAGCATAGCTCTTTCTATTCCTCCTGGGAGACCCAAATGGCGTTCTGATCCTGTTTTCTTAGGGCCCAGGTCTCTGAGGTGTATGTTAATGCAGGAAGAATGGTGGACTCGAAGACATGTGCCTGGAGATGGAGGTTCTTAGTCCTCTTAGCTATTTCTTCAATGCTCTTGAAGGCATTCCATACCGCTCTCTTCCTCCTGCACAACTCAGGTGCCAGGTCATTCATCATGTTGAGTTCTTAACCCAGGTACACATAACTGCTGCATTCGGAGATGTTCATCCCATTGAGACTGAATGGAATGTCAGGAACGAGTCTGTTTATCATGAACATTGTCTTTGTGAGATTCAGCTGCAGTCTGACCTTTCCACACTCACAGACAAAGTTGGCCAGCATTTGTGCTGCTTAACTAATGTTTGCCGAAAAGACAACCATAGACAATTTGTTTTCTATTGCTGGTTATGAATAAGATATGTCACATGGTTGCAGTGGTGTGAATTCTGGAATTTTAACAATTAAATCTGGAGGAATTTCTTCCCAAACCTGTTGGGTTCCAAGATTTTGTTAAGCAGCTTGATAAGAAGCCAGAGAGGCTGTTCGTGGGTGGCGACTCGGGGTCTCATTGGGGCGGGAAGGAAAGGGCCAGATTCACCCCCATCCCATTTGGCCCCACATGTCTCCTCACTGTGGGCCCAAACCTGATTGTCCAATGGCCTCTGGAGGATGGTGGCCACTGAGCCACCAGGGGGAACAGGCCAAGGTACAAAACCTATTCCCACCTGGGGTGGTCCAATGCCGGTAACCTCTTGCTTGGACTGGACGCATCTCTGCCCAAAGCCGTTGGGTTCCAAGATTTGTTTCTGAGCCTATGGGATCATAGCCAATAAGCAGCTTGATCAGAAGCCAGAGAGGCAGTGACTCAGGGTTTCATTGGGGGTGGGGGGAAAAGGCCGGCTACACCCTTATCCTGTGAGGCCATGTGTGTCTCATCACTATGGGCCCAAATCTGACTGTCCAGAGGTCTCTGGAGGATGACGTCCACTGAGCCACTAGGGGAAAAGACCAAGGCATGAAACCTATTCCCACCTGGGGTGGCCCACTGCCGGTAACGTACTGTGGGGACCGGATGCATTTCTGTCAAAATCCACTGGGTTCTGAGATTTGTTTCTGAGTCTCTGGGATCATGGCCGTTTTGTAGTTTGTTCAGGAGCCAGAGAGGCCTTGCCTCCAATTATATAGCTGAGCTGGAGGTGGTTTGTGGGTGTTTCTCCCACATACCTAACTTCTGGCCGTTTATTTTCTTGGTAAACATGCCCCCAAGTTGTTGGGATCTGGCGAGAGGCACAGCAGCAATTTTGGAGCACCTAGAAGTCTGAAGGCACCATTAGGCTGCTGATGCACTCACCTCACAGGTACAGACTGACCTGTTGGCGGCTTCATGCCCCCAGTAACAGATTTTTAAAAGAAGAATAAGGAATAAGGATGGGGCTTAATGTAACTAACGATTAAATCCCGGATGACTACATGCCTGTTCACTGTTCAGCCAAAGTGGAGGTTTCAATGCCCTGTCCATTGTTAACAGCTGAACTGACCATTCTTGCTCACCAGGAAACTCAATGGCAAATTCTGGGTGATTAAGCCTCCTGTCAATAAGTCATACCTTCCCAGGACCCCACTTTACAGTTTAGTATAAGCAGAGAGGCAAATCTACAGACCCTGTTCAACTGGCATCGAACTTAAGGAAGATATTTGACTGATAATCTGTTCAGATATAGAGCCATTTTAATAGCCACTGTTGGAAAGTGAGATAAGAAGAGGCCCATGGCTAGCTGTGCTTCAACAATAGAATAGGGACGTCTTCAAATTCAGAAAATCAATAATATTATCCAATAAAAGAACCCAGCTTATAGCTATCCCATAGAATATTCCAGCCTTGAGTATTGTTTGATGACCAGTCTGTAGTCTTGCTCAAGCAGGGAGTACAGCTACTGAACCAGTTCTATCACAGAGCAAACCCTATAGCCCTACCTGATAAAAGATTCTGATCGCCAGCCACCAGCATGCTCTCTATCCTTCACTGTGGAATACAACAGGGCGCCCTTTCTTACAAGAGATTGAGTGACTATGTGTTTAGTAATGAGCCCAGTCAGTGGTCTATCATTGAAAATCTGCTTGTGACATTGCTAAACTTTGGAGCATATCAGTGTCCATATGTGATTAAAGAGTACACCTGATCATTGTATAACTGAAACCCAAGCACAAAAATTTATAAGTCTATAACTGTACCTCATGGTGTTTCACTAATAAAAAAATGATTAAAAAAAAAAAGAGTACACCTGAAGCTGTGTTTAACTTTTCCCGCAGCAAAGTGAAAACAGAACCCATCTAAGGGTGCCATCCAATGAGGGATAAAGGCATAAAAGCCAAGCAAACCTGGAGCAATTGGATTATCCAGTCTATAGCCTTCCTACCTCAGGTTTTCAAGAGTTCATTGACCATGGTAAGAAATATATTTAATGGTGCTGCCCAAACAAAAGTGTCTTAGAACTTCCACAAGAATGCGGAGGACTGCCAGCAGTACTCTTAACTATAAAGCATGAATAGTGGCATTTTATAGAGATCTGGATAGCAAACCATGACTTCCAAATATGTTACTTACTTAATTGTACGAAATCCCAAACTGAGTAAACTGGCTAAACAAACCTGTAAATTCCAGAAGAGGAGATTCCTTAATCCAACGGTTTTCTACTAATGGATAAAATCAAGGATTGTAAAGAACAGTATAACAAAAAGGAAAAGTAGTAGAGGTTTAATAATTAAAACCCTAAGAAATAGAGATTTACAAACTTACAAAGAATTCAGAATAAACTTGTTAAAGAAGTTCAGTGAACTACAAGAAGAAGGGTAATTAAGTATAGGATTCACAGGTTCCTACAAAAGGACAACATAGACCCTTTGGGAATTTCACAAGCAGAAATTCTACTTAAGTAAAAGTTACTTAAAGCAAGAATGGATGAGCATTTCTAAAACTTTGGAAGGAAAGCAAACACCCAGGATTCTGAAGCCCATAGAACCACAAATACTTAAAGGGCTGTACTGAGACAGTGCAATTAAATTTTATGTATGTGTGTGTGTGTGTGTGTGTGTGTGTGTGTGTGTCTGCGTGGTGTCTGTGTGAACGTGTGTGTGAGAGAGAAAGGGAGAGAAAAAGAGAGAGAAGGATATAGAGAGAATTTGAAAATGTCAAGAGTAAAGTAACTCAGTATATTCAAAGGACCTCCCATAAAACTGTCAGCAGAATTCTCAACAGAGACCAAGTTAGGAGAGAATAACATGATATGTTCAAAATATTGGAGGAGAAATAAACAGACAAGAATACTACTGGAAAATTTGTCTTTCAAAAATGAAATAGAAATACTTCCCCAAACAAATAAAAATTGAGGGAATTTTTGACCACTAGACATACCTTTATAAGACATGCTGAAGAGTTCTTGAAGTAAAGGTAAAAAGGATTAGCACAGCAAAAACAAGTTTAGCTTCAGACTAAAAAATTAGAAAACAAACATTTAAAATAGATATAATCAAATGCCTTTGGATTTACAATATAATAAAATGATGTGAATATATTAATAATTGTGTAAACACAAAAAGACAGCAGCAGTCTATCTCTCCCACCACCCATATTTGGTAGTCTCACCACCCTGGGGAGGTTGATGGCGATGGGCAGGTGAAGAAAGGAAACAAGGGCCAAGCTGGTTGGTCTTAGTTGTAGTTTATTCCAATCCTCTCACCATTCTCCTCTGATTCTCCTCCTGCTTCTTCCTGCCCCATGCTACTTCATTCTCTTTCTCAATCCCTCTTCGTCCTCCTTCTGGCTCTTGGAATCTGGCTTCGAATTTTGATACTCCAGCCTATTCTTACAGTCTTAGTTAAATCCTATTCTTACAGTCTTAGTTAAATCCCCGCCCCCCCTCCCCACCCCGCATGAGGGGTTGGGGCTTACACATAGGTGTGGTCACAATCAATAGAGGTAAAGTTCTTTCCCTCAGGGAGTACTTCTTCTAGGACAGATATCCTCTCAGGTACCCACCCAAGAGTGGAATTCCATGGGTATGTTTGTCCAACAAACATAAGCATTCATAATATTAATCATTTTGTATGGGCACAGTAAGAGATACATTAAGCTTATAGAATTGCTTTCCTGGGCTTATCTCGATATTAGACTACAGTGCTCAGGCCGGATTAGTCTTTCCTATACCTAGCAGGGTCCTAGTCTCGTCGTTACTTTTGGATCATGACAACATCTGTCTATGATCAAGCTCTTAACTTATAGTTAAGAGTTGTGGCACTTTGGCCTGGCCCATTTCGATGCCAGGGTAACTCATAGCTTGCCCTGGGTCCATTCAGTCCCTTGTTGGGACCCTGATTTTGGGGTGCTAGGAACTAAGGGCAACTGAGGCTTATATTCAAAGCCAATTAAATCCTAAGATACGAAGGCATAATATTAACTGTTTTCCTTTATCTATAAAAAAAGGACGTTGCTTTAAAGTAAACTATTCAATAGACAAAAGGAGAGGAAAAAGGCAATATTTCACACATACATATAGAATCATAGATTTCTGAGGAATCTGACCTTACAAGTTAACAGAATCTGATTAGGGGAAAAAGCTGATTAACTGGTTGGGGAGATCATAGGGAAGAGTTTACAGATAAACACAATGAAGGGAAGTGCCTCAGGAATACTGTACTAAACCTGTGTTCCTTGTGGCAAGGAAGGAAGGACAAACCAATGTCATCCCAAAATAATAACACAAAACAAGGAAAGAGAAGTAAAATTATAGTCTTTGTACTCTATCAAAGTCAGGTTTTTATTAGAATGAAATAGAATTTAATAAATATTAAGGTACTTTATTCAACCTATGGTAACTCACTAAGAGAAGAACTGTGCTAGGTACACAGAAAATTGTGACAAAAGTCTTAAAGCATATACCACAAAATGTCATAACTTACAAGAAAGCAAGCTGGAAGCCAAAAATAAGATATCTGAAAATATAAATAATAAACATAAATAATAAACTGGCATAGTTATTATCTACCAAACATTATCTTAATCAAAATAGGTTAAAGTAACCACTGAAAGAACATAAAATGGCTGATAAATATTTTAAAAAGGAAAACATATTGGCAGTTAGGACAGGGATAAGGTTCTTGCCTGGCATGTGGCAGACACCGGTTTAATTCCTGGCACTACCTATGGTCCCCTGAGCACTGCCAGGAGTGATCACTGAGCACAGAACCAGGAGCACAGCTAACCAGGTGTAGCCCAACCTGAGTATAAGCATGTCCAGGCTAACCCAATGCATGCTGTGAAAGGAAAACAAGATCCAATGAAATTCTTCCTTTAACAGTTTCTTTGTATTTATTTATTTTTGCTTTTAGGCCATGCCTCCTGATGATGCTGACGGCTTTCTCATGGTTCTGCAATGGTCTCAGTATTTTGTTTACAATAGCCAAGATATGAAAACAAATTTCCACCAAAGAAATAATAGATAAGGAAAATGTGATATATATATATATATATATATATACCTGGGAAAATAAATATATGTATGTATATACATATAAATATGTTTGTATATGCAAATATTATTCATTCACAGTAAAGAATATTCTGCCATTTGCTACAATATAAATAAATCTTAAGAGCATTATTTTAGCAAACTAAGGTGCATTCAGTCAGAAAAAGACAAAAACTATATAATTTCACTTATATGCAAAATTTAAAAAAATATCTTAAAGAAACAATGAATTTATTGGTGTTTTCCAGAGGAGGGGAGAAAATGAGTAGATGTTTATTAAAAGATATAGACTTTTAATTATGAGTGTGTTTTGGGTATGAAAAAACAATATGTCACTATAATTAGCAATCTGAATTACATATTTGAAAATTGAGAGAGATCATTAGAAACTAAATATTTTCATATATGTGAAGGATTCTAACTATATTGGAATAATAATTTTGCAATATATACATGTTACATTGCTACCTTGTATATCTTAAGTTTATATATGTTGTATGTCAATTTTATCTCAATAACTATTTTAAAATTATAAATGGAATGGCTATTTAAAATAATTAGCTATTGAACTAAACAATCAAATCAAGATGTAAAGGTGAATAAAATCAACACAGGAAAGTGGCAGTCAATCTCAAGCATGACCATGATCACTTTAGCACTGCTGTTTCACTTCTATTGCCAAATGTATTTTCTTTGTTGTTAGGAAATAAACAGCAAAGTTTTGAAGGTAGAGAATTCCTTAGTTAACAGTAAATTGCTCTCAGAAAATGCTTTCAGACAAAGGTAATTTTCTTTTCCAATATGAGATTTAGCCTTAACAGAAGAAGGAAGTTATTTGAATGTGCCCCAAAAAATATTTTGAGAGTTACTATCATTAGCTCCCCTTCTTTACTACATTTAAATAAAATGACAAGTCAGTCTTAAAGATGATAAATGCCTAATAGTTTTTAATTGGCACTTTAACAAAATATAAACAGTCATTAAATTCATCCAGAAAATTGTTAGAATGGAGATGCTAAAAATTTCAGAATGTACCAAAATAGCAACTTCAAGATCTTCTGGTTGCATCCCATTCTTAAATGTAATCCTAGAGCCAAAATTTTCATGTAGAAAAGAATAATTTAAGACGTTTTGTTGGAGAGGTCACAAGTATAGGAAAGATGTAGGGGAGTTAAAATTTAGAGGAACCACATTAAAACGCCCACTCTATTTAATGTGATTTGTTCTTTATTTTCACATCCATGAATGCTGCTCTAGGCAAGGTACAGAAAAGAAGACAGAATAAGTGTGGATTAATTTCTGATACTTTAAGTACAGTAAAATTATTTGGGTGTTTTGCTATTTGCTTTTTGGACCAGAGCTAGCGATGGTCAGGGCTTACTCCTGGCTCTGTGCTCAGAGATCATTTCTGGTGGGTTGGGGGAGCATATTGGAACTGAGAATCGAACCTAGGTTAGCTGTGTGTAAAGCAAGCATTTCACCAGCTGTGCTATTGCTCTTGCCCCATGAAGTATTCATTTTTTAAATAGGTAAATTACACTTTAGTTATAAAAATTATATTAAAAATAGAAGCTCCTTTGTATTTATGAAACTGGTAATAATTTTGTAAATTGCAAATCAGTACTTTTCCCCCCACATCTTCTTTAATTAAAATTCATTGTGGACCTATGCTAGGGACCTCTAGACCACTGAGCTCATGACATTTTCCATAATCTTCTAGTCCTTACAGAGCTGAAAGGACATCAGGCAACTTGAAAGCCAATAATTTGCCTATCTTTGATGCAGTGAACCCACGTTTATGAACGCTTTTATTAAATAAATAATACAAGATTTAATTGTGAGAACATCAACTGCAGGATTACTGATCAGAGAGAATAATTGAGGAAAATGGAAGCTACATAATAGAATAATCATCTAATGAGTCTCTCTGCTGCCTAGGGAGTATGCAAAGTGCCAGACAGACAGCCAAGACTTCAAATCTACAGAAGAGATTGGTGCTCTGCTGGTGGTCAGATAATGATTGGAATGTATGTTTATGTAGCTGAAGCTAATTTCAAGTGATTCACCAGATGAACGAATCAAAATGGAAACCAATCAAAATGATTCTCAAAAAATCACTCAAGACTTCTAAGCTGTAAGACCATTCTAAAGAATCCAGAAATGATGGCATTCCCTTACACAGTAGTAGCTGTTGTTGGGGCTGGAGCGATAGCACAGTGGGTAGGGCGTTTGCCTTGCAAATGTGGCCAACCCGGGTTTGATTCCAAGAATCCCATATGGTCTCTTGAGCACAGCCAGGAGTGATTCCTGAGTGCAGAGCCAGGAGTCAGCCCTGAGCATTGCCGGATGTGACCCAAAAAGAAAAAAAAAGTAGTAGTTGTTGATAAGTACTTTTCCTCAGAAAGTATAATGTGTCATTTTTTCCCAAATACTTCTGTAACTGATATCAAATGTTTATTGATTTATAAATAGTTTTATATGAAATTATACATTCTTCAAAGCAGCACTTGAAAGGCAAATATGCGTTGGAGCAAAGTATATTATCCCGAATGAAAGAGCAAATTAAATGAGGTTGAAATGAATGCAATGAATGACAGTCACTTTGGAGAAATTTCACACTTCAGTAAGTAGTCCAAAGATTTTAAATTAATAATTTCATTTTAATAAATAAAACTACTGTGATGGTACTTTAATAGCCGGCATATACTGAACAATGACTCTATTTCACACTATGCTAGGTACTTTAGAGATAGAGATGATCTTGTTTAATCTTAATCCTCTCCACAACTCTAAGATGATCCCCGTTTTTTAATTAGAAATTTAAAAACATTCAGTCACTTTTATGAGGCTATTGAGATAAGAAGTAGAATTCTGATAATCAAATGTGCTTGAGTAACCTGATACTGGCAAGGAAAATGCTCATCCAATGAGTGGAAAGCTTCTGTGTACTTTAAAAAATGACTCAGGAAAGAAAGATGGCGGCCGCATGGGAGCCTTGTGGAGAGCAGGTCTGAGCCGGGGGTGGGGGCACGATGGATACCTCATGGGACGAGGGGCGTTCCGGCCCGTCCTTCACGCCCTACCGAGGTCACCAGTTGCCCCCCACGAGCGGCTCTCTGGCACGGCCACAGCCCCAGAAGCACAGAAACCAATCTCTTAATTATCTGACGCTCAGTAGAAATACTTCCAGGGTTAATAAATAAAATAGCAGAAATCCAAAACTGCTCGGCCGCTATTGTGGCCGCGCAACACCATTTAATTCTTAAACCCAGCTGTAGAAAGCAAATCATTTCACAATGTTTTTTCAGCATGGCTGATTTGGAGGTGGGGGTAAAGTCTAAATAATAATGGTGCAACTTTTATCGAAACTATGAAGCTAGTCAAAGTAGACAGAGTGTTAACTAGAATTCATCTGCCCCACAGACATTGGGGGTTAGGGGGTGGGGTTTTATTGGCGTTCTTCGTGGTGAAAAATAAGTATTGGTAAAGGGAAATGTGATTGGTATTTGCATGACCCAGACCTAAACCTGAAAGCTTTGTAACTTTTCCCACAGCGATTCAATAAATAAATAAATAAATAAATTTTAAAAAATGACTCAATGCAGTAGCTGAAGGGAGAATACATACTTTGGGAAAAGTATATCTCCATGCATACTTTGGGAAAAGTAGATTTCCATTCAGAGTGTTGATAAAAATAGAAAACTAAAAATGTTACTATACTTAGGTCTGTCCAAAATTTGGAGCCATTATATTTGTTTGTTTTTATTTAGATAACCCCCTAATCACTCCCTAAAGGTTCTGAAGTAGAAAATTGTGAAATGGGTGAAATTGATTTTCAGGGAGTTTGGTGCTTCCCTCTCCTTGCCATCATGGCCCTCAGCCTTTACTTTTCTAAGGAGTTTCAAAAGTTCCTTCCCTCTGAAGAGGAAAAGTGGAGAAGGTGGAGCATAAAATATGTCTTCAGAACATATTCACTGTAACATGAGTTATATGAGTGTTGACCTGTGACAGCAGAGACAGCCGTTCAGTGTGTTTGAGAGGCCGGGCACAGACAAGAGGAATCCTGAGCTCCACTACCGCCTGCTAGCTGGCCACGTGAGTGCTGTAGTTCTGGTGCAAACTTTGGAGTTCAAAAAACCTGCCAACAGCTCACCTACAGGCATTTTTAGTTACTGCTGCACTTTGAGATATCCTGAATTTTAATGCAGCTCTTTTATCCCCCTATACCTACCTTCTTATTCTATGTGTGTGTTTTTTTTTTTGTCTTTTGCTCCTATTTTTCTTGATTTTTGGGTCACACTCAGCAGTGCTCAGGCTTCCTTGCTCAGGGATCACTCAAGGGACCTATATGGCATGCTGCTCATCAGCCCACGTGTGTCTCGTGCAAAGCAAGCATCATGCCGTCTGCTATACTATCACTCTAGCGCCATAAAACTTGTGATTTTAAACTTTTATACAACAGTAGTTGTAGAAAACGGTGGCCTTTTAGCAAATCCAGCCTGTCCATGTGTCTTGGTATTCTGTTCAGGTTTCTTTAGAAGGCTTTAAATGGTCTGGATCAGGGTGTTTGTCTTCGCTGCTATACACCTGTTTTGGTGCTCACAGTGTGAAGCTTCAAGAGGTAAGAGTTAATGTGAGAAAAACAGATTTATTAGGGCAGTCTGCTTGAATGATGGAGGACTCATTTCCACCCCAAATTTTGTTCGCACAGTCATTAGCTGCAGGTTTTTTTTTTATTTTGATTTTTATTTAATTAGAGGACCATGATTTACAAAGTTACTTATAGTTTTAGTTCATTGTTGCTGGAACATACAATGTTCTATTGCCAATGCCCCTGCCAGTGTCAACCTCCCTGTGAGAGTGTTCCCACGTTCCCTCTCAACACCCCAGCTCCATTCTGCCACCTCAACAGGCACATTTTGAAAGTTAGTGGCTGTAATGTTCATGGTTGTAGTTTGAAGTCCTTGTTTTCAGTGTTGTTGAGTCAGTTCTTTGGATAAATAGAAGTAGCTTCAGAGGAAAAGAGAACAGAGAGGCATGTTTTAGGAAGAGTGGACACCATCAATAAATTCACTCAGGGGTTGGTTCTCTGGTATCCACTTCCTATTGTAACTGCAAATAAAGATTTCTGATAAAAGTTTCTTTTATCGTTTAGGGAAAGGTGAAGGGACATTCTCAAAATTTTCAATCATCTATAACCAGACAGGTTTTTTTGTATTAGATACTGAAGTCAACTTTAAATTATTTGAGCTGGCTTCAATCTCTCCAATGTCAGTTTTCTTCCATTTCTATGGAAATTGGGATGTTAAATAAAATATAATTGCTTAGTAGACATGCCAATAAGCAGGACATAAAATGGTTAAAATTGAAGTAAACTGAAAACCCAGTCAAGTTTTGAGAGTTGCTACGTCGAGATCTTCAGATGATAGGTTTTCTAGCTTATAGTGTCTCTGATTCTATACCCTCAGGCATACAGAAAAACAACACAATTGAGCACATTTTCATCTTGCATAGTTTTTAGAAGAGAACTATGAATATTCTTATCAATGTAAGTAAACTAGAAAAAAAATTAAACAATATTGGAAGCTCGGTTCAGAATATTAGAAAAATTCAGGATTTATTTTAGCATACAAGAAAAATTTAAAAATTATTAAGAGGACCAAAGATGGAACAGATATAAATGCTACATTATGACAATTGCTTTGTTTGCCTATATTATAAGATTATTGAATGATGTCAGAAATATCCAGATTCCCTTAATAGACATGCCAAATAAGCAGCTCCTTACACTTTAACCTGTTTTTCTGAGAGTGTACATGTAAAAATAATCAATCAACCAAGCTAGAAGAAGATGACTAATATAATAGTAAATTTGTCATATTTCCAAACCTCAGGATTCAAGCTTATAGTTCTGCATGTGACACCTGATTTCTGGGGAACCATGAACTCAGACTGGAGAGAGGTATTGCTCTTTGCAGGAAGGGAAAGTCAGTCCTAACCTCAGCACAGCTGTTCCAGGTCCATCATCTTCCCTCACAGGAAAGAATCTCAGGAGGAGGTGAAATAGCGAAGCAAGGTAGTTTTTATTGAATGAAACTTAGAAAGATGTGAGCAGGGAAGAAGGAAAGAAAAACATGTTTAAGGGAGAGCATGAGTCCAAAAGAGCAACCACAGAGACAAAGAAAGATAACTGTTCAAGGAAGAACAAGGGCTTGAAATACTTTGGGAGGGAGGCATTATACAGTTCCTCCAAACTGTTTTGTGTTATTTTCTTGAGTTTTGCATACCTAAAAGTTAATCTGGGTGTTGTCATAGGAAAACCTTGCTCTGTTGATTGTCTTCTCATACTCTCATCCCTTGCACTGTTGATGCACTGTTGATATTCTTTTCATAATCTCCTAGATTCTTCTGTAGTTTATTCTTTTATGAAGCGTCCACTCTTCTCTGCATCTATGTGGTGCCTCAGTTTCTCCTATTGTACGTAAGGTTTCCTCTGAGCAAATGTTTTTTGGCCAACTAATGTGTTCTTTTACTTGGTGGTTTTCGGTAAGAATTTTCTTATACTTGTTAATACTTTTTCTTTCATTGTTGGATTTTCTTATATTGATCTCAACTCAGTGAACATCCTTACCATTACAATCTTTATTAGATAGTTTAGAAAGCCCTGATGTGCTTGGGATTCTTCTCAGTCTTTTATCTTTACTCATTAATACTGGTGAACTCTCCTATGTCTTCCCTATGCATGGTACAAATATGAGGATTTGACTTTGTGCAGGTCGAAGAAGAAATCTGAGGTTTATTTGCTAATTCCAGAGCAGAGACTGTGGTGTTGAGTCTATGCCACTGTGCACCATTGCTGGGAGTACACAGGCGCAATCTTACAGCAGCAGCTACAGCACTGAGGACCAGATCAGTGCCGAGAGTGGAATCTGCAGCTGCTGTTGCCTGCTGGTGACTGTGGTGTCAGAGCAGACCTAGGGAGTAAAGGATGACTTGAGCTCATGTATGTCATATAGCAACCCTCGCACCAAGCAGAGCTGCCTAACTACCAGGGAGTTTGCATTTGCCAGGCAAACCGCATATCCAGGCTCACAGAAGTGTGACCTTCATAGTATGGAGTCTGGGTAAAGTCTCTGCTAACCAGATTGACCAAGCACGGGCTGTAAAAAATTTCCAAAATGGATTGAACTTGACCACAATAGACAATGGGAGGTCTACTGAGCACTTGAAAACAATTTTTTAAAAATAAAACACATTTTGCCTCTAGGAACTTGCTAAGGCTGCCTGCAATCATTCATAGATGAAGTGGGGAGAGCCAGTTTTGTCTAGCCTGGGGTGAGCATCTGTCATTTATCTCTCTGTTGCCCTGTCCCTAGCATATAAGGGGTAGAATTTACCCCCAGGCTGTTACTTGCACAAAATGGAACCTGAGGTGGCAGCTCCCTGCAAGATGCGAGAGACTTCCAAGGTTTAGGGTCCTTAGGCGCTGTCCGGCATAGTTCTTGTCCCCCTATCAAGTTTTCTAAGAGCATAATTTTAAGGTTGGTATACATGTGTTCCATGTGAGCACTCTTTTTTCCTCAGGACAAGAGTCAGGTTTTAGAAGTTAGAAAACCCTCCCTGACTGTTGCTTTCTATTCTCACCATGATGTTGGTGGGCCTCACTGGTAGCTTATGTGAAGCAGGGAGGAGAGAAACACGGTCACTTTCTCCCCATTTGCCTCTGCCACCTTGGACCCAGGGTTATGGATTCTTGTCTCACCTCACAGAAAATAATTTCCGGAGGAGACAAACGGTGAAGTAAAACAGATTTAATTTAGAGATTTTGAAGGGAAGGAGAAAGAGAAAGTGGAAGAGAGTGGAGAGTAATGCACTCTAGAGAGAACCCAGGCTTCTCCAAGAATGGAGAGAACCCTTACATATATCCCAGCATTAGACATGAAAGCATGAAAGTCCACATCTTAAGAGGGGAGATGTGGATGCCACATGTGCTTGAGCACCACATGTGCTCAGCCACGTGGGCGCAAGCAGCACTTGGGCTCAGGCAGTAAATGCATGCCCTTCCTTTGTTGCAGGTGGCTTTTATAGGGTTTTTCCAATCTGCCCCAATGTGGAGCTTCTACCAAGACAAGAGTCTATTGATAGGGTTGTTGCTAAGTGGGTAGAACTGGGTGCAGCTTTTGAAACTCCTTTTCTTGACCTTTGGTCCTGCTGGATCTTCTCTCAGAGGATGGGTCCAAGCCTCTCTGGTCTGGACTAGCTTAGGGTTAATCAGATTAAAGGAAGGAATTGGGGGTTCTCCAGTAATTTCCTTCAGGCCCTTTCTGTAGGGAGGGGTCCAGTCTCCTCAGGGTCTGCTGCTGGAGAAGGTCTTATCAGGTGTGTATCCATAAGGTGGGTCAGACTTAGGACTGGTGGCTTTATTACTTCCAGATATTTCATTGCCATCCTGTGTGTGTGTGTGTGTGTGTATGCGCGCGTGCACGTGTGTGTGTAGGGGGTGGGGGTGGGGCTTTCCCTAACCTACCTGTTTTCATCAATAAGGCCTTCACCTTTCCAGCGTGGGTCAGAAACCTTCACTTTTCATTCCTGGCTGCCATTGCTTGTCCCACAGAAGGATTCTTCCAGAGATGACTGGCCTCTCTGGTGAAAACAGTCTCCAGTTTCCACTGGGGGCCCCACTCAAGATCTTGGACTTCATTCATTTGGAGGTAGATTTTGCTATGGTGAGAGAAGGCTGTAGGCTATTCCATACTTAACCATCATCCTTCTTCTCCTATGCCAGTTTATTTTTAGCTACATCATATGTAAACATTATTAATTTATTTAATCCCAGACTAAGATAGTAGACTACGGATTGCAATAGAAGACACAACTTTTCTCTTTGATAATAGAAGGAAAATTTTTAATTATTCATTTAATTGTTTTTGACAGCTTTTAAGTTTCAAATTGATATCTTTGCCACATCTAAATATATCTTTAAGTATGTATGTTTGTCTGTTTTATGATGGTAGTGGTATATAAGTGACATATGTGCTGCCCGGCTTCATGTTAATTATAAGTAATTCCAGGGTGTGTGTGTGTGTGTGTGTGTGTGTGTGTGTGTGTGTGTGTGAAAATGCATGCAACTTCCTTTATTTGAAAATACTTATCTTTCGCCCACCTCCATCTCAATCTGACTTTAAATTAATAAAAATTCATTTTTCTATTTATTTCATTTTCTTTTTCTCGCTTTCTCTTTTCCTTTCAAATGTTTGACTTTAAAAATACACAATGTCACAATGTTATGATTTAAAGGAAGTTAACAACGGCAAAAAATAAAATAAATAAAACCTATAACTTTTGGTTTAGGTACATATAGCACTTAAGAAGAGAGAAAAAAGTAGAAAAGTAACAATAAGATATTAAACCAAGAGAGGTTGATTCCTCCCATTTTCTTTTTCCCAAGAATTGCTTTAGCTATTCGTGGGGGCTTATTGTTCCATATAAATTTCAGGAGTGTTTGCTCCATTTCTTTGAAGAATGTCATGGGTATCCTTATAAGGATTGCATTGAATTTGTACAGTGCTTTGGGAAGTATTGCCATTTTGATGATGTTGATTCTCCCCATCCATGAACAGGGGATATTTTTCCATTTCCTCGTGTCCTCTTTTATTTCCTGAAGTAGCGTTTTGTAGTTTTCTTTGTACAGGTCCTTTACTTCCTTAGTTAAGTTGATTCCTAGGTACTTGATTTTCTGGGGCACAATTGTGAATGGGATTGTTTTCTTGATGTCACTTTCTTCTCTTTCACTATTTACGTATAGGAATGCCATGGATTTTTGGGTATTGGTTTTATAGCCTTCCACTTGCCTATTGTTTCTAGGAGTTTCTTGATAGAGGTTTTAGGGTTCTCTAAGTATAGTATCATGTCATCTGCGAATAGTGAGAGCTTAATTTCTTCTTTCCCTATCTGGATGCCCTTAATATCTTTTTCTTGCCTAATCGCTATTGCAAGTACTTCCAGTACTATATTGAACAGTAGTGGAGAGAGTGGGCATCCTTGTCTCGTCCCTGACATTAGGGGGAAGGGTCTCAGTTTTTCCCCATTGAGGATGATGTTTGCTGTAGGTTTGTGGTAGATGGCTTTAACTATATTGAGGAAAGTCCCCTCTATCCCCATTTTGGCAAGGGTTTTCATCATGAATGGGTGCTGGATCTTGTCAAAAGTTTTCTCTGCGTCTATTGATATGATCATATGATTTTTATCTTTTCTTTTGTTGATATGATGGATTATGTTGATTGATTTCCGAATGTTGAACCATCCTTGCATCCCTGGGATGAATCCCACTTGGTCATGATGTATGATCTTTTTGATGAGTTGTTGTATTCTATTGTCTAGTATTTTGTTGAGAATCTTTGCATCTGTGTTCATCAGGGATATTGGCCTGTAGTTTTCTTTTCTTGCAGTGTCTTTGTTTCCTTTTGGTATTAGAGAGATATGGGCTTCATAGAAGCTGTTTGGGAGAGTTTCTGTTTTTTCAATTTCCTGGAAAAGCTTGAGAAGAATTGGCAATAGGTCCTCTTTAAATGTTTGGAAAAATTCGCCAGTAAATCCATCTGGGCCTGGGCTTTTGTTTTTGGGAAGACTTTTGATTACAGTTTCAATTTCCTTGATGTGAATAGGTCTATTCAGGTACTCTATATCTTCTTGATTCAGCTTTGGGAGATGGTTGGAATCCAGGAATTTATCCATTTCTTCCAGGTTCTCGTGTTTCGTGGCATACAGACTTTCAAAGTAGACTCTGATGATCTCTTGAATTTCTTTAGTTTCTGTTGTGATATCCCCATTCTTATTTCTAATTCGATTTATTAGGTTTCTCTCTCTCTGTTTCTCTACTACAAGGCAGTAATAATTAAAACAGCATGGTACTGGAACAAAAGCAGAGCTGCAGACCAATGGAACAGAGTTGAATATACTGACATTTCCTCCCAAACATATAATCATCTAATTTTTGATAAGGGGGCAAGAAAAGTGAAATGGAGCAGGGAAAGCCTCTTCAATAAACTGTGCTGGCAAAATTGGATGGCTACATGCAAAAAAGTGGGCTCAGATCTCTGCCTAACACCATGCACAAAAGTAAGATCAAAATGGATTTATGACCTCAACATCAGACCAGAATCCATAATGTTTATTGAAGACAAAGTCGGCAAAACTCTCCATGATATTGAAGCTAATGGTATCTTCAAAGATGTCACGCCACTGGCCGAGCTAGTGAAAACAGAGCTAGACAAATGGGACTATCTTAAACTAAGAAGCTTCTGCACCTCAAAAGAAACAGTGACCAAAATACAAAGACAGCCTACAGAATGGGAAAGGATATTCACCAAGTACACATCCGACAAGGGGTTGATATCAAGGATATACAAGGTACTGGTTAAACTCCACAAGAAGAAATCACCCAACCCCATCAAAAAATGGGGTGAGGAAATGAACAGAAAATTTCGCAAAGAAGAAATTCGAATGGCAAAAAGGCACATGAGAAAATGCTCTACATCACTAATCATCAGAGAGATGCAGATCAAAACCACAATGAGATATCATTTCACACCACAGAGACTGGCCCACATCCACAAGAACAAAAGCAACCAGTGCTGGCGCAGATGTGGCGAGAAAGGGACCCTCCTTCACTGCTGGTGGGAATGCCGGCTGGTCCAACCCTTTTGGAAAACAGTATGGACGACTCTCAAAAAATTAGAATTTGATCTGCCATTTGACCCAGCTATAGCACTCCTGGGAATATATCCCAGAGAGGCAAAAAGGTATAGTCGAAGTGACATCTGCAATTGTTTGTTCATTGCAGCACTCTTTACAATATCCAGAATCTGGAAAAAACCTGAGTGCCCAAGAACAGATGACTGGTTAAAGAAATTTTGGTACATTTACACGATGGAGCACTATGTAGCTGTTAGAAAAGATGAAGTTATGAAATTTACATACAAGTGGTACTACATGGAAAGTATCATGTTAAGCAAAATGAGTCAGAAAGAGCGGGATAGACACAGAAAGATTGCATTCATCTGGGGAACATAAAGCAACAAAAAGTGAGATTAACACCCAGGAATGGCTGAGATTAGTACCAGGAATTTTGCTCCATGAATGGAAGGCCAGCCACACGTTCTAGGTGAAAAGAAACTCAGATAGAGAAGAGAGCACCAAATGAAGGGTGTTGTGAGGACCCTCCCAGGATGGGAGAAGCATGCTGAAAGTAGTCTATAGACCAAACATGATTGCCACTCACAGCCTCTCTTGCAAGACACAGTACCCAAAAGAAGAGAGAGAGAACAAGGGGGAATACCCTGCCACAGAGGCAGGATGGGACGGGGGGGATGGGGGGTGGGGGGATGCTGGGATCCGTGGTGATGGATGACGGGCACTGATGGAGGGATGGGCACTTGATCATTGTATAACTGAAACCCAAGCACAAAATTTATAAGCCTATAACTGTACCTCATGGTGTTTCACTAATAAAAAAATTTAAAAAAATTTAAAAAAATTAAAAAGATATTAAACCAAGAACAAGTTAAAGTGAAAATTTTCTGCTGGTAGCTGAATTTTTACAAAAGAAATAATATTCAATTTTACATTGCATTTCAACAATGACCTATCTTTCTATTATATGAATAATCAGTAAAATTTTTAATTACAAAAGTCATGTCTCTATAGATGATTTTAAAGAGAATGAAAGAGACCTAATCATATTATTAGGAAAAGCATATATTAATAATAATAATAATCACTTGATCACTTGACATCCCGTTACTCATCGATTTGCTTGAGCAGGCTCCAATAATGTCTCCATTCATCCCTGTCGCGTGCTAGTGTAGCCTAGCCTGTGCTCGCTCCAGGAATACGAAGAGCCTCAAACCGTTCGTTCAGGGTCTTGAAGAAGAAGTCTGACCATTTCATAGGTGGGCGGACATTCGTTCTTTTGACGTCCCATGCAATCCAGTCAGAAATGGCTCTAGTCCAGTGGTTGTTTCCAAATTGCATTACATGTCCAGCCCAACTGATTTTCGATGCCTTGGCAAACCAGACAGTGTCCCTGATTATTGATCATCGACGGAGATTAGAACTCTGGATTCTTTCTCTCACTTTTGTGAAGTGTTATACTTCACTAGCATAGCTCTTTTGATTCCTCTTTGGGAGACCCACATAGCGTTCTCATCCTGTTTTTGTAGGGCCCAGGTCTCTGAGGTGCATGCTAATGCAGGAAGAATAGTGGAGTCGAAGAGATGTGCCCAGAGGCAGGGGTCTTCATCCTGTTAGCTATTTCTTCGACACTCTTGAAGATGTTCCATGCCACTCTCTTCCTCCTGTGCAACTCGGGTGCCAGGTTGTTTGTCATGTTGAGTTCTCAACCTAGGTACACATAACTGCTGAATTCGGAGATGTTCTTTCTGTTGAGAGCAAATGGAACATCAGGAACGAGTCCATTTCTCATGAACATTGTCTTCTTGAGATTCAGCTGCAGTCTGACCTTTCCATACTTATGGTCAAAGTCGGCCAGCATTTGTGCTGCTTGGCTAATGTCTGGTGTTATTAGAACGATGTCATCAGCAAAGTGGAGGTGGTGTAGTTGCCTACTGTCTATATTCACTCCCATTCCTTCCCATTCCAGTCATTGCATGACGTTCTTGAGGATGGCACTGAAGAGGTTCGGTGAAATGGTATCACCCTTCTGAACCCCTCTCTTGACATGGATGATCACTTCCTTGTAGAACAGTGAGATCCTGGTAGTGAATTCTTAATACAGGATCCTGATGTATTGAGTTTGAATGCCCTATTTGCTAGGGCTTCGATGACTGCTTCAGGCTCAACATAATCAAAGGCCTTTTTAAAATTAATGAACATTAGACAGAGCAGCATCTTGAACTCCCGAGAAACTTCAATGAGCTTGGTTACCGTGTCATATGGTCAATTGTGCTGAATCCTTTTCAGAACCCGGCCTGCTCTCATGGTTGTCCTTCATCTAGTGTTCTGGAAATCCTATTCAGGATGACTCTAGTGAACAGCTTGTAGACGACAAACAACAGGCAGATTGGGTGATAGTTTCCAATGTTGTGGATGTCTCCCTCTTGTACAGTAGGACAGTCCTGCTGGTTTTCCATTGGGACGGACCCTTGCATTCAAAAAGATAGCTTGTGAAAAGCCGAGCCCAGTGTATTGATGAGTACTAATTGCAGATTCTTCAGGTGTTTGGGTCTGACCTTGTCTGGGCCAGGTGCTATTCGTTTCTTTACCGACAAAATGGCGTACCAGATTTTGGAAGGGAGATCGTTGGGAATGACATATCCATCTGGTGGAATTTGGTATGTAGGCAGGTAGACATGGTTATTGAAGAGATTCGAGTAGAAGTCATGGATAATCTTCTCCATTGCCCTTCTGGAAGATTTGATAGATCCATCAGGACGCTGGAAGGCAGTCATCTTGGTCTTGTTGTTGGCAAAGGACAGGGGGGTGTTTCAAATGTTTTTTCCATCTTCTGCCACATCGGCCAGCACTGCTGTTCTTCTCTCTTTGAGGTCTTCCTTTATCACTTCTCTGCTCAGCTTTCTGAGCTCGGATGTTCGCATGTGGTTGCCTGACACTCTAGCCCACCAACCTTGGCAAATGAGCTCGAGAGTTTTTGAAGATAGGCATCTTTTTGTGGCTTTCACTCCTTCGGCATTCCTTGCACAATCATAGAATGCTGAACCAGTCCATTGCATTCCTCATCGATGTTGCCAATGACTGCATCTTCCCATGTTGCCGCAATATTTCCAGAGAACTCCCAGTTGGTGGTCGTTCTGGGAGTTCTCTTCATAAACTTTGCAAACCTTTCTTTCCACTCCATGAAGTAGAATTTTGCATGAAGGAAATGGTGGTCTGATCCCATTTGGAATTTTCGGACAACAGCAACATCAGTCAGGCAAAACCGTTGATTGATTATGATGTGGTCAATTTCATCATGGAACTGTCTACCCGGAGATTCTTATGTCCAACGTTTAGTTTTGGCCTTCTGGAACTGTGATTTACTATGGATGGTCTTGGTCGACATGATGAACTCAGTCTCTCACCCTATTTGTTCCATTCTAGGCCATGGGTCCTGATGTTGAGTTCTTTGGATGATCTTCTCGGTCCTAACTTGGCATTAAAACCACTGACAATGATCTTGTAGAAGGTGTGGTCTTTATGGAACTTCTCCAGCACCTTGTAGAACTTCTCAATTTCTTCTTCATGGTAATTGGATGTTGGTGCATAGACAATGTAGATAGAAACTGCCTGTAGTAAGCCACATCTATTCAAGTGTAATCATCCGATTCAGGGTGTTTGATATTTGAATAAATCAATGCTCATGGCCAAGTTCATGTTGACAAGGACACTGACACCACTGACGCCTCTTTCGTCACATGTTCCGAGGAACAGTTCTTCTCCAGTGTCGAAAATGGTGTGATGTGATTGATGCCTTCTTGTCTCGGTCAGATGAATGATGTCATACTTGATCTTCTGCATTTGCACCATCAGGTCCTCGATAGATGCTTCCAATACCAGCATACGTGTGTTAAAAGTACAGACAGCCATGTTAGTCCTTCTTTGTTTTGGCAGCCTATTTCAGCCCTGAGAAAATTTATCAGCCTCTTCTTGCTCATCCTTCTTAACACTGCTGTATTGGATGCTCTTTCAGGGTCAGGGGAATAAG
Organism: Sorex fumeus; assembly: GCF_029834395.1. NCBI lineage: Eukaryota > Metazoa > Chordata > Mammalia > Eulipotyphla > Soricidae > Sorex > Sorex fumeus. Next base: position 76,730,952 of record NW_026606094.1, on the reverse strand, counting down.
ACCCATTGTATTTACTGTTTTTGGCATATTGAATACACCATGAATAACTTGCTAGGCTCTGCTGTGTGGTGGGATACTGTTGGCAGTGATTATGAGTCAAGTCCTACAGGACCAGGTAAAGCGGAACTTTGTGACCTTGGACTCCAGACTCAGTGAGACCCGGAAACAAAGATCCTCTTCATGCTTCCACCAATCTCCAGCAACCCAGAGATCACACCCAGAAGATCCAACATGCCAGAGCCAGATAAATACTTCATCGGCTGACCTTCACTACCCAGCCGCTGCCACATTCCAGGGCACATCATAAGACACTTAATACCCATTTTTCATTTTCATTATTACCGCACCATATTTCAAACCATGTTTGCACCATGGGAACACCTGCAAGTGTGATTAGAGTCTGCCCTAAAAGCCTCTATCCCTCTCAGAGAACCTGGCAATAATAATAATAATAGAATAATTAAGAAAGTGAACAGAACTCAGAGGAGTTGGTAGGTATGAAGTATAAGTGATTAGCAAGAATATAAGGTTCAAAAATCTGAAAAGATGATAAGACAATAGTAAATGATAGGGAAATCAAATAAAATATATTAAAATAGTGCGGCCTGTGTGTGTATCTGGGGGGCTTGTGTATGTAGGAGGTTGTGTGTATGAGAGAGAGATTGTGTGTGTGTGGAGAAGGGGTTGTGGTGTGTGTGTAGGGGGGGTGAGCTAAGTTTTGGCCACACCTGGTGGTCCTCAGGGACTATTCTTGCATCTGTGCATAAGAATCATCCTTAAAATGCTTTGGGCATCATATATTGCCAAGCACTCAAGCTGGGGTCAGCAGTGTGCAAGACTAGCACCTTAACTCCTATTCTATCTCTCCTGTCCCAACATTGGTCTTAATAAACAATTAATATCTGAGTAAGGTCTCTTACCTGCTTTATCTAGGGATCTGAGCTCATGAAAGAAATGTGTTAAAAATAGAATCAAAACAAAACCTGCCCCAAATTGAGTTTAACAAGCTCAGATTTAATAGCAAATATAATTAGCTAATAATCTCACACTTTCCTAAACTGAAATCTCAAATCAACCAATCTGGTTCTTTCTAACCAATACTAGAGAGGTAATTTGCATTGTATTCCCCAGTCTTCCTTGAGGGAAGATAACTACATGAAAAAATAATTATTTTCTTTGCTAGCAACTTCTCCCATCGTCTATCTGGCTATAAAATTCTTCCCTTTTGTGCAAGCCTTTCTTCTTACTCTGTGGGATGCCGTGTAATTCATGAATTATTTAATAAAACTAATGAGATCTATAAATTTATTCTGCCAATTTTGTCTTAGAAAATATCAATATCTTTAATAAGAAGGTCGCTCATCATAGACTCTGAGAAAAACTTTGCTCTCTGAGAATGTTTCACATAAAATGTTTCTGAACTGACCCCTTGAGTCTTTCCAGAATAAATTAGCAAATAAGACACAGACATCTGGAAAAGTCATGAGAAATTAAGTAGAGGCTGATACAGCTGAGTCTGGATTAGAATAGAACATATAATTTTCTCTGGCAATAGTTGGTGAAATTTCATTAATTATTCAAAACTTTTGACAATATATTAAGCTCCAAGCTGATATCCTTGCTAACTTCTTCTAGCCTGAAAAGAACATAGTTCTGTATACTATGGATGCAACACTGTAATTGAAGAAATAGAAGGAGGAAAGTAAGTTATTCCACACTCTTCTAGGGATTTACATCTCATTCTCACTGGATGGTTCTGACTACCCTTTTTGCCTCCAGCTACAGGAGTGGGAAATGGGTTTCCATGTGTTGGAAAGGCTGAAGGCATTTTCCAGCACCTGAGCACTGAAACCTCCAAGCTAGCATCTGTTCTCTTCTCTGACTCTTTCCCTGATTCTCTTACCCTCTTGTTACGAACCTAACAATCTGGACTTTCCCTTGCTCTATGGTGATATTTGTTTCGCAGATCAGAACTTTCTCAACTTTGGTGTGATGCATTCATGGTGTACTGTACTGGCCACACCTCAAGCCACCTTTAAGCATCCTGGTCCTGCATGTTATATTGTGTCTATCTACTCTTTCCAGGGCTGGAGCGATAGCACAGTGGTAGGGCGTTTGCCTTCCATGTAGCCGACCTGGCCGAGGAGGGTTCAATTTCTCCTCCCCTCTCGGAGAGCCCGGCAAGCTACAGAGAGTATCTCACCCACACAGCAGAGCCTGGCAAGCTACCCATGACGTATTCAATATGCCAAACACAGTAACAACAAGTCTCATGGTGGAGACATTACTGGGCCTGATGGAGCAAATCGATGAAAAATGGGAGGACTATACTCTTTCCAGCAGTTGTGTCACATTTCAGAGGCAATACCCATTCACTTCACATTCATTATTGAACAGAGATCATTTTGGTTCACTTTTCTGTGGTATATTTCTTAAACTCCTACATGACATGCAATAATTGTATCCCCTTACTGAACCAAGGAGTTTGCAGTTCACAGTAAGAGTTAAATACCATAGGATCATTTCTTGGAGATGATAATGGTTTTTCAATTGCAGGTGTTTACTCTTATGTGGGAATCTACAGCAATTTAATTTTTGCAAGAAGAAAATTTAAATGTACATTTTACAATCTTATGGAAATCACTCCCAAATATACTGGTGTCCTTTGAATTTATTCTCCTATTTCTTTTCTTTCTTATAAGATATTGTTTAGGCTGGAGCTATAGCACAGCGGTTGGGCATTTGCCTTGCACGCAGCCAACATGGCTGACCCGAGTTCGATTTCTCCGCCCCTCTCAGAGAGCCTGGCAAGCTACCGAGAGTATCTTGCCCGCACGGCAGAGCCTGGCAAGCTACCCGTGATGTATTCACTATGCCAAACACAGTAACAACAAAGTCTCCACTAGAGATGTTACTGGGCCCGCTCGAGCAAATCGATGAACAATGGGAGGACAGTGACAGTGACAGTGAAGATATTGTTTATTTAGGTACTGGAATTTACAATGCTGTTAATACCCTGTTTTATGCTCACCTAATCCGACACCACAACCATTGCTAGAGAGCCCTCTACCCCCAACCAGTATCCTAAGGGCCCCCTCCCATGTAAGCTCAGTTCCATAGGAAAAAATTATTACTTTCAATGACTTTGGCCATTTGATTGTTTTTTTTAATCACTCCTATTGGTAAACGAACTGAAAATGGGGAGGAGTCCACATTTTGTGGTTCCCTTCTCTGCCCCCTTCATGCCAATTTACCTGTGATCGCCAGCTGAGTCACAAAGAAGGTCATTCTCGATTTTCTCTTCCTCCTCCATGTGGAGAGCAGCACCGTGGAGTTCCCCACGATGGTGAAGATGAAGAGGACCCACAGAGTGATCAACTGCTCAGTCTATGAGAAGCAAAGTCACAAACACAGGGCAGTGAGGAGCGGGTGCTTGATGGAATGTAAGACTCCAGCTTTGGCTCTGGAATGTTTGCCTCCTGACTTCGAAGCCTCATTGGCAGAGTCTGACCCTCAAGAAAACAAATACACCAGGGACCTATTGACTGGGAGACTTGTGAAAATTTAAGCAACCTTGAAAATTTGCTACTTGCAAAATGTACATCAAGAGCCCAAAATAAGAAGTCTTTTATCCTTTGGCCAAACAATTTAAGCCTTTGTGAAAATTCCCAAAATATGAAAAAGAACACTATAATCACAAAGATGTGAGTAGTTATTGTAAGAAAAAATTAGAAAGTGTTTAAAGATAACAAGATAGTTAAATAAAACACTTAAATTCAGTGAACTATTGTGTAGTTATTAACAAGGCAGCCATGAAGATAATGTAGCAGCATTAAAAATGCTTATATATAATGGTAAGTGGAAAAACATGATGAAATTGTATATTGGGTATGATTATAACTTTGCAAAATTATACACAGAGGAACTAGACTGAAGTATACTGAAATGTTGAGTGGTTATTTTAGGGTAGTGTGATTATGGGTTATCTTACTCATTTTCTTTTGACAGATTTTTATAATATAGTAATATTAAAGTTCCACTGAATAATGTATAATTAGTAAAAATAAAAAGCAGGAGTGCCACTGATTTAAAGTGCCAAGTATTCTATTAGAAGTCCTCAATAATTCCTTCAAAGGGAGATTTTCATCTGTTTTAAGTCATAGCAGAGGGTAAGCAGAGTCACAACCTGAAGCAGGGGAGTGTCTGGGACTCAGGAGATACTAAAGGAAACCTGGAATCCAAAGTTCAGCTCATAAGCCCCCCAGAGTCTGGGCAGAATCTGGTCCCAGTGCACAAATCTGTCTAGAGTTTGCAGTAATTCTCCTATGTTGAAGAGAAAATCAAAAGAGCTGAGGAAATCTCTTACGATGGTAACATGTTCCATGTCATCTTGACGAAGCTATAAGGTAAAGGTAAAGGTAAAGGCCCTCCCGTTGATCGTCGATTTGCTCGAGCAGGCCCAGTAACGTCTCCATTGGAGACTTTGTTGTTACTGTGTCTGGCATATCGAATACTCCCGTAGCTTGCCGGGCTCTCCGAGAGGGGCGGAGGAATCGAACTCGGGTCAGCCATGTTGGCCGCTTGTAAGGCGAACGCCCTACCCGCTGTGCTATCGCTCCAGCTGAAGCTATAGTCTAGTTATTTTGTCAAACTACTTTAGGATGTTGCTGTGAAAGCATTTTGCAACCGTGACAAATAAAATCAGGTAACTTTCAGTAAAGCTGATTACCCCTCACCTAGTGAGCCTCTTTCAATGAATTGATAACCTTTAGGAGAAAAATCTGAGTCATCTCAGAGAAGATGGAATTATTCTTCAAGAATTCCTCAAGGAATGTAGAAATTGTGCTGGAGCTTTCAGCCTGCTGCTTGCTTTGTGGATTTCATATTTTAGAGTCCCCACAATCATGTCATAAAAATTATTTAAATGTAATTTCTGTCTTTATATATATAGGTATATGTTACATATATATAGGTATATGTTATTTCCATTTGTAAAAATAATTGTTACTAAAGATACATGTATATAGGTGCACAAATAGATATGTGTCTACAAACGAACATTATTCTATTGTTCTGTTATTTATTTATTTTGGTGGAAAATTCTGATACTTTTCCTGAGTATTTAGGTGTTATGAAAGTATTATTTTTTTGTGGTGGGGGCCTGGTGGTGCTCAGGACTTACTCCTGGCTCTGTCCTGGGAAGGCTCAGGAGACCATATGTGGTGCTGGGCATGGAATAGGGTCCATCACATGCAAGACAAGTACCCTACCTACTATACTATCTCTCTGGCCCTTCTGGCAATATTTTAGAGTAAATTAAGCATAATGACAAAATAACAATTACAGCATTTACTATTTATGAAACTCATAGATAATCTACATGAAAACATTTTTAAAACTCTAACAATTCACTTCATATCAAACTCAGATGCCCATTGGGCACGATTCTCCATCTTAACCAACTCCTTTCTCCCCTATGATAACCATATTGTGACTATGTGCAACTGGCTTGAGTTGTAAGGGGAAGCAACCTGTCCACATAAAAGGGCAGTTAGCACTCTGGAGATCAAATTTGTTGTTCCAGGAATCCCAGAGCTATTAACTTTGCTACTTGGACTGGCATAGGCGGCACAACTCTCACTTCCAGAATGCAAATGTCATCTTCCATTCAGGGGGCACAGTTTTTGCTTTTAATTAGTACCAGACCCCCATACTTTTACTCTAGTCCTTTTATGACAGGTTCTGGGCAAAGTGAATTCTTTGCCACAAGCATTTTGGCTGCCAACAATGTGTGTTTTATAGCTAATTATTTCTAAGGTAATATTTTCATTAAGGGTAAAATATGTGGTTGGCAACTTGATCTGACAGGTTTTAAGTCTGGTCTATGCAGTGGTGGTAGGTGTGATGGTCTTAAAGAGTGCACGTGAAGTCTGAGAATCAGGCTGCAAATGCTGCAGTGAGCAGTAATCTTGTGCCGTCAAACTAAAAATTATCAAACTATGACAAAGGTGCCATGTGGGCGGGATACTCTGGGTGGCATATTCGATATGCCAAAAATAGTAACAACAAGTCTCACAATGGAGATGTTACTGGTGCCTGCTCAAGCAAATCGATGAACAATGGGAGGATAGTGCTTCATGGCACAGTGCAGTGCTACAGGACAAAGGTGAAAGAGGCAGCTGGTAATTTGCAACAATTTTGAGTATATTATTTATCAATTTTTAGCTAATTTAGATACAGCAGCTCCTTTTAGGCATTTTTACCAAGAGCATCATGCAGCTACTGGAAGATTGAAACAAAAAAGAATCGAACTTCTTCCACCCTCCAGTGAATACATGCACCCTGAGTATAATTTTCTTGAAAATAATGATCTTTTTTTCCTGCTTCATAGTGGAAAACATGATGTAGACAGAATTTTGGTATTTGGGACAGAATCTGATTTCAATAATTTGCTAAAATATAAGGTCTGGACAGGTGATGGAACATTTAAATGTGATCCAGATATTTACCAGCAATTACATACATTGCATATAATGAAGAGAAGAACATTAGATGCATCATCTGTCAAATGAACAGAGGATTTTACAAATGCAGTGCAGAGCTTAGTCACAAACAAGCTTTGAATAATTAGGAACATGTAGTTCTCTTGATAAAGTAAGAAATTTTGTGAAAAAGAAAACAGCATTTAAGTATGTTGTTTTAATATTTCTCTTTAATTTTTGCAGTTTAATGTGTATTTATTTTACTGCAAAATTGCTTTACAGCCAATTTGTTATGTAACAAAAATGTTTGCAGCATAAAATGTTTGCCACGAATTTTTCAGACCTATTTAGAAATAGGTCTGACCAGAAGGGGTCACATTCTTCTGAATGACTCATTTCTCTGTCAATCTAGATATGCGTGGCATTGAGAGAGCATTGGGAACAGGAAGTCATTATGAAAAGTTCTTGTCTGAGTAGCATTAGGAAATGGGTTTTCATAAGAAAATCATCTTCTTTGAGGTACTCACAGAACTGTTTCATCAGGAGCAGATGCAGAGACCTTTGATGTGTTAGGTTAGGCTCACATTCAGAAGAATTATGTGGTTGGAACTTTAAGGTCCTTCCTTTGAAAATCACTGAGTAGCCTGGAGCTATTCTTTTATTATTGTTATTGCTATTGTTTTGGTCCGGGGGCTGAGATCTCCAAGCCTGCTGGAATAGGGCCTGAGCATCCTCCACCCAGATCCTCCAAATTCCAGTAGGCAGGGGTCACACACACCAACTGGCCCCCTTGTGCCGTGTAATCCCATCAGCGGCCAAGACTCAGAGACTATAGAACCCAGCTCCTGGAACCACACGGCCGCACGACATCTTATTATGACATCTTATCTCATTCCAACTTTGGACAAACTGGCAGGCTACTGAACGTAACCAGCCCACATGGCAGAGTCTGGCAAACTCCCCGTGGCGTACCCAATATGCCAAATACCAGTGACAATGATGGGTCTCATTCTCCTAACTCTGAAAGAGCCTTGAATATGGCACTCTAAAAATCTCAGGGCTAGGACGAAGGAGACGTTACTGGGGCCTGCTTGAGGCAATCGACGAATAACAGGATGGTCGTGATGGTGATCGTGATTGTTTTGGTTTGGGGGTCATGCTGGCAATGATCTGGGCTTACTCTTGGCTCTGTGCTCAGGAATTACTTCTGGCATTTTTCAGTGGACCATACATGGTGTAGGAGATCAATTGTGAGTCAAATGCACGCAAGGGCAAGAACCTTAACTCTTATACTCTCTTCACCTCCCTCAGAGCTGTTGTTAGTAACTTCTCACCTTGCTTCCTCAACCTTCTAGAATTTCTAGGGAAGTATCCAGACTCTAAGAGGCCTTCTGCTTGTAAATTTTGAATTTGATTCTGAGTAGCTACTAGAGGGTTTTGGAGTGATGTTTCTCAAAGTATGCTCTGTGGCTATAATACTATGTGAAACCTAATTTGCTTAACTCTAATTTTATCCAGGCTCCAAAGCAATTACTTTTAATTACAATCATTTCATGATCTTTATAGCATTCAATGTACATTGCTTCATTGACTCCTTCTAGCCAGACTGAAAGATGTGGATTTATTATCACTAGGTTTGCACATAAAGTCAATGAATCTCAGAAAAGTTTATTCCAGGTTCAAAAGGGATCTGATTCAAGTCTAGTTTGCTGGACTCTGCCATTTCAACTTTTAAAGAGCATCAGCCAAGACTATATGTGACCAGTTTAGTAGCTGCCTCTTTTTCAGTGTTTGTGTATAATATAATGGACTCAATTGACTATCAAGTTTTTTTTAGCCATACACTCTATCATTGGGCTGGAACAATAGCACAGTGGTAGGGCCTTTGCCTTGTGTGTAACCAGCTCAGCCCAGCTGGGTTCGATTCCTCCACTGCTCTCAGAGAGCTCGACAAGCTACCGAGAGTATCTCGCCTGCACAGCAAAGCCTGGAAAGCAACCCATGATGTATTCGATATGTCAAACACAGTAGCAACAAGTCTCACAATGGAGATGTTACTGGGCCTGCTCGAGTGAATCAATGAACAATGGGAGGACAGTGCTGCAGTGCTATACTCTATCATAAATAATAGAATAATGAACATTTATTTGCATATGCCTAATTTCTGAGTAAAAATTTCTAGATATAGCAACGTGCTGCACAGTGGATCTGTCTCTAAATTCAACAGTGTTTGGACCAACAAATCTGGGGAAGCCCCATCTGCATGCACCAATCACCTTCCAACCATTTATTCCCTGTGGCAACCTGCAGGAGCCTCGCAAAAGGCCTCCTTCCCCTGGGCCAGTCAGAGCACTGTTTGCACTTAGATTCTCACAGATTCGTGTGATTCTACTGATAAACCCACCTGGTAAACTTGCACCCACAAGCCTGCACACCCTTTCTTTGGGCTTCTATTGCTCAGGAGAGTGAGAACTGCTTCTCCTTTGAGGTGGCAGAGTGAAACAGGAAGGTTGGGGATATCTTTGGAAGATGCAGAGTGAACCTGGGCTCTGCCTCAATTCCAGGACTTGAAGGAGCTCTTCAGGAGGAGTGGATCCCACAGAACAAGATCAGCCCTGCCCATTGCTGTGACAGCCTGGAAAGCTAGTTCCTGGTTAAGGAGGTGAAATTCAAGGAGAAGACACCTGACCTGCCTCGGCAGACTGACCTGCGTGCACAGTACCTCCACATGACTAAGTTTCTGTAGAATCCTGTTTTGATGGCCCAGGGGTGCTCTTTCCCTGGCCCCTCGTCTGGTGTTAGGACCAGGCCTGCACTGTCCTCCTGCTTTTTTTTTTGGCGGCTTTCCAAGCAGTGAGCCGCATCAACTGTCAAACCTTTTCAGAAAAACTCCCTATATGTGAACTGTTCATTAAGTGAATAAACAAATATCAAAGATCATGCAAATTCATTTTAAATCAAGGTTTCCAATATTTGTGAGTCATACTGCCAGTACACAAAGATGGGTTAAACTTTCCTTCACTCGACAGACATAGAAAGATTGCACTCATCTGTGGAATATAAAGTAACAGAATGGGAGACTTGCACCCAAGAATAGTAGAGATGAGTACGAGGAGGATTGCTCCACAGCTTGGAAGCCGGCCTCACATGTTGAGGGAAAAGGCAGCTCAGATAGAGAAAGGAACATCAAGTAAAGGGTGCAGGGAGGGCCTGCTCGGGATGGGAAATGTGAGCTGAAAGTAGACTATAGACCGAACATGATGGCCACCCAATACCTATATTGCAAACCACAACACTCAAAAGGAGAGAGAGAGGGCAAAAGGGAATGCCCTGTCACAGAGGTGGGATGGGGTGGAGGCCATGGGGTGGGGGTGGTGGGAGGGATACTAGGAACATTGGTGGTGGAGAATGGGCATTGGTGGAGAGATGGGTACGTGATCATTGTATGACTGAAACATAAGCACGGAAGTTTGTAAGTCTGTAACTGTACCTCAAAGCGATTCATTTAAAAATTTTAAAAAATTAGAAAAAAAAACTTTCCCTCTGTCTGTCTCTGTTCTCTCTGTCTCTGTCTGTCTCTGCCTCTCTCTCTTTTGTTTGTCACACCCAGCCATGCTCAGGGCTTACTCCTGGCCCTGCTCATTCAGGGATCACTCCTAGTGGGTTTGAGGGGCCATATGGAGTGTTGGTCAGTTCTGTGCAAAGTAAGCACTTTCTCTCCTGCACCAAAGCATTTAAAAATGTTCTTAAAACATTATCTTTCTGTTACTGCTCTAAAAGGTATTAGGTAAAAAATAGCATTGAGTCCATTATTTAATCAGTAATTATTTTTAAGCGTCTACTTATGGATTATTTCTTTTTCTGCAAACTATATTTGGAAACAGTTCATCTTCTCATTATTTTAGATGAATTTTTAGAAATCTTTTTTATGTAGCAGACTGGAGAGCTAGTGCAGTTGGTGGGGTGTTTGCCTTACACACGACAGACTCATTTCTACCTCCATCACCCCATATGGTCCCCTCGTCATGTTTGGAGTGATTACTAAGCATAGTTAGGAGTCAGACCTGAGCACAGCTGGGTGTGCCTCCCCCTCAAAAAAACTCAAAAAATTAAAGTTGTTTTTAATGTGAGGAACATAATCTCAGTAATTTAAATGACATTTATGTTTACATTCTTTAAAGCATCTTTATTGCAAAAATGTAGTACACTAAAACAAGTGCACAAAGTAGCTGTGCACAAAATCCCAGAATTGTTTACTCTCATTCAGTACAGTTAGTCGATCACTTAATTAATACCTATGAAGTCAGAGCTCATGCAACCACTGTTCAGGAGGGAAAGCATTACAGCACCAAAAGTCACCCTTGTCTCTTTGGTCACAACCCAACTCATCACAACCAGAAAAACATCTAATCAGGTTTACTTTGTTGTTGGTTTTTGAATTGAGGGGTGGGACCAGGGCTTGGGGCCATATGGCGGTGCTCAGGGCTTACTCCTGTCAGTGCTCAGGGAACCATATGCAGTGCTGGGAAGCTGGCTGGCCTTGTGCAAAGCAAGTTCTTAACTCACTATACTCCCTCTTGGGTTCTATTTATTTGATTTTTAAAAAATTGCTGCTACTTGTATATGTTTCCCAAAAGCATGTTGCTTGTTTCCTGCTCTATGACAATAGATTTATGTGCTGTGTATTCTTCATATCTGGCTTCTTTGATTATTATAAGATCAACTCATCTAGTACCACAGGTCTGAAATTATTTTTATTATTATTCCAATATAGCATTCTATTTGATAGACCTTTGAGTGGTCTCCAGCTTGGGGCAATTATAAACTATAAAAGGTAAAGGTAAAGGCCCTCCCGTTGATCGTCGATTTGCTCGAGCGGGCCCAGTAACGTCTCCATTGGAGACCTTGTTGTTACTGTGTCTGGCATATCGAATACTCTCGGTAGCTTGCCGGGCTCTCCGAGAGGGGCGGAGGAATCGAACTCGGGTCGGCCATGTTGGCCGCGTGTAAGGCAAACGCCCTACCCGCTGTGCTATCGCTCCACTAAGATATGTTTTTGTAGCATCTATTTCTAAACATGGACATGATCTGGTTTGGAAGAAGGAAATCTTTAATTGTATTAGCTAATGCCAAGATTTTTCTTCTCATGCTAGAGTGGAATTTTTCAATTTTTTTCACAAAACTTCCTTACAATTTATATATTTAGTATTAAATATGCATTTATATTGAAGTATTATCATGTGCACATGAGATTTATAGAATTACATATTTTGTCATAAATTTGAATTTTGAATTTGAAATTAAATTTTTTATTGTGAATAGCAAGTTTTATTTACACTGCTATATTTTTCCAAGTGGTAACTAACTGGCTTATATTAAGGTAACTAATTTTTATATAGTTACTTTGATTCTAGCAAACTTATAATTTATTTATTAACATTAATAGTTGTTTAATTAGTCCCTTTCTATTTTTTATGTATATTATCATAACCAATGGCAAATGATAAATTTGGCTCCACTTTCAAGTATATACGTATCTTATTTATATTTCCCATTTCATTATAATAAAAGTTTCAAGACAGGGAAGTCTAGAGAGACGATACAGCATTTAACATGCTTGCATTTTGCGACTATCCGTAACATGGTATTCACAAGTGCTAGGAGTGATTCCTTGAGTACAGAATTAGGGGCACCTCCTAAGAACTGTTGGATGTCATCCCCTGAATGTAAAATAAACAAATAAATACATTTCTAAAATGAAATAATTAAAATATCCTTGGTCTGAAGAAATAATACAGGAGGCAAGATGGTTGATCCCAACTCACATCATTTTTAAAAATTTTACTAAGTAGATTGAACTTTTATTCACTTTGAATTTAAAATAATATATACAGAGCAATATTTTTCTCTTCTTTTTTTATTGAATCACAATGAGATGCACAGTTGCAAAGTTGTTCATGATTGGGTTTTAGTCATATTATGTTCTGACCCAAATCTTTGACTACACATGGGGTCTTTCCTGGTCATAGATCCAGGAATAGTCCCTGTGCATGGTCACTGTGGCCTCAACACCTGCCTTCCAATAAATAAATAAAAGCAAAAACTCCCCAAATTCAGAAAGTTATCAGGTTGTAATGTAGCATTTTTTGTTATGTGTATAATGTCAACAGGATTGGCTCTGGTGCTTTGTTATTATACAACATAAGTTTTGTGACTACTCCTTTTCTTGATTATTCACCTAATACAATTTCTAGAATTCTTATGATGGTGACTATGAATTAGCTACATATCGTTTATTGATATTTCTTTTTCTTACTTATGATTAGTTTTGCTCGAGCGGGCCCAGTAACGTCTCCATTGGAGACTTTGTTGTTACTGTGTCTGGCATATCGAATACTCTCGGTAGCTTGCCGGGCTCTCCGAGAGGGGCGGAGGAATCGAACTCGGGTCGGCCATGTTGGCCGCTTGTAAGGCGAACGCCCTACCGCTGTGCTATCAAGTGTTTTTATTTAAAAGTTACATCTATATGTAAAATTTGTGAATGTGATTAATCAAATTATTTTGTAGTAATTTAAAATGTACTTTTTAATTCCTAGTAATTTTGTATATGTATATTTAATGCAATTAATTTTTTATTATGGTTTATTGTTTTTATGATGAATTTTATTTTCATTAGTTCCACTGATTTTCCTCACAAAATTCTACTATTTTATATTTGAATTGTTATTGTTCTATTATTAACTTTGCTATTCTTGGTTTAATTGTATTTGTACTTTAATGATTTGTATTTTTAAGAAATGTTTAGCTTTATACAGATTTTGTTCAATTTTTCATCAGATATTCATCTTGTTAATAGTATAACATTTTTATCTTTTACTTAAATTCAAAGTCTGCTTTAGGTTTGTATTTAATCCTTTGTAGTTTATTATGGTGACTAATTTTTTTTAATTTTCTAATTTTTTTACCTTTTCTTTGTCATTGGTGTTTTTACTGTAGTTTTTCTCTATTTGCTCGAGTAGGCCCAGTAACGTCTCCATTGGAGACTTTGTTGTTACTGTGTCTGGCATATCGAATACGTCACGGGGAGCTTGCCAGGCTCTGCCGTGCGGGCGAGATACTCTCGGTAGCTTGCCGGGCACTCCGAGAGTTGTGGAGGAATCGAACTCGGGTCGGCCATGTTGGCTGCGTGTAAGGCAAATGCCCTACCGCTGTGCTATCGCTCTTGAAATGTAATCGTTATCTTTAGTCACATCTAACTTCTAGTAAATGTAAGAAACTTGAAGTTTAATTTTCAATAACCATCAATTATTAAAATTTTATATAACACTGATAAATAATAAATTAGCATATTCTTATTATCTTTAATTCCTCAAGTTCTGCTGAAATCATCTGTGATTTTTCAATCAAATTACTAGTAAATTTTAGTACAATCTTTCTAGTAATCATTTTTGACATTTGCATTTAAGCTTCATGAATATGTTACTAAAACTTATTTAACTCTTATTTCTGGGTGATATTGGCATTTTGTGTGTTCTTTCAGCTTTCAAGTTTTTCTCTTGGTTATTTCCTAACTACAGTTTTACACTCACTTTTAGCTTTTATTTTAGGAAGGATTGCCTATTTTCTAAATCTTCACATGCTAGAGGGAAATTTTCTGTGATATCTTTATAGCCTTTAATCTTTTGGTATTACCATATTTTTTTCTTCTAGCTCTGAAGATACACATGATGAATGTGGAAGTGAAAGATAGTATTGGCAATCTAACGTGTTGTAGTAGGGGGCACAAGCTTATTTTTTTTGCCTCTTTATGGTGATTCATTTTTTTCTATTTAAATTCTTAATAATGTTAGATTGTTTTTCTCACATTGTGAAAATTTGGATGCTAATTGATTCAGATTAGTTTTCCTTTCACTGTGTTAAAACAGTCAATTTTTAAAGTAAGATAAATTGTCTTCATCATTTTCATTGTTGCTTCTTCTCCAGCCTATTCTCCCTTCCGGCATTTTTGTAGTGCAGATCTCATGAGACTTTTCTGCATCACTCATTTCTCTTTCACTCCATCATCCTATTTAGCTTCCATTATTTACTATAAATTTCATGTGAGTTACTTGTTTTTTGTTTACAGCAACCAATCACGTTAAACATGTTCACTCTGTTCTGTGCAGTAACTGTAATTTCATACCAAAACAGCATTTTCTGAACTCAAACTTGCCTGTTTTTCCAAAAATGCAACGTTTTTCAAGCCCTGCTGAGAAAGCAAATGAGAGATTTTCCAAGATTCTCTCTTGTCTCTCTCAGGAAATCTATTTCATAGGGAGAAACATTTTGATGCCTTAAAGTAATTTCTTCTTTTCTTTCCTTTTCTTTCTTTCTTTTTTTTTTTTTTTGAATAACAGAACAGTGCATCACGCCCAGACAATTTTCTCAGGCTGGGCGGTGGTGGGAGAGTTTATTGCCTTATGTGTCCAGTAATCAATGGATGTTTGCTGAATGTTTCCCACTGCAGATAAGAAAGGATGAGAGAAGACTGCTTATGAGGTTTCTTTGCTGGATCAGAGATTGAGATTTCCAGGGTGTGGGGGGAGGGACCAGATGCAGGAAGTTGCTGAAAATGGGACAGCAGGATCCCAAAGGTGGTGGCTGCAGGGGTTATGACTGTACCAGCACGGCCATGGCCCTGCCCATCTATCTGTGTCCCCTGTGCTAGGATAAGACACTGACCACCAAACTCCACTGTGAAGTGAGCAACAACTGGTGAAGTTCCCATAGGAACTGCAACTGGAGGCCCCTCCAGCACTGCCTCTGACCTGGTGCAGAGAGCAATTGTCCTATTTCCTACTTCTGACGCTGATTTTTATTTTTCAACTAAAAGTATACTTTGAAGACCTTATTGATAAAAGTTGGAAAGAGAGGAAATATTAACAAGATGAACTCCAGGCATTTTGAAATCAGTGTTTTTTCCAGAAAGTCTCTCTTTATGCTGCTCCCCTTTCTTCATACCATTAACAGTCTCTGGTGAGTTTAGTCAGACCACATTACCAGAAAAACAGCACTGGAGCTAGTAAATAGTTCTCAGTTTTCCAGGAGCGTTGGTGTTTCTGCTGCTGATCCCAAAGTTTCACGTCCAAAAATCAAGGTTCTCATTGACGCAGGAGGCCTCTGGCTCCACAGTCGACTATTCTTTGCCTTCCTACTCCGCAAGGCAGACTGAGGCAGCCAATTCCTTTAAAGCTGATCTGGGACCCAGGTGGAAGCACAAAGAGTGACAAACACTGCAAATCAGATAACCCTGCTTAGATGTATCAGTGCACTGGAAGTCAGGCGTACTGGCCTGCCTGCGCCTTCAGTGACGAGCTTGCTCTAACATTATGCCACTGCTGAAATAAGGGCTCTTCTTCATGGCGTTGGATGATGTCTGTAGGGCAGCTGAGCAAATCTTGTGCAACTGGGCCCTTGTTCCTCCCCTCAGGATCCTCTAATGGATGACCTTAGCTCGCAGACTTTGAGAAAATTCTAGCTAGAGGAAGTCACGAACTGCTGCTTTCTTAAAAGCCACACTCGTTTACTTGCTTGTTTACCCATTGAATTACATGAGTAAATGTCAACACATCTTATTTTCCCTTTGTTGTCAGGAGTTTCTACCACATCAGTCTTATAGTATAGTATATAACTCATACCGAATCAAATTAAAAATTTTCCGTTGCACCACCTAGTAAAAGTGGCACAAGTAGAAAAGATTTAGACATAGAATCAATTATTCCAAGTGCTCTTTATCCATGCATGCATATGTGTATACACAAAAACACACAAAGATGGAAGGGTAATAATGAGGTTTGGGAAATTAGGAACTTGGGAATTAAGGAAGCAAGTGCAGGTGCACTTGGGAACATGATAAATGAGAAAGGAAAAGTGGGCAGACTTTGATGCCAGTCTGACTTTTAAGCAGATTCTTTGCTGTTTGACACATTATGATAAATTGGTAAGTGATAGACTCTTAGATTCTTAGTTTTCTTGTTTATAAAACAAGGATAAAATATAACCTGTCTCAGGAAATGTGATGGTAGCTATGCAACTGAAAATAAAGATTATTTTACTTGCCCAGTGCATGGCATATATAGGAAAGTACTTTCCTCTTATCTCTGGGCAATATGTTTTAAGACCACCCATGGATGATGAACTACAACTCCCACAGAACTCCAAGTCTTCTTTATCCCCTATAAATACATACATATGAGAGTGATGACGGTGGGGTCCCCCAGTGAATTATATGGGTAGGAGAGAGTGGCACCTTGAGAAGGGAACCTGCCATTTTCTCTCTATCCATCTTTCCCACCTGAGGAATGGCCGGAGAAATCTAGGACCAATGAGAGTGCTACGAGCTTGCTCCTTGCAGAAAAGGGAAGTCAGTCCTAGACTTTACCGAGGCCTTTTTGTTTCGTTTCTTTTGCCTCTCAGAGAAGAATTTTAGGAGGAGACGAGCCATGAAGTAAAAACTGGTTTTATTTGGAAGTTCTAAGGAAGAAGGATGGGGGGAGAGAAAAAACTCACTCAAGAGAGAACTTGGGCTTCTCCAGAGTGGAAAATAGCCCCAGTTCACACCCCAGCATTTAGATGTGAAAGTATCTCACATGCTTTTGGGCACCACATGTGCTGGGAAGACAGTACATGGGCTCAGGCAGCACATGTTCATGCTTCCTTTGTTCAGTTGGCTTTTATTGGGGTTCTCCCAACTTGCCCAGTGGGGGGGCTTCCTGTCTAGGTAAGAATCTATTGCTAGGATGGTTGCCAAAGAGTAGAGTTAAACTATTTAAAATAGTTTAAAATGGTTTTCTTTGAAATTCCTTTCCTGGTCTTTGTCCCTGCTTTGAGCTTCTCCTAGAGGGGTTCCATTATTCTCTGGGTTGTGCTGGTGCCAGATAAAGGTCTTGTCAGGCCTTAGTTCCTGTGTCCACAAGGTGCGTCCTGGCAGCCTCAAGGCTAGTTGGTTTTATTATTTCCCCAAATTTCATTAGTATGGGGGGGGGCTTCCCTATTTACCTGCCTGCCTGCTTCAATAGGATACAGTTTGCAAATTAGACATATTAAGAGATCAACAACAAAAATTAATACAAGTGAGAAATCACAATATTGTGCTGTAAAGAAAGTTATGTGAATGTGGTCTCTTTCTCTCATTCTGTTTAAGAATGTCTTATTGCACATTGCGATTTTGGTATCTGAATGACCCTACAGATGAAGTACAGAAAGTGAAAATGTAGTCAAGGTAGATTACTGTATACACACAGTCAAAACAGTTCGGTTACTTTCTTTGCTTCCCTCCTTTAATAGACTAGATAGAACTTTGAGATTTGAAAAATTCTTTGAGATTTGAAAAATTCTTTGAGATTTGAAAAACTCTTACTCCATTTTCTCAGCAATGCCTGAATTCACTGTTTATCTTATTTTCAGCTCTGCTCTTTTAGAATTTCATCCCGCTTCACAGAGACTTCTCCTACCCCCTTTCCCATGCCAACCCCCAGGTACCTATAGTGTCCCAACACCATTTTCAGAACTACTGCAGAATATAGTTGGAGATTAAATGCCCCCTGGTGGTTGTGTTAGGCAAAATTCTAGCCCGAGTCTCAATACTAAAAAAGTAAATTTGAAATATTTCAATGACTAAAGACCGAAATGTTTTTAACTCAGTAATACGGTTGGTGGCTCATGACTAGTTAGTTGGTTTTCAACTTCAAGTTAATAAAGTTCTTCAGTGGTGTCACATGGATCATTCTTCTAGATGGACACTCGTGAAGACAGGCATTAGTTTGGGGTCATTATCAAAAGTATGATACTGTCTTACTCATCAAAGTTTCTTAATAGATATCTTTTGCATTCTGGGTTGAAGATAATTATAAATAAAGATCACAGAAGAGCTGATTTAAAATAGGAATTCTCTTAGATAATGTAGGATATTTAGTTGGATGGCTCTAGTTGAAACCAGATATGTCAAACTTTTCCAGAAAGAAAGACATAATTTATCTGAATTTAAGGAATAATGATTTGTTTTCTTTTCCAGTAGAGTCCAAAAGAGATGAAAGCCCTAACAGTATCTTTCACAATTGTAGATTGAGTTGAGACTAACACTATTTGAAAGTCACATTAATCTAACACCTGGGTTACTTAATTTGTAATGTATTGGAGGGAAAATAAATATTTTCGGTTGCTCACTGGTTCTTGTGACTCATTATGATTGTTGTTATTTCTGTGATCCTGAAGATAAATATTTCAAATATTGGAAGTAGCAACTCTTTTTTTTCCAAAGAGGAAATGAAACCTTAGAAAGGTGATTTGACCTTTCTTCCCGGTGAGCAGGCAATGAGGCTCTGCTGTCTAGTCACTTAGACCCATGTGCTATGCGTCACTCACAGCACAAGAAATGAGGGCTACTCAAAGCTTCATTCATTTGCTTAGAGAGGAAATATCAGAAGCAATGATCTAAGACTGTATTCATTCCATTGAGGATGTATCACAGAGGAACTTACATATAAACATATTTAATAGGAGAGAGGGAAATTGTTTGTCTAAAAACAAAGGTTTTTAGACACTCCTGAAACTACTGAGTGATATAGGAATGAGATACAGGAAGAGAGTTGGGTGTTAGACACCTCTGAGCAGTATTTCTCAACAGCTGAAAATTTCTCATTCAGAAATTTGTACTAATTTTTTTCCATGTCACTGGAAGTGACACACACCTACTACTCACATTGTCAGACGATTAGCAATTAGTACTGCTAAACCAAAAGGAGGAAGGCAGGAAAGTGTCCACTTTTGCTTTTTCCTCAACCACTTTCTGTTTGTGTTTGTTAGTTTGGGACTGATGTTCAAGAAATCATATACGATGTCCCAGGGATTTGAGCTGCAGTCAGCAGCATGCAAAGAAAGTGTTTTTTCCTCCTGGCCCTACCTTTGTACCTGTTGATGCTATGCATGAATATATTCTGCCACCATCCCTGCTGGCACTCTTACAATAACTGAATTATTCCTGTCACAACTACCTAAATACATGTACCTTTTATAACTGTGCTACCTACAGCCATGAGAATTCTATCTTGGATTACCCATGCACTTTTATTTCAAATATTCAATTCTGAAAACAAATATAATAAAACTAATAAATGCCAAAAATAGAAATGCTCCATATAATTATGAATGCTAATTCAAGTTTCATGTCTTTTAAAGACTTTTCTTCTCATTTTAACAGAGGCTTAGAACAGACTGGAATTTGTTCTTTCTGATTGGGGGATGGTGGTAGAAGTTCACAGAGGCCTACTGCTTGGAGGTTAGAGAAAATGGTGGGATGGGAATTGTTATAGTTCAGTTGAAGTTGACAATAGGGCTGTGGGCTAAGATAATTCCAAATTCTTATGAACTAAGAGTCATTCTGTGAGGTTCACATAAAATGTCATAGGAGAAAAATTAATCCAAAGGGTAGAGACCACTATTGAAATAGAAGTCCAGGTCATTAGTGTGAAATCATTCCAGAATTCATGGAGCTATGGATATAGTCAAACTAGTTTTAATTCTGTACAATACAGTTCAAAAGGCACTTATGAACTTCTAGTAGTAGTTTTAATGTACTTTTGGGACAGAAAGAGGCTAAAAAATAGATCTCATAGTCTAATGGTAGAGGCATATTTGTTCTCAAAATATTTTAGTGAATGCTCTTATAATGGAGTTGCAGATTTTTGGGGGGAATTGGGCACACCTGGCTATGCTCAGGGTTTATTCCTGGTTTTGATCTCCGGAATCACTCCTCATGCAGCTCAGGGTACTCTAAGTGGTGTTGGGGATGAAAACTGGGTCAGTCATTTGCAAGGCAAGCAATCTACCTGCATTATTGCTCAGGCCACTGAAGCTATAGAATTTTAAATAAGGGACTTGCAGCAGGTCTTGATGAGGGATTGATCATGACAGATATATCCTGGAGAAATTAATATGCAGGTGAAGACTAAATACAAAGGAGTAGAAATAGTCAAGAAGATGAATAAGATGTCTGACAACAATATGACTAAAGGTAGAGAGGGAAAACGCCCAGTTAATGAGCATTAGAGGGGTGATCAATGTACATTAGGAGAAGTCACAAATCAAAGAAAGGCCAGTGATGAGAAATTGGATGTGTGTCCTGGAAAAAGAATACTGTATTTAAGGGGCTGGAGTGATAGCTCAGTGGGCAGGGTGTTTGCCTTGCTTGCGGCCAACCCAGGTTCCAGCACTGAGCACTGGCAGGGTAATTCTTAAGTGCAGAGCCAGGAGTAACCTCTGTGCATCTCTGGGTATGACCCCAAAATAAAAAAAATACTGTATTTAAAATGTAGTAAGGTCTACCCTAGATCATTGCCTAAGTTAGAAGAACTTGCAACCAAAATAAAAGCTTTTCCCCCAGTTTTTGAATCTTCTTCAATTGTCTTATTGGCCAAACTGTTCTTTTATCACAGGAGGCAGAATGTAAGAACTTCAGCTCCTTTGGCTGGTACTGAATAAGAGTCGTTCACTACACTCTACCTCACATTAATTTCTTAATTTTACCTCAGGGCATGTTGAATAGCTACATTAGTTCCTTTGATTCATACCACAAAGGGTTAGTTAAGTAGTCTGGAGTATTTTGTCATTAGTGGCACAGGTCATGGTTCATATTTAATTAGCTGTGCTCGTTTTCCATGGCCTAATTGTCCTCTTTTCTGTCAGGATTTGGTGCATGGGACTGCATTTGCATGAGTGATTCTGCTGTCAGCCACGAGCAAATTCTCTGATTTCACCAGAAACAGAGTTGCATTGTTTCATATTTATTTTAATGTGAAGCCCTACTTGTTATTAATTCTCAGATCACAAGAGGACTTCCAGATTAATCACAAATAGTGTTTATTTGATGCTTTAAGGCAATTAAACACTGGGATTCCATCTGAATTCCCATAATATACCAGACTACAGGTATTAGAAATCATCTGGAAACCCTCTGGGCTTCAATTATAGGTAGCAATTAATATTTGTTGAACAAACGAGTGAAATATCTGCTATGCACCAAGAATTGAAATTAACATTTAAATTGCTATTTGAGCTCTAGAAACTGGAAATATTGAAAACTACTGCTTGAATAAATGAGGTCCAAAACCTTATATTTGGTAGCAGAAACCAAACTCAAAACTGTGTAATATAAATACTAACAAAATATTCTTCCAAATGACCCACACAATTGAAAAAACTAAGCCTGCAGAAATGTATTTTCTGTTTTTGAAGTTTTAATAAACAGGGAGAAATATTTGAGAAATTGTTCAGACAGCCCATTTCAGCCCAAACTTGATCAGCCTCTGCTGTATTTTTCAGTACCCCCAGGAAGCTCCAGATTGAATAACTAAAAGAAAACTGGGTTAGTTACCAAATGGAAAAGTCAAAGAAAATTTGATAGCCAGGGTATGGAGCTGAACCTCATCTCACAAAGAGAAGTAAGGGAAAGGGGCCTAGGAGGAGCTCAGAAAGAGTCTAGATAGATTTTCTTGAATCATGACTCTTAACTTCATTTTTCAAGTTGATGTTATTTTTTTTGTTGTTGTTGACTTTAAAAGACTCAAAAGTCTGTAAGAACTCATTGCTGTGATTTTCACATTTCCACTGATGCTCTTGCCTGATTTTCAGAACCACTCTATTTGCTCTGAGTCTTACAGTTCTCCCAACCCAGGTTGGACACCAGTTTGCCTGACTGTCCCTGACTCTTACTAGAGCCCCCAAGGTTTTGATGGAGTTACCACATCATGTGGGACCTGAGCTCAGGTGCTCCGATTGGTCCAGGCCACACACCTGAGGTAGGTGATCCTCTATCCTGATGTCTGGATTTATTGCATTTGCCTTCCTATTATTCTCCATTTTGCATCAAAGTCCCAGCACACTTTTGGTTCAGTTTATCTCAGAGATGACAGAAAAATGCCACAAGATTGGAAAAATAAATTTTCAAAATAGTAGATAATTTACAAGCTGTATGCCATATCCAGAATCACGTCAAGGACTAGAGAGAACACTCAGCAGACTGGATGTGTGTGGAAGACCCAGATTCAGTCCACTACCACATGGCCCCCAGAGCACCACCAGGAGCACAAAAGTGGAAACAGCCACCAGGTGTATAGTGAGCCCTACTCCCTCAGACTTTAAACAAAACAAATCCAAACAGAAAGAACTGTGAAGATCAGAGATTAGAAATAGAGGAAGAAATGAGGAAAGGGAGAAAAAAATGAAATGGGGGAATCATCACGAGCCCCTACCAAATTCTCGAATTTTGCAGTGGTTCCAATAGTTCAACACCTTAATTTATTTCAGAATACCATTTTGTTCTCACTCACAAAGTTGAACTTACTAACAATTTTTTGTCAGCTCTGGTCCCTTCCACATTTGATCTCAGGGACCGTAATCAGGAAGCTCTCTACCTTTTATTTGATGTTTTCTGCTATCAATAAGGTACCGGCTTTCAGATGCTTTTTAGAAACTTCAATGTTTCTTTGCAAAGAAAATTGATCCTTTCATTTGTTCTAATGGAAATGCAGTGTACAAAACCTATTTGAAAGGCCACCCAGTTTATTTTATGTGCTTATTTGGCTGCTTCTGGTAAGAAAAAGAATTTGTGTTTATTTAAAAATTTGGTCACTGTCACTGTCACTGTCCTCCCGTTGTTCATCGCTTTGCTCGAGCAGGCCCAGTAACATCTCCATTGGAGACTTTGTTGTTACTGTGTTTGGCATATCGAGTACATCACGGGTAGCTTGCCAGGCTCTGCCGTGCGGGCAAGATACTCTTGGTAGCTTGCCGGGCTCTCCGAGAGGGGAGGAGGAATCGAACTTGGGTCGGCCAGGTTGGCTGTGTGCAAGGCAAATGCCCTACCGCTGTGCTATCGCTCCATCACTAAAATTTGGTAAATCAAAAAAATATATACATATTTTGTATACATATTTTGCATATATATACAAAACCCCAACGTTCAGATGTTCTCAATTTTCCACCTTAGTATATTTTCTTAATATTTTCTGAGTATATTTATATGTCTTATAATACTTGAATATCATATTTTTGCTTTAAAATATTTAACATTGTACAGAAGCTATTGTCAGAGGTAATTAATATTCCTTAATGTTTCTTCTTATGGTTAAGATAAAGTTTTACTTGTTTGGGGAGTTTGTTTTATTTTAGGGCCAAATCAGCAGTTCTCAATGCTTACTCCTGACTCTGCTCAGGGATCACTCCTGGCAGGCCTCAGGACCATATGAAGTGCCATGAATCAAACCTGGTCCAGCCATGTTCAAGAAAAGCCCCCACTGTTCTATCTCTTCAATTCCACACAATTTCACTCTTTTATCCACTATAGCACTGTCCTCCTGTTGTTCATCCATTTGCTCGAGCGGGCACCAGTGAGACTTGTTGTTACTGTGTTTGGCATATCAAATATGTCACAGGTAGGCTTTGCCATGTGGGCAAGATACTCTCTGTAGCTTGCCGGGCTCTCAGAGAGGGGCAGAGGAATCGAACCTGGGCCAACCTGGTCAGCCACGTGCAAACACCCTACCACTGTGCTATTGCTCCAGCCCTCTTTTATCATCAGTTATCAAATAAAACAGGCTAACACATAACACTATGTCTATTTCATTATGTATTTAACTGGTATACTCATGATACAGTCCAGGAATTGGAATTATTCAAAACATAAACACAATTATTTGTATTTCTTGTGCATTTTGATATCAGAAATTCTAGTTGATTTGATTTACTCTCTCACTGATAGAGTTCATAGAGTTCTAATAGCGTTTATAGAATCTATAGAGCTATAGAGTTAACAAAAATTCTATGTGATCTCTTTCATTACTCTATATTGATGTCATAAATTATGTTACTAAAATTATATTACTCGGGTCACCTGCAAACATTTTTATATACATTTTAAACTTTATATAATGTAATTCATTTTTTTCCATTTTTGTGCTAAAAATACAATTTACTTCTGAGTTACTTATATGTTGATCTAAAATATGGCCGACCCGAGTTCGATTCCTCCGCCCCTCTCGGAGAGCCCGGCAAGCTACCGAGAGTATTCGATATGCCAGACACAGTAACAACAAAATATTGTATTTGTCATTATATATGTTATTTCTTTATAATGTTAAATAATCACCACATAATTTGAAAAAACAACTGTGATCATACTACTTACAAAAATACTTTTTTTGGTACTGAGAACTTATAGGATTTAGCAACCTTCAAACATTATATGAATACAACATAAGAAGATATTGTATATATATATATATACTCACCGTGTTTTACATAGTATATGTAGCACTGTCCTCCCATTGTTCATCAATTTGCTCGAGTGGACCCAGTAACATTGTGAGACTTGTTGTTACTGTGTTTGGCATATAGAATGCATCATGGGTAGTTTGCCAGGATTTGCCTTGAGGGCGAGATACTCTAGGTAGCTTGCCAGGCTCTCCGAGAGGGGCAGAGGAATCGAACTCTGGTCGGCTGCATGCAAGGCAAACGCCCTACCTACTGTGCTATCGCTCCAGCCTACAATATGTATAACTTCCTTATTTAATAACTGGAAGTTTTGACCTTTCTACCTTTCTACCACCTTCACCCATTCTGTTCGTCCCACATTGCCCTGTCTCTGGCAACCTCCAATTATATAGACTTGGTTTTATTTTGTTTTAAGATATCACATACAGGTGATGCCATCAGTATTTATCTTTTTCTTTTTAACTTATTTCATATGCATACCCTTAAGATCATACCTGCAGTAGCAAATGATGTGGTTCCTCCTCCTTCTTTTTTTCTTTTTGGACTACATCCAGCAGTGCTCAGGGCTTACCTCTGGCTCTGCACTCAATCTTCTTGGTGGATCTTGGGGAACCACATGGGGTACCAGGAATTGAACGTGGCTCTACCGAGTGTAAAGCATGTGCTCTACTCAATGTGCTATTTCTCTGGCTTGATATTCTTCTTTTTATGACTGAAACATATTCCATTTTACATATGTATACACACAATACATTTAGGTGTTTAATTATCCATTAATTTTCATCAGTGGAAAGCGACATTGTCTACTTGCATAGATAATGCTGAGGGTTCATGTATCTTTCAAAGTTAGTGTTGTGGACTTTTTTAGATCAATAAACAGTAGAATTCAAGGTCATATGGTGCTTCTATTTTTGATATTTCAAGGAAAATTCACACTATCTATTCGAATCTATTCGAATCTTCTTTCCACTTCCTAAACTACTTTTTTCTCTAGCTGTTGAGTTGTAACACTTTTTTTGTATTTTAGATATTATTTTCTTATCAGATATTATTTTAAAAATATTTTCCCACTTTCTAGGTGGCTTTCAAATTTTGTTGAATGTTTGTTTACTGTTCAGAAGATATTTTTGCTTAATGTCATTCCACTTATTTATTTTGCTTTTTAAAAATTGTTTCCTTTGCTTTTAGTGTCAAATAAAAAATTTATCACCCTCCTTAGCACCATTGCAAAGTAGCCTAGAATTTATGTTTCCTTTATGTATAGAGGTTTTAAGAGTTTTAAGAGTTTAAGAGTTTTAAGAGTTTAGTTGTTTACATAGAATCAGTGTATTTAATATTGTTTATAGTATTATACTTATTTTTACTGAAAATATTTTCTCCAATTTTGCTACTTTAAACTTTAATATTAGGTGTAGAAAGTCCTTGCTCATCTCAGAATCTGACAAGTTTTAGAAAATATCTTTTGAAGTTATACATTTACCACAAATTCATCACATCAATATATTTGAGATGAAATATAAAATATCCCAACCCAACCCTTCTTTTATTCATAAAATATTAATTCTTTTTTTACTAATTTTGTTGTTTTTCTGTAGCATTAAGAAAATATATGTCATTTTAATTTTGTTTCCAAGACAAATTATTATTAATTAGTCTCAATTACTGTACTAATTCTGTGATATTTTGCTTTATGATTATCTATAGTTATCAATAAATTGTTAGGAAAATTCTTTTTTTCATTAACACTTACATTAAAATCAGTTTTCTCACCTTTGAAAATGAGCTTTTATATTATTTTGTCAAATTAAAACAATTGCATCACATTTTGACTAAAAGGCTATAAACATTCTAAGCTGATTTAGGATGAAATAACATCTTCACAAATTTAATTTTCCTGAGTACCACATGTATTTTTCACTTATCTAAATTAAAATTTGTTTTTTTATAATGGTTAGCATTAAAAATTAACAGGCTTCTACTTGAATACTGTTTTCCAGTTCGCAGAAGTCAAGTTTTCATGTTCTGTTGAATAAGCTGGCCATGATCTCTGACTTATAAATTTGGAGACCTTGGTTCTTGTCCTGACCCTCCCCTCCATTGGCGTTGTAATGTTAGGAAGAACATTTAACTTCCTGAACCTCTTTTTCTCAAGAGATGGTTCTTTTAGGTTACTTCACAACTTCCGTATAGAGGACAAGCCAGACAGAACATTTTCTGAGGGATGTTCTAGGAGCTACTATCTCTATGAAATGTTATAAATAGCATCATGGTATCCAAATCAAATCAAACCAAATCAAATCAAATCAAATCAATAAATCAACTCAGATTAATTTGAGAAATGCACATTAAACATAAGTAAACAGGTTTCTTTATTAAGTAAATATATCCTCTAATTACATAGTAATATTATTTCTCAAGGGCTGGAGCGATAGCACAGCGGGTAGGGCGTTCGCCTTACAAGCGGCCAACATGGCCGACCCGAGTTCGATTCCTCCGCCCCTCTCGGAGAGCCTGGCAAGCTACCGAGAGTATTCGATATGCCAGACACAGTAACAACAAAGTCTCCAATGGAGACGTTACTGGGCCCGCTCGAGCAAATCGATGATCAACGGGAGGGCCTTTACCTTTACCTTTTTTATTATTTCTCAAATTTCTTTATATTTAATGATACTTTATAGTACATTTGTTGGAAAGTTCAGATATGGTAAAAAGTGTTTAGGAACAAGATCTGGAGCCAAGATTTTTGTACCCCTCACTGTTATGTGAATTTGCTTTCTTTGAGTCTCACTTTTAGTCTCTATATAGCACTGTAGCACTGTCCTCCCGTTGTTCATCGATTTGCTTGAGAGGGCCCAGTAACATCTCTGTTGTGAGACTTGTTACTGTGTTTGGCATATCGAATACGACACGGGTAGTTTGCCAGGCTTTGCTGTATGGGCGAGATACTCTTGGTAGCTTGCCAAGCTCTCTGAGAGGGGTGGAGGAATGAAACTTGGGTCGGCCAAGCAGGCCGCGGACAAGGCAAATACCCTACCGCTGTGCTATCGCTCTAGCCCTATATCAAGAATAATAATGTCTGTTTAGAGTTGTGGGAGTTGCAGAAGATTCCGTTCACCCATAAAACCTGCCTTTCCTAGTGGAGTATTACATTTTTCTGCTCAATTGGTTTCAAATCTGACCATGAACCATTTTTTGGCCTATAAATTTAGAGCAGAAATGATATGTGCATTTCTAGTCAGAAGTTAGTTATGAGAGTCAGTGTGGTGGTTTGCTATTCTATTATTTTTATCATGATGATGATGATGATGATGTTTTTAGATTCTGACATTATGAAAGATTATGTTGATAGAAATCAGCCTGGATTCTTAAATAACGCCTATAAGCAGATGTCCCTTATTAATCTACAATAAACAAATTATACAAGTTGGAAATAGAGATACTTTTAAGTCTGATAATATCTACATACTTATTATCAGATCCTGACAAAGTTTAACCTGACTAATGAAGGAACAAGTAAAATAATCAATGAAAAAAACTAAGTATTCAATAAATATCTTATTTTAGCAATTTTTTTTGTCTTCTTGAATACATACTTTGCATTTGTGCACAAAATTAGGCAAGTTACAACACATCCATGGATAAGACAGAACAACTTTTTGCATACACTTTCAGATACCATAGAACAAACCTGGTGCTTGGCCAAAACCAAGTGGATGTTCAGAAACCAGGGTCAGAATCAAGAGAGTCCTAGTTGTCACTTGGTCATAGCTCCTGCCTAAGACACACCTTTATTTAACCAAGAGGGATAAACAGTGTCCCACCAAAAAAGCAGAATCAGTGCTTGGTGTATAAAATTGGAGAATTTACCAAAATGCTGATAAATTCAACCCAGAAGCTTCTTTGCCTTCTTCCAAATATTGGGGAGTTTCAAGATATTTGTGACCAGAAGTCGGAGCTTTCTCTGGAGCAAAAAGGGGCTCAGTAGCTCCTGGGGACCATCCTAACTGATCACTGCTCCTTTGATACTTCCTGGTGCAGAGACATCAAATAGGGACCCCTCAAAATCCCATTCTGCACGCCCAAATTTGACACTCACTCTCCAGTATCTCTCAACTCAAAGTCAATAATGGAGCACAGGTTTTCGAAAAGAGGAAAAAGGTGAATTTGTTTCAACAATTTGAACCAACGGAGATGCAAAGGTCTCCAATTCAAGCCTCCTAGGCCCCTCCCTGTGCAGGTTCTTTAAAACTGGATACAAGGACATAAAGATGTTATTGGTCAGCTCATGGACAAGTGAGGTGGGGGATTGTAAATGCTCATTAGTCTTAATCACAAGATTTGGTTTCACTAGATTGATGGCATCTTGAAAGCCTTTAATCACAGATTCTCACACTTTTCTGTTTATAGTTCAAGGACTACAGCCAACACAGCATTTCATAAGACTCAGAGGGAAGGGGAACAAACTCAGTTGCAATTATATTTGTTTTATATTTTAAGAGAATTAAGGTGCAGAGTTCTAGAAAGATAGGGCCAATGATTAAATCAACATAGTGAAAGAACCTTTTGGGTTTAGGGCCTAACAATAAGATGCCCCAGAGGGACTAAACATTAAAAGGAGAGTGCAATTTGTTTTTGTTTGTTTTAATTTTGGGGTCATACCCAGGAAAGGTGGTGCTCAGGCTTACTCCTGGCTGTGTGTGCTTCTGGGATCACTCATGGAATTAGGGGAACCATATGGGAAGTTAGGGATTGAACTGATCGGCCATGAGCAAGGCAAGTGGCCTAATCACTGTACACTCTTTCCAGCCTTCTATGATTTATTTTGATCAAAGGCATCTGCACTGCTATATGCCTCCAAGGAAAACAGTCTATAATACTAAATTGAAGTCAGGAAACTTGCATTTGGGCACCAACAATATTCTTTGTTTTTGAAAAAAAATTAATTTATCACTCGCAAGTAATGGTCCTTGAACAAACACTCTGGTTCAATATGTCTGTGAATGAGATTCTCGGCACTGCAGAGATCTTTTGTTTGATGCTGAGCCAGGGACACTGCAGGCCTGTATGAACCACAGATCTAGCACAGTCAAGAAGGAAGGCAAAGAGGATTCATGAGTTTGAAGAGAAATTGAGGAGAAACCCTGTGGTTTCTTCAACATACTCCAGCAATCCAAAAGACCTTTCGGGCTCTGAGATTGGATTGGATGGAGAGTCAAGTTTATTTATGCTAAGAAAAGCCCTCTTAAAATGCAAATACTCATTGAAGGTTAAGGTCATTTGCATTTGTGTGTGAGGAGAGACAACTAGGAATCCTTTTAACTCAGAATGGCTTTTATGTTAGTACTTGGAATCAGCTTATTGAGGAACAAAGTTTGCAGATGAAAGGAAGAGTGCTAAAGGCTAAAAGCTATAATTTTGGGTGGTAGGGTAAGGAGGGGAGGGCCATATCCTGCAGTGCTTTGGAGTTACTCCTGGCTCTGCACTCAGGAACTATTCCTGTCAGTCTGCAAGGGACCATGTAAGATGCCTGAGATTGAACTAAGACAAATGACCTACCCACTGTACAATAGATCCAGCTCCTACAATTATCTTTTAAAAATTAAAACTTGCAAGGCCCAAGTTAAATGCTTTAGGTAGGGATGGGTGCAGGCAGAGGAGAGGAAGCAGAAAATGACTTGTGAAGCAATGATTTGGAAAGTGTGCAGGGAGAACTTTATCTGAGTTCTTTTGAATTGTGTTAGGTTATGATTGTTTAATTACTCACTCCTAGCTGCAGAATAAATCTGGTTTTCCAAAAATAGAGCTAAAGGGGGAAGATATCCTAGTTAAATTTCTCCTTTATTTACCTTGTGAACTTTATTTAATGAATTCAGGAGCCCTGGGTGACCATGTGTATACAAATCAAGCTACAGCATCCAACTTGCTTTGTGTCTTCCAGTCTTTCCACCTCTGGTGGAAACTGGGTGGCTAGTCCTTCAAAGGAGATTCACACTGGGAATCAAGAAAGTATGCGTGATGGAGTTTACTTGATGAAGGTGACTCTTGTTGATGGTCTTTTATCTGTCTACTTTGTTTGGTTGTTCTGATTTGGGCTTACTCCTGACTCAAACTCTAAACTCAAGGATAACTCCTAGTGAGCTCAGGGGACCATATTATGGTGCCAGGGATTGAATCCTAGTAGAACACTTGCAAGACAAGCACCCTACCAGGAGAACTCTCTCTGTGGTCCCCTGCCTGGGGGTTTTTTGTTAGTTGGTTTTTTGGCTTGGATTTTTTGGGGGGGAGCGGGGAGTGGTGATGAGGAGGGGCTCCTTGATTTCAAAATAAACTGTTCATTGTTTAAATAACGCATTTGCATTCATTTGTTTGATGTCACCAACCTTCAGCTGTGGTTTTGGGATTGTGTGAGAGGGTGGAAGAGTCTGGGTGGGTGGTGTGAGTGAGAAGATAGAGGGTAGAGGAAGTGAATAGTGTAGGTGTGTGAGAAGCAGAAAAAAGAAAAAAACTGGTAAATGAAGTAACTGTGTGAAATGTCTTCTGTCAGCCTTAGGTTGAAAGGGAGAACATTAATCCTATCCCTACCTAATTTTCTACCTGACTAGGTAGAAGAAGCCCTTAGCAGGGATTAGAGGGCAGAACACCTCATGACTACCTTCTTCCCTTCTCCAAAATCTCACCACCTCCAAAACCTCCTGAGAATTGGTTTCTTCCCTTCTTTTAACCCACCTGCAGGGAAAGTTCTCATCATTGCTCTAATCCCACAATTGCAGTCAAAGCAGCTCTCTGATTTTTAGACTCAGTATTAAAAGATATGCAGGACCTGAAGCTATAATAAAGAGGATAGGACACTTGGTACTTGCCATACATGTGGCTGACCCTGATTGGGATCCTGGAATTTCATATGATTCCTTGCCAGGAGTGATTCCTGAGTGCAGAGCCAGGAGTAACCCCTTAGCACTGCAGAGTAGAGACCCCAAACTAATTAAATAAATAAATTTTTAAAATGAAGTGTCTATATCCCAAAAACAGTAATAAGTCTCACAACTCGTGGTGAGGTGTTACTGGTGCCCACTCGAGCAAAACGGATGGACAATGGGAGGACAGTGCTACAGTGTCTAGAAACCATGTGTTCAGCTCACACTTTACTTGGGTTTTTTTCTATTTCATTTTATTTTATTTTTAGTGAAGCAAAGTAATTTTATTGAAATTTGCTTCGATGTGAAGGGAGAGAAAGCGAGAGAGATAAGTGTTAAGAGAGAACATGGGTTTCTCCAGAGTGGGAAAAGCTACCTGGTTGTTTTAGACTGACAGTAAAGGAGGTGATTTTTTTATGTTTTAGGGAGAATAAAAATTTTTTTCTTATTAAAAAAAGTGCTTTGAAATTGGTTTTAGCAACGAGAGGAGTGTTATGATGTCCTACAAATTTCAGTAGTGTGTGTTCTAAGTCCTTGATGCCACCATTGGTATTTTGATAGGCATTGCATTGAATTTGTATAGTGCATTGAGTAGAATGGTCATTTGTATAAAGTTTATTTTTCCAATCCATGAACATGGAATATTTTCTCATTTCCGGATGCCCTCTTCTATTTCTTTCAAAAATGCCTTCAAGTTTTCAATGTATAAGGGCTGGAGCAATATCACAGTGGGGGTAAGGCGTTTGCCTTGCATGCGGCCAACATGGCCAACATGGGTTAGATTCCTCCACCTCTCTTGGAGAGCCCAGCAAGCTACTGAGAGTATCTCACCCGCACAGCAAAGCCTGGCAAGCTCCCTGTGACTTATTCAATATGCCAAAAAAAGTAACAAGTCTCACAATTGTTGTGAGACATTACTGGTACCTGCTTGAGCAAAATCGATGAACAATGGGAGGACAGTGCTACAGTGCTACCTTCTTTGTTAACTTTTTCTTAGTTGCTTAATGGTTTTTTTTACACTTTAAAATGAAATTATCTTCTTTAATTTCATTCTCTTTAGTACATTGCTTTGCATAAATGCAAAATATTTTTGTATTGATTTTGTAGCTTTCTACTTTTTGTATTGGTTTGCAGTTTTTAAAAATGTGTGTGTGTGTGTGTGTGTGTGTGTGTGTGTGTGTGTGTGCGTGTGTGAGCTTTGGGGCCACACCCATTGATGCTTAGGGATTAATCCTGGCTCTGAACTCAGGAACTACTCCTGGTGGTGGGTGATTAGGGAATCATAAGGGATCCTGGGGATCAAACCTGGGTCAGACACGTGCAAAGCAAATGCCCTACCTGCTGTATAACCTCTCCAGCCCATGTGAATTCTGTAGGGTTTTCTATGCATGATATGTAATCTGTGAATAATTATAGAAAAAATTTAAATTACATTATAAAGCTTTAATATTCAAAATAGAATGGTGCTGTAATAAAGACAGAGTCTCAGACAAATGGTACATAATTGGAAGTCTAGAGAAAAACTTTCAGATATACGGAGAATTCGTCTAGGACAGAAGGAGCTGGGTACATGAAAGGAGGAAGGAAAACCTCTTCAAAAAATTATGCTAGGAAAACTGAATAGATGCAAGAAAATAAAACCAGACACATACCCTACACATAAATAAAATTAAATTAATAAAATAAATTAAAATTAAAAAATTATCCTACTAAAAGGATTTTGGCATTTGTACACCATGCATGAGGGCAACATGTGAGAGATATAGACATATATACATATGTATTTACATATATACACATATATGTATATATATACATTTCTCTCACACACACTATATATGTGTATACATATACATACATATATATAAAACACTCATAAAAGTCCACAGCAACCAAAAAACAGTCCCATCAAAACGTCAAAAAAAATGGGGAAAGGAGATAAACAGACATCTCCCTGAAGAGTACATATGGTCTGCCAATTGTCATTCGAAAAAATGTTCATTATAATTTGTCCAGGGAAATGAAATTCAAAACAGCAAAGAGATATTATCTCACACAGTAAGAAAGTGTGAATGGCATGCCTCAGAAAGACTAGAAACAACCAGTGTTGTTTGGGATGTGGTGTGAAAGCAACCTCCATTTCCTGTTGTTGTTTCTCTGAGGCAGTGCTTCTCTATCTTCTATAACAAGGCCTTCTTCCAGACTTCTTTACTCCTATGCTTCCTCCTCCGTCTGGCTGGCTCTAAGTCTCATGCTTCAGTCCCTGTATATTTGATTTTCACCTTTGCACCCCTTAGAATATCCTGGGGCCACCCCTCATACAGGGTTCTGCTTGAGAAACACTGTTCTAACCATCTAATTTTGCACTTGACCTTTGCATCCAGTGGGAAAGTGTTTAGCTATAGGTAAAAGAGCTCATATATCAGTGTTTTAAACAAGACATTTTTCTTCCTATAATTAGAAATCTGAAGTTCCCTACATATTGTCCTTGATTAGATGAGAACGGCTTTGCTTAGGGTTGCATGCTCCACACATTTGACTTCAAGGCACAAAGAATAAAATGAATGAAAAATATGAACAGATTTTCTCTTGTTAAATGAACATTTATTTTTGTCTAGATTTCTTCAATTTAAGTTTCCTTAACTGTGTAGCTTTTCATTTTAAGTGAACCTAAAAGAGTGAGTAAAACACCCGGGAAAGTGAGTGAAGATGCGGGAAGGGGAGTCTGGTCTTCAGATTACTACTAACTGAACCAAAGAGAATTGTCATCTATAGGATCCACTTAGGACCTGTTCATGAACATATAGCCCTTATATTTAAGCCCTTATGTTTAAGCACCTCTGTTACTTCCTTTCAACACTCTTGATTTTTTTCCCAATAACTTGTTAGCATCATGATTTCTCCTTTCTATACCAATCATAAAAATTCTTTCTAAATGATTGATGCTACTTGTAAAGTTGAATGAATAGATTCTCATGAGAAGCATTCTTAGAGTGCTGTTCCCAAGTTCTTTGACAATATTTGCACCTAATACAGTGCTAAATTTACATTGGATATATTCCTTCTTAGAGACTAATCTGGACATTAGATACACAGCAATGAACTTTCTGTAAGTATGAACAGTTTCTAGAAACTACAAAATATATTACAAAAGCACATGAATATAACGTTAAATTGGGTAAGTAAAAGATGATATTTGAGCAGAGACCCATGTAAAGTAAGATCTTTGTCCTTTTATTTTTATCTATTCGTCTGGTTTGGGGAGGTTGATCAGCTTTTAATTCTGTACTTTTTGTTTGTTTGTTTTTGGGTCACTCCCAGCAGAGCTCAGGACTTAGCCTGACTCTGTGCTTAGAATTACTCCTGGTGGGCTCGGAGGACCATGTGGGATGCTTAAGATTGAACCCTGGTTGGCCATTTGCAAGGGAAGTGCCCAAACCTTGTACTATCACTTTGGCCCCCAAATCATCTAAAGCTTAACTTACTCAGTTGTTTTGAGGACTTCAGCTATACATGCCCAACAAGGATACTTGGGGATTTATGGCTATGGTTTTGGCAGGGCAGGGACCACACTGCCAGTGTATAGGGAGTTCTGCAGTGCCAGGTTATTGAACTTGAGCCTCCTGTATGCAAATCACCTCCTCTTGTCCTTTGAGCTACCTCTCCAGCCTGGATTTATGACTTTTAAATGAAACATTTTTTGCTGAAAATTAAATGCATGATATAAATCTTGAATAATAAATGTTTTATTAAGTATAAATTACACAGAGAATAGTCCATCTTTTTAATATATAGTTCTGTGAGTTTGAAAAAATCTAAGCATAAACAACAAGATATAGAATGTTTGATCATTCAAAAATAATTTCTCCGTGCTCTTTAGTGGTGAGGTTCTCATCCCATTCACAGATTGATTTTCTGTCCTGAGAAATGCTATGTCATGTCATGTCATGTCCTTAGAATGTCATGTCCTTATAAATTCCAACAATGTCATGTCAGTGAAATCAGTTTGTATGTATTATTTTTAGTTTGATTTTCCTCATTTAGCATCATGCATTTAAAATGTATCCATGTTGTTTTATATATTTGTAAGTTATTATACTTTTATTGTTAAATACTATCACATCATAGAGATGTGCTATGTCTTTCTTTATTCTCTAGCTAAGGGATATTTTTTCCAGTTATTCTTAATTTAAAACAAAGCCAGTATTCATATTCAAAGATAAACTTCTTTGTGGACCTACATCCTCCTCCTCACCTTTTGAGCAAATAACCAGGATAGATTTTTCTGGACTGTATGGCATGG
This sequence comes from Sorex fumeus, assembly GCF_029834395.1. Lineage (NCBI taxonomy): Eukaryota > Metazoa > Chordata > Mammalia > Eulipotyphla > Soricidae > Sorex > Sorex fumeus. The sequence continues at coordinate 76,694,947 of NW_026606094.1, read as the reverse complement.
ATGTTTAACTTTATAAGAAAATGGCAGAATGTTTTCCTTGGCACATTTACATTTTTCTTTTTATATCAGCAGCATATGAGATTTTTCTTGTTGTGTCATATCTTTGTCATTCCTTGATATTATCAGTTTATTTAGCCATTCTAACAAATGTGTGGTGGTTTAACTATAACTTTATCTTTTTGCATTTCCCTGATTAGAAAGCATGTTGAATGTATTTCAATGTACTTATTTACCTGTTATCTGCCTAGTTCCATTTCCAGGCCCATCTGCTAATGGGTTCTTGCCAATGAAACTAATTGAAATCACATGTCATTTCAGACCAAAGAAGATAAGAGAAGTTCCTCCATCTCCCTTGGAAACCACTTCTAAAAGGCATAGCTACAAGTTGACCTCCTTGCAACTGTGATGTGAGAGGAAAATAATAAATCTTTGCCATGCTGAACCATTAAGATTTAGGTTTAGTTGGTTTAAATTCATTCTCTATTCTTGACTAAAGTCATCAGTAGAATTGTTTATTTTTCTTTTCTTTTTCTTTCCCTCTTCTTCCTAAGGAGGAAGGTCCTTCTTTCCTTCTAACTTTTCTTTCTTCCTCCTTTTCTTATGTTGTCTTATTTTACTCATTTGGGGAGAGTTCATACCTTCTAACTTTTTTAGGCTTTGTGTTCACTTCTGGTTAAAGCAACAACAATGTTATTTTCAACTCTCCTAGATCTGATGAAAGGTTTAATTTAGATCACATGAAATTATGTTTTTAAAATGCAGACATACAAAAAGACCTATCAATATAGTCTATAGGAGAAATGAAAGTCCTGATTATTTCTTAATGACTTTGTCATGACCTTGGGTGATTTTTCTACCTTGTGAGTTAGAAAACTCTTTTATGATAGCAAAGATCCATTCTTTCTTTCTCTGGATAAGGGGTAATTTCCTATAGGTAATTTCTTATAAATAGCCCTTCATGTAGTGGGCCATTAAGTTTGCCTAGATAAAAATTAGATGTTCTATCAGGACAATAAAATAAAAAATGGATTCTTCCTTAAAAGTCTTATGCTACATTTTTTCATGATCTAATTAAAAGAAAATCTCATTTTTACCGTGGCTGCTTGGGAACTGCTTTAAAAAGGCACAATAGTCCCTAAATGGGGTCAATTGTGCTATGGATCCACATTAACAAACTAGGACTAACCAAATTGCCATTTCAGCTTCTCCCAGGGATATTGCCTCTTTATTGGGCAATCTGGAATTTCCTAGTCAGCACTAACAAGGCAATATACCTGAGAACCCTTTTTCATTCCCCAGAGGACAATGACAGGATAGTCTGACCTTTTCCGTGTTGGGTGGCTCCTCACAGCTGCTCTCTACTTGCTACAGGTGCTATTGCCCAACTCATGAATCATTTAATAAAGACACATAGATATTTAGTCTTACTCCGTTGAAAATTTTAACCTGATATATAGTTCTAAAGGGTTTTAAATCACAATGATCACTTAGAGTCTTCAGATTCTTCCATACAGATAATGGTGGCCCCTTACTGGTGCCTGCTTGAGCAAATCAATGAACAATGGGAGGCCAGTACTACTTCTCTGTGAGTAGCTTTGAGTAAAATAAGTCATTTTGGGACTATTGTAGCTAACATTGCAAAACCTTTTGCTCCAGACCATTCACTCTTCCCAAGGTTTCACAAACATTTGATCACTTAGCTATACATAAAAATTCTGTAAAGAACAATTATAGTCAAATGGTGAAGATGTCAGGACAGAGACAGAAGGGAAGTGTTGTAAGTCACACACCAGATAATGGTGGCCTGGCGCCTGACCCTACCATCTCGCTCACATTACAGCCTATCCCTCACTAAAATTATGAATATATGGTGACCTGAGTTCACTTGGGAATGATTAGGCATCTCTGTCTGCAATCAGAGGGACTGAAGTGTAGAGAGACGATAAATCTGATTACAGAAAAATTAAGTTATGATTTTTCTCATTCAAGTACATAACTAGAAACATTCTTACCTACTACATTCAGAGGAAATACTTAAAGGCTGACAAGGTGACATTCTGAAAGATTAATGGACATACTTCTTCCCAGTTTCTTGATGAAGCTTTCTCCCAGACCAGGCAGCTAGAGAGTTCTGCCCCTTAGGGTGCGTTTTTGACTCTATCAATGCAGAGAAATAAATAAATGACTTTTGAGAAACCTCATGGAAGATGTCATAAATAGCTTGGAGAAAAATGTTTTATTCCTTGGCAAGAGGATTTGTCTTTTGGGCTTTCAGCACAGCGAGGACGAAAGAATGTTTGGAAGCATCCAGTGTGGTCATGGTCACTTTCCCTAACTGGTATAGGAAGTTGAGATTAGATGGTATAGCATTAAAGAGTGGGAAAAATATTAGAAACCCCAGTGAAGGCACTGAGTCACACCCCTAAATGTCTGCACAACATAAAGAAAAAGGAATAATCCTCAATATTTGGGAATCACAGAATAGATGGAGGCTGAATTTCCTTTCTTGTGCAGGGACCAGAGAATGACAGCTCCTCAGTTAACAAGAAGTGTGAGTTGAATGGTTATAACAGTTTAGTGGACCAAAATCATTTCAGTGTTTTTGTAACTGGGCTGGAGTGATAGCACAGTGGTAGGGTGTTTGCCTTACAAGCAGCCAACATGGCACACCCGAGTTAGATTCCTCCATCCCTCTCGGAGAGCCCGGTAAGCTACCGAGAGTATCTCGCCCGCACGGCAGAGCCTGGCAAGCAACCCGTGATGTATTTCGATATGCCAAACACAGTAACAACAAGTCTCATGATGGAGACGTTACTGGGCCCGCTCAAGCAAATCGATGAACAACGGGAGAACCGTGGGCCGTGGACCATTTTTGTAACTTAAGATTGAGTGGAAAGCAGTGAAACTTTACATTTTATAGTGAGGATACAAACATTCATGGGTGGGAGGGAGAATGAGGGAGATGTGAACTGATGAGTCTGAGAAAGTCCAGAGGATGTGTGACTAAGGGATGTCACAGCAGCCAAGAGAGGAGCCAGATGTGGTTCACCCAGGGATGTACACATGGCTTCAGAATAGGACGATCCCACCCTGCAGGTCACGGCACCAACTAAATCTCAGCTGATGACAACTTTCCCAGCTTCCTGAATTCTGGTTGGGAGTCTCACCTCCTCCTCCTCACACTCATGTGAAGCTAGCGGAAAAACTTCCCATAGTCAGCAAGTGAGAAAACACTTCATAAGCTGAAAAACTGCAATGACTGACTTTAGTGTGGGTTAATGAAGATAAAGTTTCCTGCCATCAGATGTATTAGTGACAGGAAGAGAAACTTACTTGAAGAGAAATTTACTCAAGCTTGTTTGCCCTTTGTCACTCCCTGAATACATACATAGTTTGAGAATGGCATAACATCCTGGCACAGCCAACAGTAATGTCTGTGTCATTCTCAACAGCATGGAGTGAAGTAGACAGTAAAGCTGACCCAGAGCAGTGATCAAAGCACTAGATTTGTATGGGAGAAATATGCAGTAACTGTGGGCCTTTAATGATTATTTAACTGAGAACATCTGGGAGTAATTTCCTTGTGGAGAGTTCATTGAATATACAGAGCGAAACTAACTAGAAAGGATAAAAAGTATGTAAGTGCAAGGCCCCTTGTTGTAAGGCACCAGAAAATTCAGGGACCGAGGGATATTGCATTCCAGGAAGACCATCGGTGACAATATCCTAGGACTCAAAAAGGAAAGGGAGATAAGAAAATTCAAAGGGGTGTTATATACAAGAAGACAAACCCAGAGAAATAAGAGAGTGGACAGAAAATGGTTGAAGTGAAAGTCACTGAGAGGAAAAATGCCAGTTCTGAGCAGAGTTCTTAGACGCAAATTGTCAATCTAAGTATAATAAAAGTGAGCACAGCATATTTTAGCTTCTTAAATTGGGCTTTGGCTAAAGCCTAGCGTGAGGTTGAACAGAAATTGCTTTTGTTGCATGAATAAAGCTTGTGTTAAGTAAATTATCAATGATAGAAGGCAGAGGGTGTGGAAAAACACAAACAGTCCAATCACTGTCAAGTTCTTACAAGAAACCAATTACAGAAAAAAGTGATAATAGACTGATCAGCTACCACTTAAAACCACCCACTTAAAAGCAGGTAAAAATCATGATTAAGTAATATTTAGCAGCCTTGGTTAATGTTACTCACCTTACCTAGGAACAATAAAAGTGAGTGTGCTTTTACTCCTTTATAGTTTAGGTAATTTAGTAATTCAGACAGTTTTCCCGGTTACTTTGAATTAGTTTTCTCATCATTAAGAGTCAGATATTCAGGGAGTGTTGATAGTTCATTCACTGGCAACATTAAAGTCTTGTATTTGAACAGCTTCATCTTTGGCTTTAGTTTAGACAGGTTAACACTTCGAAATCCTGTTCACTTTCTCCTTTAAAAACTGGCAGAGTTTTGAGGTTCATATTATTCTTCAGTGCCTTCTGGAGGGGCCCTCAAAAGTATGAGAAATTGGTGATTGTATAGAAAACCAGAACCTGAACTAGGAAAGTTGGCATAGGACACTATGGAGTGAGTCCCAGGAAACCCCTGAGTTTGGGTTTCCAGTTGGGGGTAATCTCCCCCAGTTGGGGGGTAATCTCTTTTCTGACCTCCCTTCTTATATCCCTAAGGAGCTGTTGAAAAGTGTGGAATTATAGGAAAAAGACAGGAAAACTAAGGAGTAAAGATGGGAAAACAAGAAAAGGCTGAAAATGTAAAGAAAGTGCCAGTTGGTAGAATCTGAGATATCTTTGCTTCTGCTGTCAATATTGCTTTGGAAATCCTGGGATACCTAGAGTGCAGGGGAGGAAACTATGTTAGGAGGCTGTGTATGGGCCGGTCAGAACAGCTGTGGTGAGGCAGAGTTGTAACATTGAGGTTTCAGATACCAAGGGGATAAACCAGGCACTAGGCCATTGCACTACCTTAATTCCATACCCTGCTTATTGGAATCTCTACCATGTGTTGGTCATTTTGTCTTAGAAATGGACTAAGTTTGAACTGAATGTGCCTACTAAGATGGAGCTCCAGGCACAAAAATTGACTGGGATTAGATAGAATATGGGCTTCTCTGTGGAGCTGTGGTTGATCAGACTGTCACCTGGCATTGAAAAAACAAGCTTTCGATTACCCAGTCTGTCAGGACATAGGCAAATAACAGAAGCTCAGCATCACCCTCCATTTACACAGCATCTATTGACTGTCCAGTAAGTGGCTAGATCTGGGAGACAACATGAAACAAACGTAAGACATTCATTTACTCTCACTCAAAAAGCTACACCTTTGTCTGACACATATTTAAATAGTAGCTAATAACAAGAGTTGGGTTGAGTGATAAAGAGAGAGCTACACTTCAGAACACGACTGTAACCTGGAGATATGAGTTGAGGTGAGGGTTTCATGGACGAAGCAATGCCAGAGGAGACTGAAAGAATGGGTAGAATTTAGGTGATCACAAATCAAAGTGGAAGGCATTTCCAGATGGAGTGATAATACACCATGGTTGTGAGAACTCAATGAGGTACTTTATAGAGGTCATTTAGCAAAATTCCTGGCACCAGAAAGCCCACAGCAAATAAGATATATGGATATTGCTGCTGCTGTGAGTTTTGCTACTTTCACTGCTGTGACCAATTTTATTTTTATGTTGTTTTTACTGCTCTTGGTAAAGGCAATGGAATTAAAAGGATCCGTTTGGGAGATAGTAAGGGAGCATATTTCTAATTTTTTTCTTGAGGAATATTTGTACAAAAAGGAATCCAATGTACAAGGGTTTGTATCAACACTGTTGCTGTATCAACATTGTATCAAACTGCCTATACTCCACTGGGACTTTGGAATAAGCTACTCTATGAAATTTAAACTAGTTTTCCACAAATCTACCTCTGACTACCTTATAGTTAAAAATAGCCATCTTTAGTCCTAAATGTATTGTTTTTTTAAAAAAAAAGTAGCATTCCTAACTCCTGGCTGAACACAATTTCTAATGGCTTCTCTCCTTGTCCAGTTGTTTGATGCAAATATAGAAACAGGAATGAGATTTTAAAAATTGAAGTGATTCTCTTTAATGCCTCAAGATGATCCTGCCAGGACAGACTATAAATGCTAGGAGAGAATGAGCAGATACTTGCTTGTTCAAATATTCAAAACATCCCCCAGGACTTGTATTCAAAAATGGCAAATGAGATTTCAGCTGAGAACGATTACTGTCCAGTTTCAGAACAACTGCCTTATTGCGAACTATTATCCCCTTTGCAATGGCCAGTCTCTTTGCATTCTGTTAGCTGTCATGTTGTATAAATATCAAAGAATTTGCAGAGCTCGCACAGGTGTGAGGAGCTTCGTGCTTTCTGGGACCACATAACCTGTTTCTCCAAGACAGAACCTGGAGACTGGCTTCACTGAAGGGGTAATTAAGCCAGTATACACAGCCACAAACTCTGATAAAAGTTTCCTTCTTTTGATGTTGTTATTGTTGTAGTGGAGCCAGCCAGTGGGGCTGTGTATGTGCCTGCACTAGGAAATGATTTAGGCACCGGTCTCTGTGATATATCTGGTCTCTGTGATATCTCTGGTCTTTGTGATATATCTGGACTCTGCTTCACTATACATTGTCTTTTAGTCCTTGAGGAGGCTTAGTGGCAGTTCTTGCAACGCCTCCCTGCTGAAAGTTTTATTCTGAACGTACCCCATAAAGCAAAGCTGTATTAGAGAAGAGGGTTTTACATTGCTGTGACTCAACTTTGGAAAAACCAAAACACTTCAACAGCTCCTAGAGGAATTTTTAATTTTTTTTAAATAAGCCGGAATTGTTTTGGGAGTATTTTAACAACTGAATGTACCATCAGGTATCATGCGAAATAAGCTGGGTCTGCAGCATTCCCATGCCAAAGAGAGGAAACTTCTTTTCGGGATACCTGCCTGGTTTCTGTTCATATTTGTTGCACAGTGGGGAATGGTATAAGCAGTCCCCATTTGTTGCACAATGCAAAATGCTCTGAGCTCAAGGAAGATTATTTCCTCAACGTGCCCCTCAGATATTCAGAAGGTAAAACTCATTAGATTCTAACTCAGCCATTAATAAATGAACACCAGGAAGCAACTTATTGCAAACTGTGGCACTTCCAGCTGCTGTCAAAATAGCACTTCTGATATGCAACAATGGTGCTGAACAGACAAGGGGAACCTTCCTCCATTAACCAACGTGACATGTTTCCTTCATCAGTCTCTGGTTGAAGCAAGTGGGCTCCTTACACTGCCAAAATTTGTGCAAAAAAAAAAAAATGCTACCACTCTTCCTTCTACAAGAAAACATTTTAAGCACTACTATAGGATTAAATAAAAGTGCTTTCACTTAAGGGAGAGAGCAACATTTAAAAAAAATCGCCTCTGAGACATCATTGGTGATGACTGTGGTGTTAGAATTCTGTGTATTACAAGTCATCATTAATTGCATTGCAAACTACAGAATTTCAATAAATAGCAATTTAAAAATAATAAAAATTTAAAAATTCCCCCTCTCAAATGCCTTTCATGATTTATATATTTTCAGCAGCAACAGGAGAGAGAACCTATACTGGAGAGAAACTACAACAAAGATCCATGCTTTAGCTCATCAAAGGTTTGCAGGTTTGTTTTAAATATTTTCAATTTTAAAAAAATGACAGTCCTTCATAATATCGACCATCTCTGACAGACTTGTTATCTGGCTCAAGACTGAAAAAATCAGCGTTTGTAGTGGAACACAGAAAACTTACCTTAAAGGAGTAGTAGAAGGAGCCCCATTCTGCTCTTTCTGTCTCTTCAGTAAAGGTTTCCGTCTGGGTGCAGAGGACTGGGGAGGGGTCTGGGGTCCCCCACGTTATATTGGAAGTGGAGGCATCTTCTGTGAGGTTGGCTGTCATGGCTGAGGGGAGCAGAGGCTGCTGTTTCTCTGTTGGCAGCTGACAAGCAAGTGAGTCCAGCTCCTGCCCAGACCGGAAGCTAGCAGGTACTCCCAAGGCTCCTGGCTGCTGTATGAGCAGAAGCACCAGCCTCCCAGAGCCCCCTGAGTGAAAGGCTCTGCCTGGCACTGCACAAACCCTGGAGAATCCATGTGCTGCTCTCCAGCCTCTACACAACCTTTTCAGGTTGCTTTTCAACTTGCTCCAAGGACAGGCCTCCCAGCTCGGGAAAGCCTTTCCTGAACTACAGGTTAGACCCTGATATTTGCCGTGGCCCTGAAATCTCAGTGTCTGAATACACCAGCAAGTCAATTCCTACAGTTCATGCTTGTACTTCTGAAACTAGACGACACTGGCCATTGGTTTGAACTAAAGCTCCTTCTTTGCTGTCACCCAGCTATGTACATGTACACCCAGCCTGCTGTAGTCACAAGGATTGTGGACACATTTGCATTGGACATGGGGACAAGGACTCAAAACAGAGATCCCAGGTTTTTTAATAAGCTGTCACTCCACCTAACTCTATTGGGGAATGGGGAATAGTAAATAACCTCCTAGTACATTCTCCACATTCACCTTCAGTTCCCAGATACTCTCAAATTTGAGACTCAGAACAACTGAGATAGAAAGGAAGTTGTCTTTGTATTTTTTTCTTGACACTGGAAAAGGCTAGCAGAGCTGAAATGACTTATCCAAGGTCCCACAGATGGGGCTAGAAATGGAATGACAGTCCGTCTCTTCAGAAATTTTAGGACAGTGATATGTTTATTGCATTGATTTGTGTAAAATGCCTAGTGAGGACTGAAGTTGAAAGCTACTTGGTTCATGATGGAGCATAACACCTGATTGATTACTCACACTGATGACACTCTGGGAGCTATATATATTTAGATACCAGCTTGGCACCTGGGGAATAGGTAGTGGGTGAAGGCCACAAAAGCTAGCTCTCCTGTGAAATTTCCTAGGGAAGCTTTAGGAAAATCCATCAGCCCACACAGGACACAGTGTGGCAGAGAAGAGAAGATTTTAAGTCTATGCTGATAGAACAGCAAGCAGTCAGGGGCTGTTCAGAGAACTGGATGAGCCACAGGAGCAGAAGGAAGCATTTGATACAGGACCACCAGCCAGCACTAAAATGAACAAATAATACTTTTACTGGCAAATAATATACTCAAATTAAAGACTTGTGTGTGGGGGGGACAATAATCTAAACCAAAATGACAGAATTTTTAGTTATTGGTGCAGTGGAAACTAGGACATGAACAACTCATGTAATGCTAAGAATGAGAGAATGATGGGTGTATTTTGCTTTCTCACTTGGGAGGGGAGAGGGAATCAACCCCTACCATATACATATACATATACATATGTTTTATATATATGTGTGTGTTTGTGTGTATATATGTATTTTTAATTTAATTATATATTGAATTCTGTAGACTAGGCTAAATTAATGAAGTAGATTATGACATAAGCAGTTGGGCAGTGTAAACTGAGTTTATTTTCCTACCCCTCTGTATTAAGGTAGAGCCAAGGTGTTCAGATTTGAGTCTCATTAGAGCTTCAACTAAGGAAACAGCAACTTTTAGGCTCCCCTGTGATGTAGGAAGAATATTTGCTAAGAGCTGTAGGATATCGAATTGCTCCTTTATTCTTCAAAGTCAATAAATAAAAGTATAGATAGATACAATGTATAAATAGATATGACATCTGTAAGTCACCATCGCATATAGTTGTTTTAATGTACCACTTTGCCTAATTTCTTTGGTTAGAAACAATTTACAGGTTCTGCTCACAATCGAGAAGGAGTGGGGATACACATAATCTGGGGACATTAAGGTCTGTCTTCCACCATACCTCATTGGGTAGATGTTGACAAGTGAAGGAGACAGCCTTTGAGGAAGATGAAGTTAGAACAGAGCTAAATGTTTAAGCTAAATGTTTCCAACTGAAAATATTGGGTATAAAAATATTTTGAAAGAGAATGAAATAGATTTTTGAGTGACTATATAAATAATTAATGGACTAAAAGTCATGTGAGAAACTTTCAGAAATCATTAAAAGCAATAACATTCTGAAAAAAATTAGAGAAAAATGGTCAGGGACTATGTACTATATGAGTCGATGTGTGAGTTTCTGTATAATGAGTTCCAGAGGGACAGTTAAAAATAAACGGAATTGGAAAAATTATAAAGCATTTTTTATTTATAATTTTTAGAATTTTTAAAATTAGGAACTTGATGTGCTTAAAATATATTTAATAAATGACATGAAATACTTCACTAAGATATTGCAGAAACAAACACATTAAAAAATAAAAATTTATAGAAATTGAGCTCCCATTTGATCCAACAATACCACTCCTGGGAATATATCCCAGAGAGGCAAAAAAGTATAGTCGAAGTGACAATTGCCTGTTTATTGCAGCACTCTTTACAATAGCCAGAATCTGGAAAAAACCTGAGTGCCCCAGAACAGATGACTGGTTAAAGAAACGTTGGTACATTTACACAATGGAGTTCGATGTAGCTGTTAGAAAAGATGAAGTCACGAAATTTACATACAAGTGGTACTACATGGAAAGTATTATGTTAAGCGAAATGACTCAGAAAGAAAGGGATAGACATAGGAAGATTGCATTCATCTAGGGAACATAAAGTAACAAAATAGGAAACTAACACCCAAGAATGGCCAAGATTAGTACCAGGAATTTTACTTCATGACTTGGTGGCCAACCACACATACTAGGGGAAAAGGGAGCTCAGATAAAGAGGAGAACACCAAATAAAGGTGTTGGGAGGATCCTCCCAGGATGGGAGAAGCATGCTGAAAGTAGACTATAGACCAAACATGATTGCCACTCAATGTTTCTTTTGCAAACCACAACACTCAGAAGGAGAGAGAGAACAGAGGGGAATGCCCTGCCACAGAGACAGGGTGGGATAGGGGGGATGGAAGGGTGGGAGGGATAGTGGGATCCGTGGTGGTGGGAAATGGGCACTGGTGGAGGGATGGGTGTTTGATCATTGTATAATTGAAACCCAAGCACAAAAATGTGTAAGACTGCAACTGCACCTCATGATGTATCACTATTAAAAAATTTTTAATAAAAAAAATAAAAATTTAGACCCTAAGAGGAGTTAGAAGACTCTGTATTGTTAGAATTTTGATTCTCCCTAGATTGACTTATAGATTCAATGAAATTCTAATCATAAATCAAACTTCTGATGCAAATGAAAAAAATTGATACCAATATTTACATGGAAATGCAATAACAAGAATTTAAAGTCCCTTTTAATTAATTATATTGTTTTGGGGGACACAGCTGGCAGAACTTGTGGCTACCCTCAACTGTATATCCAAGAAAATCACGTGGTACCATGGGGCAAACCCAGACCCCACCAGTGTACCTCAATTACTGACCCTAGAGTTCTCTCAGCCCTTGAAGCATTTTCTAAAATGAGGAACTGCGCTGTGTGCCATAAGCAACCTGACTTCCATAAAACTCCAGAAATCAAGGCAGGTTGATTACAGGCCTGGGAGCCTTTTACAAATTGAGTGTGTGAGGCTCTCTCAGTAAAATGGAGATTAATGATGACTTCCTGCACTGAGAGAAAGAAGCAAACCAGCACCCCAAGATGGAGAAGCCTTCTCTGCTCCTTTGTGACTACCAATGCTCAGTGGCTCAAAATAGGTTTTCAGAAAATAAGCCTGAACTGTGTCAGGCACATCCTGGGTTCCAGCAATGTCAGATACAGCTCCCAGAAGGTCCCAGAGCAAATGCCTCAGGCAGACCACAGAATCTGTAAAACAGGAGCCAGATATTGCTGTCCCTTCCTGTACTGTCAACACAGACAGACTCTCTGCAGAGCCTCCTTCCCAGAACAAACTAACTAGAACCATTAGGAGAGAGTCCCCTAAGCACTGGTGTTTTTTTCAGAGCATTACGAGATACTCCAATTTGAAGCCAGATTGATAACCATTTGGAAAAAAAAGCTGGTATCCATGGAGTTTCACCTGTTAATTTTGTATCCATCTTTGTCTCTTTGTTCCTGTTACTTGCCTAATTCTCTTTCTGATCCCCAGTCCGCTGTCTGATACAGCGCTCAAGCTTTTTGTTTGGAAGAAGAAAACTTAGATTGGCTCAAGGCAAACCTGGATCAACCTCCACCCTAGCCCTGTCCCCACATGGTGACTCTAATCTCTAGCAGCTCTTGTGACACAAGTATTCCCATCCTAGTGGCGAGTCAGAAAGCCTCTACTGGAACTAATGTCAACAGGCACTTACCTTATGAAGTTGTAATATCTTAACATCAATTGTCATGGACCAAATGGAATTGGAAAGGCCCTGCAGCCAGAGTGGATTGAGTTTGAGAGTTTCCCCAAATGCCAGAGCACAAATATGCACCTCACCTAATGGAGAGTCTGCGAGATAAGATGGCCACTATTGGTTATTGGATCTCCCCAGATGTCAATAAAAGAACAAGCACATGCTGACTTGACTCCCACAGAATTTTGCCTATGGTTCAAATGATCCGGCCTGTGCTTGCCCTTTTCCTCTAAAGCACCGCTAATGTCAAAACAGACAATAAGATGTCCTGGGCAACAAACACTGGGGGTTTCTATGGACTGAGAGAAAGGAATATGCAAATTTCTTTACAAGTATTATCTTGACAATTCAATCATTTTATTTTTTATTATTTTCTAATTTTTTATTTCTTTAAACTTTTTTCATAAGGTTATTTACATTAATTGATTGCAATCAATATTTAAACAACAATCTCACCACCATTACACCTCCGCACCACCATTCTTTCGAATTTTAGCACCACCATTAAAGCCTGCCTGCCAAGGGCAGAGGCTTGATAATTTTCTATTGTTTATTATGAGTATCATGAAAGGTCACGGCACCGCTTTTTTTTCTTTATTTTTTTTTTGGCCAAACTCAGCAGTGCTCAGAACTTACTACTGGATCAGAGCTCGGGGATCACTCCTGGTAGTGTTGGGGGACCATAAAGGGTCTTGGGAATCAATCCCCGCTGGCCGTGTGCAAGGCAAGCACTCTAACCAATGTACCAGCCCCAGCAGCTAACAATGTCTTTGTTTTTCAGGTATGGCTTAAAGTAAGCCACTGCTTCCCATTTGACTTGCATCAGACTTATGGATGCTCCCTTAATAGCATAAGGTATTAGCGTAGCACAGCATGTAGGGCATTTGCCTTGCACGTGACTGATGGGACAGACCCGGGTTCAATTCCTCCGCCCCTCTAAGAGAACCCGGCAAACTACCGAGAGTATCTCACTCGCACAGCAAAACCTGGCAAGCTCCCGGTGACGTATTCAATATGCAAACACAGTAACAACAAGTCTCACAATGTTACTGGGCCCAATCAAGCAAATTGGTGAACAATGGTAGGGCAGTGCAGTGGCAGTGCTGCAGTGCATAAGCATAGTAGTATAAGGTCTCAATGCAAGTTTTTCAGTTCTCTTCCTCGGCTTCATATGTGGACAGCTAAATGGTTGTGCTTCCAAAATCAATCAGAACAAAATGCTGACTAAGTCAACTTCAAAAAATTGTAATACTAATTCTTAAGCTTTTTTGTGTGTGCACAAGTTACTATAACTCCAGCACCACCAATATGCCCCAAACCATCTACTATTCTTATGTGACTTTTACTGTGCACTATTCCTTTATCCCTCCTTCCACCTTGGGAACCTCAGAACTGTTGTCAGAGTTGAAGGATTTGTTTTTCATTCACTGTTGTCCATTCTCTTGCTTTATTTCTTTGTGTATCACCTATGAGTGAGATCATCAATCTTTGTCTTTCTTGTTCTGTCTTATTTTATTTAACATGACACCTCCTGTTTCTAATCAACTTGCCGCAAAAAGCAAAAATCTCGTCCTTTCTTATAACATAATAACATTTTATCTGGTATCTATACACAATTTCTTTACCTACAGCAATGATCATAAAGGTGTATATATCTTTTCATATATTTTTTCTTTTTTTTTATTAGTGAAGCACCATGAGGTACAGTTATAGATTTACAAATCTTTGTGCTTGAGTTTCGGTCATACAATGATCAAACACCCATCCCTCCACCAGTGCCCATTTCCCCCCACCCCCCCTCCCACCCTGCCTCTGTGGCAGGGCATTCCCCTTTATTCTCTCTCACCTTTTGGATGTTGTGGTCTGCAAAAGAGGCATTGAGTGGCAATCATGTTCAGTCCATAGTCTACTTTCAACATGCATTTCCCCCCCTGGGAGGATCCTCCAAACACCTTTTATTTGGTGTTCCCCTCTCTATCTGAACTGCCCCCTCCCCCAGAATATCCGGCTGGCCTCCAAGCTATGGAGTAATCCTCCTGGTGTTGATCTCAGCTATTCTTAGGTATTGATCTCATATTTTGTTGCTTTATATCCCCCAGATGAATGCAATCTTTCTATGTCTATCCCTCTCTTTCTGACTCATTTCGCTCAGCATGATACTTTCCATATTGTACCACTTGTATGTAAATTTCATGACTTCATCTTTTCTAAGAGCTACATAGTACTCCATTGTGTAGATGTACCAAAGTTTCTTTAACCAGTCATCTGTTCTTGGGCACTCAGGTTTCTTCCAGTTTCTGGCTATTGTAAAGAGTGCTGCAATGAACAAACAAGTGCAGATGTCACTTCGACTACACATTTTTGCCTCTCTGGGGTATATTCCCAGGAGTGGTATCGCTGGGTCAAATGGGAGCTCAATTTCTAATTTTTTGAGAAACGTCCATGCTGTTTTCCAAAAGGGCTGAACTAGTCGGCTTTCCCACCAACAGTGAAGGAGTGTCCCTTTCTTGCCACATCCGCACCAGCATTGGTTGCTTTTGTTCTTTTGAATGTGGGCCAGTCTCTGAGGTGAGAGATGGTATCTCATTGTGGTTTTGATCTGCATCTCCCTGGTGATTAATGATGTAGAGCATTTTCTCATGTGCTTTTTTGCCATTCGGATTTCTTCTTTGAGAAAGTTTCTGTTCATTTCATTGCCCCATTTTTGGATAGGGTTGGATGTTTTCTTCCTGTGGAGTTCCACCAGTATTTTGTATATCCTTTTTATCAACCCCTTGTGAGATGTGTATTCGGTGAATATCCTTTCCCATTCTGTAGACTGTCTTTGTATTTTGGTCACTGTTTCTTTGGAGGTGCAGAAGCTTCTTAGTTTAAGATAGTCCCATTTATCTATCTCTGTTTTCACTTGTTCGGCCAGTGGCGTGGCATCTTTGAAAGTACCATTAGCCTCAATGTCATGGAGGGTTTTGCCAACTTTGTCTTCAATGTACCTTATGGTGTCTGGTCTGATGTTGAGGTCTTTAATCCATTTTGATCTTATTTTTGTACATGGTGTTAGGCAGAGTTCTGAGCCCATTTTTTTGCATGTAGTCGTCCAGTGATGCCAGCACAATTTGTTAAAGAGGCTTTCCTTACTCCACTTCACATTTCTTGCACCTTTATCAAAGATTAGATGATCACATGATTGAGGGGAGATGTCAGTGTATTCAACCCTGTTCCATTGGTCTCCAGTTCTGCTTTTGTTCCAGTACCATGCTGTTTTAATTATTACTGCTTTGTAGTAGAGTTTGAAGTTAGGGAGGTTGATTCCTCCCATTTTCTTTTTCCCAAGAATTGCTTTAGCTATTCGTGGGGGCTTATTGTTCCATATAAATTTCAGGAGTGTTTGCTCCATTTCTTTGAAGAATGTCATGGGTATCCTTATAGGGATTGCATTGACTTTATACAATGCTTTCGGTAGTATTGCCATTTTGACAATGTTAAGTCTCCCGACCCATGAGTAGGGGATATCTTTCCATTTCCTCGTGTCCTCTTTTATTTCCTGAAGTAGCGTTTTGTAGTTTTCTTTGTACAGGTCCTTTACTTCCTTAGTTAAGCTGATTCCTAGGTACTTGATTTTCTGGGGCACAATTGTGAACGGGATTTTTTTTTCATGTTGCTTTCTTCTCTCTCACTGTTTGCGTATAGGAAAGCCATGGACTTTTGGGTATTGATTTTATAGCCTGCAACTTTACTATACGAGTCTATTGTTTCTAGGAGTTTTTTGGTGGAAGTTATTGGGTTCTCTAAGTAGAGTATCATATCATCTGCGAATAGTGAGAGCTTGATTTCTTCCTTTCCTACCTCAATGCCCTTAATATCTTTTTCTTGCCTAATCGCTATTGCAAGTACTTCCAGTACTATATTGAACAGCAGTGAAGAGAGTGGGCATCCTTGTCTTGTCCCTGATCTTAGAGGGAAGGCTCTCAGTTTTTCCCCATTGAGGATGATGCATGTTGTAGGCTTGTGGTAGATGGCTTTAACTATGTTGAGGAAAGTCCCCTCTATACCCATTTTGACTAGGGTTTTCACCATAAAGGGGTGCTGTACCTTGTCAAATGCTTTCTCTGCATCTATTGATATGATCATATGCTTTTTATCTTTTCTTTTGTTGATATGGTGGATTATGTTGATTGATTTCCGAATGTTAAACCATCCTTGCATCCCTGGGATGAATCCTACTTGGTCATGGTGTATGATCTTTTTGATGAGTAGTTGGATTCTATTTGCTAGTAGTTTGTTGAGGATCTTTGCATCTGTGTTCATCAGGGATATCAGCCTGTAATTTTCTTTCTTTGTGGTATCTCTGTCTGCTTTTGGTATCATTGTGATATTCGCTTCGTAGAAACTATTCGGAAGTGTTTTTGATATTTCAATTTCGTGGAAAAGCTTAAAGAGGATTGGGAGTAAGACTTCTTTAAAGATTTGGAAGAATTCACTAGTGAATCCATCCGGGCCAGGGATTTTGTGCTTGGGGAGACTTTTTATTACCATTTCAATTTCCTTGATGGTGATAGGTCTGTTCAGGTATTCCAGGTCTTCTTGGTTCAGCCTTGGGAGTCTGTAGGAGTCTAGGAATTTATCCATTTCCTCGAGGTTTTGATGTTCCGTGGCATAAAGCTTCTCAAAGTACTCCCTGAGGATCCTTTGAATTTCTGTAGTTTCTGTTGTGATGACCCCCTTTTCATTTCTGATTCGGTTTATTAGGGTTTTCTCTCTCCCCTTCTTTGTGAGTTTTGCTAGAGGCTTATCGATCTTGTTAATTTTCTCGAAGAACGAGCTCTTGGTTTCATTGATCTTTCGGATTGCTTTTTGGGTTTCCATCTCGTTAATCTCTGCTCTGAGTTTTATTATTTCCTTTCTCCTGTCGGGTTGTGCACCTTTTGTTGGTCCTTCTCCAAGCTCTTAATCTGTGAGGTTAGTTTATTTATGTGGGTTCGCTCCTCCTTTCTGAGGAATGCTTGTAGAGCTATAAACTTTCCTCTTAAGACAGCTTTTGCTGTGTCCCATAAGTTTTGGTAACTCGTGTCCTCATTTTCATTCGTTTCTAGGAATCTTTTGATTTCCTCTTTGATTTCCATTCTAAGCCACTCGTTGTTCAATAGCGCACTGTTTAATTTCCAGGTGTTTGATTTAGTTTTCTGTTTTTGTGTGTGATTTACTTCTAATTTAAGCGCATTGTGGTCTGAGAAGATTGTTGATACAATCTCTATCTTCTTAATTTTATGGAGGTATGTTTTGTTGCTCAGCATGTGGTCTATCTTGGAGAATGTTCCATGTACGCTTGAGAAGAATGTGTATTCAGCCTTTTGAGGATGAAGTGTCCTGTATATATCTACTAAGTCCCTTTCTTCCATTGTTTCCCTCAGATTAAGAATGTCCTTGCTAAGTTTGAGTCTGGTTGATCTGTCCAGAGGTGACAAAGCGGTGTTGATGTCTCCCACTAGTATTGTGTTGCTATTGATGTCTTTTTCCAAATCTATGAGTAGTTGTTTGAAGTACTTTGCTGGTCTCTCATTAGGTGCATATACATTTATTATTGTAAGTTCTTCCTGTTGTACAGATCCTTTGATCACTAAGAAGTGGCCTTCACTGTCTCTTATGACCTTCTTCACTCTGAAATCGATGTGGTCTGATATAAGGATGGCTACCCCAGCTTTTTTATGGGAGCTGTTTGCCTGTAGCATTGTTTTCCAGCCTTTGACTCTGAGTCTGTGTTTGCTTTGACTATTAAGGTGTGTTTCTTGCAGGCAGCAGAATGTTGGGTTCAATTTTCTAATCCATCCGGCCACTCTGTGTCTTTTAATCGGTGAGTTTAGCCCATTGACATTGAGAGAGATTATTGTTATGGGATTTTGTACCATTGTTCTGTTGAAATTAGGTGTATTTGAGGGGCCTGTCCTGTCTTAAAGTAGTCCATTTAGTTGTACTTGTAACCATGTTCTTGAGTCTATGAAGTTCCTGAGCTGTTGTTTGTCTGTGAAACTGTGTGTTGTTCCTTCTATTATGAATGAGAGTCTCGCTGGGTAAAGTATTTTTGGAGAGGCATTTATTTCATTGAGTTTTTTCACTATGTCCCACCACTGTTTTCGGGCCATGAGGGTTTCATCAGAAAAATCAGCTGTGAATTTTAAGGATGCTCCTTTGTAAGAGATTTCTTTCTTTGATCTTGCTGCTTTCAGAATTTTGTCTCTGTCTAAAGTTTTGGTCATTTTGATCAGGATGTGTCTTGGGGTATTTTTGTTCGGATTTCTTCTAGCTGGTACGCTTCGGGCATCCTGAATGTGGTCACAATTTTTCTTCAGCTCTGGAAATGTTGTAGCAATGATGTCTTTGACAGTTTCTTCTTCATCAGGGTTTTCTTCCTGTCCCTCTGGGACTCCAATAATTCTTTTGTTACCCCTCTTGGCTTCATCACGATCTTCTCTTGCCATCTGTTCCTGAACTGTGAGTCTCTTTTCCATTTTCAGCTCTTTTCTGGCGAGTCTCTGAACTTCATCTTCAAGCTCACTGATTCTGTTCTCAGCAGCTGTTACTCTGCTTCTGAGGCCTTCCAATGAGGTTTTCAATTCGCCTACCAGGGTTTTCCTGTCCGACATTTCCGATTGCATTTTTCTCATTTCTGCCTTCAAATCCTCTTGTCTTTTATTGGCATTGCTTTCCATTGTTTCTTTTAGTTCCCTAAGCATCCTAAGTAGCTCCCTTCTGAATTCCTTGTCAGAGAGGTTGTCTAGTACTACAATACTGTTGGTGTCTTCTGGGCTAGCCTCTTCAATAATAAAGTTTGGTGGGCTTTTGCGTTGCTTTACCATTGTGACCAGCGTGGTTTAGTACTTCACGTTCACTGTTACTATTCTGGTTGAGTGAGGAGAGAGTTCCCGGATCCGTTCAGCTTTGTTGCCGCGGGATCTGATGTTGCCTCAGTTCTGGTCCCGCGCAGGTCAAGGGAGAAAACAGGCAATTCTACGGGATCAAGCTAGCTGTGCATTCCCTGGGGGAGTCTCAAGCCATGGGGCAGACTGTACCTGGTTGAATGAGGAGAGACTGCCAGGAGCCGTTCAGTTTTGTTGCCAAACAATGGGCCTCGGTTCCGTCCGGCACAGATTATACTATTCCCTGTTATAGTGGGAAGGGATTATGGATAAGTTTTTGTCCACGGTAGGCACCCTTCTACGTTTCTGAGTTTGACGTTCTTCTCAGTCAGGCGTTATTCTTTGTTTTATAACAGACATTGAGTGAAACTTTTGGAGGAGGTGCTATTTGGAAATGAACTTATACAGCTGATTTCAAACAGGTCTTTGTTGGAACTTGAGTAGGTGAGTGGGTTGTTGTTGGATTGCAGTAGAATAGGTGGGAAATTTTTGGTTGGTATTAGGCAGCAAGTTGTGGGATGGGTGTCCTGAGTGCTTGATGTGAGTGATATAACTGTGGCCGCGTTAGCGGCCGCCCGCCAAGGAGAAGGCCACGCCCACTTTTAAGAGGCCACTCCCCTTTCCTGGTGGCCATGCCCCGAGCCTGTCCCAGGCGACACCCACCCAGGATCCTGGAATGGAGGAAGAGTGGTCTACAGTCTCCCCACTGGGCTTCAGGCGGGAATCTGAGGTGCGGCTGGGGGGGGCAGGAGCACTTCCCGGCTGGACACCCCCGGCCCACCTGGAGGGGAGGAGCCGACGGACTGGTGGTCGGTCCCCCGGAGATGGACGGGCGCTTTCCCCACTTGGCTTCAGGCGGGAATCTGAGGCGCGGCTCTTTTCATATATTTTTTTCGTTTTTAGTGATGTTATCAAATAGTGGAATTACTGGGACATATGATAGACACTATCTTTAATATTTTGAGATGCTTCAATATATTTTCCAGAGAAGCTTAACCAATTGAAAACACCACCAGCAGTGGATGAGGGTTTCTTTCTCACCTCACCCATATCATGGTTTAATGTTTCCAGACTTTCTGATATATGGCATTCTCATCAGTGTGAGGTGGTAGCTCATTATTGTTTTAACTTCCATTTTAAATATATCTGTTGGCCATCTTCATGTGTTTAAGGAAATATCTGCTCAAGTCTTCTCCCAAATCTTTGATGAAACTGTACCTTTTAAAACTTTTTAAAAAATTTTAAAAATTATTTAAATACTGTGATTTACAATTTTTTTTGTAATACAGTTGTTATGGACATTCAATATTCCAACACCAATCCCACCACCAATGTATCCATTCCTATACTTTGTCCCTAATTTCCCAATCACCCCCTAAGCCTGTCTCTTTAGCAGGCACACAACTTTTTTATTACGTGTTACAACTAAATGGCTAATAAAATTAACAAACAATACTTCAGTAAAAAATAATTTGTGAAAATTATATCTCACCATGAAATCATTAAGCTCTTGTCTGCTGTTTTTTTGCCTTCTGTGTTATTGCTTTTGTTTATTGAGCTTGGTTTGTTTCTATTATTACATTCCCATCTAATTTGGTGTGCTTCTGCTGGAATGTCAGTATTGTGGAGTTTGGAGATGTTTGCTGTTGTGCTCCAGTAACTCCAGGGTCTATAGAGCAGAGGCAAAGGATTAATTTACATGATGACAGCTGTAGGATGGGGCTTCCAGATGTATGGGGAAGGGGGGTTTTAGAGGGAACACCGCCCATCCTACTCTGAGAAGACTCCAGAGTTTACAACCTGAAAACCAGTGTACCTAAAATTTTTGTTAGTTTGGAGCCTCTGCAGAGATTAGTTATGAAGTGGTGAAGTTGGGCCGTTGGCATGTTGGCAGTTATGAGGTGTGAATGAAGCTACTAAAACTTCGGCAGGCTGGGGACTTACCCTGTCCTCCTCCCAAGCAAATCCCAGAGTTTTCAGCTGGAAGACTGGTGTATCTTTGAATTTTTGCAGCTTGGCTTGCATCTCTTCAGAGATTAGTCATAAATCTATACAAGTGTGCTGATGAGTTTATATGGCGGTGACCCTGTCCATGTAACTTTTTTTTTAATCCTGGAGTTCTGTGTGCTTTGTACATCTTGGTTGAATTGTGTGCAAATATTTTTTCTCTCTAAAATACAGATAAAATAGGTAATCTTTATTTTAGCCCTGTTTCTTTTGTGTGTAGGAACTTTTTAGTTTAATCTCATCCCATTATTTCATTTTTGTGTTCTTTGCCAATGGAGCTAGATCATTAAGGAAATCTTTTATTGAACAAACTTTTAGTAAGATTCTGTCATTTTTCCAGCCTGAACAATCCCTTGTTCACTTAACCTCTTTTTTTTTTTTAATTAGTGAAACACCATGAGGTACAGTTGTAGATTTACAATTTTTTTGTGCTTGGGTTTCGATTATACAATGATCAGATACCCATCCCTCCACCAGTGCCCATTTTCCACCACCATGGATAATATCCCCCCCACCCCCATCCCCCCATCTCCCCTTGCCTCTGTGGCAGGGCAATCCCCTGTGTTCTCTCTCTCCTTTTGGGTGTTGTGGACACTTGACCTCTTCTTAAATTGTCTTAACAACTATTCAGTAGGACAGGCTACCTATGTGTGATAACTGTCTCTTTTAAGGTTTCAAACCATGCCACTACAATCTTTCAAGCCTCATCAACACTTTTTCTAACCATTAAGAGTTTACAGATTTTTATTGTCATTTATTGCAGATATCTTATGAATGGGCTGGAGCAATAGCACAGTGGTAGGGCGTTTGCCTTGCACGCAGCCAACATGGCTGCCCCTCTCGGAGAGCCCGGCAAGCTACCGAGAGTATCTCACTCACACAGCAAAACCTGGCAAGCTACCCGTGATGTATTTGATATGCCAAACAAAGTAACAAGTCTCACAATGTTACTGGGCCTGCTCGAACAAATCGATGAAAAACGGGAGGACCGTGACCGTGATCTTATGGATAAAAATAATATATTTATTTTATAATTGTTCTCCTTCCCCATTGCAAAGGTCACTTTTCCCCTTCCTGTAATAATTATTTCAAATTAAATATATTTTTCTCCAAGCTTCCAAGCTGGTTTTTTATTTCAAACTGTTAAAAATGCACTTTGTATTGAGTTGGAAAATGCTGCTGGTCATAAAAAAATCACACAATTTCTGAAAGAGAAATATAGGCACTATGGGGGAAGTGTATGGTTTGGTTAATGAGAACAGGTGAACAATACAGGTTAAATGACAAAAAGAAAATAAAACAGCACAAAAGCAATGGGTGACACAGGCAAAATGTGTCTTCAAGTAACCAGTAAAGGGAATATTCTGAGTTGACAAGGAGCAGAGATCACATCTTTGTAGACTGAGAAATACACAGGCTAAACTAAAATAATGGGGTTCATTTTGGGTCTTAGATTCTCATGTCATAGAGCATAAACTCAGGTTTTACTCCCTGATGATATCCCACTGGGTTTTAGGAGGTCTCAAAAGATAAGAATGAGAGCAAAAAGGACAGAAAAACTGAATTGATTATAGGTTGCATTTATTGCAGTTCACTGGCTTTTACTCATAGTGCTTTGGTTACTATGGAGAGAAGAAAAATTATCTTTGCACAGTTCCTGAAAAAGTCTGTGTTTAGATGGAACAAGATTACTGTCACTCGGTAATTTTTTTAATGTTGGTTCTATCAAACATCAGGCACGCATTAATGCTGCCGAGGCCTATGCCATACAGAGACAAAATCAGGGCAAATGTTTTAATTGTGGGAAATCAGGCCACTTCCGTAAGGATTGCAGGGCACCTCCCAAACGAGCAACTGTGAGACCACCACCTGGACCTTGTCCATGATGCCGTAATGGAAACCACTGGGCCAGAGATTGCTCCCTCAATCTTGGTGTAGCTGGTGATCCTAATTCGGGAAACTTGCAGTGGGGACAACCCCAGACCCCGCAAAATCAGGGGATGTTCCCGGCTGCAGCTCTTCTCCCCGAGGTGGAGCTTCAGAGCTCCAGTCAATAGATTCACTACAACCAGCCACAGCAGGAAGTGCCGCCCTGGATATACCCTGCCCTGATACAGTTACCATCTCTCCTGCTCAATGTCCTTACAAATTAAGGTCTGGTATAAAAGGACCCATTCCACCAGTCACGGTGGGCCTTCTCTTAGGGAGAAGCAGTTTGACTATTAAGGGAATTAATGATCATGTTGGGGTCATTGATTCTGACCATACTGGGGAAATCATAATTGTCATTACGGTACCAACCGTTTGGATGTTTAAAAAGGGAGAGTGCGTTGCTCAGCTTCTCTTACTTCCTTTTTTCATGCCCAGTCAATCCACCCGTCCTAGAACTGGAGGTTTTGGCAGCACTAATCCTTTGGTTGGCTATGTTGCTCCTCTGAGGAAGCGCATCCGCCCTCAAACAACTCTTGAGATCCATGGGAAGAAGTTTAAGGGTATGATTGACTCAGGAGCCGATGTCTCTATCATATCTACCCAATACTGGCCCCGTAACTGGGCTGTTCAAGAAATACCCTATAGTCTGCATGGAGTTGGCATGTTGTCCTCTTCCTCTGTCCGGCAGAGTGCCAGATGGTTAAAAAGCATTGGCCCAGAAGGAGCAGTAGCCACTTTCCAGCCCTATATAGCACCCATATCTATGAACCTTTGGGGGCGAGATCTACAGGAGCAATGGCGAGAGGAGATTAGGATCCCCCCTCCACTTCCTCCTGTAACCCCTGATTCTGAAGCTACCCCTTTTTAATCGGGGCCACTGCAGTTCAACCCCTCCGCATTCAGTGGAAATCTCATGATCCTGTGTGGTCCTCGCAGTGGCCCCTTAATAATGAAAAATTAAGGGCGTTAGAATCATTAGTGGAAGAGCAATTGAACTTAGGGCATATTGAAACCTCATTCTCAGAATGGAATTCCCCTGTTTTTGTTATCTGAAAGAAGTCAGGAAAATGGCGTTTGCTGATTGACCTAAGGAATGTTAACTCCACTATGGTTCCCATGGGGGCTCTTCAACCTGGCCTTCCCTTCCCTGCTGCTATTTCTAAAGATTGGCCTCTGGTTGTTATTGATTTAAAAGACTGTTTTTACAATATTCCCATCCACCCAGATGACCGTAAGCGCTTTGCATTTTCTGTTCCCTCTCTTAATAATCGTGCACCCATGCGCAGGTATCAGTGGACTGTCTTACCCCAGGGTATGACCAACTCCCCTACCATGTGTCAATATTTTGTTGATTTGATTTTGCGCCCTTCCCGCATTGTTTCCTCAGGCTTATGTTATCCATTACATGGATGATATCTTGCTTGCATGTTCTAATGATAGAGAGCTTCAAAGATTGTATGAGGATGTGATAACCCGCCTACCAGCAGCTGGATTGCAAATAGCCACAGAGAAAGTCCAAATGTCGCCCCCATATGAATATTTAGGTTATGTTCTTGAGCGGACCACAGTGCGACCTCAAAAGATTTCTATTTGCCATGATGAGCTTAAAACTCTCAATGACTTTCAGAAACTGATAGGGAACATTAACTGGGTCTGCCCCTCCCTCGGCATCCCCAAGTCAGACCTCCATAATCTATTCCTGACCCTTGAAGGTGACCCCGCCCTCGACAGTCCGAGGCAATTTACCCCTGAGGCTAAGAGAGAGTTAGCATTTTTCCTAGATCGACTCCAGAAATCTCATCTTTCTAGGTTTGCTCCAGAAGAGAAATTGTGGCTTCTGCTTTTTGATACCCCCCAGTCGCCCACTGCTGCTCTCGCACATCTTTCAGGCCCAATTGAATGGCTCTATCTGCATAATACGGAGTCTCGCACTCTGGTGCCTTATCTCGAGTTAATAGCTAAACTAATCATTAAGGGAAGACTGAGAGCCCTTGCTATGCTGGGGTTCGACCCTCATGTCATAGTCCTCCTTATCCCAGCAAAGGAGATCGCCTCCATCCTGCCCCTCAGCGATGTTTTGCAAAGAGCTTTAGCTGAATTTTCTGGAGAACTTTCCTCCTATTATCCAGCAGGAAGAAACTGGGACTTTTTCAAAAAAACCCCATTTGTCATTTCCTCCATCATTTGCACCTCCCCCATCCCTAATGCTCCGGTATACTACATTGATGGCTCTGCCTCAGGGAAAGGTGGAATTTCTGGACCCTCCCTAACCACAACAGTAAATACTAACTATACCTCTGCCCAGCAAGTGGAACTTGCCACCTTGGTTTACCTACTCTCCCATGTGTCAGGGCCCACAAACGTCGTCTCAGACCCAGCTTATGTTGTTGGCCTCTTCCCGGGAATTGTGACAGCGTCTCTAAATGCCCCAAATCCTATAGTTCAGCAACTGCTTCAGCAGTTACAGGCTCTTTTACAAAAGCTCTCTGAACCTGTTTTTATTACTATTATCAGATCTCATTCTGGCCTTCCTGGGCCTATGACTCGGGGAAATGAAACTGCCGATCTCTTGGCAGCGCCCATCTTTACTTCTGCTACAGAAGAGCACCAGGCTTTGCACACAAATAAATGCCCGCCGCCTTCATGTTCACCATCGCATCTCTATGCGAGAAGTCAGGCATATTGTCCGTGCTTGCTCTATCTGTGCTCCTTTACACTGCACCCCCCATGTGGCGGGAGCTAATCCCCGAGGCCTGCAAACCAATGAATTGTGGCAAATGGATATTACCCATGTCACGTGCTTTCCTAACAAACCTTTTCTTCATGTGGCAATAGATACCTATTCTCGCTTCCTGTGGGCCATTCCCATGTCTTCTGAGAGAGCCAAAGCAGTCTGCTCGTTTCTATTACAGTGTTTTTCTGTCATGAGTGTTCCCTCTGCTATCAAAACTGACAAAGGCCCAGCCTATACTAGTAAAGCTTTTAAAGCTTTTTGTGATGAATGGCAAATCAAACACATTACTGGAATTCCTTATAACCCACAGGGACAAGGCATAGTTGAACGTGCTCACAGAACCCTCAAAACACAATTATTAAAAAACAAAAAGGGAGGTATGCCTCCACTTGACTCCTTGTCCTTGACATTGTTTACTCTAAATTTTTTAAGTCTACCTCAAGGAGAGCCACATACAGCAGCCGAAAGGCATTTTCAGGAAGATGCACAAACCCAGAAAAATATTAATTCTCCTATTTGGGTTAAAATTGACAAAGAATGGGTAGCAGGGAAACTCCTCATTCGAGGAAAAGGCTATGCTTTTGTTTCAACAGATGATAATCCAACTAAGAAACTATGGGTCCCGTTGCGTCTCATCAGGAGTCGAATTCACCCACCTGATGTGGCCTTCAAACCATCAGAGACTCCACAACCCGAAAAAACACAACTCCAAGACATCGCTAGACCTGTCCCAGCTGAAAATCAAGAAACTGGAGGAACTTCCGACAACAGAGGATCTGCCAAAGAAAAAGTGATCCCTAAAGGTCGGCAGAAAAAAACCCTAGACAAAGGCCTCTAGCCCTTGTAAAATATTATGGGGTCACACCAAACATCAGATCCGAAAAGGAAAAGCCATCCTCAGAACCCCCTACACTCTCTTTACCCTTAGAAACCTATTTTTGGTTATAATAGCAATCTTGTTCTGCAGTCCTGTGGTAAGTGAAGCTAAACATGTCTACTGGACTTACATTCCTCACACCCCACTTTTACAGGTTGTGGATTGGACCATGCCGGGACCCCGTTTTTGGACTAACAATTCCTTCCTTTTACCCTCTCCTTGGGATTCACAGTTGCCTCAGTTACCAAATGGAGAAGGAACACCTTTTAACTTTTCTCTAGGGTACTCACTTGATCCCGTCTGCATTGGAGCGCCTCCATATCTTTCCCTTCACCCTCAGACTTGGATTCATACCAAGTCCCCAATGCATACCACTCCTGATCACTGGCTAAAAGATTTTTCTTTTACACGTTTTCTTTCTATTGATGTGACATCCACTAACTTAACCTCTCTAGGTCAACCCCCTATCCCTCGCTGTGAATTTATCTCTATGAAAGATTGGAAGTACTCGCCCAGGGAGTGGACTGAATGCCGTTCCCCCCTAGGCAAACTATCTCATCGTAAGGATTACGAGCTGATAGACTGGGGACCTAGAGGCAAGTTCCTTCCTGATTGTTCCGATGATCCAGATTACACTAAATGTCATTTTCTCCCTGCAGCTAAGTGGTGTATCACTTCTCCTTTTAGCTCTCCTCCAAGCTTTCATATCAAGACACACAAACTGCTAGAATGGCACGATGGGGGATACGCCCCCCCTCAACCTCGAGCTACCCATAATGGAACACTCTATCCGGAACATACCGATCTATGGAAGGTGGCTGCAGCCTTAAGCCCTGGCCACTACTGGGATGGATACTTGCGTGGCTCTAAGCAACAAAATTTTACTTATTACATTAATTATAACTCCTCTTTTTACATACAGGCATGTGTCAAGCATCCTTATGTGTTTGCTCGAGGCACTCTTTCTTTCGATCCTATTGATAAAAAGGTTTCTTGTCGTGATTGTGCATTATTTACCTGTCTCAATTCTTCCCTCTCAATCCAAGATTCTCCCCACAGTATAATTTTATTAAGGGCCAGATCGCACATATGGCTACCAGTGAACCTGACCAGAGAATGGCAACGCTCCCCTGCTGAAGGACTCCTGACTGAAGTTGTGAAACGACTGCTCCGACGTTCTCGACGATTCCTTGGACTCCTGATTGTGGCTATCCTGGGACTCATTGCTGTGACCACTACTGCTGCTGTTGCGGGAACAGCTCTTCAAACATCAATCCAGATGCACGATTTCGTCAAAACCTGGCAAAATGACTCTCACCACCTCTGGAAAATGCAGGCTACCATCAACCACGATGTCGAGCAAGGATTGGACACTTTACAACAAGCATTACTTTGGGTCCAGGGGCGGGTTGATATCTTAGAGCAACAAATGAGACTGTTTTGTGACTGGAATAGCTCTTCTTTCTGTGTTACCCCCCATAGATATAATGGGTCTGCTCATACTTGGGACAAAATCAGATACCATTTGCAAGATCTGAAGGGAAATATGTCTTTAGATACCCTCGCCCTTCAGGATGAGATTGTTCGAGTGTTTAAGGATAAACTCCCAGGAGTTCAGTATGAAAACTTAGCCCAGGGTATTGCGGAGGCCTTACAAGGCCTTGACCCGAGGTCATGGTGGCAAAGCATTACCCACGCTCTTGGTAGTGCTGGTATGGCCTTATTGTTCATGTTCATTCTATTGGCTATAGGATCCAGCCTCTTTCGGAAAAGACTAGCTAATACTGAGTCCCTGACCCATCAGAATTATTATGATCTTTGGCGTTTTGTAAATAGAAAAGGGGGAGATGTTGGAATATAGCTCCAAACATTTTAGGTTAATCCTGTTGCTGTTGCAGAAACAACTCTTCAAATTGTGATCAAATGAGACTTTTGTGTTTGTAATTGTTACTCTTTCTATTTCAAGTTTTTGTGTTTTTGTAAACAGAAAAGGGGGAGATGTTGGGTAACATTGCTTTGTCCTTCAAGAAGTTTAGGTTTATCTGGTTACACCCATCAATCTGGTTACACCCATCACAGTGCTCCTGAAGCACTTCCACTTCCATTGTGTTTACATGTAAACAGTCTTCCCTATGCTCTCCTTCCCACCCAGTTAATCAGCTTTCCCCTTAATCAGACTTTGTTAATTTGTAAGATCAGTTTCCCAGAAATCTATGATTTTATATATATGAGTGAAATATTGCCTTTCTCGTCTCCTTATGCCTTATGAATGGGTTACCTTAAAGTAATATCCTTTTTGTATAGATACAGGAAGACTGTTAACATTATGCTTTGTAACTTAGGATTTGATTGGCCTTGAATATTATTCACTCCTGGGAATCTGCTTTCTCGACTTAAGCCTCAGTTGCCCTTAGTTCCTAACACCCCAAAAGCAGGGTCCCGACAAGGGACTGAATGGACCCAGGGCAAGCGGTGAGCTACCCTGGCAGTGAAATGGGCCAGACCAAAGTGCCACGATTCTTAACTATAAGTTAAGAGTTTGATCATAGACAAATGTTGTCATGATCCAAAGGTAACGACAAGACTAGGATCCTGCTAGGGGTGGGAAAGACTATCTGGCCTGAGCACCGTAGTCTGAGATCGAGATGGCCCTAGGAGAGCAATTCTATAAGTTTAAGATATTTCTTACTGTATCCATACAAAATGATTTATATTATATTCTTATATGCTTGTCAGACAAGGAGAGGAGAGGCACGCCCATGGGATTATGCTCTAGGGTGGGTCCTCCTGCTGAGGAAGGATCTGTCCTAGGAGCGGTCTTCCCTGAGGCTAACATTTCTACCCCTGTTGATCTCTACCCCTACTGATTGTGACCACACCTATATGTAATTGTTTCCCCCATTCTCTTGGAGAGAGATATAAGGAGACTGTAGATTGGGCGGGGGGGGGGGGGCAGAGACAGAAAGAGAGACGAGGAAAAACAGAGAGAGAGAGGAGCAGAGAGAGAGAAGGAGAGAGGGAGCAGAGACAGATGAGGAGAGAATCAGAATAAACTATGACTAATACCAACCAGCCTGGCCCTCGTTCCTTCCTCCGCCTGACCATCGCCATCAACCTCTCTGGGGTGGGAGAAGGTTGAGACTACTGAACGCGGGCGGCGGGAGAGATAGAGCCACCGCCGCTGTGGGTGCCGAGCCTCCCTTGTGTGAGCTTACACAGTGAAGGAGTATCCCTTTCTCGCCACATCCGCTGCAGCATCGGTTACTTTTGATCTTTTGAATGTGGGCCAGTCTCTGGGGTGTGAGATGGTATCTCATTGTGGTTTTGATCTGCATCTCCCTGATGATTAATGATGTAGAGCATTTTCTCATGTGCTTTTTTGCCATTCGGATTTCTTCTTTGAGAAAGTTTCTGTTCATTTCATTGCCCCATTTGTGGATGGGGTTGGATGTTTTCTTCTTGTGGAGTTTAACCAGTATTTTGTATATCCTGGATATCAGCCCCTTGTCAGATGTGTATTCGGCGAATATCCTTTCCCATTCTGTAGACTGTCTTTTTATTTTGGTCACTATTTCTTTGGAGGTGCAGAAGCTTCTTAGTTTAAGATAGTCCCATTTATCTATCTCTGTTTTCACTTGCTCGGCCAGTGGCGTGGCATCTTTGAAAATACCATTAGCCTCAATGTCATAGAGGGTTTTACCAACTTTGTCTTCAATGTACCTTATGGTTTCTGGTCCAATGTTAAGGTCTTTAATCCATTTTGATCTTACTTTTGTACATGGTGTTAGGCAGAGTTCTGAGCCCATTTTTTTGCATGAAGCCATCCAGTGATGCCAGCACAATTTGTTAAAGAGGCATTCCTTACTCCACTTCACATTTCTTGCACCTTTATCAAAGATTAGATGATCATATGATTGAGGGGAGATGTCAGTGTATTCAACCCTGTTCCATTGGTCTGCAGTTCTGCCTTTGTTCCAGTACCATGCTGTTTTAATTATTACTGCTTTGTAGTAGAGTTTGAAATTAGGGAGGTTGATTCCTTCCATTTTCTTTTTCCCAAGAATTGATTTAGCTATTCGTGGGGGCTTATTGTTCCATATAAATATCAGGAGTGTTTGCTCCATTTCTTTGAAGAATGTCATGGGTATCCTTATAGGGATTGCATTGAAATTATACAATGCTTTTGGTAGTATTGCCATTTTGACAATGTTAAGTCTCCCGACCCATGAGTAGGGGATATCTTTCCATTTCCTCATGTCCTCTTTTATTTCCTGAAGTAGCGTTTTGTAGTTTTCTTTGTACAGGTCCTTTACTTCCTTAGTTAAGCTGATTCCTAGGTACTTGATTTTCTGGGGCACAATTGTGAACAGAATTTTTTTTTCATGTAGCTTTCCTCTCTCTCACTGTTTGCCTATAGGAAAGCCATGGACTTTTGGGTATTGATTTTATGGCCTGCAACTTACTATACAAGTCTATTGTTTCTAAGAGTTTTTTGGTGGATGTTATTGGGTTCTCTAAGTAGAGTATCATATCATCTGCGAATAGTGAGAGCTTGATTTCTTCCTTTCCTACCTGAATGCCCTTAATGTTATTTCTTGCCTAATCGCTATTGCAAGTATTCCAGTACTATATTGAACAGCAGTGGAGAGAGTGGGCATCCTTGTCTCATCTCTGCTCTTAGAGGGAAGGTTCTCAGTTTTTCCCTAAGGAGGATGATGCTTGCTATAGGCTTGTGGTAGATGGCTTTAACTATGTTGAGGAAAGTCCCCTCTATACCATTTTGGCTAGGGTTTTCATCATAAAGGGGTGCTGGATCTTGTCAAATGCTTTCTCTGCATCTATTGATATGATCATATGCTTTTTATCTTTTCTTTTGTTGATATGATGGATTATGTTGATTGATTTCTGAACGTTAAACCATCCTTGCATCCCTGGGATGAATCCTACTTGGTCATGGTGTATGATCTTTTTGATGAGTAGTTGGATTCTATTTGCTAGTAGTTTGTTGAGGATCTTTGCATCTGTGTTCATCAGGGATATCGGCCTGCAATTCTCTTTTTTTTGTGGTATCTCTGTCTGCTTTTGGTATCAGTGTGATACTTGCTTCATAGAAACTGTTCGGAAGTGTTTTTGATATTTCAGTTTCGTGGAAAAGCTTAAAGAGGATTGGGAGGAAGTCCTCTTTAAAGATTTGAAAGAATTCACTAGTGAATCCGTCCCGGCCAGGACTTTTGTGCTTGGGGAGACTTTTTCTTACCATTTCAATTTCCTTGGTGGTGATAGGTCTGTTCAGGTATTCCAGGTCTTCTTGGGTCAGCCTTGGGAGTCTGTAGGAGTCTTGGCATTTATCCATTTCCTCGAGATTTTGATGTTCCGTGGCATAAAGCTTCTCAAAGTACTCCCTGAGGATCCTTTGAATTTCTGTAGTTTCTGTTGTAATGACCCCTTTTTCATCTCTGATTTGGTTTATTAGGGTTTTCTCTCTCCCTTTCTTTGTGAGTTTTGCTAGAGGCTTATCGATCTTGTTAATTTTCTCGAAGAACCAACTCTTGGTTTCATTGATCTTTCGGATTGCTTTTTGTGTTTCCATCTCGTTAATCTCTGCTCTGAGTTTTATTATTTCCTTTCTCCTGTCGGGTTGTGCACCTTTTGTTGGTTCTTCTCCAAGCTCTTAATCTGTGAGGTTAGTTTATTTATGTGGGTTCGCTCCTCCTTTCTGAGGAATGCTTGTAGAGCTATAAACTTTCCTCTTAAGACAGCTTTTGCTGTGTCCCATAAGTTTTGGTAACTCGTGTTCTCATTTTCATTCGTTTCTAGGAATCTTTTTATTTCCTCTTTGATTTCCTGTCTAATCCACTCATTGTTCAATAGCGCACTGTTTAATTTCCAGGTGTTTGATTTAGTTCTCTTTTTTTTGCGTGTGATTTACTTCTTTTTTTTTTTTTTTGGATTTTTTTTCCCTTTATTTTATTTTATTTTTTTTAAAGTTGTAGATTTACAATTTTTTGTGCTTTGGTTTCAATTATACAATGATCAGATACCCATCCCTCCACCAGTGCCCATTTTCCACCACCATGGATAATATCCCTCCCACCCCCATCCCCCCATCCCCCCTGTCTCTGTGGCAGGGCAATCCCCTGTGTTCTCTCTCTCCTTTTGGGTGTTGTGGTCTGCAAAAGAGGCATTGAGTGGCAAACATGTTCAGTCCATAGTCTACTTTCGACATGCATCTCCCCTCCTGGGAGGATCCTCCAAACATCCTTTATTTGGTGCTCCCTTCTCTATCTGAACTGCCCTTTCCTCTAGGATACCCGGCTGGCCTCTAAGTTATGGAGTAATCCTCCCGGTGCTGATCTCAGCTATTCTTGGGTATTAATCTCATACTTTGTTACTTTATATCCCCCAGATGAATGCAATCTTTCTATGTCTATCCCTCTCTTTCTGACTCATTTCGCTTAGCATGATACTTTCCATATTGTACCACTTGTATGTAAATTTCATGACTTCATCTTTTCTAAGAGCTACATAGTACTCCATTGTGTAGATGTACCAAAGTTTCTTTAACCAGTCATCTGTTCTTGGGCATTCAGGTTTCTTCCAGTTTCTGGCTATTGTAAAGAGTGCTGCAATGAAAAAACAAGTGCAGATGTCACTTCGACTATACATTTTTGCCTCTCTGGGATATATTCCCAGGAGTGGTATTGCTGGGTCAAATGGGAGCTCAATTTCTAATTTTTTGAGAATCGTCCATACTGTTTTCCAGAAGGGCTGAACCAGTGGACATTCCCACCAACAGTGAAGGAGTGTCCCTTTCTCGCCACATCCACGCCAGCATCGGTTGCTTTTGTTCTTTTGAATGTGGGCCAGTCTCTGAGGTGTGAGATGGTATCTCATTGTGGTTTTGATCTGCATCTCCCTGATGATTAATGATGTAGAGCATTTTCTCATGTGCTTTTTTGCCATTCGGATTTCTTCTTTGAGAAAGTTTCTGTTCATTTCATTGCCCCATTTTTGGATGGGGTTGGATGTTTTCTTCTTGTGGAGTTTAACCAGTATTTTGTATATCCTGGATATCAACCCCTTGTGAGATGTGTATTCGGTGAATATCCTTTCCCATTCTGTAGACTGTCTTTGTATTTTGGTCACTGTTTCTTTGGAAGTGCAGAAGCTTCTTAGTTTAAGATAGTCCCATTTATCTATCTCTGTTTTCACTTGCTCGGCCAGTGGCGTGGCATCTTTGAAGATACCATTAGCTTCAATGTCATTGAGGGTTTTGCCAACTTTATCTTCAATGTACCTTATGGTTTCTGGTCTGATGTTGAGGTCTTTAATCCATTTTGATCTTACTTTTTTACATGGTGTTAGGCAGAGTTCTGAGCCTATTTTTTTGCATGTAGCCGTCCAGTGATGCCAACACAATTTATTAAAGAGGCTTTCCTTACTCCACTTCACATTACTTGCACCTTTATCAAAGATTAGATGAGCATATGATTGAGGAGAGATGTCAGTGTATTCAACCCTGTTCCATTGGTCTGCAGTTCTGCCTTTGTTCCAGTACCATGCTGTTTTAATTATTACTGCTTTGTAGTACAGTTTGAAGTTCGGGAGGTTGATTCCTCCCATTTTCTTTTTCCCAAGAATTTCTTTAGCTATTCGTGGGGGCTTATTGTTCCATATAAATTTCAAGAGTGTTTGCTCCATTTCTTTGAAGAATGTCATGGGTATCCTTATAGGGATTGCATTGAATTTATACAATGCTTTCGGTAGTATTGCCATTTTGACAATGTTAAGTCTCCCGACCCGTGAGCAGGGGATATCTTTCCATTTCCTCATGTCCTCTTTTATTTCCTGAAGTAGCGTTTTGTAGTTTTCTTTGTACAGGTCCTTTACTTCCTTAGTTAAGCTGAATCCTAGGTACTTGATTTTCTGGGGCACAATTGTGAACGGGATTGTTTTTTTCATGTTGCTTTCTTCTCTCTCACTGTTTGCGTATAGGAAAGCCATGGACTTTTGGGTATTGATTTTATAACCTGCAACTTTACTATACGAGTCTATTGTTTCTAGGAGTTTTTTGGTGGAAGTTATTGGGTTCTCTAAGTAGAGTATCATATCATCTGCGAATAGTGAGAGCTTGATTTCTTCTTTTCCTACCTGAATGCCCTTAATATCTTTTTCCTGCCTAATCGCTATTGCAAGTACTTCCAGTACTATATTGAACAGCAGTGGAGAGAGTGGGCATCCCTGTCTCGTCCCTGATCTTAGAGGGAAGGCTCTCAGTTTTTCCCCATTGAGGATGATGCTTGCTGTAGGCTTGTGGTAGATGGCTTTAATTATGCTGAGGAAGGTCCCCTCTATACCCATTTTGGCTAGGGTTTTCATCATAAAGGGGTGCTGGATCTTATCAAATGCTTTCTCTGCATCTATTGATATGATCATATGCTTTTTATCTTTTCTTTTGTTTATATGGTGGATTATGTTGATTGATTTCCGAATGTTAAACCATCCTTGCATCCCTGGGATGAATCCTACTTGGTCATGGTGTATGATCTTTTTGATGAGTAGTTGGATTCTATTTGCTAATAGTTTGTTGAGGATCTTTGCATCTGTGTTCATCAGGGGTATCGGCCTGTAATTCTCTTTCTTTGTTGTATCTCTGTCTGCTTTTGGTATCAGTGTGATATTTGCTTCGTAGAAACTGTTCGGAAGTGTTTTTGATATTTCAATTTCGTGGAAAAGCTTAAAGAGCATCGGGAGTAAGTCCTCTTTAAAGATTTGGAAGAATTCACTAGTGAATCCATCCGGGCCAGGACTTTTGTGCTTGGGGAGACTTTTTATTACCATTTCAATTTCCTTGATGGTGATAGGTCTGTTCAGGTATTCCAGGTCTTCTTGGTTCAGCCTTGGGAGTCTGTAGGAGTCTAGGAATTTATCCATTTCCTCGAGGTTTTGATGTTCCGTGGCATAAAGCTTCTCAAAGTACTCCCTGAGGATCCTCTGAATTTCTGTGGTTTCTGTTGTAATGACCCCCTTTTCATTTCTGATTCGGTTTATTAGGGTTTTCTCTCTCCCTTTCTTTGTGAGTTTTGCTAGAGGCTTATCGATCTTGTTAATTTTCTCGAAGAACCAGCTTTTGGTTTCATTGATCTTTCGGATTGTTTTTTGGGTTTCCATCTCATTAATCTCTGCTCTGAGTTTTATTATTTCCTTTCTCCTGTTCGGGTTGTGCTCCTTTTTTTGGTCCTTCTCCAAGCTCTTAAGCTGTGAGGTTAGGTTACTTATGTGTGCTCGCTCCTCCTCCCTGAGGAATGCTTGTAGAGCTATAAACTTTCCTCTTAACACAGCCTTTGCTGTGTCCCATAAGTTTTGGTAACTCGTGTTCTCATTTTCATTCGTTTCTAGGAATCTTTTGATTTCCTCTTTGATTTCCTGTCTAATCCACTCGTTGTTCAATAGTGCACTGTTTAATTTCCAGGTGTTTGATTTAGTTTTCTGTTTTTGTGTGTGATTTACTTCTAATTTCAGCGCATTATGGTCTGAGAAGATTGTTCATACAATCTCTACCTTCTTAATTTTATGGAGGCATGTTTTGTGGCTCAGCATGTGGTCTATCTTGGAGAATGTTCCATGTACACTTGAGAAGAATGTGTATTCAGCTTTTTGTGGATGAAGTGTCCTGTATATATCTACTAAGTCCCTTTCTTCCATTGTTTCCCTCAAATGAAGTATGTCCTTGCTAAGCTTGAGTCTGGTTGATCTATCAAGAGGTGACAAAGCGGTGCTGATGTCTCCCACTAGTATTGTGTTGCTATTGATGTCTTTTTCCAAATCTATGAGTAGTTGTTTTAAGTACTTTGCTGGTCTCTCATTAGGTGCATATACATTTATTATTGTAAGTTCTTCCTGTTGTACCGATCCTCTGATCAATAAGAAATGGCCTTCACTGTCTCTTATGACCTTCCTCACTCTGAAATCGATGTGGTCTGATATAAGGATGGCTACCCCAGCTTTTTTATGGGAGCTGTTTGCCTGTAGGATTGTTTTCCAGCCTTTGACTCTGAGTCTGTGTTTGCTTTGACTATTGAGATGCGTTTCTTGCCGGCAGCAGAATGTTGGGTTCAATTTTCTAATCCATTCTGCCACTCTCTGTCTTTTAATTGGTGCGTTTAGCCCATTGACATTGAGAGAGATTATTGTTATGGGATTTTGTCCCATTGTTATGTTAAAATTTGGTGTATTTGAGGGGCCTTTCTTGCCTTAAAGTAGCCCATTTAGTTGTTCTTGTAACCATGGTTTTGAGTCTATGAAGTTCCTGAGCTGTTGTTTGTCTGTGAAACTGTGTGTTGTTCCTTCTATTATGAATGAGAGTCTTGCTGGGAAAAGTATTTTGGGGGAGGCATTTATTTCATTGAGTTTTTTTACTATGTCCCACCACTGTTTTCGGGCCATGAGGGTTTCATCAGAAAAATCAGCTGTGAATTTTAAGGATGCTCCTTTGTAAGAGATTTCTTTCTTCGATCTTGCTGCTTTCAGAATTTTGTCTCTGTCTAAGGTTTTGGTCATTTTGATCAGAATGTGTCTTGGGGTATTTTTATTCGGATTTCTTCTAGCTGGTACCCTTCGGGCCTCCTGAATGTGGTCACAAGTTTTCTTCAGCTCTGGAAACGTTGTAGCAATGATTTCTTTGACAGTTTCTTCTTCATCGAGGTTTTCTTCCTGTCCCTCTGGGACTCCAATAATTCTTTTGTTACCCCTCTTGGCTTCATCACGATCTTCTCTTGCCATCTGTTCCCGAATTGTGAGTCTCTTTTCCATTTTCTGCTCTTTTCTGGAGAGTCTCTGAAGTTCATCTTCGAGCTCACTGATTCTGTTCTCAGCCGCTCTTACTCTGCTGCTGAGGCCTTCCACTGAGCTTTTCAATTCGCCTACGAGATTTTTCAGGTCTGACATTTCTGATTGCATTTTCCTCATTTCTGCCTTCAGATCCTCTTGTCTTCTATTGGCATTGGTTTCCATTGTTTCTTTTAATTCCCTAAGCATCCTAAGTAGCTCCCTTCTGAATTCCTTGTCAGAGAGGTTGTCTAACACTACAGTACGGTTGGTGTCATCTGGGCTAGGCTCTTCAATATAAAAGTTTGGTGGGCTTTTGCGTTGCTTTACCATTGTGAGAGGTGTGGTTTAGTCCTTCACGTTCACTGTTGCTATTCTGC
The DNA here is from genome assembly GCF_029834395.1 of Sorex fumeus. NCBI lineage: Eukaryota > Metazoa > Chordata > Mammalia > Eulipotyphla > Soricidae > Sorex > Sorex fumeus. The sequence continues at coordinate 76,656,963 of NW_026606094.1, read as the reverse complement.
TTGATATGCAGTGTGAGTTAAGATAGACTTATGAGTTATTGGCTACTGTGTTTCTAGTGGCTGAGCTAAAATAGAGAAGTTTCCATCTAAGAAGTTAGCTTATGGTTTCTATGGCATATGTAGTGGGAAAATATTTCGCGGCCGCATTAGCGGCCGCGGCTCCGGAAACAGTCCCTGGCACTGGGCGAGGAGTTGGGAATGTCTCCTGTTTGGAATTGGAGCCGTTCAGCTTTGTTGCCCAGAGCTGGGCCTCTGTGCCCGTCCCATGCAGATCAGGGGTTGAAAACCGGCTGTCTAGGGGCTGTTTCTAGCTGCGCGTGCCCAGAGAGGAACCCAGGCCCTTGGGGGTGGGCTGTACCTGTTGGAATTGGAGCCGTTCAGCTTTGTTGCCCAGAGCTGGGCCTCTGTGTCGTGATTTACTTCTAATTTCAGCGCATTGTGGTCTGAGAAGATTGTTGATACAATCTCTATCTTCTTAATTTTATGAAGGCATGTTTTGTGGCTCAGCATGTGGTCTATCTTGGAGAATGTTCCATGTACGCTTGAGAAGAATGTGTATTCAGCTTTTTGTGGATGAAGTGTCCTGTATATATCTACTAAGTCCATTTCTTCCATTGTTTCCCTCAGATGAAGTATGTCCTTGCTAAGCTTGAGTCTGGTTGATCTGTCAAGAGGTGACAAAGCAGTGTTGAAATCTCCCACTAGTATTGTGTTGCTATTGATGTCTTTTTCCAAATCTGTGATTAGTTGTTTTAAGTACTTTGCTGGTCTCTCATCAGGTGCATATACATTTATTATTGTAAGTTCTTCCTGTTGTACAGATCCTTCGATCAATAAGAAATGGCCTTCACTGTCTCTTATGACCTTCTTCACTCTGAAATCGATGTGGTCCGATATTAGGATGGCCACCCCAGCTTTTTTATGGGAGCTGTTTGCTTGTAGGATTGTTTTCCAGCCTTTAACTCTGAGTGTGTGTTTAGTTTGACTATTGAGATGTGTTTCTTGCAGGCAGCAGAATGTTGGGTTCAATTTTCTAATCCATCCTGCCACTCTATATCTTTTAATTGGTGCGTTTAGCCCATTGATATTGAGAGAGATTATTGTTATGGGACTTTGTCCCATTGTTCTGTTGAAATTAGGTGTGCTTGAGGGGGATCCGTCTTGCCTTAAAGTAGTCCATTTAGTTGTACTTGTAACCATGGTTTTGAGTCTATGAAATTCCTGAGCTGTTGTTTGTCTGTGAAACTGTGTGTTTTTCCTTCTATTATGAATGAGAGTCTTGCTGGTTAAAGTATTTTTGTAGAAGCATTTATTTCATTGAGTTTTTTCTCTATGTCCCACCACTGTTTTCGGGCCCTGAGGGTTTCATCAAAAAAATCAGCTGTGAATTTTAAGGATGCTCCTTTGTAAGAGATTTCTTTCTTCGATCTTGCTGCTTTCAGAATTTTGTCTCTGTCATTTTGATCATTTTGATCAGGATGTGTCTTGGGGTATTTTTATTCAGATTTCTTCTAGCTGGTACCCTTCGGGCCTCCTGAATGTGGTCACAAGTTTTCTTCAGCTCTGGAAACGTTGTAGCAATGTCTTTGACAGTTTCTTCTTCATCAAGGTTTCCTTCCTGTCCCTCTGGGACTCCAGTAATTCTTATGTTACCCCTCTTGGCTTCATCATGATCTTTTCTTGTCATCTGTTCCCGAACTGTGAGTCTCTTTTCCATTTTCAGCTCTTTTCTGGAGAGTCTCTGAACTTCATCTTCGAGCTCACTGATTCTGTTCTCAGCCACTGTTACTCTGCTGCTAAGGCCTTCCACTGAGTTTTTCAATTCGCCTACCAGGTTTTTCAGGTCGGACATTTCCGATTGCATTTTCCTCATTTCTGCCTTCAAATTCTCTTGTCTTTTATTGGCATTGCTTTCCATTGTTTCTTTTAGTTCCCTAAGCATCCTAAGTAGCTCCCTTTTGAATTCCTTGTAAGAGAGGTTGTCTTACACTACAATACTGTTGGTGTCTTCCAGGCTAGCCTCTTCAATAAGAAAGTTTGGTGGGCTTTTGCGTTGCTTTACCATTGTGACCAGTGTGGTTTAGTCCTTCACGTTCACTGTTACTATTCTGGTTAAATGAGGAGAGAGTTCCTGGAGCCGTTCAGCTTTTTTGTCATGAGATGGGCCTCATTTTCCCTCCCGCACAGATCAAGGGGGAAAACTGGCTGCTATAGGGGATCGAGCTAGCTGCGCACGCCTAGAGAGAGTCCCAAGCCCTGGGGGCAGGCTGTACCTGGTTGAAAGAGGAGAGACTGCCAGGAGCCGTTCAGCTTTGTTGCTGCAAGATGGGACTCAGTTCCCGTCCTGCGCAAATCATACTGTTCCCTCTTACGGTGGGAATGGATTTTGGATAAGGTTGGTCAATAGTAGGCACCCTTCTACCTTTCTGAGTCTGACCTTCTTCTCAATCAGGCGTTATTCTTTGTTTTATAACTGACATTGAGTGAAACTTTTGGAGGAGGTGCTATTTAGTACTGAGTTTGTACAGCTATTTTCAAGCATGTCTTTTGTTGGAAATGGAGTAGGTGAGTGGGATGTTGTTGAATTGTAGTGGAAGAGGTGAGAAATTTTTGGTTGGTATTAGGTGACAAGTTGTGGGATGAAAGTCCTGCGTGCTCGGACTGAGTGATGTATCTGCTGCTGCATTAGCAGCCGCCAACCCACGAGAAGGCCACGCCCACTTTTGGGAGGCCACGCCCCTTCCTGGCGGCCACGCCCCTACCCCGTCCCCGGCCACTCCCACCCAGGATCCTGGAATCGAGGAAGGGTGGTGGACAGTCTCCCCACTGGGCTTCTGTGTGAATCAGCGACACGGCTGGGGGCAGAAGCGGCTCCCAGCTGGGCTCCCCCTACTGACCTGGAGGGGAGGGGCCAGTCAACTGGTGGGCGGGTCCCTCGGAGCTGGACCCGCGCGGGGGGAGGGGGGGGAGGGGAGGCGGGGGGGGGGGCTCTCCCCACTGGGCTTCGTTGGGAATCCACTGCGCAGCTCAGAATGGAGCTTTTGAATTGGTTGCTTAGTGACAATCCACTGAGGTACATTGAGGCAAGAGGGGCAATATTAGACTTAGAGGGGGCCCTTATTGTTGGAAATCCTTGTAGATGCATTCTGCTTTAGGTCTCATATAGATATTTATTTAAAAAAATATTGGACTGGAGCGATAGCACAACGGGTAGGGTGTTTGCCTTGCATGCAGCTGACCCAGTTTCGATTCCTCTGTTCCTCTCGGAGAGCCCGGGCAAGCTAGAGAGTATCCCACCCACACAGCAGAGCCTTGCAGGCTCCCCGTGGTGTATTCAATATGCCAAAAACAGTAACAACAAGTCTCACAATAGAGACATTACTGGTGCCCGCTCGAGCAAATTGATAAACAACAGGACAGTGCTACAGTGCTATAGACAGTTATTAATTTACCAGTTGTTTACGTGACTCCCTTCTCTCCTTCACTAAAGTAACAGGTGTTATCTTCTGTTGTGCTGTGAATCATAACTTATGATTTATGACCTATTTGTCTCTTGTTTCCCAGAATGGGCCACTCAAATCTCTTGTATCTGGCTACCCCCACTGGATACCTGTGTTTATCCTGCATCAAGAAACCAACATGGTGATTGATTTCTTGAGTTACCTGCTCATGTTTATAAATTTCCAATCACCATAACAATAAATAAAGATAAGCATTTCTTAATTTAAAGGGTGCAAGGAGAGCAGAGCAAAAAACTGCAATTTAACTCTTACATGTGACACAATTACTTTGGATAAAGCATACAACTTTTTGTCTTCCAGCAGTATGGGGAAGAGTGAGTAGGTGTGGGCTTAGGACAAAGAAATTAACTTTCTCCAGTGGGATTTAGACCTTTCGATATCCACATTGCCACTGCCTCAAGTATTAATTTCTCAGAGTTCAGATGCTGATAGACATTCTACCTGCCCTGACCTTTCTCTTATAGGAGTGAGCTAACACTCATCTGACACCTGTCACAGTGCTGCTCACATTATCCAGATAACTTAGATTGTAGCTGCTGCACTTGACAATGACTCTCTAAATGCTTTTTTATTTTTTTTGATTTAATGATGGATGATAATTTGGATTGGTTTTAATTATAGAGTAGGAGTAAGAAAGAGAAATGGGGAGTTAAAAGATGGGGGCCTTGATCTAATCACCATGTTGGTTTCTTGATGCATGTCACAACATTTGATTCTCAGACTATTAGGTTAAAGTAGGTGGGTGTTACCCCTGTTTTAAAGCTACGGAGGGCTCTTGGTAAAGGAGAGATTTTCAAGTAGATAAATGGAACTAGAAACAATCATAGTCTTTACATACCTCCCAACTCTCCATACATCTTTTTATTTTTGCCTTGCATTCTGCTGCAGACGTGAGGTCCTAAAATATTAGTATAAAGCAGTAGCATCCTCTGAAAATGGCTTTGAAGGTAGGAAACATTTCCTGAGGTCTGGAAGAAAAGATAAATGTAGAGTTACATCTGGTAATGGCCTACTCTCTAAGGTACAAGAGGTCTCACAAGTGATTAAAACATTTATTTTGAGAAGCCACAGAGATAGTAAAGCAGGTGAGCCACTTGCTTTGTACATGGCCAACCCAGGTTCTATCCCCAGCACCACATATGACCCTCCTGAGTACTGCCAGAAATGATTCTGGAGTGCAGAATCAGGAGTAAACCCTGAGCATAGTCATGTGTAGCCCAGAAACGAAACAAAAAGTATTTACTATGAATATTACTGGAATGAAATGTTCCACTTTAGAGAGCACACCAGGAGAAATGCAATTGAATAATCTCACTTTAAGAATTATATTTTTTAAATTATAATGGTTAACACTTGCCTACTCCATATGTTGGAATATGTAAAAAACACAGATTATGTTAACTGTTAACATTCTTCTCAGCTCTCCAAGTGAGATCAAACTACTTTGCTTTGTATTGTGCTTTTTAATTTCACACACTGTGCTTTTATGTCAATGAATATATGGTTATTCATAGTATCTTTGTAATGTAGATATGTGATATAACCAGAATTTATTACATTCTCTTAATATTAACTCTAACTTGAGTTGTATCTAAACTGTGCCTGAAATAAAATAATTATTGTGAACTTGTCCAATAACTTTTTCAAAAATAGTTCCATGAATTGCAATTGCTAATACTGCTTAATCTATTCTTCATCAGCATCTTCTGCATCAACTTTGATGTTCTTTATCTGATTCCTTGTATGAAATGCTTAATATTTGCTTTAATTATTTTATATTTAAGGTAACTACTTTTCCTCTTAATATACCTGTATCTTTATCTTATAGATTTTGATATTATTTTCACTATTTTCTACACTATGTACTATTTCTTCTTAAATCAAATAATTAACTGCAACTTTGAAAAGTTGTTATTTTGCTCAATCTAATGTAATTAAATCTGTCACTGTCCACTGTCCTCCCATTGTTCATCGATTTGCTCGAGCAGGCCCAGTAACGTCTCCATCATGAGACTTGTTACTGTGTTTGGCATATCAAATACATCATGGGCAGCTTGCCAGGTTTTGCCATGCAGGCGAGATACTCTCGGTAGTTTGCCTGGCTCTCCGTGAGGGGCGGAGGACTTGAACTCGGGTCAGCCAGGTCGGCCGCGTGCAAGGCAAACACCCTCCCCGCTATGCTATCGCTCCAGCCCAAATATTTTTACTTATTTCTTGAATTGTATGTATCACTGTAGCACTATTCTCCCGTTGTTCATCAATTTGCTCAAGCAGGCCCAGTAACATTGTGAGACCTCTTGTTACTGTGTTTGGCATATCGAATATGTCACGGGTAGTTTGTCAGGCTTTTGCTGTACAGGCGAGATACTCTTGGTAGCTTGCTGGACTCTCCGAGAGGTGTGAAAAATTGAACTTGGGTCGGCCGACCAGCCATGTGTGCAAGGCAAACGCCCTATCTGCTGTGCTATTGCTCCAGCCCAATATCTTGAATTGTATTTTGGATAAAAGATTTTGAAGACTTTGAAACTTTATATAAGTGTGTGTGTATATGTGTGTGTGTGTGTGTGTGTGTGTGTTTGTGTGTATGTGTGTTGGGGCCACATCTGATTGTGCTCATGGCTTACTCCTGGCTCTGTGCTCAGAAACTGCTGCTGGCGGGCCTTGGAGGACCACATGGATTCTGAGGGTAGAATACAAATTGACCACTTACAAGGCAAGCACTTTACCCAATATACATACTATTGCGAGGGCCAGAGAAATGGCACAGGGATTAAGGTACTTTGCTTGCACGTGGTTAAACTCAGTTTGATTCCTGACACTGAGTATGGTTACTTCCTAAGTACTGCCAGGATTGATCCCCCCCCCCCCCCCCCCCCCCCCCCCCCCCCCCCCCCCCCCTGCGACCTCCCTGTGTGTGCCCCCCCTGAAACTAAAACCACTCTCTCCCCCCCCCGCCCCCCCCCCCAACTTGTTTAAAACCCAGAAAATATAATTACAAGACAAGTAAATGTACACTCACAAATACTTTTATATGCGTATGCCTCAGGGTATCCTTTTTCATGCTGCAATGTTCAGATCTCCATTCCCTTACAAATTTTTCTGTACTTAATTTTTCAGATACTCAGAAAAATTTGGATGCTTGTTCTATCTCTTATTGTATTTCAACTCCTATAATTCATCCTCATGTTTACTGCAAATTTCCTCCTGTGTATTTTGGTATTATATTATTGTAATAGAAATGTTTTTGGATTTGGGATCATGAACTGGAAGTGTTCAGGAAGTTGCTCCTGGAAATGCTCGGTGGGCCATAAGGTGCCAGCAATTGAATGTGGGCTTCCTGAAAGCAAAGCATGCACACAAATTGAACATCGATTTGACACTGGCATAGAAAATTTTATGGTACCAATTCATGTTGAATTTTATCTGTCAGAAAGTAAAAGTTCCAGTTCCATTTATTTTTACCTTGGAATTGGTTATTTCTAAATATTTTTCTTATATCCTGTGTCAGTTAAGAATTTCTTTAGGGGCCTGGTGAGATGGTATGAGTATTAAGGCACTTGTCTTGTCAATACTGCTTCAAATTCCCAGCACTATATATGTGATAGCAGGGGATATTCCTTAACACAGAGTTGGGAATAGTTTCTGAGCACTGCTGGCATAGCAAAAGCAGAGTACTGAGTAAGAATAAAAGCTAATTGAGATGAGATGGGATTCTTTCCTCATTCTACTCTTCCACTTACTCTAATGTCATCACTTTCTGGATCTCTGTTGGCAGGTTATGAGCTTCTGACTGTACAGTAGTTCTTAGCTGTCTTCTGCATTCCTTGGGAAGCTTCGGGGAATTCCAATTTTTTCAAGACCTATGCTGAACTGGTCTTGCTATGTCATCCTCCATTACTACAGTATCCCAAAATCCCTACATTCCTACATCTCCCTATGCATCGTGCATGGTTGTACTGAGTTTAGAGAAAAACAAGGCACAAGCCTTTTCTGCGTTCCTATCTCCAAGTTGATCTGTTCCACCCCGGTCACCACCATCAGTGGGTCAGAGGTGCAAGAAGAGCCCATCAGGAACTTTCTCAAGTCGTCTAACAATTAACAGTGAAGGCTTTCAAGATTTATGGTGTCTTGCTTCTATAGCTTCATGAAAATTCGCCTAAAATTTTAGAACATTTTCTAAGGTTTTTTTTTTTTTTATTAGTGAAACACCATGAGGTACAGTTGTAGATTTACAATTTTTTGTGCTTGGGTTTGATTATACAATGATCAGATACCCATCCCTCCACCAGTGCCCATTTTCCACCACCATGGATAATATCCCCCCCCCCATCCCCCCACCCCCCCTTGCCTCTGTGGCAGGGCAATCCCCTGTGTTCTCTCTCTCCTTTTGGGTGTTGTGAGAACATTTTCTAAGTTTTAACCACATTGCCAAAGAGGGCAGAGCGTAGCATCTCTCTGAAGCTATGAGTCAGATCTATCACTGGATTCAGACTGAACTCTTGCCAGATTTTCCAAGGCCACCCATTCTACTATAGGTTACTTTAGTATCACTTTCTTCCCCAGATGCTGGATATTTTCTTTCTCTTATGCTCTTCCTGATATAGGACACCCTAAACCTCCCTTGCTCTGTTTTTAATTCCCTCTTTCCTTTGAGAGATCTTGGATTCTATGTACTCAGGCTGAGCATCCTTATCACTCATATCTATTTTCCCCACTCCGATTCCCTTTCCTTCTGAATAGTTGGCATTTTTTTCTCTTTATGTTCCCTTGAAAAGTTTCTGTTTACGAGCTGGAATGATAACACAGCAGGTAGAGCGTTTGCCTTGCACACAGCTGACTTGGATTCGATCCCTTGCATCTCATATGGTCACTCGAGCACTTCCAAGAGTAATTCCTGAGCGCACGAGCCAGGAGCAATCCTTGTGCATTGCTAAGTGTGACCCCCCAAAAAAAAGTTTCTGTTTACTTGTCTTTGTAAGCCAGATCTATGTAAATCTTTTCTTGAATTTATTTTATTTATTTAAGTTGCTCATAATACTTTATCACATTTAATACTCCAACACCAATCCTACCATCATTACACCTACCCTCAATATTGTTTCCACCCCAGCCCCCAAAGAATTCCCCTAAAACAGGACTTAAATAATTTATTTTGCATTGCTTGTTATGAATATTCCACTAAAAATGATCCAAAAAATTTCCTTAGTGCATGAAGATTATTGTATTTCACTCTGAAGACATTAAACACTTGTCTTGGCACACCAATGGTGTAGAGTCTGAGATGCTGCTCCAGTAATTCTAAAATGTTGACTTTGGCGTCCTGGAGGCATCTCTGTGGAGTGTTGCTTTTGTGTTGCTCTCTCCCGAGAGATTTATTTGCGAGTCTCTGGATCATGGTCATTCACGATCACGATCACGATTATCCTGTTGTTCATCAATTGCCTCGAGCAGGCACCAGTAATGTCTCCTTCTTCCTAGCCCTGAGATTTTAAAAGAGCTATATCCAATGCTCTTTCAGGGCTAGGAGAATGAGACTTATCATTGTTACTGGTATTTGCATATTGAGTACAACACAGGAAGTTTGCCAGACTCTGCCATGCAGGCAGGATACTTTGGGTGGCCTGCCGGGTTCTCCAAAGTAAAAATGAGATAATAAGATGTCACACAGCTGTGAATGCAGCCATGTGCTTCCGGGAGCTGGGTTTTATAGTCTCTGGGTCTTGGCCATTGATGGGACCACCTGGCACTGGCAGCAGCTGGTGATTGTTTCGCCTACCTACTGGAAGATGGGGGATCTGGGCGGAGAAGGCCCAGTCCCAATCTGAGCAGGCTTGGAGATTTTAGCCCTGAGAGTCTCCTGCCCCTGCGCCTGGCTGTCACCAGGGGCCCCTTGGAGGGGGGTGGGTTGAGTTTCCCTCCCCTCCCCAAGCCCCAGCAGCCAAAGACCCCCAGAACCAGCCACAGCCATGCTGAGACCACTCTCCACACATCAGGACAAGCCTTATGCATGAAGGAACCGGCAGAGGAACCCAGGCATGCGGGTCCCGGGGCTGAGGATCATGGTCATTAATGAGCTAATATGGCACTAAAGGCAGTTCCTGGGCAAAACTGACAGGCTACAGGAAGCACAGGGAGATTGCCCATTTCCAACTCCACCTGAGCCTGGAGATTTCAGTTCCAAATCCTGCATACCTGGGTTTTTCAGCAGATTCACTTTTTTTTTTTTTAAATTAGTGAAACTCCATGTGGTACAGTTGTTGACCTTACAAATTTCTGTGTTTGGGTTTCAGTTATACAATGATTGAGTACCCATCCCTCCACCGGTGCCCATTCCCCACCTCCAGTGCTCCCAAGATCCCCCCCCCCATCCTACCCCACCCTGTGGCAGGATTCCCCTTTGTTCTCTCTCTCCTTTTGGGTGCTGTGGTTTGCAAAAGAGGCATTGAGTGGCTGTCATGATCGGTCTATAATCTAGTTTCAGCATGCATCTCTCATCCTGTGAGGGTCCTCCCAACACCCTTTACTTGATGCTCCCCGCCTTCTCCCTCAGCATGTGCGGCTGGCTTCCAAGCCATGGAGTGAACCTCCTGGTACTTATCTCGGCTCTTCTTGGGTGTTAGTCTCCCAATTTGTTACTTTATATTCCCCAGATGAATGCAATCTTTCTATGTCTGTCCCTCTCTTTCTGACTCATTTCACTTAGCATGATACTTTCCATGTAGTACCACTTGTATGTAAATTTCATGACTTCATCTTTTCTAACAGCCAGCAGATTCACTTTGAATGAGGCTCATTTGAGCCTGTGGAAATCGGCTGCGAGCATGCAAGCGATTAAGTTCTGGAGGTTTTTGGCTGCAGGGGCTAGTTGGGGTGGGTTGGGGGAACTCACCCGCTCCATTTCAGGTTTCCCTGGATGAGATAGCCTGGCACACAGTCCAGAGACATTATTGCAGCGTACTTAGATCTATTTAAATCTTGCAGAGTAGATCCTTGTTCTTTTGTTTTACTTCCACACTTACAAATTATACTCAGACAGTTAGCTTACAAATCTAACTACTTCTACATCAAAATGGGGCCAGCACTTCTCTGTATTATGGAATATTTCTATTCTGAATTTCTTTTCACTTTCCTCTAGTAGGGTGGTTTGGAGGATGCCTATTACAAAGTCTCTATCTTAACAAAGACTCTCTCCTAGTGGGGAACTATGGAAGACAAAATGAGAACTTAGCATGGAAAACTGGGACCCTTTAGGGCATATGACTCCTCTAGCCAAGAAGTCACTTGGGCAGGAGTAAGATACAGTAAGGCCAGGACCATCATAAGAATTGATGCCCCAGTAGTCCAGAATGGACATCTGTATTAGGGGAGGGGACACCTTCTACATATACTTTTATTTTATTGACATGCATCCTCTTGCAGATGGGAAATAAAATCTCCATCTCTATTTAACAATGGCCAGGATCCAGAGATTATCACAACAAGCTCCCGGGAGAGCACAAGGCAGAGTCTCCTACCCTGTGCCTGACTATCCTCGTCAGGGCCCAACAGCTGAAGACTTCCAGGCCCAAGTCAAGGCCATACTGAGGCCACTCTCCACACACTTGGATAAGCCTCAGGCATAACAGAACTGGCAGAGGAACCCAGGTGTGTGCGACCCGGGGCTGAGATCTCCAAGCCTGCACGGTTTGGGACTGGACCTGTCAGTAGCTAGACAGTTACATCCTCCCACTGCCGTGTAACCCCAACAACGGCCAGGATCCAGAGATTATCACAACAAGCTCCCGGGAGACTATTTATTTACTTTTCTCTAAGTTTTCAGGGTACCTTTAAATATCCCACCCGCACGGCAGAGCCTGGCAAGCTATCCGTGGTCTATGCCAAATAGACCAAATTGATATGCCAAATCCAGTAATAAATGGATCTCATTCCCCTAACCCTGAATATGGCAGAGTCGAGAAGGATATGGAAGGAAAGGCTGATAAAATACCAAGGCAGAAATAGGCTGCCAAAACGAAGAAAAACAAAAATGATTGTCTGTACTTTTAATGCTCGTACGCTGGCATCTGCTGCATCCATTGAAGACCTTATGGTACAAGCACGAAAGATCAAGTACGACATCATTGGTCTGACTGAAACGAGAAGACATCAATCACATCATGCCGTTTTCGACACTGGAGAAGAACTGTTCCTTGGAACATGTGATAAAAGAGGCGTCGGTGGTGTTGGTATCCTTGTCAACACAAACTTAGCCATGAGCATTGATTCATTCGAATGCCTAACAACCCGAATTGGATGATTACACTTGAATAGATGTGGCTTACTACCGGCAGTTTCTATCTTTGTTGTCTATGCACCAACATCCAGTTATGGTGAAAGAGAAACTGAGAAGTTCTACATGGAGCTGGAGAAGTTCTATAAAGAAGATCATACCTTTACAAGATCATTGTCGGTGATTTTAATGCCAAGATAGGACCAAGAAGATCAGTCGATGAACTCCACATTGGGACCCATGGCCTAGAATGGAATGAACAGGGTGACAGACTGTCTGAGTTCATCATGTCAACCAAAACCTTCCATGGTAACTCACAGTTCCAAAAGGCTGAATCTAAACGTTGGACATGGGAGTCTCCCGATGGACGGTTCCACAATGAAATAGACCACATCATATTCAATCGGCGGTTTTGCCTAACCGATGTTGCTGTTGTCCCAAAATTCCAAACGGGATCAGACCACTGTCTTCTTCGTGCAAAATTCTACCTCACAGAACAAGGAGAAAGGAATGCAAGGTTTAAGAAGAGGACTCCCAGAACGACCACCAACTGGGAGCTCTTTGGCTCTCTTGCGGCAACATGGGAAGATGCCGTCATTGACAACATTGATGAGGAATACGATCGAATGATTCAGCACCTCCATGATTGTGCGAGGAATGCCAAGAGAGAGATAACCACAAAAAAAGTCTTTCTTCGAACACTCTTGAACTTATTCGCCAACGTGGCTTGGCACATGCCTCAGGCAACCACAAGCAAACATCTGAACTGGCAAAACAGTGCAGAGAAGCCATCAAGGATGACCTCAAAAACAGGAGAGCAGCAGTACTGGTAGATGCGGCAGAAGCTGGGAAAAGCATTCGTAATGCCCACCTGTCCTTCACCAACTACAAAACCAAGATGACTGCCCTCCGACAGCATGATGGATCTATCACATCTTCCAGAAGGGCAATGGAGAAGATTATTCATGACTTCTACTCAGATCTCTTTAATAGCCACGTCCACTTGTCCACATACCACATACCACATGATGGATATGTCGTTCCCAATGTTCTCCCTTCCGAAATCCAACATGCCATCTCGTCGGTAAAGAAACAAAGAGCACCTGGCCCAGACAAGATCAGATCTGAAAACCTGAAGAACTTACCATCAGTACTCATCAATACACTGGCTCAGCTCTTCACACGCTACCTGTCTGAATGCAAGGTTCCATCCCAATGGAAAACCAGCAGGACTGTACTACTATACAAGAAGGGAGACATCCACGACATTGGCAACTATCGCCCAATCTGCCTATTGTCTGTCGTCTACAAACTGTTCACTCGAGTCATTCTGAATAGGATTAGCAGAACACTAGATGAAGGACAACCATGTGAACAAGCCAGATTCCGAAAAGGATTCAGTACCATTGACCATATCCACACGATTACTAAGCTCATTGAGGTTTCTCGGGAGTTCAAGATGCTGCTCTGCCTAACGTTCATTGATTTAAAGAAGGACTTTGATTCTGTTGAGATGGAAGTGGTCATGGAAGCCCTAGCCAATCAGGGCGTACAAACTCAATACATCAGGATCCTTCGTGAGCTCTATTGCGGATTCACTACCAAGATCTCACCATTCTACAAAGAAGTAATCATCCATATCAAGAGACGGGTTCGGCAGGGTTATACCATTTCACCAAAACTCTTCAGTGCCACCCTCGAGAACATCATGCGACGACTGGAATGGGAAAGCATGGGAGTGAAGATAGATGGTCAGCAACTACACCATCTCCGCTTTGCTGATGACATCGTTTTAATAACACCAAACATCAGCCAAGCGGCACAAATGCTGAACAACTTTGACCGTGAATGTGGAAAGGTCGGACTACAACTGAATCTTACGAAGACAATGTTTTTGAGAAACAGCCTTGTTCCTGATGCTCCATTTGCTCTCAATGGAACCACCATCTCCGAATGCAAGAGTTATATATACCTAGGTCAAGAAATCAACATGATGACTGACCTGGCACCTGAGTTGCACAGGAGGAAGAGAGCGGCTTGGAATGCCTTCAAGAATGTTGAAGAAATAACTAAAAGGACAAAGAACCTCCAGCTACGAGCACATCTCTTTGATTCCACTGTTCTTCCTGCATTAACATATGCCTCAGAGACCTGGACCCTACGAAAACAGGATGAGAACGCTATTCGGGTCTCTCAAAGAGGAATCGAAAGAGCTATGCTTGGAATATCACGATTCACTCAAATGAGAGATAGAATCCGGAGTTCTGATCTTCGTCAACGCTCAAGAATCAGGGACACTGTCTCATTTGCCAAGACATCAAAAATCAGATGGGCTGGACACGTAATGAGGTTTACAGACAACTGCTGGACTAGAGCCATTACTGATTGGATTCCACGGGACATCAAAAGATCACGTGGATGCCCACCTACAAGATGATCAGACTTCTTCGTCAAGACCCTGAATGATTGGTTTGAGGCTCTGCATGTTCCTAGAACGAACAGATACCATTGGGCTACGCTAGCACGCAACCAGGATGAATAGAGACGTTACTGGCACCCGCTCGAGTAAATCGATGAATAACGGGGATTAAGTGATTAAGTGATAAGTGGTCTCTATTTAAAATCCCTGTGTTTCTAAAGAAGAGCCCACTTCTTTAGAAGTGGAATGAATTTAGTGCTCAGAAACTAAATAACAAACTAATATTTTTCAGCGTGGCCTGACTCCAACAGGAACTAATTATGAAGAAAAGAGTCCAACAGCTTGGGGCTTGAACATCAAGACCGTTTGCTGATAAGGTCTCCTTCATAGAAAGGAAGAGAAGTGGAGGGAAGTCTTTCACACCTAGACCTTGATGATTCTTTGGGGAAAGCCAGACCAACATGGACGCTGGGCCATGATATCTCTTTAGCCAGACCAACATGAACCCTGCAGAATACATGGTCCTAGCACTGTTTAATTCCCCCTCTTCATGAGTGCATCAGGAGCTATGCCTGAGATCAGTACAACTAGATCACAAGTCCTTCATTCAGGAAGGTGCTATAAATGCTTTTCAGTAGCCTCAGTTACTTTTTGTTACTCTTTGTTTTGGCTGGAGCGATAGCACAGCGGGTAGGGCGTTCGCCTTACATGCAGCCAACATGGCCGACCCGAGTTCGATTCCTCCGCCCCTCTCGGAGAGCCCAGCAAGCTACCGAGAGTATTCGATATGCCAGACACAGTAACAACAAAGTCTCCAATGGAGACATTACTGGGCCCGCTCGAGCAAATCTACGATCAACGGGAGGGCCTTTATCTTTGTTTTGGGACTACACCTGGTTGCTGCTCAGGGAATACTTTGGGGGTACTTGGGATTGAACCCTGGCTTCTTGCATACAAAATGGATGCTCATTCCTTTGAGGTGTTTATCTTGCCAAGACTTCTCTATGTTTGTTTGTTGGTTTTGTTTTGGAGACACACCTGGCAGTACTCAGGGGTTATTCCTTGCTCTCTGTTAGGAATTACTCCCTGTGGTGCTCTGGGGACCATATGGAATGCCTAAGATTGAACTTAAGTCAGTTGCATGCTAAGCAAGTGACCTATCTGCTGTCCTCCAACCCCTAGGTTCCTCTACCTTTGATTCTGACCTTCATTTCCCCAGGATCCCACAGAATCATGAAAAGTGAAATAAATCACTTATAATTTGAGTCCTGAAAATAGATTAAGAGGAAACAACTACTATATGGAGCAAATATATTGAGAGCCCTGAACTGAATATCAACTCCTAATACTTCAAAAGAAAAGACTGTCAGGTCATTCATCTATAAATGTTTTTCAGCCAGAATATCAGCAACTTTGTTGAAGACTCCCCATACATGATGGAAATCTTGCCCTAAAACTAACAGAAGCAAGATTTCGGAGTATGGTATAGGTACACTGTGACCTTCTACAGACCTGACAGAGAGGAAGGCTTTTCAGATCAAGGGAAGCAAACAACAATTTTCCTTAGCTCAGAGTAGCTTCTGAAGGTTTTGGGTACAAACTATTAGGTGGATGTTAGAAGCAGAAAGATAGGCACAGTGGAGGAGAAAAGACAGCATGAGGTAAAAAGGAAGTCAGAGAACACACATGGTAATCATTAAGAACTTGATAAAACCAAATCCTGTTCCTAGAATCAGAAATTCCTTTTTCAATGGTTTGAGTATGTCCTTATTTTGTAAGATGCTAATGACCTTGGTCTCCAGTGATCAGAAACCACATAGTTCTATGATCAGTATCCTGGTCTTATGACCAAAAGTTCCTTGTTCAATGATTTGAGTGTGTCCACATTTATACAGGATGATAAGAGGTGCTGCAGTTGACCTCTTCCATGTAAGCATGAAGCCGTCAAAGCACAGAATCTAATGTTAAATCTATGAATTGTGCAGACTCCAAGGAAAAGTTGGACCCAACAATTGGTTATCTTCCTCTTTAAAAACCCTTGCCCCAAGCCACTGTGACTTTCCCTGAGAACACCCATACCCAGAGTGCCACATGGACAGTCTTGTGGGTTAATTTATTAATAGCTCTCTCTGCTATTGACTATATTATCTTGTTCTGGAACTCTTAGTCTAATAAAGACAAAGATTTGAGAACTACTGCTCTGCCTTCTTATTTTTTCCTGTAATGTCTTTTTTTAGCTCGTTGAAAACTACTGTTGCTTTTTAGGATACTTCAGACTGCAGAGAGCAGAAAACTCAGTTTACAGTAAAAGGTTAAAACTAGGCAGTAGCAGGGTGATAGGGCCATAGGGACTGGCCTCCTTTGGACTTATATGCTGGGTTATCATGCTGTCTGTGCTGCTCCTCCTAATAAAAAGGGTGGGCCAGATTCCTAATCATTTTATCTTTACAGGCCAGTATCCAAAATCAAAAGCAAGGATGGGAAGGAAGAGTTCTTATCAATTTCTTTTCTGAGAGGAGAATATTTTCAAGATGCTGATTTGGGTACTGAGGTTTATCTCTTTGTACTTTATCAGCCAGAGCAAGACCATATGAAACCAGAGCTACAAAAGAGTCTGGCTTGACTTTGGAAGTCTTGAAAATGGGTGGCAATAGGGAATAAAGAGGGTTGGGAGTGATTATAGATAGCAAAGGTAGGCAATGTCTCTAAGGACGTCTCTCTGTGTGGGATTCTTTTAAAACTATACCAGTGTGTATTTCCCTTTTTTGTCAGACCTGCCACACTGGCCATTTTCCATGCTATTATCTCTCCTCACAAACTGAGCTACTGCTAACGGGTCATAGCAATCCAGTCTGCTGTGCCTATATTTTTCTTGAGAATTTTGTTTTTCTGTATTTTGGAGGGGAGCACACTAAGCTGTGTTCAGGGCTTGCTCCTGGCTTTGTGCTAAGGAATCACAACCAACAGTGCTCAGGGGACTGTATGTAGTACTGGGTATCTAACTTTGGCTGATACTGTGCAAAGCAAACTCTTTAGGCCCTGCACTATCACTCTGACCCCATTCTTTAGTACAATGAGAAATGGAGTAAGTTATATTAAAAGGTAAAATTCCATTTTGAAATTTTTTGAGATACATGAACTTTGGCTTTAGCCACTTTAACTCACTTCTGCAATCCAATTCTCAAAAAGTATCTAGCCATAACAGGTTAGATTTATCAGCATTTGTTTTCCTCCTGAGAAAGGAAGATGGTTATGCATATGGTATGCTTTATAAAGATTAAATTCATTTGTCCATCTGTCCACCTAAAACACCATAAATGTTCAATCAGTGTGAGTATTAACATAAAATAATTGGAGTACAACTACTCCCAGGATAGAAAGAAAATGATCATGGAAGTAAGAGATCAATCACAAAAATGTGATGGGTTGTGCATATACCTTGGAGAATAAGTAGGGATGATGAGGAATAATGAAAGAAGGCTAGATTGCATTCCAGCATAGTGGGTGGCTTAAGAAAATTTGTGGAGGCAAAAAATGAAAGTAATGTTAGGACATGAATCCTGATTTCAGATGGTGAGAAGAGATAAGATTTTAAAAAATGAAATTGCTAACAGACGCTGGAGTCTCTCAAGTGACAGGCCAAACATCAAAATTAATTCTTCAAGGAAAAATTATTAGAGGTTTCTTTGAGCAATGCAAAAGTGTATTACCATCTTCATTTGCTGAAGGAAAACTTTACTTCAAAATAATATTTTGATAAAATTTAAGTTGATGAATTTTGGCTATAAAAAAAGATGCTTGGCCAGAGAAATAGTTTGAAGGGCTAATGCTCATGCTTTGCATGTGGAGCTTCCAGGTTTGATCTCCAGTATCACCTGGTATAGCCTGAGCAGTACCAGAATCAATTGCCAAGAAACTCACTGGGAGAATCACCTCAACACTGTTGAATGAGGCTAAAAAGAAAAAAACAAAAAAGATCAAAATAATAGATGCTGAGAGGTTTTCCCTCAAGAGTAGGTTTTTGCTTAACTGACCTGGGAGGGGGAGAGAAGGGAGCATCAAATAAAGGGTGTTGGGAGGATCCTCCCAGCATGGGAGATGCATGCTGAAAGTAGACTATAGACCAAATATGATTGCCACTCAATGCCTCTTTTGCAAACCACCCAAAAGGAGAGAGAGAACAAAAGGGAATGCCCTGCCACAGAGGCAGGGTGGGATGGGGGGACGAGGGGTGGGAGGGATACTGGGATCAGTGGTGGTAGAGAATGGGCATTGGTGGAGGGATAGGTACTTGATCATTGTATAACTGAAACTCAAGCACAAAAATTTGAAAATATACAACTGTACCTCATGGTGTTTCACTAATAAAAATTTTTTTAAAAAGAATACATTTTTATTTTGCTCAAAATATTGGAAATATTAGGTTAATAAATTTAGAGAACTGAAACTACAAATGTATGAAATGAAACCAGATTGTAATTTATGCAATATTGTCATATCTGCTTGACCCTTGAAATAATTGATATTGGAATTGATTTGGTGGATCCTGAGACCAGATGAACTAGTTTAAGTCTCAGCTCTGGAAAGATTGTGTAGCAGGCTGGGGTGCAGACTTCACATGTAAGAGTTTCAGCTTCTGTCTCCTATGAAATGGTCTGTCTAAGCACTAAGATGGGACCAAACTTCCAGTGCCACTGAATATAGCCCCAAAATAAAACCCCAGTTTGACATTTTAATCTTTATAAGTAATCTTAATTATTTGGGACCAGTTTCTCAGTATGTAAAATGTTGATAATAATAGTAACTGCCTTCAGGTTGGGGAGACAATACAGTGGTTAGGGTGCCTGCCTTGCATGTGTCAACCATTAGATTTTGACTGCATATATTGATCACATCATATAGCACCACTGGGTGTTGCCTTAAAGCCTCTAAGCAACACTGTACTCTAGAGTCCCAGCATTCAACACAACAAGTTGACTAAGAATTGTTGGAAGAAGACCAAATCCCTGTATTCTGTTTGTTTCTGCCAAATAATAGTGTCTACCTTAATAACAGTATCTACCTTAACAGATGAAATACCTTAGAATAGTGTGTAGATGGGATCGAACCCATAGTACGTAGGGTGTTTGCTTTGCATGCAGTCCTCCTGAGGTCTATCCCCAGCGACCCATATGGTCTCCTGAGCTCCATCAGGAGTGATGCCTGAGTTCTGGTCCAGATGGAACCTCTGAACAACTCCGGGTGTGACTCAGAAACCAAAACCCAAACCAAGATAATCAAAGTAAAAGAACAGTGTGTAGAGCATAGAGCAAGTGGTTGTCTACTATGTTATCTGTGAGTTGTAATCATTCCATTTTAAATAGTAAATGTTTTACTCCATCAATCCCCCCTCAGTGACAGTCTCATTTACAGTGAACTTGAGGTCATCTGGCTGGAAAGGAAAAAAAATCTGAGTTTATGGAGCATCTGCTTTTCCCCAAGTTGCATCTTCATTACAGTTACTCATTATAGTTACACTTAGAAGGGGCCACGAAATCTGCCAGTTTATGCTACTTATCACCTTTTTGCCAATGAGGAAACTGACACAGGGAGAATTTTAAGATTTCCTAAAGTCACATTTACCTAAAAAGTGAAGAAATAAAATTCTAATTGCAGTATGTGCAATACCAAAATGTCCAATCTTTCTACTCAGAAAATCATGGAAAGCACCTTGTCCTGGGGGTTTGGGATATGGTATTATCCTTTGCCAGTTCTTATTGATTATGTAGTATAGTGAGATTTAATCTTTCTTACATAGTTTATAACAATCAAAGTGATGTTGTCCTGGTGCGAGCTCCAAATTGATGTGAGGATAAAATGAAGTAAAAATGAAAATGCTGTAAGTGTATTACTAAACAAGACAATTGGACTATGTCCAAGTGAATGAAAGAGATTTCATCCTATGCATCTCCACTACACTGCCATCTTTTTTTTCTTTTTGGGTCACACCCAGCGATGTCAGGAGTTACTCCTGGCTCTGCACTCAGGAATTACTCCTGGCAGTGCTTGGGTGATCATATGGGATGCAAAGAATCAAACCTGGGTTGGCCGCATGCAAGGCAAATGCTCTACCTGCTGTGCTATCGCCCCAGCCCCTACACTGCCATCTTTATTTCAGAAATAGAGGGTGAATTGACAGCAAAACCTTGTGTGACTCTTGTACCAATCATTTTCCATCTCAGTTTCATTCTCTTCTTGAGAAAGTAAAATGTAGAGGAATTAATGTGTAACTCAGATAAGGACCTAAAAGAAATTGTGTAGAAAGTAAAATAGGCAAGACCTTTGAAATAAATATCATTGACTTAGAATGTAATTTACTCATAATGTGCATGAAATTAGTTTCTATATAGAGACGACACCTAATTATCCACATCAGTCAATATCATTGACTTAGGCTACAAAAGCTGCCAAACTTTAAGTAAAACTCTTTTTATTTTGTAAAAAAAAAAGAATCAATTTTCATTTTATTTTATGAAGATTTTATTTCATCTTATCAGAAGGAGAATGCATTTTATGAAGTGACATATGCTGAGAATTTGAGCTGCCTGAAACATTTTGAAAAGTTTTATAAATTTACAAACATATTTGTGTATCTGTTGTAGTTAACAACCATATACTTTCCAGATAGAAATTGATTATTCTCATTATTTTCAGGCATTTGGTATAATGATTAGCTTTATCGGGGGGGGGGGGGGGAGATTTTGTGACACACCCAGCAGTGCAGGGGCTACTTCTCCTCGCCCTGTGTTCAGTGGTTCAGACTCCCTATAGTGTCTCCCTAGCCTGACTGCTTTAACATTAAAATGCCTGTGATCACACTTGCAATACATATGCTCTCAACTCTCTCTTTACAAGTAAAATATCTTTGAGGGAAAAAATGTGTCAGAAAATACTTATTTAGCATCTATTTGACATATTTAAAAATTGAAAAGACAACCTATGCTCTTATAACTACACTGGAGCTTTTTAAAAATTTTTGAGATTGTATTGTCTAGGATTCTTCCTGCTCTGGACAGAAGGATGGTGGGAGCAGAGAGATCTCACTCACACTTGGAAATAATCATGACTATGCATTCACTATGCCAATATATTAACCAATGATACATATTGAGAGATAAATTTCCTCTAATTCACATAATTTTCTTCTGGATTCTCAGAATTAAACCAGATAGTAAGTAAGGTAATCAGGTTGAGAATTTAAGAGAAAAGAGAATGTAACTACACTTTGGAGTTGATTACCCACTTGTTTCTAAGAAACTATGCCAAGAAAACTTCAAAGAATTTACATCACTATAATTTCAAAGAAAGAAATAATTGCAGTTATGCTTTCTTATTTACAGAAGGCTTTTGGAAATGGAAATAGCACCTAATGAAAACTATAAACATGTGAGTGAAACATGGAAACTTGAAATTCGGTTACTACAATGAGTACAATAATTGCATCAAAGCATGTTTTATCATGAATATCAGTAGCCTGTCTTACTTCAGGCATAAACATTTTTTCACATGCAACACCACATTTTTTCCAAGAACTCATACTAAGCCCTGAGCCTTTATATATAAATATATATTACATATATATTTTATATATATATATATAAAATTTCCTTCTAACATTGGTTGCCTCCTACTTTGAACCCCATCAAATGTGGTGCAAACTAAACCAAGTGTCTTGACCCTTATTTTATCTCTCAGGTCCCAATCAGAAACTTTGAAAAGGGATACTAAACCATGAAAATCATAAAACTGAACTAATATTAGCGTGAACACAGCAGAAGAAATATATGTGAAAGAAATTATCTTTTTTTTTCACACCCGGTAGTCCTCAGGGCTTATCCCTCACTGGACTCTCAGGGAACACTCTTAGTGGTGCTCCAGCACTATATGGGGTTCCAGGGATTGAACCAGGTTGACCAAGTGCAGTATGAGCATTACCAGCTGACTATATCTCTAGCCCCGTGAAAATAATTCTAAAAGGGGATCATTCATATTGCTTTAAGGGATTAAGGAAAGACAGATGTGATATTCCTTGTTTTTTCAGTTATTTGTCCGTGTAAAAGACACAAAGCATGGGGTTAATGTACATAAGACATTTTGTCTAAGGATCAACATCAAGAGATACAGAATCTATATTTACCTTAAATAGTATTTTTAATTTTATATTGAAAAAATTTAAGATCTTCTGTTTAAAAAATATTTGAAACATGAAAGTTCATCAATATAGACAATATCCAAGGAATTAATAATTTAGCCCTTCCCTTAAAAGCAGTAACATAATTATTCTTTTAAGTCACAGTATTATTATATTTTGGAATAAGTAGGACATATAAAAAGACAATGACAATTTTATTCATTAATGCTGGCATTAATATCTTGGTGTGAATTCTATGGGGAATATTTTATGTGTTTATGGATTTGTGTGGTTATTTAAATAGAATCAATAATTTTTTAGTTTTATTAAGTACAAATATCAAAGAGTTTAAAGAATAAGATACAAAACTTTGACACACACATTGTCATAAATGTTTATAAACTTTTTCTTATAACAGAGAGATGTGTTCCTCATTAGTAAGTATCACATAGCAACTATGTTGGTTTGTTACCAGAATTTTCTTATATTTATTCTTTTCTTTCTGTGCTTTGAATTTCAGCAATTTGATATCCCAGACTCCAATTCTTGCTCTAATTTCATACCGTCTCATATGTCTCATATTTTTTCACCCAATGGGAGGAACTGGTGGGACTGGTGAAAGGCATTCTGGAGTGTTCCCTCAACCTGTTACTTCTGATAGGAATCTCAGATTTTTCTGCAACTTGTAGGTAAATAAAAGTTTTCATCCAAACATTGCTACTTTGTCTATATCAATCATACATAGTTCTTAGAAAGTTTAAGAAACATTCAATTTTTTTTTAATTTTGCTTTTTGGGTCACACCTGGTGATGCACAGGGGTTACTCCTGGCTCTACACTCAGTAATTACTCCTGGCGGTGCTCAGGGGACCTTATGGGATGCTGGGAATCGAACCCGGGTCGGCCATGTTCAAGGCAAATGCCCTACCCGCTGTGCTATCACTCCAGCCTGAACAAGCATTCAATTAATCAGTTCAGTTTTATTTTTTTTTTATTAAAACACCATGAGGTACAGTTGCAGACTTACAAACTTACGTGCTTAGGTTTCAGTTATACAATGATCAAGCACCCATCCTTCCACCAGTGTCCATTCTCCACCACCAATGATCCTAGCAGCCCTCCCACCCCCACATCCCATTCCCCCACCCCACCCCACCTGTGTGGCAGGGCATTGCCTTTTGCTCACTCTTTCCTTTAGGGTGTTGTAGTTTGCAATAGAGGTTTTGAGTGGCCATCGTGTTCGGTCTATAGTCTACTCTCAGCACGTCTTGCATCCCAAGCAAGTCCACCAAACAGCCTTTACTTGGTGTTCCCTTCTCTATCTGAGCTGCCTTTTCACCTAGCATATGAGGCCGGCATCCAAGCCCTAGAGCAGTCCTCCTGGTACTTATCTCAATTATTCTTGGGTGTTCAGCTCCCATTCTGTTACTTTATATTCTCCAAATGAGTGCAGCCTTTCTATGTCTGTCCCTCTCTTTCTGGCTCGTTTCACTTAGTATGATACTTTTCATGTAGAACCACTTGTATGTAAATTTCATGACTTCATCTTTCTAACAGCTCCATAGTATTACATTGTGTAGATGTACCAAAGTTTCTTTAACCAGTAACCTGTTCTCAGGCACTTGGGTTTTTCCCAAATTTTGGCTACTGTGAACAGTGCAGGAATGAACATACAAGTGCAGATGTCATTTCGACTATACTTTTTTTTGCCTCTCCGGAATATATTCAAGGAGTGGTATTGCTGGGTCAAATGGGAGCTCAATTTCTAATTTTTTGAGAATCATCCATACTGTTTTCCAAAAGGGCTGAACCAGTCAGCATTCCCACCAGCAGTGAAGGAGTGTCCCTTTATCGCCACATCCACACCAACACTGGTTGCTTTTGTTCTTTTGGGTGTGGGCCAGTCTCTGTGGTATGAGATGATATTTCATTGTTATTTTGATCTGCATCTTCCTGATGATTAGTGATGTAGAACTTTTCCTCATGTGTCTTTTAGCCATTCAGATTTCTTCTTTGAGAAAGTTTCTGTTCATTTCGTTGCCCCATTTTTTGATAGGGTTGGATGTTTTCTTCTTGTGGAGTTCAACCAGTCCTTTGTATATCCTTGGTATCAACACCCTGTTGGATGGGTATTGGGTGAATATCCTATCCCATTCTGTAGACTCTCTTTGTATTTTGGTCACTGTTTCTTTTGAGGTGCAGAAGCTTCTTAGTTTTAGAGAGTCCCATTTGTCTATCTCTGTTTTCACTTGCTTGACCAGTGGCGTGTCATCTTTGAAGATACTGTTAACTTCAGTGTTGTGGAGAGTTTTGCCAACCTTGTCTGCAATGTACCTTATGGATTCCAGTCTGATGTTGATGTCTTTATTCCATTCTGATCTTACTTTTGTACATGGTGTAAGGTAGAGATCTGAGCTCATTTTTTTTGGTATGTGTGTGTAGCTGTCCAGTTTTGCCAGCACAATTTGTTAAAGAAGTTTCCTTGCTCCAATCACATTTCTTGCTCCCTTATCAAAGATTAAATGGTCATATGCTTGGGGGGAAATGTCAGTATATTCAACCCTGTTCCATTGGACTACGTCTCTGCCTTTTCAGTACCATGCTGTTTTAATTATTACTGCTTTGTAGTAGAGTTTGAGGTTGGGGAGGTTGATTCTTCCCATTTTCTTTTTCCCAAGAATTGCTTTAGCTATTCGTGGGTGCTTATTGTTCCATATTAATTTCAAAAGTGTTTGTTCCATTTCTTTGAAGAATGTCTGGGTATTGTTATAGGGATCGCATTGAATTTGTACAATGCTTTGGGGAGTATTGCCATTTTGACAATGTTAATTCTCCCAATCCATGAGCAGGGGATATCTTTCCATTTTCTTGTGTCCTCTTTTATTTCCTGAAGTAGCGTTTTGTAGTTTTCTTTGTACAGGTCATTTATGTCCTTAGTTAAGCTGATTCCTAGGTACTTGCTTTTCTGGGAACACAATTGTGAACAGGATTTTTTTTTATGTCATTTTCTTCTCTTTCATTATTTGTGTATAGGAAAGCCATGGACTTTTGGGTATTGATTTTATAGCCTGCAACTTTACTATACAATTCTATTGTTTGTAGGAGTTTCCTGGTAGAGATTTTAGATTCTCTAAGTATAGTATTCAGTTCAGTTTTAATGTTTTATCACTGTCAGACTGTTTTCATTCTAACTATGTTGATTTTTTGAAAGACACTTGGTCCTTATTCCAGATTTTTATTTTAGGGTGATTTAAAATATTCATCTTAAATATTTTTTAAAGCATAATTTTCTTCATAATGGTCTTCATATCTCTTCTGAAATACTTTTATCACAAGTAACTTATCACTTGTTTAAAATATCATAGAATTTCAGTAATTTCACATCTCTGTACTGGATATTTGACCTCCCCACTTAACACTGTATTTCCAGTGTTATCTCACTATTAAAATGACTCGTATATTCATTTCTTCCACTCCCTTTTCTTTCTTTCCGTTAATGACCAGTTTTCACCAAGTTCTACGTGTTACATTTCAGCATGTTTGCTTGCTTTAGTTATTTATATTCTTCATACAATGAAACAATTTGGTAATTATCTCACTTTTTTCTTTAATCCACATAGTATGACTTCAAGATCTACCTGCTTTTGTCCTAACAGCTTAATAGTTTCGTCAAATTTTTAAGTTGAAGGATAGTAATACATCAAGTATCCATTTATCTATCTCTCCTAGAATCTATATCTAGTTGCCACTTAAATTTAGTTTAGGTTTTGGTTATTGTGAACAATATTGATATGGATATAGGCATGTAAATACCCATTCAAATTAATTTTTATATACACAACCTTTAGCTAGATACCCAAAACTGAAATTGATGGATTGTATAGCATAAGAAATTTACATAATATTTTCCATACCGGCAGAATCAATTTAGAATTTGTTTTGTCCTTATCTTCATTCTGGTCGGTGCTTATTTTGAATCTTTTTTTATTCTTTTACAGTTTCACTGATGTGGATAAAATTCATTGTTGTTTTTATTTATATTTCTCTGTTGATAAGTGATGATGAGAAAATGTGACAAATGAAGTGCTCACTGTATATATAAAGAAAAAAATAAAACCAAACAAATTCATTTGTTAGCAACATTATGAAATGCCCAACCGTTCCCTGACAATTGAGCTTATTATAGTTCATGGCAACAACATCCACTTTTCTGACCTCTACTGCACAAATATTGATCTTTAGCTGAGTCTCGGCAACAGACACATCATCATCCCTAGTTTCTTTATGCTTTATCCCTAGTACCAGGGGTTGTATGATTCTCCTGCCTGTAACAATCAGCACTGTTTAATGTACAGTCATTATCTGTGTTCCTTAGCCCCTCGAGTCTTGTTCACGGTGGCTTCTCACTGCTGCTTTTGCTTACTATTCTCACTTACGGTCTGAGGGGCAGCCCTGACGGTGAATTGGATTCTACACTTCTCTGATACCATTTTCAACCCCAGATAATCTAGGATGCAGGCATTATATAGGTTTTTCACTGATGCCCTAACAAAAATGACAAATTTAGTAACTTTAAATCCACATACACTATTGTCTCATAGTGGTGTTGCTCAGTGGTTTGTATTCTGAGAGGCACAGTTAGACCTTTGGTTTTGCAAATGCTGAAAATAATGTTCAAAGAACTCCATTTCCAACTGAAAACTTTGGGAGGAATCTGCCTCCAGTTCAGTCAGGATTCTAGATGAATTCACTTTATTTGTTCAAACCTGGAGTTCTGTTTACTTGCTGTCAGCTGGGACCTGTTCTTTTCCTTCAGATTCTGAGTTTCTGTCCATGTTTTCCACCCTGTCTCTCCTCAGAGTGCATGCAAAGTTGTTGTTCTTTAAATCTCTCCAATCTTACGTTTTGCTATGAATTTCTATGAGCTGAAGGAGTCTCTCTTCTTTTGTGTTTATATGATTGGGAAGGATTCATCTGGACAACCCATGGTAATATCCCCTTATAAAATTCATAACCTACTTATACTTTAAAAATTCCTTTTCCATTAACATATATACCAATTCAGGGATAAAACTGCAGAAATTTTGGAAGCTCTTCTAACTACCACAGGTTCTAAGTTTTCTCTTGCCCTCATGGGATGATAACTGTCTCACTTCTCATAATAATAATAAAGTCTTCATTTGTTATGAGCCAGAGAAACTAAGCTAAAACGCTTTGCATTCAGCAAGTCACCTAATAGCTGTAACGATTCAGGAAGTTTGATATGCTTATCCCATTATTACTACCAGACTGTAAAGCTCCAGATAACAATAATAATGATGCTAGTGAGAAAGTACTTGGTCTGCTCAGTCCCTAAGAATGGCTTCATCTGAAGTGGTGTGCAAGTGTGTCACTGTGATGAAGAGTCTTACACTGCCATCAGTTAGTAAGAGGAAATCTGTTCACAACCAGGCAGCAGCAGGGCCAGTCAGTGCAGCAAAGCTGGAATGAAGGACTAGGCAAGACAGCGAAGTAAAGGAAGAAGAGGAGTTCAAGCAGTAGATGCACTTCAGTACTGAGCTTCTGAACTTTGAAAAAAGGTACCCTTGCAGGAGTTGAGCAAGGAAAGGGTGGGTGAATGCAGAAATTTAAAGACAAACCTTTGAAGTCACCAAGAACTTGAATTTCTCCTGATCTCTTTGCCTATTTCTTGGAATAGCCCATATAAAGCTTGGAGCAGAAGTCCCTAAA
The DNA here is from genome assembly GCF_029834395.1 of Sorex fumeus. Classification (NCBI taxonomy): domain Eukaryota; kingdom Metazoa; phylum Chordata; class Mammalia; order Eulipotyphla; family Soricidae; genus Sorex; species Sorex fumeus. The sequence continues at coordinate 76,628,855 of NW_026606094.1, read as the reverse complement.
CATGGCCTTGCAGCATCCTGTGAAAATACTGAAAGTAAACCAATTCCCCAAATGTTTAAGGGGGAACATAAAACCAATAAAAACAAACAAGCCCTAGCCCCTCTCATGGCCACTTCTTGAAATGATCACTACAAACGCTGTTTCTAATTGCACAGTCTTTTGAGTCAAGGTTAATAACTTTACCCTCACATTTTTCCTTGAGAAGAACAGAACTGGGTGTCTCTGTGTGAGTACCCAGCCCGCATCTCAGAGGAATCCAGCTCTGGTTCCTATCTCCATAAACTATCAATCTCCCCAAAAATAAAGAAGTGAGTGGTAATAGGGATTCCTGAATACTGTGTCTATTTTACTTTGATTCTTCTCAACCTATCTAAGAAATTTTGTTCTGGCTATCTTCCCAATCAGCAGAATGTTTCTCTCTTTAAAATTGTTAAATAACACATTTCCCGATGACTCGTTCATTGAAAGAAAGAAGGTGAGATGTGATGAGGAACTAAGAGAATTCTTGACTATTGGAATAATTTGCTTATAACTCATTTTCCTAAGGAACAAGCTGCCTCAGAGAAACAACCACCCCCAGGTGGAATTTCCAGTCCCACATGGATGAGTAAAGACTCTAGGACAAGTCATCTGCCAGCCTTAGTTTCATATCTTTATCTGAAAATTGGCCCTGTTCTCTCTCCCAACTCGTTTAGGCAGTTAAGCAGTTTGTAGACACAGATGCTAGCTATATTAATCATATAGAATTGAAAGAACTTAATATAAGACGCAGTACAGTGTGGGGTTGCTAATAACAGCTGACATATAAAGCATGACTCTGCATCAGGATTTGTTCCAAGCCAGAAGTTCCAAATGCTCTCATTTCCTTGCATTTTTAGAAAATTAATCATTTTTTTATGGCACATCTGGACTAAAAGAAATACCTATCATATCTATTTACTAAGTAGTTATGTCTCAGCAGCAGAATACATATTTCTGTCTTGACAACTTAAGTAGCCATTTAAAAAGACATAAATGAAATAAAATATACTATTATTTCATTTTAATAATAGTTATTAATGTATGTGCACTTGTTGGATGCCATCCAATTTCTCATATCTGGGTACCAGATTATGCACTGTCCCCACCCCCGTTTTTCCTGCTTCACATTCATTTTCAGACATAACGACATTTTTCATGGTACTGACCTATAAAAATTTTGCAAAAATATATACCACCATCAAAAGTATTACAGTGTGATCTCATGTAAAAATTACAACATTTTAAGCTATTCTCTCAGTAACTGACAGACTTCTGGTATAACCATTTTTTACCTTGAAAACTGAGAATGTCCAGAAAAGTTCACCACGATGGTGCTCAGGGACCACCCTGTTATACCGGGTTGACATTACAGATCTCAGAAGTGCCTTAGTTCACTCAGTATGCACTGCAGTCTTGCAATTTACTGACTCTACTATTGCTTTCCTCTTTGTAGATAAGGACACTGAAGCACAGAGAGCTTGAGAAATGTGTTCAAGGTCACACAGCTACTGAAGCCAGAATCTGAATCCAAGTATTTTAGCTCCTATGCTGTACATGGGTGCACATCAGGACATTTGACTCCTCCCTTCAGAATTTTCATGTTCTAGGGAAAGCTAATTGAGTCCTCTTTCTTTCAGTATCCTTCTCTGATAAAACGTATAATAACGAAAGTCTTAAGGATAAAAAGTGATGACAGGTTACCATCACTTGCAAGTGGTGCGATTTAATAAAGAGTTTGTTTATTTATATTTTCCCATATGATCTTTGTGATATAAGTCTGCTTTAAGAAACAGAAGCTCAGGGATTAGGGTAGTAGTTTATAGGGCTGGGACATATGATTTGATTCCCAGCACTGCATGGCTCACAGAACACCACCAAAGGTAGCACTGGTGGTTGGTCTCCATCCCCTACAGGTGTTCTCTTAGCACTGCTGTACCAGAACAGCACTAAGTCACATGCCAAGTACCAAGCCACCAGACACACACAAATAAATAGAGCATCACCAGTAATAGCCCCCAAGTGACAAAAAATTGTCAAAGTGGCAACCTTGCCTTAAAATAATGGCACCACATCCCAGAAATTACTATGAGGATAAAGAGTAAGCCTGCAGCTGAGCCTTGTTACAGCAAGCCTTGTTCTCTGGGATGGATCTCCATGAGCATCATTTATATTACCAGAGTGTCTTTGTAAAAGAGGTAAGCACTGAAATTTAGTAACTCATTGTAAAATATGAACAACTTATCAGCAAACATCAAATGCTTTGAATTAAAAAAGCTTTCTTTACTTACAGATATAAAACATGGGAGTGTGGGAACAGAAAACATTGCATGCATCCAAACTGGGTTCAATCACTGACAACTCACATGGTCCTCCAAGCCCTTCCAGGAGAGATCCCTTGAGCACAGAAATAGGAATAATCTCTAAGCATACCTGAGTGTGGCTCCAAAATTTAAAAAAATAAGGGGGAGAGTAAAAACAGAATTCTCCTATTCTGACCAAACAGGAAACAAATTGTAATAGTGCTATCTTAAAGATAAGCTTTCATTTTTGTAAGTAAAATGTATTAATACAACCACACAGATGCATATATCTCATGTACATAAATGCATGCATACATAGATATATCAGCATATGAATTAAAATTAGGATCAGAGGAAGAAATTGTCTACTACTTCCTGACCAATCTTTTTCTGATGCAGAGTCCAAGACGATTTTATCCATGTCCCCTAAAAATAGATGAGCCACCCCATAGTGCTCCTGGCCTCACAGCCAAGGCTGCCTCCCACACAACACTTTTCCCTCAGAGCCTTGGGCCAATTTCTAAAGCTCTGACACAGGGATTATAGCATTCTATTTTTGTTAGCAATGGTTTTCAGAATTGTAAAATTCCCCTCTGTAATACAAGGGTAGTTGAAGAGGAGGATAGTGCTGAAGTGGAGCCAGTTGAATATTGCCCCATTGTGCCTCTAAGCAATTGAAATGTTTCACCTTTGTGCATCATCCTTTCTCTTCTGTAGTGCCAGACAGCATAACCTTTCTCAGTGTCATGGGAAGATCACCTCTTATGCACATGGTGATAAAGTATGCTATATACCATGGGTACCATGCTTGGTGATGACATGGTAAACAATGTTTCATTACTTTATCATCTTCACCTTTTTAGTATTTCGTGAGAATTCCTGGACTTGTCACACCAGGAATGCTTATTTCTACCATAAACATTGTTCTCCTTAAATTGACCTTGTTTTTCTTATTACTAATTTATAAATTGGCTTTGGAAGTATTCTTTAAAAGTTGGTGTGTCTCTCACCGCCCACTCCAGATGGAATCCCAATGACCAAGAGCTTCCACAAGCAAGACCCAGGTATGCAGGTTCCAGGACTAATTCTACAGGCCACAAACCAGCAGAGGAGTCATACTGTCCCTCCCCAGGAATCTCAAACATGAAAGTTTTGTAACTGTATATCATAGTGATTCAATAAAAAATAAACAAACAACAACAACAACAAAAATAGAGTTGGTGTGTGTGGTGACTCTGACTTCTTTTTAATGACATAGAAATGGACAAAATTATGCAAGAGTTAATATGACATTAGAAATATAAAAGACTGGAAATAAACTAATAAATTTAAAATATGTTGCAAAATAGTTCACCAAACAGCAAATTTTATTGACTCATATTTTCACCCTGTGGAGATAGATAATATTTAGGAAATTTTTTTCTAGACCATTTTTACTCTTGCTTTTCCATTTTTCCTCTAAGAAATAACCTCAAGCCTAAATGAGATTTGTGTAATTTAATGCCTAGAAATAGCCTAGGAAACTTAGGGCCTTGATAGTAGAGATCAATAAAAAAAATATATGGTTGGAAATCTTATTGCCTCTCGACACCTCAACAATTTGAGTTAGAATCGGTAAGATAATCCAGTTCTAACTGTGGGCATACAAATTATTTCATTTAATATATTGCTCAAGGTGTAGTGGTAGTAGCTTTAGGGTAGTAGCACAACCTTATTGTCAATACAATTGAATTACTATAGTTTAGTAATTATTGAATGTCAAGAACTGTGTTAATCAATATATATGTGCAGGATCTCTTTCTAAAAATTTGACGAAGTAACATTGTTCTCATTTTACACATGACTATATTGAGCCCAATAATTACTTAGTTGGAATGTAGTACGACTATAATATGAAGCAGGGAAGTCCTAGTTGCAGAACTGTTGCAGGATTTCACCCTTATTTTAAAAGTAACCAAAAGACCCAGAGAGGTACTATTATCCAATTTTATAGGGTATCTTGAGCTGGATAAAATAAACCTAGTATTTTTATTTTGAGGAGAAAAAGATACCTGGTGATGATTAGAGATTATTCCTGGCTTTTAACCCAGGAATCATTTCTGGCAGTGCTTGGCAGATCATATGTGATGCTAAGGATCTTGGTGAGGTTTGCTGTGTGCTAACCAAACAACCTACCTGCTGAACTATCTTTCCGGCTTGGAATAACCTTGTATTTTAGTTTCTAATGAAGATTGTAGTGAAGAAAAGAAGATTGTTGTTTTATTAAACATTAGTTGTTTTCTGTAATAAAATTTTGCCGTTATTAAAGCTCTCCTCTCATTCCTAGAATGGTAGAGCACTACAAACAGAAATAATCACTGTATCATGTCAACACTGACTTGCTTGAACAGGTGCTAGTAACATCTCCATTCATCCCAGTCCTGAGATTTTAGCAGCCTATCTTTATTTCCCAATGCTGCCATATTGGAGGATCTTTCAGGGTCAGGGGAATGAAGCCTGTAATAGTTATAGTTTCTGTCCAAAAAAACAAAAACAAAAACAAAAATCAAAGACAGAAATAAAGGGGAAAAATGACTCCTTATCTTTCTTTATATTTGCAAAACACATGTGTCTCTGGTGCTCACTCGTCCCGTGACTTATTCCTGGATAAAGCTTCTGTGCTTGGATGCTCAGCAATAAGGATATCTTGGTAGGAAGGAGCCTTGAATACCTCTAGAGGATGTATATTTGCTCTTAATTTATTGGTTTTTGCATACTTGGGAGACAGTGTGTGCTGTGACAGATTATAAAAGGAGTGGCTCCTAATATTTCTGTATCAAAGCCTAAAAATGGCTTAAAATGCCTTAATTTCACGAGTAGTCAGAGATTGTAATATAGATATAAGATACTGGAGCCAGAAAGAAAGTCCAGCAGGCAGGGCACTTGACTTGCATGCAGCTAATCTGGGTTTAATTCCTGGCACCTCATATGGTCCCTGGAGCTCAGCAAGGAGTAATTCCTGGGCACAAGACAAGAAATAAGTCCTTAAATACTGGGTGTGGCCATAAAAACAAAATGAAAAAGATACTTCCGACTATCCTTAGTACTTTAACTTATGGAAAAGAGGGGATCTCTCTAATAGTTATTAGCTGGAATTATAACAGTCCCCCACTTGACATATTTTTGCCAAGCACCATTAGTAGCCAACCCACTCATTTTTTAAAATTAAAAGTTTCAAAAAAGTGAGGTTAGTTACATTTATTCCTTTTCAAAGAAGGTAAGTTTTGAGGTATCTCATTTTGTTTTATGAAATGCTTTTAGAATGACATGTTAAATGTTTTTAAGGTGCACTATGTTTGTCAAATTCAAGTAATACTCAGGAATTTATGTTTTACAAATGTGCCTCATACATTACAGTGGCCCAGTAGAAAAAATATTGAGAATTTACTCCCTCCTACTGTCATACAGAACTGAGAACATCAATTTAGGAGAGGACTTGGGGCGATGGGGAGGTGGACTGGAAGTGACATGGGGCCATGGGTAGGGGGTCTTGGACACTTTGGTGGTAAGCCAAGTAAATTGTATATACTGACAGCCAATATCAGCACTGCTATAATTTCAGAGCCTAAACTGTACAACATTTTTAAAATTAAAAAAAATGGAAAGTTGTTGACTTAGAAGGACTTACGGAATGATGTCTTTGGTGCTTTCTGAGTCCAGCCCAGATAACACTAACTTTTGTCATTTTCCTTCCAAAAAAGACTTATTATTCCAGAATCCCCAACCCTGACTAGGTTCTGTCATGAACAACCAGAACATCCAGAAGCATGGTATGGTTGAGTGTTGCGTGGCAGAAGACTAGTTCTTTTGCTTGGATACTCTGGTACATGGTTTGTAACCCTTTGTCTAATGTTTGCTCAAGCCTCTCAGTCTAGTGTTGCCCTGGTGCTCTTGCAAGAACTCACCTCTGAAGGTCCTGCACATTTTAGTGAAGGTTCTTAAATAGAGACAAGGTCAACATTCCAATTCTCTAGGCTTCTCTGACATTTATTTCCTGATATCAGTCCGTGTTAAACCACATTTCCTCACAGTCTAAATCTCTCTGAAGCCAGGTGCCCATATTTTGGCCTCATTTTTGAAGCTTTATTCTAACTGATGATAAGAGAGAAATACATGGACAATTGTTGACACAAGTTATTTTATAATTAAAGTTCATTCTCAACAATGACATGAAAACACTCTAATTTTGCTGTTACAATAGTGTCCTAGTAACTTTGCTTTTGAATGTGGTGGTATGTTAGCCTTAAACTTGTATGTTATTATTTAATGTATTGTTTTTCTTTTCTTTTGCAATGCTGACAGCTACCCAGGGCTATATTCACAGCAACTATCTACCCAGTACTTGAAAAGGCTCAAAGAACCACTCCCTACAGAGTGAAGATATGAATTTTGCAAGTTAACTTGAGGTCTTGGATACCCCAGAGTAGAACCCCCATGAAGAAGTTGCATTTCCAAGTGTAAGATTTTGCACTTAATGACTGTGGAAAACTGGCAATTAGCTTTGAGCTTTGCTGTCCAGCCTGTCAGACTCAAATAACGGGAAAGCTGGGGCACAAGCAATGCTCTAATGAGTCAGTATGCTGTTTTTTTAAATTCTTGATTTCTATTCCTTTTGTCCCTGAGCAGGGTCTAGCTGGACTCAGAAATAGATAGTTTCCTTGGTGTGTAAAAATATTTTCCAATTCAGAAGAACTTATCTTTTGCCCAAGTAGAATATCATGTTGGTTATTTAATAGGGGCACTTAAGCTTCAGCTTATTCTTTTAATTGTTGCCTTCCACATAAATGTTTGTGGTCACTCATTAGATTCTCATTGCTTAAAGAAAGCTATTTTTTTCAGAGTTGCTTGAATAGTACTTTTAACGGTGCCTTAACTCTGACAAGCTTTTAGGCAAAAGCATGTCAAGGACAAGCAATTGACAGTGCCTGCTTTTAACACGTCAGAGCTCACAGATGATGGATTTTTTTAAAAGACACATAAATAAAGAAGTATGGGGCAAGGCTGAATTATTTGACTACTATTAGTAATCTTCAAAGCAAGAGGAATGAGAATTATGGCTGGGACTATGAAGAGGACAGTACACCTAGAAAAGAATGTCATGGAAGAGTAATTACAGAACACACCTGAGGAAACCTAGTTTTCACATAGAATCCTGTAGAATAATAGTGTGGAGAATGTTGCAGAATCCACTTAGCCTATGCTTCTAATCCTCATCACTTCCAATCACACTACCCTTTACCCAACCACTGCCCCAACCTGATATACTAACAAATGCTTACATCTGAACTCATTGATAGGACTCTCACATTTTACTCAGACAGCCTTGTTTCTTTCCTAGCTGTATTTCACACAGATAGTCAGTTCTTCTTTCATTGAATAATAGCCCTTTATGTAACAGGTCTTCTGCAAGTCTTTGTGTTTCTTCAACACCAGGCACTTTGATAACTTTCCATCATGTGATCCTCCTCTGAAGTGGCTCAAGTTCTTCTGAGCAATCTCTTTAATGAGGAGCATCCAGGAGTTTGATACTGCTACTCTGTGATAGGCTTAGCATACGTTGGCAACAGGACCTTATGCTAGATACCATGCATGCTTAAGACATATAAACCCAGTGGGAAGTCACATGGATTTGTTTCCATCGAACTTACGACCAAATAAACATGATAGAAACTAGTTTCTAGATGAGATGGAAATCTGTGTTAGACCTTGGTCCTAACCCTTCATATTAGCAATCTTGCCTCTCTTGTTGGGGCAGTCTTAATGTTTTTTCACATAATCTTTGTCCAAGGTTATTAGATCATTATACCTTGTAATTGCTGTCCAGTCTTGATCATTAATAAAAATAGTGATTGAAACATAAATAAGGACAGAGTAAGACTTCAAAGTGATTATTTTCTCTAAGTATCTATGCTTGAATATAAGGACCTAAGATAAACTATCAGGCTGAGTATTTTTTCAAAATAAATTCTCTTATTTCTGTTCTTTTTATTGTGACCTGTGAATTGTGAATTGTGACCTCTTTGGTTGAAAATATCCATGTAATTTTTCTAACAATTTACTTTCATTCACACTTATATTCAGCTACAGTTTCAATTTTTATTTCAGGAAAATAAAGAAGATAGCAGAAGGGAATTGGCATATCTTGTCAAGTGAATATGAGAATAGTTTCCAGTTCCCTCATATTTGGAGCTTTATTTTTGTATTTTCTATGTAAGGTTTTATATAATATGGAAACAAATTCTTTAATGTACTTTTTTATTTTCTTAATGAGTCAAGAGAAATTGTTTTAAAGTCTCATTGAAAATAAATTATTTTCTCATGGATATATATGAATCGGATTGTTTTCCACATAAATATTTTTTATAAAATTATTTATTAAAATATTTATTTTCCATTGTGGACTGTTTTTGAGACATTTTAGTCCCACCAAGAAAAGGTATGAAAGATGTTATGTGGTTTGTTGCATACTTATAAATCCAGAGGAGTATCAGTATTAGTCTGTTCATGAACTATTTTATTTCCTTTAATTTTTATTAGTGAAACACCATGAGGTATGGATGTAGACTTACAATTTTTTGTGCTTGGGTTTCAGTTATACAGTGATCAAATACCCATCCCTCCACCAGTGCCCATTCTCCACCACCACCAGTCCCAGTATCCCTCCCTCCCCCCATCCCCCCATCCTACCCTCCCTCTGTGGCAGGGCATTCCCTTTTGTTATCTTTCTCATTTTGAGTGCTGTAGTTTGCAAAAGAGACATTGAGTGGCAATCTTGTTCAGTCTATGGTCTACTCTCATCATGCATTTACCATCATGAGAGGAACCTCCCAACACCCTTTATTTGGTGCTTCCTTCTCTATCTGAGCTGCCCTTTCCCCTAGCATGTGCGGATGTCCTCAAAGCCATGGAGTAAATCTCCTGGTACTATCTCGGCTATTCTAGGGTGTTAGTCTCCTATTTTGTTACTTTATGTTCCCCAGATGAATGCAATCTTTCTATGTCTGTCCCTTTCTTTCTGACTGATTTCACTTAGCATGATACTTTCCATGTAGTACCACTTGTATTTGAATTTCATGACTTCATCTTTTCTAACAGCTGCATAGTACTCCATTGTGTAGATGTACCAAAGTTTCTTTAACCAGTCATCTGTTCTTGGGCATTCAGATTTTTTCCAGATTGTAGCTATTGTAAAGAGTGCTGCAATGAACAAACAAGTGCAGATGTCACTTCAACTATACTTTTTTGCCTCTCTGGAATATATTCCCAGGAGTGGTATTGCTGGGTCAAATGGGAGCTCAATTTCTAATTTTTTGAGGAACATCCATATTGTTTTCCAAAAGGGCTGAACCAGTTGGCATTCCCACCAGCAGTGAAGGAGAGTCCCTTTCTCACCTCATCTGCGCCAGCATCAGTTGCTTTTGTTCTTTTGGATGTGGGCCAGTCTCTGTGGTGTGAAATGATATCTCATTGTTGTTTTGATCTGCATCTCCCTGATGACTAATTTTCTCATGTGCCTTTTAGCTATTCGGATTTCTTCTTTGAGAAAGTTTCTGTTCATTTCATTGCCCCATTTTTTGATGGGGTTGGTTGTTTTCTTCTTGTGGAGTTCAACCAGTATTTTGTATATCTTTGCTATCAACCCCTTGTCAGATGTGTATCCGGAGAATATCCTATTCCATTCTGTAGACTGTCTTTGTATTTTGGTCACTGTTTCTTTTGAGATGCGGAAGCTTCTTAGTTTAAGATAGTCTCATTTGTTTATCTCTGTTTTCACTTGCTTGGACAGTGGCATGACATCTTTGAAGATACCATTAGCTTCAATGTCATGGGGGGTTTTGCCAACTTTGTCTTCAATATGCCTTCTGGATTCCGGTCTGATGTTGAGGTCTTTAATGCATTTTGATCTTACTTTTTTACTTGGTGTTAGGGACAGATCTGAGCCCACTTTTTTGCATGTAGCTGTCCAGTTTTGCCAGCACAATTTGTTAAAGGGGCTTTCCTTGTTTCACTTCACATTTCTTGCCCCCTTATCGAAGATTAGATGATCATATGCTTGGGGGGAGTTGTCAGTATATTCGACCCTGTTCCATTGGTCGGCAGCTCTGCCTTTGTTCCAGTACCATGCTGTTTTAATTATTACTGTTTTGTAGTAGAATTTGAAGTTAGGGAGGTTGATTCCTCCCATTTTCTTTTTCCCCAGAATTGCTTTAGCTATTTGTGGGAGCTTATTGTTCCATGTAAATTTCAGGAGTGTTTACTCCATTTCTTTGAAGAACGTCATGGGTATCATAATAGGGTTTGCATTGAATTTGTATAGTGCTTTGGGAAGTATTGCCGTTTTGACAATGTTAATTCTCCTGATCTATGAACAGGGGATATTTTTTCATTTCCCGGTGTTCTCTTTCATTTCCTGAAGTAGCGTTTTGTAATTTTTTTTGTACAGGTCCTTTACTTCCTTAGTTAAGCTGATTCCTAGGTACTTGATTTTCTGGGGCAAAATTGTGAACGGGATTGTTTTTTTCAAGTTCATGAACTATTTTACATTTGGTTCTATAATCTTTTTGAATTTTTTTCTGTGTGTGTGAAGTGCACCAATATCATACTCACCACCAACCAGTTATAATTTAGGACAATAATAAGAAAATAAAGCAAATATATCTATTTGAATAAAAAGCAAAATTATTGTTTATAGATGAATACAAAAGAATATACAAGTATTTTAGATTTCTTACATTAATTAAAGGTATTTGAATCAAAAGCAATACACAAGAATATTAATATTTCTATATGTCCGGAAATAGAAACTGAAACTAATTTTTTAAAATGCATTTAAAAAAATAACATTGGGTTCAGGAGATAGTACAGTGTTAAGGGTGCATGCCCAGCATGTATCATGCCAAATCTGGGTTTATTCCCTACACTAGAGTATCTCAAACATTTCTTGGTGAAGCCCTAAAACCCCCAAATACCTCCAGGGTGTCCAGGCATTCCCACACAGCAGGGCCGTAGCAGCACCACATCCTCTAGATCCTGCATGGAGCCAATGGTCCAGTTGGCCTAGAATCATCTGTAGGGGCCCCAGGATTCATCTTGCGGAGTTAACATAAAATATGCTATAGACAGGATGTCAGAAATGGCAGAAAATTATTTTCCAACAATCTTGGAGGCTGGAAATACAAAGACAAAGATTCCAGATTGTTGGATAACATAGGTTTGTCTTTTCCTACTGTTGGAGGGAGCTTAGATTTATTGAGTTACACCCATCAAAGTCATCCCAAGGCACTTCCATTCCTCTATGATCATCTTTAACCTCTCCTCTGTGCTCTGCTTCCCCTATCTGTTAATCACATATTTTCCCAAATCAGACTCTGTGGCTTTAAGGTCAGATTTTTTTTAGGACTCTAGATTTTGTATATGCACGGAAATATTGCTTTTCTCTCTTCTTTATGTCCTTTACATAGTTTACTTTAGAGCAATGACCTTTTTATATAGACACAGAAAGAGAGTTCATGCTGCGCTTTTGTAACTTGGGTGTTAATTTACTAAATAATATTTAATCCTGGGGATATGTCATATTTACTCAATTTAAGCCTAAATTGCTGTTAGTTCCTATCACCCCCAAAAGAGGGTTTGGATAAAGGGATTGGATGAATTACAGCAAAACTACAAGCTGTCCTGGCATCAAAACTGGACAGTTCAAGTGCCATAAAACTTATAAAAGATTAAGAGCACAGTCATGGACAAATTCTGTCAAAATCCCGAAGAGAAGAAACTGGGTAATGACACTGTTGGAGTTAGGAAGGACTAATCTGGCTTGAGAACTGTAGTCTGGGATCTATAGCAAGATGTCCCCAGGAGAGCCACCCTTCTAACTTAAACCTGCAGAGGAGCGCAGGCATGCGGGACACATGGCTGAGATCTCCAAGCCTGCTCGGTTCGGGTCTGGGCCTCCTCCACCCCGATACCCCATCTTCCAGTAGGTAGGAATTACACCCACAAACTTCCCCTGGCGCCATGTTATCCCATCAACAGCCAAGACCCAGAGACTATAAAACCCAGCTCCCAGAAGTGCGCATTTGTGGCTGCACAACCTCTTATTATCTAGTTCTTACTCTTGGAGAACCCGACAGGCTACCAAGAGTACCCTGCCTGCATGACAGAGTCTGGCAAACTCCCCGTGATGTATTCGATATGCCAAAACCCAGTAACAATGATGGGTCTCATTCCCGTGACCCTGAAAGAACCTCGAATGTGGCACTTTCTAAAATTTCAGGGCTAGGATTGAAGGAGACGTTATGGTGCCTGCTCAAGGAGATCGATAAACAACAGAATGACAGTGATACAGTGATTCTGTAGAGACAAAATTATGAATTTTATTAAGAAGTAAATTTGAGATGACTGTTTATATGGTTATGGACAAAGTATTCCGCCCTTGGGTGGATCTCCTTACAGGATGAGAATTTGTCCTAGAAGAAGCTTCTCCTGGGAGAAGGGTTTCACATTTGTTGATTGCTTAACCACACCTATGTGTAATTGCTACCTCCAACCCTTCATGATTTGCTCTATCCAACCCTTCACAGCTCTAAGGCTGTGAGACTGGGTACAGGGAGAAGGGAATGAGGGGCAGTGAGAGACTGGAATGGGGCACACAGTGAGACTGGAATAGGTGCACAAGGAGAATGGAATAAATGACAGGATGAAGACTGGAATACTTGGCGACTGATCACCAAACAGTCTGGCCCCATTTTCTCCTTCATGGCCATGGTGAGGAAATGGCTCATTGCCACCAAAACCACACAATGCACCCACTCATTTTGAACACACACTAGATTTAGTTTCTGGTCAGAATTCTCTTAGCAGAATTCTTTGCATTTTGCAATAACAAAGCTAATGTAATCAATTTAAGTTTTCATGAATAAGGAAGTGTTTCGATACAGTATGCTACAGCTACAGAATGTAGTATTATATGCACTTATAACAAATGCACTTAAACATTTGACAACCTTATAGATATATTTATATAACTTTTCAGTTCATTAATTTCTGTTTATACTTAATATACTTAGTATTTCTTGTATGCTTGTTGGATTCAATTTATTTCTCTTATTTTAACTTGAGATAAAGTTTTGGTTTGAGTATTTATCCTGTTTTACATCTACCTATAATATCTATCTATAATTGTACTCTGTTATAAATATTATATCTTGATTTATGATTTAAAGGTGAATTTCTTTTAACCACTACTCTAGCTATATCTTCCATGTTTTGTTCTGATTTTCTTTATAATTAAGTTTTATATTTTCTAATTTGAATACATTTTTATCAATAAAACTAGTAGAAATAAGAGAATATTAATTAGTTTCTATTTTTTTTTACTTGAAGTTTTTAGCAGATTCTATTCTGATCAGAAAAAAATATGAATGGTACCAGTGTTTTAAAGTTAGTTAACATTTGCTTTATGTGCAACATGTCACTTTTGCTTAATGTACTACTTCATATTAAATAGACAAATAATGTGAACGCAAAATTCTATAAATGACAATTAAGTCAATTAAAATTAATTCTAAGTGTGAATTATTTCAGTTTTTAGAATTTTGCATTCATATTTTGGATTGAGTATTTTTGTCTACAAATTTCTGCTTTACACATTAGAAATGACCTGAATGATTTTTTAAAAAGTCAGCAAACAAGTATTATCTCGACCACTAGAACACAATCGAAAGTCAGATACATATTTGTATCTTGGTGGAAGTTAAAGTAAAATTTTCCTCCTTAATGAGAGAAAAGGGCCGGAGCGATAGCACAACGGTAGGGCGTTTGTCTTGTGTGCAGCCAGCCCAGCTGAGCTGAGTTCGATTCCTTTGCCCCTCTCAGAAAGCCCAGCAAGCTACCGAGAGTATCTCGTCCGCACGGCAAAGCCTGGCAAGCTACCCGTGACATATTTGATACACCGAACACAGTAACAAGTCTCACAACGGAGACGTTATTGGGGCTGCTCGAGCAAATCTTCAAACAACTGGAGGACAGTGGTTTTTTTTTGTTTGTGGTAATAAAACAAACTTGTTATCTGAGGATATTCACAACTTGGAAGAATACAAAAATAACTTTCATTACTACATAATAAAATTGCACTGCATTAGAGTTGAGATTTCTCCCTAATGAAAAATCATCATCAGACTGGGGGGAAAATACTTGCCAAATCTAAGATTTGTATGAAACTAAATTCTGTAATTTTTAAGCAATTCCTTATAAGGTGAATGATAAGATGGACACATAGCAACTATATTCAAATCTCAGAAGTATAAATATCAAATGACTATCAGGTGTATGAAGTGATAGCCAAACTCCACAATTTAAGAGTATACACAAGTACTCATATATAGTACCAAAAATTTTAGAGAATCTATAAATAAACTAAAAGTCAGAGATATGGTTATTATTTCATTATTTAGGATATATGCTCCTCGGGCAATTTGGATATCATTTCTAAAAGAATGAATTAGGATTAAGTGATTTGTGCTATTAGGGAAGGAGACAAAGAATATAATGAAAGAAGTGTAAAGGAAACAAATTAATATGAAAAAGAAGGCCTTTCTGTTTAGTACTAATGTTCTATAAATTAAGAAGTATATGAATTCAATAGTCTATACTTGCAGTACTTAAACATATTTCAACAATATACCTTTGATAACATCTTTGCATACCAGTGTTATGGTTTTTACATTACATTTTTTACACTGAATTGTTAGGTCAAAGAATATATTGATTAAAAAATTTAATGCTACTAGATTGGTTCTTACTTTGCTGCTTCTAAAGGTTTCATTTACATTGTTTTATTTAGTTTTTCTTTAGGTTGAATTTAGAATCAATTAACCTAGAAGAAGTCTATGGTTATTTTTATTGGAGCTTAAGTATAATAAACACAATTTTGAATTACATTAAATGAATAGTTTATGTATAGTTCACTTAGTCTCAATTCAAAGAAATACTTTATAAATAAAAAAACTAAAAAATGTAAATGAAAACACTGCTTTAAAAAATTATTAATTCACAGTGAGCTACAGTAACAAAAATCTCATGTTTGAACTTTGATCATGCTGTCATCAAACACCCATTGATTCAACCAGTGCATGCTTTCCACTACCAAAATCCCCAGATTCCCCCTCCCTCCTCCCACTCCCTCCCCCACCTGTACCGAAGACAATTTGCAAAATTTTCTTTTTCCACTTTAGTTACCTTCGCTATTTCAAGACCATTTCTACCACCCCCTCATACCTGCCAAAAATGCAATGCTAAACAATGTGTTTTGTATTGCTTATTTTCATGGCCATGCGATCAAGGAATTCTAAGATTTTAATAATTAGGGTCTGATGAAATCCCTGCAGTAAATTGCTCAGGTCCAAGTTTCATATGTGTGTCTCTGGATCATGGCCACGTGGGAGCTTAAGTAAACCGTGGACAGATGTGACATCATTTCAGCAGCGCATTGTGGGCAGGTGGAAGGAGGGCGCACTCCTCCCCTGTCCCACAAGACTTGGGATTTGCTATCATGGTGGACTCGTACGTGGTGCTACTGGCTGGCTTCTAGGAAATGGTGACCGCTGGAGCTCTTAGGGGGCTGGTGGAGGGGCAACGCCTGCCCCCGCCTGGAGTAGCCCAGAGGAGAAGGCCTTTTGCAAAGTCCAGGGCCATCTCTGCCGCAAATTGCTGAGGTCCGAGATTCATCTGTGTGTCTAACATTGAAAATTAACAATGCCATTTCTTATGTAACAGGGTATTATGTGCCTTATCACTTCTGTCTACTGTTCTGGATTTTCCAAAAGTTCTTTAATACACATCTACATTTATAGTTAAAGCATTTATTTTTAAAGTGGGTCATTCACTAATAGGGCCGAGAGGGATGACTTTCCAAAAATTTTTTTCCTTTTAATGAGAAGGGGAATTCTAGAGCTATATTTTAAATGTCAGAAGTTATTTATCAAAGTAGCTTGCAGTGATTAGGAAAAGAAGAGAAATTGATATTATGGCTTTAGGTAAGTAAAGCTACTTTATTTATGATGCAAAGTTACAAAACTAAATAGGTCTTTATATTGCAAAGTGTGCGAGGACAGTGTCACCAAGTTTCTCATATTAAAGCATGGAATTTTTTGTCCTACCATATTTAATGTTCATAAAATCACAGAAGACAAAAGGAGAAGATTATTAGGAGTCATCAGAACATCTTGGTAGGTAGACAAAACATAGAAATGAATATTTTTCCAGAAGCAACATACAAGTTTTGGAAGTTTACTATTAATTTACAGAAAAATGAGCAGGTCAAACATTTAGTTCACTAGCTCTTTCCAAACAAGTTGAAATTTCCTTTTAAGTCTGCGGCCACACAGAAGCAGGAGATGAGACATTTTTCCATTCTTGCATTTCACTTCCATCATAACCCTATTGTTTGGAATAGTAAAGAAGGAGAGAATTGAGGGTTGGAAAGGAGCAGTGGGAAATAAAAATTAATGAGAAAGCATTTGGAAATGTTGTAGCAGAAAATCAAGCCAAAGAACCCAGGGACTCAGCATGCTCTACTCTCACTATATTGTTCTGGAAAATTCTATATGATACCATTTATATTGTAGTTAAGGGCTCTAGATTCATTTTTTTAAAAGTTGAAATCAACAGAATATAAAATCGAGAAAATAAAATTTATAATTTAAAATAATCAAGAATGTTGTTAATCATTAAAATTTCTCTCTGAAATTTGTTTATGGGAGAAGTTTGAATGACCAAATATAGGTTGTATCTATTTAGAAGGCACTTTATTTGTTTTTATTGTAGAACGTCTGACTTGCTGGCTGGATATATTTTGGCATGAGAAATAAAATAGAGCGAAGCTTTCCTGGAGTTGAATGACCTAATTAATTGCTATCACAAATATTTGAGCTTTATGGAGGCAAATTATATCTCATCTATCAGTAATACATATCCATCTCATGAGAATGCACAAAGAATAGAAGATGATGCTTGACTTGAAGGAGAGTCTTATGAAGTGAAAACTGTCTTCCCTAAAACTCCTTGGTGACCTTCCCAGAGTAGTTAGCTGCACTCCTAGTCCAATAATTTAAGTGTAATTGATAAAGGTAAAATAAGATAGATAATTTTAAGAAGTAAGAGTGGTATCTTTCTTGACTTTGATAAATAGGGGATTTACTTTTTCCTAATGCTCCTGGTCTCTGGAGTGACATTATCCGCTGAGTTGTACATCCCTATTTAACTCACATATACAGTATCTCTCATTTGTCTCCTTAGAGATTCTTTTAGGAGCAATGATCTCTGCTCCTTCACATTTCATTCTGTAAGGCTCAATAGGAAGTTTCAAGAGTTCTGCTATTATCCAGTAGTAATGGGTCAAGAAAAGTGCCTATTTAGTTTGACTCATTATTTTTTTAGGAAGAATATGGAGCCACGGTTGGAGATGGCTTCTGGTCAGATTCGGGGCTCTGGGATCAATGCTGGTGGTGCTCAGAGAACCATATGTAGTGCTGATGATTAAACCAGGATTAGCTGGGTGCAAGGCAAGTACCCTACTGGCTGTAGTATCTCTCTGGCCCAAATTTGAATCATTCTTCCACTTTGTTCTCCATCTGCTGGGAACCAATATTCCAGTAGAGAATGCAAGACCTCTTGATCATTCTCCTTCATGCTTCCTGCTTACTTCTCTAGACTCTCCCAGGAATTTACTACTTGGATTATCTCTGATGTTTTCCCAAAACAAAATAAATAAATAAATAAATAAATAAATAAATAAACTGAGACTTTGCATGGAGAGCCCTGATTTCTTCCTTAGAAATTTTAGGAGTACTGAGTGTGCTAAGACTTATTCAGAGGATTTTCAGACAATCCCAGCAGTCAAGAGATTATGGAAACCATTCTACCTTTTGACTGTTGATTTCTAACTGCAGCCAGTACATTTTGGGAGGCTAGTGATTAATTTTAAATTCGTACAATGTCAAGAAATGATTTCAAAATCATTTGCTTTGGGGACTGGAGAGTTAATATAGTATGTAGGGCACTTGCTTTGCATGCTACTGACTTGGTTTCAGAACTCAGCACACCATGTGGTCCCCAGAAAACATGAGGAGTGATCCCTGGACATAGAGCCATGAGTAAGCCTGAAAACCTCTAGTGTAGTCCCAAATAAAAAACAAAACAAAAAAATAGAACAAAAATAATTTCTTTCAACAGGAAGTTTAGTTTAGTAGGTAAAAATAGAAACTTTGGAGTCAGTTGCCTGGGTTTGAATTTAATCCCCAGTACTTACTTGTGTTAATCTTGAAAAAATTCCATCACTTCTATACATCTTTGTTACTTCATATGAAAAAGACAATACTCCATATTATTAGGGTTCAGAAGTAATAAGTTAATACTTATAGGACTTTTAAAAATAAACTACAATATCCTCACACATTAGTGATACTGGAGCACACAAAAAGAACAAAACAACCGGTGTTGGCATTGATGTGAGTGCAAGGGACTCTCAGTTACTGCTGTTGGGAATGCCACTAGTTTAAATCTTTGGAAAATAATATGCACACTTCTCATGACACTAAAATTGAGTTTCCATGTGACCCAGTAATTAAACTTCTTGACATCTATTCAAGTGCCCAAAACTAATCAGAAGGGACATCTGTATTGCAGCACTATTTACAATAGCCAAAAATCTGGACATAGCCAGTATTCAAGAATTGATAAATGAATAAATAAATGTAATATATATTCATACATACATACACACATTTACACATATAATGGGATATTCATCGGTAATAAGAAATAAAATCATGCAGTTTGCTGCTACATGGATAAGATCCACTGTGATCTGGAGAAGGTCACACTGAGTGGAGTTAGTAAGAAGGAGAGGAACACAGATACAGAATTGCAAAATGCTCCCTCCTATGTTTGGGCTATAAAGAAACATTTTAAGACAATAGAATATTGAAGAGCTATTAGATCTAATATTGAAGATCTAAATAGAAAATAGAAGATCAGAGACAAAATAACCAGAGTCTACAGAACTGAATTTATCAGAGAAAAATAAGGGAGAGGATAAAGGATGAAGGTGGGGAGATACACTGAGATAATGGTGGAGAGAATTGGACACTGGTGAGGGTTTGGTGTTGGAATATATATATGAAATCCTGTCATTAACAGTCTTGTAAATCATAGTGCCACAAAAAAGTTTTAAAGAAAAGTATTTAAACACTACATCAAAAATAAAATATTAGTAAACTTATTATCTTACATTACTTTTAACAGTTGAAGAAACCAACGTACCAAGAGGTTAATAATTTCATAGAACCAGGAAAAATAAGGGAAGATTCAACAGGACCTGGATCTGATCTTACTTTTGATTATGATTTGACCTCTGTCTCATAAACTAACCGGAAAATAAAATTTAGAGATGCCTGATGACATTGTCTTCAGAACGGAGGTAATGTGATTGACCACCCTCACCCTTCAGGATAGGATAATTCAATAAGAAATGCAAAACTTAAATTTCAAACCATTTTGCTTGTCATTTCCAGATGTTCTGAACAGTTTCTTTGCTATATTTACCCTTCCAACTCAGAGTACTTTTATATGAGAGATAGCACAGTGGTAGGGCATTTGCCTTGCACGTGGCCAACCTGGCTGACCCAGGTTGGATTCTTCTGCCTCTCTCGGAGAGCCCAGCAAGCTACCGAGTGTATCTCGCCTGCACAGCAAAGCCTGGAAAGCTACCCGTGACATATTCAATATGCCAAACACAGTAACAACAAGTCTCACAATGGTGACGTTACTGGGCCCGCTTGAGCAAATTGATGAACAACGGGAGGACAGTGACAGTGACAGTGACAGTGAAATTAATATTGATTCTGCTTCTTTGTTCTTTTCATCTGCAAAGGTGTCTTAGAATTCTGTTTATGTATATGTTTAATGGCTTTCCAATTCTGACTCATAAAAAGTATTTTTGAAATATTGCATTACTTTCTAGAACCATCATTACACATGCACACATTTGTGTGGACAGAGAGAGAGAGAGAGAGAGAGAGAGAGAGAGAGAGAGAGAGAGAGAGAGAATAGGTAATTTCAAACTAATTGTTTTTCAAATCTCTTCCAAAACTTTTTTCATAGATTCTGATACTTTCTGCTTTGCACATCATGGAATCCCAATGAAGTTATCTACAATCTGTTTATAATACTTAGCTCAAGTAATTGTCATTGATTTTAACTCTGTATTTTAGGCTGCTTATTCAAAGGAAGTTCCTATCAATGAATAGAAATTAGTGCTCTATCAAGCAATGTTGTAAATTCTAATCTCTAGAACTATCTGGTTTGTGAAATGCTAGATGTCTAATGCTTTTCTACTTGACAACAGCTTTTCACCTGAGATTTAGAAATTTTAATCTCTAAATCTCTTTAATGCAGAGATTTAGAAATTTTAATGAATGAATACCAGGAGAGAGTGGTGGTGATTGATCAGTGTGTTTTTTTGTGTAACCCTACAGTAACAATGATTGATTCAAGTTTGTTTTTCTTTTTCTTTTGTTTTCATTTGTGCCTCTCCTTTTATTGTTCTATGCCCATTTCTTATCTGTGGTTAAATAATCTTAATTTAAACATGTGATTAAACATTCTTATTACTGTCTTCGTAGAGATCTTCCAGCTGGCCTTGTCTTAAATAGATCTCCCTGCTCATCTTTGCTTTAAATTTACCATCTTTTTTGTATTCCCTTCAGAATATTTTATCTGCAGAGAGTCCTGTGGCTAAATAATATTTTGAGCCAATGGTATCTGTGTTAAATGTGCAATTTTGAACCAGGTTAGAGTAGAGCTTTTGTCACAGTAGTAACAACTTTAGAAAATTATTAACTATTGGAGCTTGATTTCTTGCTTTCAGAGATAGGAAGAAGTTTTATAAGGTGATTCTTCATTTTTTTCCCATTCTAATCTTTTATGATCAATATAATGGGACTAATTAAAAAGCACATTATCAGCATCGCAAACTTTTATTAAAATAAAACTGTAGATAGCAACCTGAGAAGACATTTATTGGTAGCAGAAATTAGGAAGGAAATGGTAGAAATGGAAAAACGATAATGAAGTGCATTACATTAACAATACAAACCACTTAATAAGTGAGGAAATAAAAGTGTGAACACATGTGGTCAAGGTGAAATTACCACGTGGAATATCACTATGTTTTATTTCAATTATTTGTGATAATTAGTAAGTAAAGGGCCTATGTTATAAAATAGAATCATAGAAACAAATAAAATAGGAAGTTTTTGTAGGTGCTTACGTTTGTTCTCTGAGGAAGATCAGGATAATTGCTTACTTTGATTTTATGCAGACATTCTTGTGGGCAAGATTGGAATTCCTTGAATTTTTTCTTTGGATAATTAGACAAATCTAAGATTCTCCAGAGCTTGCTTAATTAACATCATGGGCAAGAATAGTTGAGTCTTAATCTATTAAGGCACGGTAAAAGAATCTTCTAAGATTCATTTCCATATTAGTTTCTGCAGTGTGGGGGAGAGCTTACTTTTTCTGAATTTTAAACTTTCGGCCTGCTTCTAATTTTTTCATTCCCTATAAGGAACACCAAGTGCCAGAAGCTCAGATTTGAGCCTTTAATCTCTCAAATCCACTTAATAACCCCCAAAAGATGGCCCACCATGGAAGAGATCATACATGCATTACAAGTTAAGGATAAAGAAAAAGAACTCAAAGTTTTTTCTGATCAAAAGTGGAAACATTTTTGGTTCTTCCAGAAAAAAAACATTTCTTTAGAAGTCCTGAAAGTTCCTCTGAGCAAATCAAGTACTCAGACTGATTTGCATAAAGAGGAAAAAGCATTTTAGAAATTCTATGATTTAGCCCTTCTTTTGATAGGAGAGCTTCGTGGAAGAAAAAAATCAGCACATGTTAGTGCACTGAACTCATTTACTTTGTTTTCATCTAGCAATTTTTTATTTTTATGACTGTCAATTACTGAGGTTCCTCCAGAGCCAGAAGCCTCCAGGGATGGTCCTCAGAGACTTAGGACGAGATTGGGGTAAACAAATGCCCAGCTGATTAATGGGCCCTGCCCCATTACTTTGTCTAAAGTTTCTCAGGTGGGCAGTTACCTCATAATCTCATTTAAGAAGAATGAGAGTTAAGAGACCTTGATGCAAGAGCCATGACCCTTCAATCATTTCATTAGAATAGGATTCAATTTGCAGGAAGTTTTGCTGGGAAAATGAGGGAGATTGAACTACATAAAAATCTCTGACTGCAGTGTGTATTTTGGAGACACTTTATTCTAGCGAGAGTAAATCTGTTACATGAGTGGTTTTAATCCTTTGGGGGGTGGTCACTCTTGGTTGTGCTCAGGGATTACTCCTGGCAAAGCTCAGGGTACTAAAGATCAAACCCACATCATCCACTTACAAAACAAACGCCTTACTTGCTGCACTATCATTCTAGCCCCAAATGAGTTGTTTTTAAATAAAGACATTTTTTTTCTATTCTTGGTAGGTCATTATCTTGATTAAATTTCTATTTGTTTGCGGGGAGAGGTTTTTTCATGCAAGAAGTGGAAGGAGCCGTAAATTGGGTGTCAGAAGTCCTGCAGCTAGCACATCTTGAGCTTCAGAATCTCTCTGTTTTGAGAAGTGATCATATTTTCCATTACCTCACAGCAGTGGTGGTACATGAGCAAAATAAATCCAAGGAAAGTGCTTTTCAAAATGCTTTTTAAATCTTCACGGTTAAAACTTGTTTTTTCTCAAGGAGAAGCTCAACGTTCTTCTCTACTTCACCCTACACTTGAGAAAGATGTGTTGAAATGCAAGTTCAAAGTCACATTATTCTATTGCTCAGTGAGGATGTGGAATCTCACTGTCTGGTGAACTGAGGTGCACTTTCTGGAGTCCCTTAACTCTTCTAAGTGAGAAGTGAACTTCAGACGAAGTGAACTCTAGCGCTGTTTTCTCGCCTTGTTGATGCCTGGGTAGTACTCAGACCACAGACACTGAGGCAATTTAAGACTGAGTATAAATGCAGTCTTTTTTTTCTCCAAACTGCTGAATTCTAAATGGTCAGTGTGTTTATTTGGTCTGAATGCATATTCTTAGTGAATACTCTCAAACAGCAGAAGGGTTGTTTTGCAGGGAGAGGGGTGGTAGTGGGAAGTTGGGCAGTTCTAGTCTATATGTGTAAAGACTTAAATCTTGATCTAAATAATTTTTAAGAACCAAACTAAAGTTTTTTGCACTACAATAAATGCTGTCAGATTGAGGGTTGACTTCTCATATTTACTGACTGGTACTAGCACCAGAAGCCTTTCCTGTGTGCTTGCCTTTAGAATGAGGAACAGAGCATGGTTTACAGACTATTGACCTTTAATTTGTCTGCTGATGTCTCACCAGTAGACTCAATGTCAGCTAGAGTTTCTTTCCTATAGAAGGACATTCACTGTCTCAAGTGAACATCTATGCTACACACAACCTTTCACACTCAGAAACATCATAGTTGGGAGTACATCGGAGTTAGTAGTCCAAGGCTGGCTACACCCAGCACCATGATTCAAGTGCTGTCTCAATATCAAAATGACCCCCTCAGCACATTCCTCCCAGCATTATTCCCCTTTCCCTCTGGAAACCACCATAAATTTCTGTATGTTGAAGATCTAATTTGTTGTGTTTTATCAGTTCATCTGCATTTATTTATATTCAATAGAGTAAAACTAGTTGGTAATTATCTTGCATTTCTTGACCTATCTCAATTAGCATAATCACTTCAAGTTTTTGCCCCAAAAGAAATTATTTTATATTTTGAAATAGCTGATTTTCATTTCATTTACTATATATCTGACAGCTTTATCCAGTCATCTGGCCAGGGGTATTTAGTTGACTTTTTTTTTCCTTTATAAAAAATGTTGCTATAAACTTAGGGGACAGAGAGCCTTTGATACACCCCCCTCTCTTTCTCCTTCTCCTTCTCTCTCTCTCTCTCTCTCTCTCTCTTCCCACCCCACTCCCTCTCTTTCTTCCCATTTTTCTCTCTTCCTCTTCCCTTTCTTTCTTTCTTTCTTTCTTTCTTTCTTTCTTTCTTTTCTTTCTTCCTTCTTTTGGGGCCACATCCAGAAGTGTTCAGAAGTTACTCCTGACTCTGGGCTCAGGGATCATTTCTGGCAGGGTTCAGGGGATATATGTGGTGCCATGAATTGAACGAGGATAAGATATATGTGAGGCAAATGCCTTACCCATTGTACTATCTCTCCTGCACCAGATATCTTTTTTGTTTTGTTTTTTATTGTTTTACTGAATCAAGATGAGATACAATTACAAAGCCTTCATGTTTGAGTTTTGGTCATAAAATGATCAAACACCCATCCCTTCACCAGTGTACATTTTTCACCACCAAATTCCCCAGTATCCCCCCCCACCCCCAACCTTTCCCCTGCTTGTGTGGCAGACAGTTTCCACAATACTCTCTCTCTACTTTGATTACATTAAATATTTTTTTATTAGTGAAACACCATGAGATACAGTTATAGACTTACAAATTTTTGTGCTTGGGTTTCAGTTATACAATGATCAAGTACCCATCCCTCCACCAGCGCCCATCCTCCACGGGTCCCAGCATCCCTCCCACCCACCATCCCCCCATCCCACCCTGCCTCTGTGGCAGGGCATTCCCTTTTGTTCTCTCTCTCTCCTTTTGGGTCCTGTGGTTTGCAAGAGAGGCACTGAGTGGCAATCGTGTTTGGTCTATAGTCTACTTTCAGCATGCTTCTTCCACCCTGGGAAGATCCTCCCAACACCCTTTATTTGGTGCTCTCTTCTCTATCTGAGCTTCCTTTCCCCCTAGCACGTGTGGCTGGCCTCCAAGTCTCCAGTCCCACCATTAATATTTGGAATTTTCCCACCAACACTCAAAACTGCCAAAAAGGCAATGATAGACAATTTGTTTGTATTGCTTCTTGCTCGAGCGGGCCCAGTATTGCTTCTTATGAATAGCATATGATGTCATGTGGCCACAAGAGTGGCTGCGTGCTCCTGGAATTCTAAAATTTTAATAATTAGGGTCTGGAGACAAAGTTGGCAAAACCCTCCATGACGTTGAAACTAATGGTATCTTCAAAGATGTCACACCACTGGCTGAGCAAATGAAAACAAAGATAGATAAATGGGACTATCTTAAACTAAGAAGCTTCTGCACCTCAAAAGAAACAGTGACCAAAATACAAAGACAATCTACAGAATGGGAAAGGATATTCGCCGAATACACATCTGACAAGAGGTTGATATCAAGGATATATAAAATACTGGTTGAACTTCACCAGAAGAAAACATCCAAATCCATTAAAAAATGGGGCAATGAAATGAACAGAAACTTTCTCAAAGAAGAAATCCGAATGGCAAAAAAGCACATGAGAAAATGCTCTACATCATTAATCATCAGGGAGATTCAGATCAAAACCACAATGAGATACCATCTCACACCTCAGAGACTGGCCCACATCCAAAAGAACAAAAGCAACCGATGCTGGTGTGGATGTGGCGAGAAAGGGACCCTCCTTCACTGCTGTGGGAATGCCGACTGGTTCAGCCCTTTTGGAAAACAGTGTGGACCATTCTCAAGAAATTAGAAATTGAGCTCCCATTTGACCCAGCAATACCACTCCTGGGAATATATCCCAGAGAGGCAAAAATGTATGGTCGAAGTGACATCTGCACTTGTTTGTTCATTGCAGCACTCTTCACAATAGCCAGAATCTGGAAAAAACCTGAGTGCCCAAGAACAGATGACTGGTTAAAGAAACTTTGGTACATCTACACAATGGAGTACTATGTAGCTGTTAGAAAAGATGAAGTCATGAATTTTACATACAAGTGGTAACACATAGAAAGTATCATGCTAAGCGAAATGAGTCAGAAATAGAGGGATAGACATAAAAAGATTGCATTCATCTGGGGGACATAATGTAACAAAATAGGAGATTGATACCCAAGAATAGCCGAGATCAGTACCAGGAGGATTACTCCATGGCTTAGAGGCCAGCCGGACACTCTAGGGGAAAGGGCAGCTCAGATAGACAAGGAAGCACCAAATAAAGTGTGTTTGGAGGATCCTCCCAGGAGGGCAGATACATGTTGAAATAGACTATGGACTGAACATGATTGCCACTCAATGCCTCTTTTGCAGAGCACAACACCCAAAAGGAGAGAGAGAATAAAAGGGAATACGATAGCACAGCGGTAGGGCGTTTGCCTTGCAAGCAGAGCCAACATGGCCAACCCGAGTTCAATTCCTCTGCCCCTCTCGGAGAGCCCGGCAAGCTACCGAGAGTATCTCACCTGCATGGCAGAGCTTGGCAAGCTACCCGTGATGTATTCGATATGCCAAACACAGTAACAAGTCTCTCGATGAGACCTTACTAGGCCCACTCAAGCAAATCGATGAACAACGGGAGGACCGTGACCATGACCGTGACCCTGCCACAGAGGCAGGGTGGGATGGGGGTATGGGTGTGGGAGGGATACTGGGACCCATGATGGTGGAAAATGGGCACTGGTGGAGGGATGAGTACTTGATCAGTGTATAATCGAAACCCAAGCACAAAAATTTGCAAATCTACAACTGTACCTCATGGTGTTTCACTAATAAAAATTAAAAAAAAAATAATTAGGGTCTGGAGAGATCTCTGCAGTGAGTTACTCGGTTCTGGGTTATTTTGTGTGTCTCTTGATCATGGTCGTTATGGAGCTTAATAAGTAGCCAGGGGCAGTTTGTGGGCATCATCTCAGGGTCACATTGGGGCAGGGGTAGGGGGGCCGAGAGGGACGGGCTCCTCCCCTATTCTGTGAGGCCTGGTGTTTGCCGTTACTTCTCCCATGAGCCTTGGCTTTTTCACTGAGTTCTGGAAGATGGTGGCCGCCAGGATTCCTATGGGGCAGACGCCAGATATCTTTTCAAATCAGTATTTCCAAACCCTTAGAGTAGGTACCCAAAAGTGGTATTCCTAGATCATATGGTATTTTAATTTTTAAAAGAAAATTTCCATACTGTTTTCCACAGATTATGAAACAATTTACATTACTATTTTTAGTGTAGCAGTATTTTTTTCTTCATACCCTCTCCAACATTTGTTGCAAATCTTTTTTTATATGTTACTTTCACTTATGTAAGGTGGTATGTCATTATAATTCTGATTTGCATTTCTCTTATCATAAGTGATGTTGAATCTCTCAACCATATTGTACAAAGCGTTGGTTTGTTTTGAAAAAGTATCTCTTCAGGTCTTTTGCCCAGTTTTATTGGTTTGTTTAATTATTGTTGACTTTTGTGAGTTATTTTATATGTTGGCTCTTAACACCTTGTTATATGCATGATTTATAAGTAGTCCCAAACATAGACTACTAGCACCAGAAACCTTTCCTCTGCAATTGACTTTTTGTTTTAGTATTTTTTATGTGTGTAGTTTTTCTTTTTCTCTTCTTAGAAACACTTGGCTGTACTCAGGGATTACTTCTGGGATCACTCCTGGCTGGGCTCAGAGAACCATATGGGGTGCCTGGAATAAAACCTAGGTCAGCTGTATGGAAGGCAAGTGCCTTATCTGCTCCAAGTTTCCTTCACTGTGCAAAAGCTTTTTAGTTTGACATAGTTCCATATTTTTGTTTTGTTTTCTTTGATATCAGAGATGAGTATCCAAATATTTTGAAATATATCCAAAAAGTTTAAAAGTGTCTCTTCTAAGTTTCTTTCTAAGTTTTTTATGATTTTACACCTTGTATAAATTCATTAATCCACTTTGAGATTTTTTGTGTGCACCAAATATAATTTAGTTTTTTCTTAATTTTTGTTTTGCTTTGGGTCACACCATACTGTCTTATACTTGGCTCTATACCTGGAGGGACTTAGAGTACCATATGGGGTTCTGGAAATTGAACCTCTTGGGTTGGTACAACACAACTTTATCTGCTGAATTATTTCTACAGGTAATTTAGTTTCTTTTTATTTTTGATGTGACAATCTAATGTCCCCAGTACCACATGTTGAAGGGGAATGTTTCTTTACTCATTGTGTGACCTTGGTTCCTTTGTCATAAATTAAATGTCCAAATAAACACACAGATATTTGTGAATTTGTTTGTTATCTGTATTCTATTCTATTAGTTTATAATACGGTATGGAATCAGGGAACATGATGTCTTCATTTTCTTTTCTCTTGGAATTGCTTTGCATATAATTGGTCACATATCCCAATATAAATTATAGAATTTTTTGTTCTATTCCCTTAAAAATTGAATGAATTTTAATGCTTTTATTGAATTTTTAAAAATTTAATAATACCATGTTGAAATGGGAGGCTGTTATAGAGAGAAAGATATGAGAAAATATGTTACTAATAAAAAAAGAAGGTTTCAAAACCAATATTATATAATAACTATAACTTTTATATATAAAATCTCTATATTTGCTAATATGTTTGTATACATCAACACAGAAATTATGTATATATATAGAGAGAGAGAGAAAGAAAGAGAGAGAGAGGGTGAGAGAGAAATTTATGTCACTTTCCTGTGGGTAAATAATAAGCACACAGAATTTTCTTTTTTTTTTTGCTTTTTGCGTCACACCCAGCAATTCTCAGGAGTTATTCCTGGCTCTGCCCTAGGGAATTACTCCTGGTAGTGCTTGGGGGACAATATGGGATGCCGGGGATCGAACCCAGGTCGGCTGTGTGCAAGGCAAATGCCCTACCCGCTGTGCTATTGCTCCGGCCCCCGCACACAGAATTTTAAAAGTTAATTTTGTAATATTACTCTGTACCTTTCAGTAATTCTATAGTATATTAGTTTAGAAAACATTATTTAGAACTTGTGTTTTTGAAGAAAGTTTTATGACAAAGGAAATAAGCAATAACTAGGTTTTTTTTTGAAATGTTTATAAATCAGGAAGAGCAAAGAGGCTCTTCTTGCAAACTAGAGTGCAAGGTAAGTTCTCAGAGTGAGCCGATAATAGCACAGATCACTTGACTTGATCACTTGACTTCCCGTTAATCATCAATTTGCTCGAGCGGGCCCCAGTAAAGTCTCCATTTATCCCTGTCCCATGCTAGTGTAGCCCAATGGCGTCTGTTCGCTCTAGGAACACGAAGAGTCTCAAACCGATCGTTCATGATCTTGATGAAGAAGTCTGACCATCTGGTAGGTGGGTGGCCATGCAGTCTTTTGACATCCCGTGGAATCCAGTCGGTAACAGCTCTAGTCCAGCAGTCGTCTTTAAATCTCATTACGTGACCAGCCCATCTGATTTTTGACACCTTGGCAAATGAGACAGCGTCCCTGATTCTTGATCGTCGACGGAGGTCAGAACTTCAGATTCTTTCTCTTATTTGAGTGAAACGTGATATTCCAAGCATAGCTCTTTCAATTCCCCTTTGGGAGACCCGAATAGCGTTCTCATCCTGTTTGTGTAGGGCCCAGGTCTCTGAGGCATATGTTAATGCAGGAAGAACAGTGGAATCAAAGAGATGTGCTCGTAGCTGGAGGTTCTTTGTCCTCTTAGCTATTTCTTCTACGCTCTTGAAGGCATTCCAAGCCACTCTCTTCCTCTTGTGCAGCTCCGGTGCCAGGTCATTTGTCATGTTGACTTCTCGACCTAGGTACACATAGCTGTTATATTTGGAGATGGTCATTCCGTTGAGAGCGAATGGGGTGTCAGGAACGAGGCTGTTTCTCATAAACATTATCTTCGTAAGATTCAGCTGTAGTCCTACCTTTCCACATTCACAGTCGAAGTCGGCCAGTATTTGTGCCGCTTAGCTAATGTTTGGTGTTATTAAAACAATGTCATCAGCAAAGCAGAGGTGGTGTAGTTGCCAACCATCTATCTTACTCCCATTCCTTCCCATTCCAGTCGTCTCATGATGTTCTCGAGGGTGGCACTGAAGAGTTTCGGTGAAATGGTATCACTCTGTCGAACCCCTCTCTTGACATCAATGATTACTTCTTTGTAGAATGGTGAGATCCTTGTAGTGAATCCGTAATACAGCTCACGGAGGATCTTGATGTATTGAGCTTGAATGCCCTGATTGGCTAGGGCTTAAATGACTGCTTCGGTCTCAACAGAATCAAAGGCCTTCTTTAAATCAATGAATGTTAGACAGAGCGGCATCTTGAACTCCCGAGAAACATCAATGAGCTTGGCTATCATGTCGATATGGTCGATGGTGCTGAATCCTTTGTGGAACCCAGCTTGCTCGCATGGTTGTCCTTCATCTAGTGTTCTGCCAATCCTATTCAGGATGACTCGAGTGAACAACTTGTAGATGACAGACAATTGGCAGATTGGGCGATAGTTGGCCAATGTCATGGATGTCTCCCTTCTTGTACAGTAGTACAGTCCTGCTGGTTTTCCATTGGGACGGAACCTTGCATTCAGACAGGTAGCGTGTGAAGAGCCGAGCCAATGTATTGATGAGAACTGACGGCAGGTTCTTCAGATGTTCAGGTCTGACCTTGTCTGGGCTGGGTGCTGTTCGTTTCTTTACTGACGAAATGGCGTGTCAGATTTCGGAAGGGAGAACATTGGGAACGACATATCCATCCTGTGAAATTTGGTATGTCAGCAAGTGCACATGGCTATCAAAGAGATTTAAATAGAAGTCATGGATAATCTTCTCCATTGCCGTTCTGGAAGATCAGTGGGGAAAAAAGACTAGCTCTCGTCATTGTCCTCCTCAACTCTCCTAAAAGATCAAGAAAGAATCCAGGAAGAAGAAAGTGGTGACAAAGGCATAGCCCCATGGAGAGTGGGGAAAGATAAGGAGGTACTTTATCACACTAAATGTGAGATTGACAAAGGTGGTCTATAGGAAGATGCTAAGTCTCCAGTAATGGATTCAAATTGATGTCATACAGAGCAGCAATTCTATTTAAGGTTTTATATTTGTGCTCAAATCAACTTCAAGTGAATTTGTTCATGTTTTTTCACCATAACACAAAAAAGCATGATCATGCATTAATCATATAAAATAGAATTTATCATGCCCCATTGTTCTAAAAGGTTGGGCCACATGCAAGAGCTTAAGCGTTTAAGGTGTTGCATTGTCTCAACCGTCATGTGTTCACAAAAATTAAAAAATGTCTTAAATGTGAACTCTTGAAAGAAAAAAGTAGATATGTAATTTTAAAAATTCTGAGTTGTTTTAGGGCTGGAGCAATAGCACAGCGGGTAGGGCGTTCACCTTACAAGCGGCCAACATGGCCGACCCGAGTTCGATTCCTCCACCCCTCTCAGAGAGCCCGGCAAGCTACCGAGAGTATTCGATATGCCAGACACAGTAACAACAAAGTCTCCAATAGAGACGTTACTGGGCCCGCTCGAGCAAATCGACGATCAACAGGAGGGCCTTTACCTTTACCTTTACCTGAGTTGTTTGCTGAGTTTTATTGTGTTTTTTTTTTTTATAGTTAGGTAAAACATAACTGATAACTGTTCCCTGGGAGTTAAATCACAAGAGTAATTATTTATTTATTTATTTATTTATTTTAGCTTTTTGGGTCACACCCGGTGATGCTGAGGGATTACTCCTGGCTTTACACTCAGGAATTAGTCTTGGAGGTGCTCAAGAGACCATATAGGTTTTTGGGAATCGAACCTGGGTCAGCTGTGTGCAAGGCAAACCCCCTACCCGCTGTACTATCGCTAACTCTGAGATGTGCTTTTATGGATATTAAAGAATTCTTCCGGATTTTTGTATGTCTAGACTTTTTCTAAGGTCATTTAAAATATACATTTATTTTTATTAAAAATAAAAATTTTTTTTTCTCAGCAAAGTCTTAGTTATATCATGGAAGACAGTTTTTTATCCATGCTATTAGGTGTCTTGCATATATAAAAAAAGCTTCTCAAAATTTAGAGATGAAATAAATCATAGCATCATGAAGGTAGTATTACTACAGCTTCTCAAACTCAGATGTTACTTTAGGAATTAAGAACATAAAACTCAAAACTGGAATCTTTAGGCTCTACTAGTTCACCTTTCATGCACTCATTTTTTCAATGACTAGCCAGAGCATAACAAGCTTTATATGTCACTCTCTAACTTGAAGGATTGTACGAATACATCACAGGGGAGAATTCTTTTAATCCTTTGCATGACAGTACTCATCTTATTCTATGCTCAGAGACCAGAGCAGCATCACTCAATGGAAACATAAATGGTAATATAGAATGGCTGAGTGTTAGTGCAGAGGTAAACAGGCAGCATTCTCAGTTTCCTCCAAGTGTGTGTCATTTTAACTCCCATTGCTTCTTTCCTTCCTTGTATTCTAATGTCGTCTCTTCAAGCCGGGTCTATTCCTTCGTTGTTTCTATCTTGGTAATCCCATATGTTGTGACCCAGCAGAGTAAAGTGGAGGTTATATGCCTCCCTTGGGACTAGCCTGTAAGAGAAGTATTCATTTCTACTTGCTCCCAGTTAGTGTCCCGAAGCCCATGTAAGAAGTCCAGGAAAAAGGTTTTGTGCAGGAGCACCAAGGTGGGCCAAATGTGCATTTTTTCCCCTGTAGAACTTGCAATCTCCCATCCTCTGACATGAGTTAAGTTATCCAAATCTGCTGAGAAACTATGAGGTCATCTAACTTTGTTAATGACAAGTTGTCAGGTGTAATTTCATTGAGAAGAACTGTTGGTTCAGAATGTCCCTTAGGAACCAGTTCTGAAATGCATTCATCAATCAGCTTTATCAGTGATAGAACCCTTAATTGTTCATCTATTTATCTGACTATGCCTGATTTCTCAAACTAGAGGTGGAACTAAGAAAGAGTTCTAATTTATTTTCTTAAACCTTGACACATGAGGGTTTTCCTTTAATCCATGTAATTTAAAAAATTGCAAGGGTGAATTCCAGCATGGATCACTTGTCATTGATTTTTGTGTGCATGTCAAGGAGTCATTTCAATTACATACAGACTTCTCTGAGTCATCAGAGTTCACTCTGATACAATTAGCCCCTGCTATACAAATGAGATTAGCCCCAAAATTCTAGCTAACGTGCATAAAAATGCATACATTTTATGTTTCACACTACTTGACATTAGTTAGGGCTTCGTTTAGAGTAATGGGAAATTCAAGTTTTAAATTTTTGGTAATTGCATATCACAGATAATTATAGTCTATATTATTATACATTTAAATCTTAGGGTTGTTTCATTTTTGAGTGGGGACACACCAAGCAATAATCAGAGAATTATTCCTGGTGGACTTTGGGGACCATATGGGATGCCGGGAATAAACTGGGTTGGCCCCTTGCAAGTTGAGTATTCTATCCACTATTCTATTCAGCAGTATATTCATTCTTTTTTAAAGTCCTGAGATCATAGGTACGGTAATAGTGGTAACCAGTACTGTTATTTTGGCATTTTTTATGTTTTCTTTTTGTCTATGCAATTTATGAGTTAGGTATCTGGGATATAAATTTGTAACAGTTTAAAATATTAGAAAAGAGGTGAGGGAGGTAGTGGGGAAGGGTTCCCTGTGAATCACACCAGTCAAAGATTCAACAAACCAAGAAATGATTAAAGGATTCTCCTAGTACTTTACAGAGGAAGAGAGTGGCAGAAGTCAACTGAAGTCATTTGCTTTGCAAACAATTATTACACAATAAGGTAACTAAACACATACCTATAGTGCTGGGGAAGGGTGAAAAAAAAATCCCAAAAACCTGATGGGCAGGTGGTGGCAACGGTTCACATTGGCACAGTGTGCACAGTGAAATCTGCAGGCTGAAAATGCATCTACAGCCTTTTGGATCTTCACCAATACAAGTTGTTGGTGGGAAGCTGATCCAGAACACAGCAGACCCCAAGGCCAGCAAGAACACGGAGTGTGCCATTGCGGTCACAGGCAAATGAAGCCCAGATACAGAGCCTCAGATAAATTGACAGCTAATCTTTTCTTGTTCTTTGCTTTTTTTGTGGAGGAGAGGGGGGTCACATCCAGCGATGCTTGGGTGTTACTCCTGGCTCTACACTCAGGATTACTCCTGCAGGTGCTTGGGCGACCATATGGGATGCTGGGGATTAATTTTGGTTGGGCCGCTTGCAAGGCAGATACCCTACCTGTTGTACTATCGCTCGGGCCCCAAGAGCTAGTCTTTGACAAAAGCGCTAGGTGAATAAAACAGAGAAGTGAAAACCTCTTTAATATTATGTTCTTATTAAAAATAAAACTCTTGGGGGCTGGAGCGATAGCACAGCAGGTAGGGCATTTGCCTTGCATGCAGCCAACCCAAGTTCGATTCCCAGCATCCCATATGGTCCCCTGAGCACCGCCAGGAGTAATTCCTGAGTGCAGAGCCAGGAGTAACCACTGTGCATTGCCAAGTGTGACCCAAAAAGCCAAATAAATAAATAAAATAAAACTCTTTATGACTCTCTTTTTGACACATGAGAAAATTTTTGTCACATGCCTCTGAACCAATTATAGCCAGCTTCAACATTATTGGAAGTTGTACATATGTGACAGACTGAGAAATTCACAAATACAGAAATAGAATGATGCCTATCTTTGATTATTGGTTCTATTATTATTTAAACTTAATTCGAAATATCAGTTACTCTCATCAGTTCTCCAAGATTATCAACTTTCTTTTCAAATTAAATAGCTTCATTTTCTGAATATTCAGGAAAGCTATTCCATTTGTGCTTACATCATTGCCAAAACTTTCTGCAATTGTACAAATTAAAGATTACTAGAGGAATAACGAGGACACTGCTGAGTCAGGGACTCTTGGTGGTAGAGGAGGTATTGTGACTTTGTACCTCAATAGATACATTTTAACCTGGGTGCAACTTTATTACCCAAAAGGTCACAGTCACTGTTCTCCTGTTGTTCATCAATTTGCTCGAGCAGGCCCAGTAACGTCTCCATTGTGAAATTTGTTACTGTGTTTGGCATATCAAATATGTCACGGGTAGCTTGCCAGGCTTTGCTGTGTGGGTGAGATACTCTCGGTAGCTTGCAGGCTCTTCGAGAGGGGTGGAAGAATTGAACCGGGGTCAGTTGGATCGGCCGCGTGAAAGGCAAATGCCCTACTACTGTGCTATCGCTCCAGCCCCAACCAAAAGGTAATAATAAAAATTAAAAGAAAAGAGACCATAGTACTTTTGTACTTTTTTCTCCTTTTCATTAACTTTTATTATCCCTCATTTTTATTGAGGTACCATGATTTATATTCATGTTAATAATGATTTTATGCATATTTCAACACTTACACCCACCATCAGAATGTCTACTTGCTCCACTGATTTTCCAGACCCCTGCCATTCATCCTTCCTGCCTCTTAAAGCAAAATCAGCCCTTTAGACCAGTTTTCTAGTTTTGGTGTGTTTGGCAGTTTGTGGATCCCTCACTATGTATCTCTGTATCTCACATCTGAGAGACCATTTTGTATCTGTCCCTCTCCTCTGACTGAGTTCACTCACTATGATGCTCTCTAGCTTTGTCCATGAGATGCAAATTGCATGATTTCATCTTTTCTTATAACTGCATGGTTTTCCACTGTGTATATAAATCACAACTTCTTTTTTTTTCTTGTTTTCTGTTTTGGGCCGTATCTGACTGTGCTCTTGGAGACTGAATGCAGGACGACCATATATAAGGCACGTACCTTATCTACTTTTCTCTCCAATCACAATACCATATAGTGTTGATTCATCTGTAGTTGAACATTTGAGCTATTTCCATATCTTTGCTATTGAACTAAATGCTGACACAAATATAGGTGTACATATATCCTTTTAAAGAATGTTTTCATGGTTTAGGGTAGATTCCAAAACATGGTATCACTGGGTCACATGGAAGTTATATTCTATTTTAAAAAATCTCCATACTGCTTTTCATAGAGGTTGAGCCAGATGATATTCCCACCAACAATGAACGAGGGTTCCATTCTCAATAATCCCCACTAACACTGGTTTTATCCTAGAGGGTGGGAGTGGGAGACAGGCAGCAGTTATATGCCATTTTCACTGGGGTATAATGACAATATATCATTGATTTGGTTTGCATTTCCCTAATAATAAGTGACAGCAAACACATTTTGTATGTATAGGTTACTGAATATTTTTGCTGCTGAGTTTTTTTAGTTCTTTATATATCAAGGACATTTGCTTTTTATTGATGTATTGTGTGCAAATATTTCTCCTATCTAGTAGGTGTCTTTTTATTTCAACTCAAGTTCTTCTGCCATGCAAAAACTTTTAAAATTTTAAGTAATCACATGTTTATTTTATTTATTTATTTTTATTTTCTTCGTCTCTGGTGTCAAATGTTGAAGACACCTCTGAAGTCCATTTCCCGAAGATTTTGTTTTCACATATTTTTATGGATAGTCATAAATTAGGTCTTTAATTTATTTTAAGTTAACTTTGCTAATGGTGTGAGATATGGTTACAGTTTCATTGTTTTATAAGTGGCAAACCATCATTT
Organism: Sorex fumeus; assembly: GCF_029834395.1. Lineage (NCBI taxonomy): Eukaryota > Metazoa > Chordata > Mammalia > Eulipotyphla > Soricidae > Sorex > Sorex fumeus. Next base: position 76,591,975 of record NW_026606094.1, on the reverse strand, counting down.
GTTGAAGAAATTTTTTTCTTCACTTTCTGTACTTAGATCATTTGTTATAGATTAACTGTCCATAAATCTGGGAGATTATCTCAGTTCTATTCCATTGGTCTGATTATCTATCTTAATTCCTGTATCACAGTTTTCTATTCCTAATGCTGCATAACACAACTCAAAGTCAGAAAATGAAATAACCCTTCATTTGATTTAATTTTTCTCCCCTGAGAAATCTTTTGACTATTTGAGAAATTTTATCATTTCACAGAAATTTTAGTAAAGTTTGTTGCAATTATTAAAGTTCATCAGAATTCTAATGGGGATTATATTGAACCTGTAAAATGGCTTGGGTAGGATGATCATTTTGATAATGTTGATTATTCTAGTCCATGAACATAAAATATATTTCCATGTCTTGTTGTCCCCACATTTTTTTTAGTAGCAAATTTACAATTTTTATATTATAAGTCTTACCTACCATGTTATATTTATTTCTAATTATTAAAGCATAATTCCAAAAATGTGTTATTCTAATTAATCACTATTTGTGTATATAATCCAGGTATTGGAAAAAAAGAGTATTAGCAAGGTCATACAAATGGAATAAAATGATATAGTGATTAATTATGAAATTGGAATGAAAAGTCTTGTTTCTTCAGTTCCCAAATCCATATTTTTAACAAGTATATCATGTGGTCGTGAATTTTATTAAACTTTCACTCTGGATTCTTCTTAGATCACTTTTATGTGCATTTCCCCACTGAATAACTATTATGGAGGGCAATTTTCTTTCCTCCAACTAATAGGCACATCACTGTTATTGTCCTCCCGTTGTTCACCGATTTGCTTGAGTGGGTCCAATATATTGAATACGTCTCGGGTAGCTTGCCAGGCTTTGCCATGCGGGCAAGATACTCTCGGTAGCTTGCCGGGCTCTCTGAGAGGGGTGGAAGAATCGAACCCAGCTTAGCTGGGCCGGCTGTGTGCAAGGCAAACACCCTACCACTGTGCTATCGCTCTAGCCCAATAGGCACATAATAATCTTATTAGATATCTTCTCTTTCTCTCATCTTCGATCACGATCACGATCATGACCATCCTGTTATTCGTTGATTGCCTCAAGCAGACCCCAGTAAAGTCTCCTTCATCCTTGCCCTGAGATTTTTTAAAAAGTGCCATATTCATCCTTGCCCTGAGATTTTTTAAAAAGTGCCATACTCAAGGCTCTTTCAGAGTTTGGAGAATGAGACCCATCGTTACTGGTATTTGGCATATTTGGTACGCCACGGGGAGTTTACCAGACTCTGCCATGTGGGCACGTTACATTCGGTAGCCTGCCAGTTTGTCCAAAGTAGGAATGAGATATTAAGATGTTGTGTGGCCAGGCACGGGGGCAGGAGGCTCTGCGTTGTTCTCTTCCGGGAGCTGGGTTTTATAGTCTCTGAGTCTTGGCTGTTGAAGGGATTACACGGAGCCAGGGGGCCAGTTGGTGGGTGTGACCCCCGCCTACTGGAATTTGGAGGATCTGGGTGGAGGATGCTCAGCCCCGATCCGAGTAGGCTTGGAGATCTCAGCCCCGGGACCTGCATGCCTTTGTTCCTCTGCTGGTACCTTCATGTGTGTGGAGAGTGGTCTCAGCATGGTGGTGGCTGGTTCTGGAGGTCTTCGGCTGCCAGAGCCCTGGTCGGGGCGGGGAGGGAAACTCAACCCGCTCCCTTCCAAGGGGCCCCGGTGAGGACAGCCAGGTGCAGGGGCATCTTCAGACAAGGTAAATTTCCTTGCTGCTGGGATCCATTACATTTACTCTCTCAATCATCAATTACTTCAATTTGAACTTCTGTCACACTTTTTATTGTTATATAACAAAGAGATGTTTCTCTTCCTCACAACACTTAATTTATCTAACTACTCTTCATCTCATCCCTGATACTTCTCTCTCAGCAATTACTTGCCCCATTAATTTCTTGCTCTCCTCTCTACATACTCCTTTCTATGTCTTTGGAATAAGCCTTTTATATATTAAAACCACCCTCATTCACCCAATGCAATTCTCTTATTTCCCTAATTCTTTGTTTATAAGCAACCTTCCTGAAATGGATTTGCATATTGCTGTTCCCATATCCTCATGCTATATCCATTCCTCAGGTTAATATAATGCAGAGTAGCAACCTCCACTCTACTCCACTCCTCCACAAGCATAGTTCTCTTTATTGAATACAATGAGCTCCTTGGTTTATTTATACAATATTTTGCTCTCTGTACAATCTATTCCTGGAGAGTGCTCTTCTTAATCCCCTTCCTTAAGCAAAATAAACTTGGGCTTTTTTCTTGCTTCTCTGGATGATTTCTGTAAGTTTTCTTTGCTGTTTCTTATGTCTATGTCCACCACTTACATTTTAAGGTACTTATCCATTAGTGCTTTTAATCTTTTTTCCTTCTAGATGTGCTTTGAACACATCTGCCATTTTTGACTATACTAGATTAGAATCCCAATCTCCTAACTTTGGGTTTTATAAAACTATTGATTATTCTACAATGTGAATCTAAAACATTACTTCCCTCTTTTGATACCTTTCTTTGTGTGCATATGTGTTAAATTCAAAATACTTCCCATGGTTCAAACTTTTGAGTTGGGCCAAATAAATTGATGCTGATATTAAAAGTTATGGGTTATAATGTGTAACCAGTGTGCCAGGATCTCATGTTGATAAAACATTTTTGAAGTACAAAATATGATTTAAATCTGTATCTACATTCCTATTGTTATGAGTTTGAGCAGGATGAGCTTCTAGTTGAGAAACACCAAACACAAAAGAATTTTGTGTTTCTCCATGATGTCTCTGGTGAGCACTTCATTTTGTAATATTCAGCTCTTCCCTGTTTGGAATTAGTGACCCTAAAGATCTTCTCTTTATTTATATCTAGCTGACAACCAGGTAAAAAGAGCTTGCAGAAGGTACCAAAAATAGAAGCTCATAATTTCCACTTTCCTTTATTTCACACTAACTATTCATATTTACACCTATATGAAATAAGGTTAGAAAATGTAGTTGAATTATTGATATAAAAGAAGATCATGTAAAAAATCACTGAAAGTCTGATATGCATCTGACTTGCAGGTACTGTGGTGATTGTGATTGGATGCAACACTCACTTTCATTGCAGATGGACAAGATGATAATGAGACTGGTCAAGTGAAAGTGATGGACACTGTGAATATGAGGGACAAAGTATGTGAGATATTTATAATTTCCATACATAGGAGGAGAGACTTTTTCTTTTGTTTGTTTGTTTGGAGGACACACCTAGCATAGTCAGGAGCCATCATTGGAAGTGGTCAGGAGACCATATGCAGAGCTACAAATCAAACTGAGGTTGACCACATGTAAGAAAACACCTTCCCTCCTGTATTACCTCTCTGACCTCAAAAAGAGAAATTATTAGGCCTATTTTATCATACCATATTCAATATCATATAATACTTTGAGGGAGATCTTCTGTTTCCATTTTATATTGTGCAATTGGAGGACTAAAACTTTCATTGTATCATTTGTTAACAATATCATATAATTTCAGAAGTGTAGATTTCCTTCTTCATGTGTGTGTGGGAGTCATCTATCTCACTCGATACCAAATGTCCTGTTCCATCCCCCTCCTAAAAGACTCCTCTACATATTTCTCCCCCTCCAGGACTCTACTGTGCCCCTGATAACAAACATCAACTTTTTTCCATGTGGGACATCTATATGTCATTTTTGGTGGTCTAATAATTTGGTTAGATCCTTTATTCATTAATATTTTAACATTTTTGTTGAGGTATCTTATTGGTTTTATTAACGTGAAAATTCAGGATGATATTTAAAAGGCAAAATTATTTAGGTCAAAGAATTGCATTTGGAGATACATGATTCATGGAAAAAACAAAAATATTTCCCAAAGAGAGACAAAATATAGAGATTTTTAAATGGAAATAAATGAGATAAAGTATGTATTTTTAAAAGAAAGTTACAAAATTAGTTTTTCTTGGGATATATCCAAGATACATATACATACACATATTTTATGGAAAAACAGTACATAATAATCAGTCCTTGTGATCAAGATACTTGAGTGTTTTTTTACCACTTGTTTCTGAAATAATTAGTAATAAAACAATTTCTATTTTGACGAAATCCAAAGGTTTTTGACCCAATTTTAGCAAGACATGTAATATAGTTTCTCAGTTATGGATACTCAATTCCCTTTTTTAGAAATGGCCTCACAAATATCAAGTTTTTACCTTTACCACATATTTTCAGTTTACCTTATCATTTGAATCTATGTACGTTGAGTTAGAATCAACATGAAAAGTCTACTTTCCATTTCTCATCACATAAAAGATCTATTTTCCCTTTTTACCCATGCCCAGTCCTTCCCCTTTGAAAATCTCAAATGTGTTCTCTGTGTCTAAGGGTATTTTTTCCTGTTGTTTGTTTGCTTTGTGAAATTTTTATAAATAGCGGAAACAATCTGTTTGGACAAGGATGTGATAAAAGGAATTCTCATCTATTACTGGTGACAATGTGTGGTTCAACTCATGTGGAAAACAGTATGGAGAGTTCTCAGCATACATAGAATTGAGTTGCCATATAACCCAGAAAATCCACTTTGGATATCTATCCCCAGGACAAAAAAATATTCATTTGAAACAGCATTATTCATTGCAATACTTAGTACAATAGCTAAGATATGGAATCAACCTAGGTGTCCAATGACACATGACTCACTTGATCACTTGACAACCTGTTACTCATCGATTTGCTCGAGAGGGTACCAGTAATGTTTCCATTTGTCCCTGTCAAGTGCTAGTGTAGCCCAATGGCATCTGCTTGTTCTAGGAACACAAAGAGCCTCAAACCGATCGTTCAGGGTCCTGACAAAGAAGTCTGACCATCTTGTAGGTGGGTGGGCATGTGATCATTTGACATCCAGTAGAATCCAGTCAGTAACAGTTCTAAACCAGCTGTCATCTCCAAATCTCATTACGTGTCCAGCCCATCTGATTTTCGACGCCCTGGCAAATGCTACCCTGATTCTTGACTGTAGACGGAGGTCGGAATTCCAGGTTCTGCCTCTCATTTGAGTGAAGCGGATTACTCCAAGCATGGCTCTTTTTTTTCTTTTTTTCTTTTATTTTTTAATTTTTATTAATGAAACACCATGAGCCACAGTTGTAGACTTACAAATTTTTGTGCTTGGGTTTCCATTGTATAATGATCGAGTACCCATCCCTTCACTAGTGCCCATTTTCCACCACCACTGATCCCAGTACCCCTCCCACCCCCCTCATCCCCTCATCCCACCCTGCCTCTGTGGCATGGCACTCCCTTTTGTTCTCTCTCTCTTTTTGGGTGTTGTGGTTTGCAAAAGAGGCACTGAGTGGCAATCATGTTTGGTCTATAGTCTACTTTCAGCATGCTTCTCCCATCCTGGGAGGATCCTCCCAACACCCTTTATTTGGTCTTTCCTTCTCTATCTGAGCTCCCTTTTCCCCTAGCATGTGTGGCTGGCCTCCTAGCCATGGAGCAAACCTCCTGGCCACTCTTGGGTGTTAGTCTCCTATTTTGTTCCTTTATGTTCCCCATATGAAAGCAATCTTTCTATGTCTATCCCTTTCTTTCTGAGTCATTTTGCTTAACATGATACTTTCCATGTAGTACCACTTGTATGTAAATTTCATGACTTCAGCTCTTTTGATTCCTCTTTGGGAGACCCAAATAGCGTTCTCATCCTGTTTTTGTAGGGCCCAGGTCTCTGAGGCATATGTTAATGCATGAAGAACAGTGGAATCCAAGAGATGTGCCTGGAGCCAGAGGTTTTTCATCCTCTTAGCTATTTCTTCGACACATGAAGGTCATATTAAAATGTGATATATAAACACAATAAAATTCTATGCAGCTGCAATTAACAAAGAAATAATGCAGTTTTCTTCAATCTAGATGGAAGATAGCATGTTGTGTGAAGTTACCCAAAAGAAGGACACACAGAGAATGATCTCATTTATTTGTGGTCCATAGAATTAATGGATGAAGAAATGCAATGTAGTACAGGGAGGAATACCTATATTACCATTAACCCCAGACTAGAGGGAGTATAATAACAGAAAAGGAAAGAAAATGAGCAGGGAAGGAAGAAAATGAGAAAGGTAGGGCAGGGTAGTGATGAAGGCTGGAGGGAACATAGGAAAACTGGTGGAGGGAAATTAACACTAATGGAAGGACTGGTGCTAGAATATTGTATGCCTAAATTTATCTGTCAATACTTTGTAAATCATGATTCCTTAATTAAGTAAATTTTTAAATAAAAATGAAATAAAAAGAGAAACTATTCTCTAAGAGCCTATTATATATAGCTGGCTGAGATTGTAGGATTCATTTACACAATTGAGTAAGTGTACTCTGTCTTTTAAAAGATTACAGAACTCTGACTCCAGCTAGAATGAAGGACTCAAAACAAAAAGTGAGTCAAAATTCTTTTGGGGATTAGTGCTCTTAAAGAAAACATTCCAAAATTTAAAAAAAAAAACTTAAAAAATTTCCTTGGGTCTATTTATCAACATAGTACTTGTCCTGATATGTTTCCCTTAGAATATTTCATTCATAGATAATGGAACATTAGCATTTATTAATGTCTGCCAATAACTAGAAAATACAAACCCACTTTTCACAGCAAATTAGGGCTGATCACTGAATTTGTGTCTGTATAAATCATAACATTTTAGCAGGAGAAGAAAACTCTTATGTGATACTGGAAATGTTTCACCTGGTTTTCAACTGAATAAAGTGTGGAACTAATGTATCTATCTCACAATTTTTCATTAGGGAAGCAGAATATTCTAAAATACTTTTCTCAAGTGAGGACACTATAATTTCCTGTGGACCCCCAGGATATTCCATGCTGGCCATAAGTGAAAATCGTATAAATGGGAAGTCACAGTATAAAAGTTGGAAATAAGTTCAGAAGGGGCCACAGTCAGAAAGAGTTTGAGAAACACTGCCTTATTGGAAAGCCTCTTGCCCATTAGAGGTTCATTTCCTCTTCCTTCTTTTCCCCTTTCATTCTGTGGCTGAGCTTAAATTTCAGGAAAGAACCACAGAGATCTAGATAGGGACTGATTGAGCCCAAAAGAAGTAGAGAAAACTTAGAGAATCAAAGGATATGCAGAGAGTTGGGACATGGGATTGGAGGGACCCCACAGAAAAGTTTTATCCTAAGAAAATGACATTTAGTGCCATGAGGCTGGAGAGATGAAGGAAAGCTACAGATTATATGTCTCCTACAATAGATCCTTCTGAACACAAGGACTGACTAATTCCTTAGCTCCAAACAGTTAAGTATTAATGAGAAGCAGGACAGTTTCTCCTTTTGAGCTGACCCTCAGTCCCTACCTTCCCACCTACCCTTTTCTTTATATAATCTTTGTAAATATTTCTTGTTTGGAAAGATTTAAATTCCATCCTATATATGCCTTTGACTTTTTATGTTCTGCTTCAATGTCCCTGAGTCAGTGTGATTCATTCTTGCAGATGTTCTCACAGAATCTTGCCCAAACTTTGGATATGTATTAATTAGTTCAATTAAGATCAAAATGTACTTGTTAGTCTCCTGTGTTTCCTACACTATAAGAGGTGACTATGAAGATGTGACTCAGAGAGACTTTCATCCCTAAGGCCATCCCCACAGGGATGGTGTTTTCTCAAACCCATTTTCCCATAGGGCAATTCAAGGCAGAATACCTAGGGACTGTGTAATCAGAGTGTATATGAGGCTCCACTGCCCGATATCAGGTAGTGGTTAGGCTTGGACATCTGCAATTGAGGATGTTATCCCAGATGATTCTAAGATACACTAAAAGCTTCTGAAATCGTGAAGGAAATTAAGCAATTTATAATCCTGTCTCTGATGGGTCTGTGATTGATGGTGTTCTATTTTGCTGACTATAGCTGCATTCAAAAACTTAGGAAGACAATTAAGTGAATTTACATTCTTTGGTATTGTCTGAAGGGTTGTATTCTGTTTAATATTCTGACATTTGGTCTTGTTAAGTTTTAATATGCAGAACAGATAATAGATGAGCAAGACTTGACACTGTATATTGATACCAATAGCTCAGATAAAATAAATATGAAACCATGAGAATGGGTTTTTGTTCTGCTTCCAGAAATGTAGCTCAGTAGCAAATAGGTTGGCATTGGGTTCAGAGCAGTGGATAACAACGTAGCTCTCTCTATTGCACATGAATTCCTTTTAGCCTGGCCATGCTCTCCTTTTGCTTTGACTCCTTCTACCATGAGTCCTGACCTCTAGGTCCAGGTCACAACCTATGGTCTTCTATTCTTTACCTGGTATTGTTCTCATTTTAGTCCGTTCTGCTTCTGTATTCGGTTGCAGTCTGGTGAGAGATCACTCCTTCAAGCAAGGCAGAGAGTGCTCCAGGGGGCAGAATAAACTCACTTCCTTCACTAGTAGAAGAGAGGATTTCTATAAATGGACAATCTCCCCCTAGTAACTTTAACTCTCTGGTGAGTTGGAGGAATGTGCTGAAGGTCCCTTTTATGAAGAAATGTCATTTGATAAGTCCCAGGGAAGAACAGAAAGCTCACAAAGCATCCAGCACAGACAGGAAGATTTCAAGTAGAATGGTTTATGGGTGCCTTTTAAATGATTTACTTTTCTTTGGAAAGGTAGGTGAAGCTCCAGAAAATTATAGCTGAAAACACAATTCTAAGATCCTGAAGCTAAAATACTTCCAAAGGTGGTTTTCTGCATGTATGGTGTGTCTAAAGTCTAAATGGACAAATTTTTTCAGGGCACAATAAGATGTATAAAATGTAGCAATTGAAAGCAAAAATAAACAAATAAATAAATAATTAAGTAAATAAATATAAAATCCAACATTCCCAAGATACTTAATATCTATTGCTTGAATACGGCAGAGCCGGGCAAGCTCACTATGGCGTATTTGATATGCCAAAAACAGTAACAATAATGGGTCTCATTCCCCTTACCCTGAAACAGCTTCCAATACGGCACCACTGAGAAGGATGAGTGAGGAGAGTCTGCTACAATCTCAGGACTGGAATGAATGGAGATGTTACTGGTGCCTGCTCAAGTAAATTAATGAACAATGGAATGACCACGATACAGTGATTGCTTGAATGATTGCAGAAAAAGTTTAAGATCCCACAAAATTAATTTTTTTTGAAATGACAAGCATTTGAAAGAGTCAGATACTATCATATCTCCTTGAAATATCCAAGGCTATGTTCTATCCTCCTTGAATAGAAGAAAGTTAGACAGCCTGGCCTAGGCTGCTGGATGATGCTAATGCACTTATGTGCGTGGAAGGTACAGCCACACCACCTGATTTAGGCAACATTGCTATCTACCTTTCTGTTGTATTACCTGTCGCTCCTAGGTCAATTCTGAGAAAGAAAGAGTTTGATATGAAAAAATAATATAAATCCTTGGAAACTGCATTAGTTCCTCAGGGTTGCCATAACAAATGACTTCAAACTGGATGACTTAAGAGAACAGACACTAATTTTCTAATTTTTAGATGCCACAGTCTAAAAGTCACATCCCAAAATCTCACTTCCTCTGCAGGTTCTAAGGAAAAATTATTTTCCACTTCTGGTTATGGGTGGCTACATGTCTTCTATGGCTTGCAGGCAGAATTCTGATGTCTACTTCTTCACATGGCCTCTTATTTCTCTTCTACAGACACTTGTCATACTACATGGAGTCCACCTTAATTTATAACGATATGATATCAAGATCCTTGGCTGTATCTACAAAGACCCTCTTTTTCAAATAAGGTGGTGTTCAGGGTTTATTATTGATGTCTCTGGGAAGATCATCACCTACTAGAGAAACCTTCAAGAAAAGGGTCTCTGAAATAGCATCAAAGACAGAGGCTTACTTCTTAACCTATTTCAGCTTACTAGTTAACACTAAATGATTAATACTAATCTGGAATTCTTCCAGACATTCATTTGGGTTTTCACTGACCTCTTTCTTCTGCCATGCAGTTACACCAGCTTAGCATCAGTGTTTGAAATGACCACATGTATCACATTGCACACTTTACATTTTGCCCACGGAAAGCCTTTGATTGCATACACCTTTTTATTTCTTTTCATTTTTATTTAGTCACCATAGTCACCATAATTAATGTTCCAAAGCCACATGTACCAGCATTGTCAGCATCTCTCCATCACTATCTTAAGGACATCTCTCACACCCCCTGCATCCTTGAAAAATTCAGTTTTCTAGGTAAACTCTCAAATGTTTGTTAATATTAACTATTTGTTATTACCATATTATCTTTCTTTCTGTTCCACATACCTAACTGACTTCACTCCACATAGTATTTTCTAGTTACATCCATGTAACTATGAATTGCATGACTTCATGTTTTCTTATATGAGTCATTTTCCATTGTGTATATAGACAATAGTTTCTTTATCCATTCATCTGTTCTTGAGCATTTGTGTTGCTTTTAAATCTGGACTATGTGAATAGCACCACTGAATATAGGAGTAGAAATATCATTTTAAAATATCCTTTCGGTGTTTTAGGGATAGATGCCAAGAATTAGAATTCCTGGGTCATATGGAAGCTCAATTCACAACTGTTGTATGACTCATTCTTTACCACTCTGTATTTCTTATCTCAAATAATTGTCTTGGTGCAATAGTGGGTCTCCAATCTGCAGCAAAGCATATTTTCAGGTTCTTGTTCAGTGGTATTGAAAATTGAGCCCACTGAACCCAAGGTTTCAAAAGTGGCAAAAAATAAAAGTTTATAGAACTGAGAAATCAAGGCCCAGATGGGAGGAGCATTAAAGAAAATGCCACAGAAGTTTTTTTTGATTAGAACTTTTTCTCCTAAAGAGCCTTGAATATAATCTCAGGGCTAGGATGAAAGAGATGTTACTGGGGCCTGCTCGAGGCAATCGACGAATAACAGGATGATGAAATGAAAAAATGATGAATGAACTTTTTCAAAGGATAAAAATACGTTTCTCTTTATGATACCATTATTTGGGACATTTCACTATGGTGGGTGATGCTTTTTTCTCTTAGAGGACTCACTAAGTTAGGGAACTTGGACATCTCCAAATAATATTTGAAAAATACAGTCTAAAACTCATGAATTTGCAATGTGGCTTCAGGTGCTTTTTATGTTAGCTAAATCCTTGAGAAACTGCAAGCTCCCTTGAGTGCCTCAAAAAGAGATCGTGGAGATTGTTGACACTTTCCCTGCCTCTGCCTCCAAAGGGATTGTTGACTATCTCTGCTTATGCCTGAGTAGGAGGCTTTGTGTTCCGTAGAGTGTGTTAGATTCTAAAGTTTTGAGCAATCTAGTTTTGTGAGTGACTCAAGATAGAATGCTTCTGACAACTGCCAGAGGGAGACCTGGGGATTTTTCCTTCAACCTCTTTCTCAGTAGAAGTTCTCCAACATTCCTGTTACTCTTTATTCTCAGTTGCTATTTGTTTCCTTTAAAATTCTGATCAGAACTTTTCAATCATGTCCTCAATTATTTTATCTCATTCTCATAAAATTCAAGTGATAAGAGGGTATAATACATGGGGTTTTTTTGTCCCCAACCATGTTCATCCTACACACTCAATATCAGACATTATGTCAGGTTCTCACAGATAATTACTTATGAAGACCAGAATGCATGGGATGACGGAAAATATGATGCTGGAGGTTTCGTTTTTATCTTACATCTGCTTCTATTTCATTCTTCTTTGGACTTAACTTTAAGATTCTACGCAGAGCTTTAGTTGTATTCTTGTTAATCACCATTGAGCTAATGACTAGTGGAAGCCCTTTCTTGGGCTTATGCTTTTCTTAATAGTTTCACTTCTTTCTTCCTCTGAATTCAACTGAAATTCAGAGTGAATGGAACCAGCTGGCATTTCTATTGTGCCAAGGAGCTTAGCTGTCCTATGTAGTACACGTCTTCTTTCCTCCTCTCCTACCTCCTCCCATATCTTTTGGTCAACAAATTTATTGGTAGTCCAGTCTTGCAATCAAAAGTTAAGGGTTTGTTTTCATGTATTATATATTTCCTTGTTATGTTTCTCTTTGTACCATAGATAAGTGAGGTCAGACAGTTTGGTACTTTTCTCTCAGAATTATTTCACTTAACCAGATATCCTTTAGTTCTATACAAGCTTCATAAAACTGCAAAATTTTATCTTTTCTTACTGCTGTATCCCATTGTGTAGGTATGTCATAATTTTATCATCAAATTATATATCACTGTATATTTGGGTTGTTTCCACAACCTGGCTATTGTACTGAGTGCTATAAAGAATATTGTTGTTCATTCTAATCGCTATTTTGTGTGTATGTGTTCTTGTAATATATGTCAAGCAATGGCATCACTGGGTTATATCTATTCTTACATTTTTAAAGTGTCTCCAAATTGTTTTCCATAATGGGTGAATCAGATGGCATTTTCATCAACAGTGAATAAGGATTCTTTTTTCCCACATACCCGCCAAAACCAGTTGTATCCAGTCTTCTTTGTTTTGTTTTGTTGTCACACTCAGGATGCTCAGGGATTATTATTACTGGCTCTGTGCTCAGAGATCACTGCTGGCAGTGTTCTGGAAACGATATGGGATGCCATGGAGTGAACCCAGTAAGTCATGTGCAAGGCAAGCACCGTTTCTGCCTAATATCTCTCTACTATCCCTGCCATTGTCAGTCTTTGATATATGATATTACAACGATTTCTGGTAATATCTCATTATTTTTATTTGCACTTGCTGATAACAAATGACAATGAGCGCTTTTTTCAATGTTACCAATGGCTGGCCATATACCTTTGGGAAAGTGTCTATTCATCTACTCTCCTCATCTTTTGAGGGGCTATTAATTTTTCTGGTTATTGAGTTTTGGTTTATATTTCTAGAGATGAGTCCTTTATTTGATGTACGGGATGCAAATATCGGATATCTTTTAATTTTACCCCATATTTCTTTTGTCATGTCACTTTTGTTTGATGCAGCAAACTTGCTTATATTGTTTTTGTTTTTTTTGCCAATGGAGTTGAAATCATTAAAGATACTTGAGGCCCCTATCCTGGAGAATTTTGCCTGTTTTCCACAATGTATTTTATTAATTCTGAACTAATCATGAGGTCTTATTCAGTTTGAATTAAAATCCGAAATTTCAAAAGACTGTGCTTTTTGCAGATCTGGAGGAAAGTTATCATCTTTTTTTTATATATTCCAAAGGTACATTTATGTACTATATTCTATCTAGTACATGTACTTAGTTTCTTATTTTTAAAAAAAATGTTGTTTCTTTCCTCAGATAATTTCTTATTTTGACTCAGTATTCAATATCAATTCATATTTTAATTTTTTGCTTTCAAGTTGTGTTTCCAAAGTTGGTGATAAACTATACTTTCCTATAACGACCACAACAAAATGTCTCATGCTCTTCTGCAATATGAAATTGCCATTCCCCATAAAGAAATGGCAGCTAATTTCCCTCTTTTACAGATGTGCTGAACTTATTGACTCATTTTCAATTAAAAACATTTATCAGGGGGGATGTAGTATAACTTTCAAGTCTAGCTCAGACCAAGCAATAGTGCTCTTGCTTTGTTTCTTAAAGAGATTCCTCTCTGAATGCTTTGTGTCATATCTCTTCCTCTCTCATTCTCTCTTTTCTCCTTTTTTCCCACTACCCTCCCTCCCTTGCCCCTCTTTGACCTGCCCTTTCACCTTTTTCATGGAATATATCCTATGCAAAGAGAATCTTAATGCTTATGGCAAGACCATGCTCAGCCTAGCCTTAGCTTCCTTAGACTCAGTTGGAAGACCTGAGACAATTTTAGACTCAGTTGGAATACCTTAGATGATTCCAGCCTACAGTCATTTCCATATCCAGCAGTCATTCAAGGTTTCCCAGCTAGTTTCTGACTGGATATTAACTCTCAGTGTTTTAGGCTTCATCAGTTAATTGCCCATTTTTCTCCTCCCAGAGAAGCTTACAGTGCCCTTACAAGCACTCCTAATCCTCTGAGTTTATCTTTAACCTTTTCTTTGTGCTTTTTCTCTCCTTGTTACATTCCTCAAGTCAGTCTTGATTACTTATAAGTCAAACTTTCTAGTAATTCTGGACTTTGTATTTGAAGTGAATTACTTGCTTTTCTATTTCCCCTATAGCCTTTTTGTACTTTGCTCTAGAGAAATGTTCTTTGCTTAAACACAGAAAGACTGTTAATGCTGCTCCTAATATTTCTAAGTTGATTCTCTGAAGTTTATCTATTCCTGGGCATTCATCATAATCACTTGACTCAGGCTTCTGTTGCTGACTAAGGGATGTCTTGATGTGACACTAAGATAGATCTGGGGCAAGCAGCAAAGATACCTTGGCATCAAAATGGGATAGTCTAGAAAGCATAAGAGCATGGACTTGATGCAAACTGTTATGACTTAAGAGACAGGAACCCCATGGGGAAGGACAAGCTGGATTGACCTGAGGACTTTGTTTGGGATTTATGGTAAGAATCTTGCTTGCTCTCAGAGATTTAAGTTTTAGAATCTGTATCTCTTACTGTGTTTATCCAAATAACTGCAAGTAATAATAAAAAATAAACTTAATTGTTTAATAACTGTAACTGTCTTCCCGTTGTTCATCAATTTGTTCGAGTGGACCAGTAACTTCTCCATATTTGAGACTTGTTACTGTGTTTGGCATATTGAATACATCATGAGTAGCTTGCCAGGCTTTGCCGTGCGGGCAAGATACTCTCAGTAGCTTGCCGGGCACTCTGAGAGGGGCAGAAGAATTGAACCCAACTCGGCCGGGTTGGCTGCACACAAGGCAAATGCCCTAATTCTGTGCTATCGCTCCAACCCTAATTGTTTAATATGTACAAATAAAGGAAAAGAGAAAAAGCAATATAGATGTCCCTGGGAGACAGTATCTCCTTGGGTTTACCACCCCCCTCTGCCCCCGCAAAAGAATTGTCTCAGTCACTTAATTTTTAAAAGGGTCTAGAAAAGTCATTTTTTGTTGTTACAACTGAAGTTTAGTTTCTTGAGAAATATAACACTTACAATAAAAGGGAAAGGTAAATTGACTGTACCTATGATTATTAAATATAATGGCCTGTAAGAGGTATAGTGATTGGAGTTGTTTGAGATATATGTTCTTTATCTAATATCCACAATCATGAAGTTTTGGTTGTCTTGAAATAGTATAATTATATAAATAATACATTATGTGCATACTTGTATATATGTATATACATGTATTTGTTACTTGCTCTTGCTTCTTACAATATTTGTTAAGGAAAACTGATCACTTAATCACATATGTTAAGATAGAGAGCAAATTTTTAGACTCTCATTTTATGTCACCGATTGAGGTGAAATTATATTTTACTGAAAGTTATTTGAAATAAGTTTGCCATATGTTATGCTATAGACATTTATTTCTTGCCAAATATATAGTTGAGTGTTGCAAATAATTCAAAATAAGCAATTTGTAGGAGAAAACAATCAACAGTGTTCTCAATCTTAAGCATCTAGAAATCTTCCTTTGTATTAAAGTTTTTGTTCTAATTTCCCTTAGAAATTTTATATAAGAATAATATCTAAGATCTGTGGTTTCATATAAACCATTAGGTTTACATACCATAAAAATGTATTGGTATCCAAAAGTAAATAGAAACAATGTGAGAAATAAGAACATATTTTCAGAATATAAGATCATAGTTTTAAATCATCATTTAGTACAATTATATAGAAAACCTTATCATTAAGCAGAAACTAAATTCTATTCATTATTCATAACACAGACCACAAAGAAAATAAAAGCATAAACATCTAATTTGCCCATAATTCAATAATATTATTATATTTTAAATTATATATATTGTTATATTCTTGGGCTGGAGCAATAGTACAGCAGGTAGGACGTTTGCCTTGCATGCAGCCAATATGGCCAATCCAAATTCAATTCCTCCGCCTCTCTCGGAGAGCCCGGCAAGCTACCAAGAGTATCTTGCCCTCACGGCAAAGCCTGGTGAGCTACCTGTGATGTATCGATATGCCAAACACAGTAACAAGTGTCACAATGGAGATGTTACTTGGCCCACTCAAGCAAATCGATGAACAACGGGAGGACAGTGATAGTGACAGTGATTGTTATATTCTTAATTTCTCTCCTATAATGCCACCTTCTGCCTTGACTATAGGTTGAATTTAGTGACTTATCCAAAGTGAATAATTAAAAAAGAGAAAAAGTAGTAACTTTGCAGTAGAGGAATCCTGCAAACACGATCTTAACCAAGTAGCTATTAATAATACGGTGATAAGATGTCAGTGTAGGGGCTGGGGGAATGGTGCAGGGGGACATTCATTGCCCGTGTCTGGCCTCAATTCTGTCCCAAACACTGTGTGGTACCCTGAGCACCACTGGGTGTAGCCCTGGAGGCCCCCCGAGTCCTGCCAGGATGGTCCAAGTGCTTCTCAGATCCTCCAGTTAAACCATTTGGTTGCTTGCAAGTCACTGGAAGTGGCCCCTGGGCCCCTGAGCACTACTAGGGAGACTACCATCCCCCTAAGATATGTTGGTATAGATGACACCTGGTTAAGTTCCCAGTACTGCATATAGTCTCTTCATCATTACAAGATAAGATGGACCCCCAGCTACACCTCTCCCCACCAAAAGAAAGACGAAACCAAAGATACATTGGTTAGAAGATACGTTGATTAGAAAGAAGAGTGACTCTATAAAAACCAAACATGGTTTCATATGTTTTTTTTGCCATTTGCGTTTCTTCTTTCATATTCCTGTTTGTTTCTTCTACCCATTTTAGGGTAGGGTGCTAACAGTGCTTTGTGTATCTTGGATATTATATTGTACTGAAATGAACAGAGGAGTGCACTTTTTTCTTTTCTACATTGTATTTTTGGGTCCTTGGGGTATATTCCCAGAAGTGGAATTGTTGGGTCCTATGAAAGCTCAATTCCCAGGTTGTTTATTTTTTTTTAAAGAATGTGCATAATTGTCTTCCAAAAAGGCTGGGCCAGTCAACATTCTCACCACAGAGAATAAAATTCCCTTTTCCTCCCACATCCTCACAAACACCAATTGCTGTTCTTATTGATGAGTGCCAGTCTCTGTGGTATGAGGTAAAATCTCATTGTTTTAATTTGTGTTTTCATGAAGGCTGGAGGGATAGCACAGCGGTAGGGTGTTTGCCTTGCACGTGTCTGGCCCGGCTGAGCTGGGTTCTATTCCCCCGCCCCTCTCCGAGAGCCCGGCAAGCTACTGAGAGTATCTCGCCCACACGGCAAAGCCTGGCAAGCTTCCCGTGATGTATTTGATATGCCAAACACAGTAACAACAAGTCTCACAATGGAGGCATTACTGGGCCCACTTGAGCAAATCAATGAACAACAGGAGGACAGTGATATTTTTAAATTTAGTAATTCACTTTTTATAGACTAAATTTGCCACCTTTCCCTTTTTGATTTTTAAATAAATTTGATTTACAAAGTTACTAATAGTCGGATTTTAGTCATAGAATCACTTGATCACTTGATACCCTGTTATTCATCGATTTACTCAAGTGGGTGCCAGTAACGTCTCCATTTATCCCTGTTGTGTGCTAGTATAGCCCAATGGCATCTGTTCGTTCAAGCACATGCAGAGTCTCAAACTGATTATTCAGGGTCTTGACAAAGAAGTCTGACCATCTTGTAGGTGGGCGTCCACACGATCTTTTGACAACCCGTGGAATCCAGTCAGTAATGGCTCTAGTCCAGCGGTCATCTGTAAACCTCATTACGTGCCCAGCCCATCTGATTTTTGATGCCTTGGCAAATGAGACAGCATCCCTGATTCTTGAGCATTGATGGAGATCGGAACTCCAGATTCTATCTCTCATTTGAGTGAAGCGTGATACTCCAAGAATAGCTCTTTCGATTCCTCTTTGAGAGACCCGGATAGTGTTCTCATCCTGTTTTCGTAGGGCCCAGGTCTCTGGGGCATATGTTAATGCAGGAAGAACAGTGGAATCAAAGAGATGTGCTCGTAGCTGGAGGTTCTTTGTCCTCTTAGTTATTTCTTCAACGCTCTTGAAGGCAATCCAAGCCGCTCTCTTCCTCCTGCGTAACTCAGGCGCCAGGTCATTCATCATGTTGATTTCTCGACCTAAGCATATATAAATGTTGCATTCTGAGGATGCACTCCTATTCTTTCCCATTCCAGTCATCACATGATGTTCTCGAGGGTGGCACTGAAGAGTTTTGGTGAAATGATATCTCCCTGCCGAACATGGCATCTCCCTCCCATCCTCTTGACATGGATGATTACCTTTTTGTAGAATGGCAAGATCCTGGTAGTGAATCCGTAATAGAGCTCACGGAGGATCCTGATGTATTGAGTGGAGATGGTGGTTCTGTTGAGAGTGAATGGAGCATCAGGAACAAGACTGTTTCTCATGAACAGCTTCTTTTTGAGATTCAGTTGTAATCCGACCTTTCCACACTCACAGTCGAAGTCAGTCAGCATTTGTGCTGCTTGGCTGATGTTTGGTGTTATTAGAACGATGTTATCGGCAAAGCAGAGGTGATTTAGTTGCCGACCATCTATCTTCACTCCTATTCTTTCCCATTCCAGTCATCACATGATGTTCTCGAGGGTGGCACTGAAGAGTTTTGGTGAAATGATATCTCCCTGCCGAACATGGCATCTCCCTCCCATCCTCTTGACATGGATGATTACCTTTTTGTAGAATGGCAAGATCCTGGTAGTGAATCCGTAATAGAGCTCACGGAGGATCCTGATGTATTGAGTTTATATGCCCTGATTGGCTAGGACTTCTATGACCACTTCCGTCTCAACAGAATCAAAGGCCTTCTTTAAATCAATGAACGTTAGACAGAGCGGCATCTTGAACTCCTGAGAAACCTCAATGAGCTTAGTTATCGTGTGGATATGGTTGATGGCACTGAGTCCTTTTCGGAACCCAGCTTGTTCACATGCTTGTCCTTCATCTAGTGTTCTGCCTATCCTATTCAGGATGACTTGAGTGAACAGTTTGTAGATGGCACACAATAGGCAGATTGGGCGACAGTTGCCAATGTCGTGGATGTCTCCCTTCTTATATAGTAGTAGAGTCTTGCTGGTTTTCCATTGGGATGGAACCTTGCATTCAGACAGGTAGCGTGTGAAGAGCTGAGCCAGTGTATTGATGAGTACTGATGGTAAGTTCTCAGGTGTTCAGGTCTGACTTTTTCAGGGCCAGGTGCTCTTTGTTTCTTTACCAATGAGATAGCATGTTGAATTTCAGAAGGGAGAACATCGGGAACAACATAGAATATATCGGCACTAATCCCAAAACCAATGTCAATCACACCAGTGTTTCTATGCTCCCTCTCACCCGAATCCCACCTGCCACCTTGAAGCACATTTCAAACTTATGGCTAAAGTTCAGATGTCAAGTTTTCAGCATTGTTGAGTCAATGCTTTGTATATGCAGCTATACCACTCTCCCACATCACTGATGTAGCCTAGGACCTTCACCCCTGCTCCCCCATTACCTCACTTTCTTTTCTTTCCCCTCTTGATTTCTTTTCTTATCTGTTCTTCTCCTCCTTGTACCCTAGGTTCAAAACAGATCTAGGCACTCCCCTTTCCTACGCTGCACTTCCCTCTCCAGTGACAAATGAGATCACCCTGTATTTGTCTTTTTTTTTTCCTTCTGGCTTACTTTGTTAAACATGATAACTTACAGATCCAACCAGGTTGTAGCAAATTGCATGATTTCATCTTTCCTTATAGCTGCATCTTTCCATTGTGTATATATACCACAACTTCATAAACCACAAATCTGTCATTGGACACCTAGATTGACTTCATATCTTAGTTATTGTAATAATGGTGTGCATATGTGCTTTTGAACAAATGCTTTTATATCCCGGGGGTAGATTACTAACAGTAGAATTCCTAGGTCATAGGCAGATCTCCATACTGTTTTCCACTGGGTTTGAACCAGACAACATTCCTACCAGCAGTGGATGAGAATTCCTTTATCACCACATCCCTGTCAACACAGATTGTTCCCACTATTTTTGTTGTGACTTTTCTTATATCTCACACCACCTCTGTATCTCCCACCTCTTCTCTATTCCCCTAAGGTAACTTTAATTCTGTTGCCAATATGCACTGACTTACTATTTTATTTTGTTTTTTTCTATACATCATGTTGCTTTTCTAAGTGAATCACTAAACAATATAAAAAAAACCCATAGGGAATAGAGATGTAGTACAGCGGGTACATATATATAATTTTTTTTTGGCCTGGCATATGGCTGACTTGGGTTCGATCCCTGTCATTCCATATGGTTCCTCAAGCTCACCAGGAGTGACTGCTGATACAGAGTCAGAAGTATGTACCAATCATCACTGGGTGAACCCAAAACAAAATAACAAAAATGTAAAAGTGATTTATGCTTTTGTTGATAGTAAAATTATAATTTAAGTTAAAAATGAGTGATCTTATTACTACTACAAGAAGCTCAAGATAGCTGTACAGTAAAGGTGAGAGAGAGATGCAGGTTTGATCACTGGCACCAGATGTTCCCATAAATGCAGCGGGAGTCATCCCAAGTACCATCTGCTGTGGCTTGAACATGTAAAAGCAAAAGACAAAACTATACCTATATACATGATTACAAAGAGATTTATTCCTGTCATTTCACTCATATTCTACCATTATAATTTATGTGGCTTTTCCACCTGATTGACTTTGAAAATGCTCATAATGTCCCCGTTCTTTTATGAAGCAGAATAATTTTTAATGTAGGGAGGCATAATAGCTTTAAGAGTAGTTAACACTTGGACTGTCTTTTATTTTCTGATTCAGACAATGTGGCAGTGCCATGTGTGTGCACATAACATTTTTCATTTATACAAGTATATCTGAGATTCATTCCCAATGATGACATTTTGTGGCCTCCAAAAAAAATTCATCTAAAAGTTACTGGATATCTGAAATTTGGCTAGCATCAGAAGTTTTAACAATTAATAGCTTTACAAACAATTATGACAATACTTATTTTCCTAAATGGTTAAATGACACTTAGTAAGCAGCAACTTTTCTCTTGAAGGGCAAAGGAAGCAGTGATTGGACGCATCTCAGCTCAGTGATGCTTGGAGGACGGTGCATTGCAAATTCACATAAGGATGCTTTGAGTCTTTGGACATGTTCTTAGCAGTTTTTAATAACAAACAGTCTAGTTTAATTTTAAAGTCTAACATGTTTTTTATCTAAAAACATACTTATTTCTCCTTTATTTTTGAAGATTTTTTTTCAGACAGAATTCTAGGTTGACAGCTTTTCCCTTTCATTTTCTTCAGTACTTTTCAGTACTGAAAAATACTTCAGCACTTTTCTTCTTGTACTGGAAGCATCTTGTGGGTTGTTGAATCTCTTTCTAGATTTATTTGTGAGTTGCTGGATCATGGTTGGTTAATGAGCTTATATGGCTCCAGAAGCAGTTCGGCTGCCAGGATCCTTCCTGAAGAACAGGGTGGTGGGGCCAGATTACTAACTCCATGAGAACCTGGAGATTTCAGTCACAAAACCCGCATACCCGAGCTTTTCAACAAATTCATTCATGGATGAGGCTTGTCTGAGCCTGTGGAGCCTGACTGTAAGTATGGTGGCCATAGGTCTGGAGGTTTTCAGCTACTGGGGCTCTGACTGGATGGAAGGCTCACCTGCCCCACCCCCTACATGATTTTAAAATTAAAATTCATGCAAAACAAAATAAATGGTCTGGGGATGTGGCTCAATGTTAAAGAATAAGCTTTACCCCATGTAATGCCCTGGGTTTGATTCCAAGCAACCAAAACATCAATTTTTAAAAAACAAAGCAAGAAATTCACAGACTAATATATGAAATCAATGTAGGTTTTCAATGACAGATGAGTGTATAATGAAGATGTTGTATATTTATGCATAGTGAAATGCAAGCAGTTGAAAAGAACGCAATTTGCAGCAACCTGAAGGAAATAGCAGGACATTATGTTTAGTGAAGTACCCCATGGAGGTCAGATACCAGATGATCTCACTCGTCTGTGGTGTATAGAATAACAGGAAGAGAGACTCAAGGTATCAATGTGGGAGCTACCAAACTTACTTGGACCTGAAATGAGAAAGGATTGGGAAGGAAAGAAACTGAGGATGGGGAAAGTAAGAAGAGGTAAATAGGAGGTAACTTTAAATATTGGTGGTGTAGAGGTGTGGTATGTGCACCTAAGCCAAAGAGCCAACGGCATTGAAACATGAGTTCCATACTACAAAAACAAAACTTAAAAATTTGAATGTCCAGAAAATAGCCAGTGGAGCAGGAGGGAAACTAGTGACATCAGTGGAGGAGAGTTGTTTCTGGGGTGGAGTTGGTGCTGGAGCAGAATACCTGAGATTCCTCTAGGAATAACTTTTTAAGACAGGTAACCTAACAAAAATATTAATTAAAAAAGGAAAAGTCAGAAAACTAGAAATGCTAAGTATGTATATCTCTTTTAATTAATATTTCTTGAAAAACAATTGTTTCCTTAAAGGAAAATAAAAGGCAATGAAGTTAGGGCTTTGTTATATAAATTAATATAAGATTTGTGATAACTATAAACCAAAGAAAAACATATTGTGATAAGGGTCTTTTGTGATTTACAAAGTAGAATTCGAGGTTATAGTCTATCTCAAATTGAGCTTAAATGGCAAATTCAAGATGTTTATTGTAACTTATAAAATAAACATATTGTTTATTGTAACTTCTGGAGCGATAGCACCGCGGGTGGGGCATTTGCCTTTCATGGGACCAACCCGGGTTCCATTCCTCCATCCCTCGGAGAGCCCGGCAAACTACCAAGAGTATCCTGCCTGCACATCAGAGCCTGTCAAGCTCCCCATGGCATATTTGATATGCCTAAAACAGTAACAACAAGTCTCACAATGGAGATGTTACTGGTGCCTGCTTGAGCAAATTGATGAACAACAAGAGGACAGTGCTACAGTGTTATTGTAACTTCTAGAGCAACCATTAAAATGTAACAGAGAAATTAAATAGCCATAAGGGCAAATTCGAAATACCTAAATATTTTTAAAGTGGTATTAATAAAAGAACTAAAAATAAGAGTTAAATAGAAAATGAATTGTTTGGTAGTAGACATCAACCTAGTCCTATTAATAATTATTTAAACTGTAAATAGTTAATACAAATTAAAATTCAATGATTGCCAAACTGAATATTCACATATCCTAACTGCTCCAGACACAAGTTAAAATTGGATACACAAAAAATATAAAAGTAAAAGTGTAAAACAAAACAATATATCAAGCAGATATTAATCAATAGTAAACTGAAGGCATTATATATTGGACAAGACACGCGAAGACAAGGAGTGTGTTACTGGAGATAGAGATACTTCATAGTGATAAAGTGGCTCATTTGTCAAGAAGACATAGTCACACGAACGTTTATGTATCTAATCTCAGCTTCAAAAAGCATATGAAGAACTAAAGGAGAAGTAGACAGAATTTTACTTGAGATTTTAGCTCTTTTCTTTAAGTTATAGAAGAAATATGAACAAGGGAAGGCTAGATAGTCAACACTGACACCCAAACTATTTTCATACTGTAATGACACACATCCATGTATATTTGACGGCTGACTTAGTTAGTACTTATTTATTCAATTACAAGTGTATAATCATGTAGGTGTGGGCCTGGTATGTGTTCATAAGTGTATTTTGTTATCTAGGCAAACACACCTACTATGTAGCTACTGTACCCTATGGAATAATCAGATTGGTAACTCTGTAGATGTTAGTACTCTTTCCTTACCTCAAATTCTATTCTTTGGATGAGAAATATGGGGAGAGGAGAATGGAGAGATATACATTTAAGGGCACAATGCATACAGTTTCCATACAACTGGAAAAAATCATATTTAAGAAATTTCCACACCTGACAGCTAAAGAAATATAAAATGTGCCCACCGAGAAATAAATAAGCTTCAATAAAAATATATTGAAGAAATACTGAAATTATTCTGCTTCCTACAAAGGAACATCATTATCAGCTGAGGGAGTGGACACAGGGAGATCTACTCAATTGGGAATTCAAGTAGCCCAACGGCAATGTGTGATTAAAAATACAGCTGACTGTGTGTTCATGTCTAAGAGCTATCCCTGGAGAATTCCCGTGTTTCATTCAAAATTCAATACGAAGAAGAAAGCCATCCTAAAACAGTGGACAGTTCTAGCTGCAAAACAGCTCTGGAACAAACTCCATGGTTGGATTCCCACCATTCTTTCATTAAGGATTAGAGATTTGGGACGGAAACTGAAATGGAAAGAATTATTAAATCAATATATTCTGGGAAACAAGTAAATTCTTAGTTTTCAGGTGTCTCAAAAGACTTATTTCTGTTTTTATGATACATAGCCTTTCTAAAAAAAATGGAATAAAATAAAATGTTTTATGGCTTAACTTGTAAATACATAGTATACAATGAAGTTATTCATTTTTTTATGCTTCATTGGAACCTGGCTTTCAAGGTTGTTTTGCAACTTTAAGGGATGCAGAGGCTGAGAATAAGTTTCAGCAATAGAGAATATACTTTCTATGTATAAAACCCTGTGTTCACTCCCCACCTTCAAACACACACATACACACACAATAGAAAATGCTCATTAATGTTGGTTTGTTATTATTTTATACTGATACTATATAACATATAAAATTATTGATATATCCTGCTTTGTACCTCCTTTTTCACTCAACAATATTCAGATAAATGTCTAAATCAGAAGTTACCACTAGTTGGGACCAAAGAGGTATACCAGTGGTAGGGCACTTGCCTTGCAAATGGCTGACTCAGGTTCAATTGCCAGCATCCCATATAGTCCTCTTAGCCCTTCCAGGAATAAATCCTGAGTGCAGAGCTACATGTGGTCTAAAAACAAAAACAAAAATAGAAGAAGGTAATGTTACCACAAGTTTACTGGATGTAAGGAATCAAATATGTAAATTAAAAAGTTCCCTTTGCTTCAGTTTTTTAATTCTTATTTAGTTCATGCTTTTATTACAAAGTCTTCTCATTCTTGTCAATTACAGAAAAGATATTAATTTGATGCGGTAAACATCCAGCCTATGACTCAAGTGTAACTGAAACTCAACCCAGGATATCGCTGGATTTAAAAATAACATACCTAAAACAAGGATAAAAACCTGAAGTTGAAGATCTTCACTAACATGAACTCTTCTGAGGCTGTGTATTGAGGACACTGATCTCTCTGCTTTTTATTTCAGAAATTTTATTGATACTATTATCTCTTTTACATTTTATCTATTAATAATATTTATTAATTCTGCCATGGGCTGGAGCGATAGCACAGCGGATAGGGCATTTGCTTTGCAAGCGGCCAACATGGCCGACCCGAGTTCGATTACTCCGCCCCTCTTGGAGAGCCCGGCAAGCTACTGAGAGTATGTTGCCCTCATGGCAAAGCCTGGCAAGCTACCCGTGATGCATTTGATATGCCAAACATAGTAACAATTGTCACAATGGAGACGTTACTGGGCCCCCTCGAGAACAACGGGAGGACAGTGACAGTGAATTCTGCCATAGCTCATATAGTATGGAATTAGCTGATATGTCATGGTAATAGCAATTTAAGTAATAAAATAAAATCTCAATTTAGCTATTACAAATTATTTAAGTTACAACACATAATAAAAGATAGCACATGCTGAATGATAAAATGAAAGAAAAATAAAAATCGCAGCAAAAGTGAAAATATGCATATATGAAAATTAAAAAAAAAACTTCGGGATTGGGAAGATACAGGGAAAGATGGGTGGGTCACTGGAGGAGGAAATTAAGCACTGGTAAAGTGTTTGATTTCAAAACATTGTATACCTGAAACCCAATCATAAGTAACATTGCTTTTCAGTGACTAAATATAATACTCTCAGAGCAAACATTAGACCAACACAAAAAGATGTTCTGTGCATAAGATGCACATTGATGGAAAGGAGTGTGAAAGAATAAAATGACAAGTGAGAGGTGGAAACAATAGTACAGTGGGTAGGGCATTTGCCCTGCATGCAGCTAACCCAGGTTCAGTTCTTGGCATCCCTTATGTTCCCCTGAGCACCACCAGGCGTATCCTGATTGTAGTCAGGAGTAGAAATCCCTGAACATTACCAGATATTGCCCTAAAACAAAACAAAAGCGTCACAAGAATCTTGTGCAGGTAAATAAGCAGAAAAGATCCCAATCTCATTGCTCTAAATTCATTCAATGTTAAATGAGAAAAATAACAGGGCTTTGTGGTGGTCAAACTTACAATTTTGTATAAATAGAAGCAGAAATGGACAGAAACACATGAGTATTTGGAAATGTCAACGAACTCCAGTCCAAAAAAATTTACCAGGTTAAAAATATGTGATTATAGGAACACTGCTGTAGGGTCATGGACTTTGTGGGGGAAAAGGGAAGGTTTTTCAGTCACTAATACATTAATATCATACAATTTAACACTATTTTTTAATCATGTTGCCTAAACTCTAATGAAAAAATATATTTTAAATATTCAGTCATGTAGCAGACTACATTACTTAAGTAATATATTAATAAATACTGAACTCTGAGTCAGAAAATAGAGTCCATTGAAAAGGTCATAAAAACTGATCATATATTAGGTTTTTCAATTAGCTTCTCAAAGTGGAAAACTATAGACCATACTCTCTAATCCTAATTCAACAAAACTAAAAATTAAGCACTAAATTTTAAAATTATCAAAGAATCACTAACTCCTTGGGTACCAAATTTTTACTTTTCTTATTCAACTTTGTGTTTAAAGAATTTCAGTTTAAAATCAGAATTTTAGAAAAATGTTGAGAAAAAATACACTACATTAGAATTTATGTGTGTAGCTAAGCAATTTTCAGAGGAAAGTTTTGGTACCAAATACATTAATTACACTAAAATGAAAATATCGCTTTAGCAAGAAGAGGTTAAAAAACAGAAAAATGTAATAAAACACTAAATATAAAATTTGATAAAAAACATTAAAAATAAATTAGATATTATGTTTTATTTATTTATCTTTTACATATTTACAAGGTTTTTTATTATTATTTCATGTGTACAATGCTCCAATACCAATTCCTTCGCCAGTGTCCACATCCCTCCACCTATGTTCCCAGTTTCCCTCCTAGCACCCAAGATAACCAGTTTCTGATAATGAAACCTCTTCAGGCCTCTTCCTCTTCATCCCCCAAGCTGTGCTGGTCTTCTCCACCACCCAGTCTTTACCCCCTACACACACACCAGGTCCCTGTGGGGGCGTGGCCTCTTCAGAAGTGGGCGTGGCTTCTGTAGAAGTGGGCGAGACCTAATTTTAGGCGGGCCAGAGCTCACGTGGCTGCAGGTATTTTAGTCATACCAAGAAATCTAGTCACCATACCTACACACCAACATGAAGAAACAACGCAAATCCCCACCTCATGGGGAGGACGATGAAGAGTCCAGAGTCCAGTAGCACCTCCGTAGGTGCTACTCACCTAAGGGACCTCTCTGACACAGAATTGAGATATGAAGTCATGAAGATGTTCAATCAACTCAATGAAACAGACAGATATCCAGTAACATGACAGAAAAAATTGACAAATTACGGGAAGAAATATCACGAATAAAAGACGCTGTAGATGAAATAAAAAAAATTCAGTCTGTGCCCTCAACAGTAGAATGACCACAGCTGAAGACAGAATCAGTGAGCTAGAAGATCAGCTGCACCAAGCCAACAGGCAACAACAATGGCAAGGGACCTCAAAATAACTCTAGAAAGAGTCAGAGTCCTAGGAGATGATTCCAAGAGGAACAACATTAGAATCATTCGAGTACCAGGATCTCAGGGAAACAATCCCAATGAAAAAAAACCACGGTTAAACAAATCATTGCTGAAAAATTCCCAGAGCTTGACAATGCAACCATTCAGGTTTAAGGAACCCGAAGAGTGCCAGCTAAAAGAAACCCTAATAAAAAAAACTCCAAGACATATCATAGTTAGAATGATCGATGCTGCCGATAGAGATACAATACTGCAAGCAGCAAGGTCAAAGAAGGAAATCACATACAAAGGAGCACCCCTTAGATTCACAGCAGATCTATCCGAGGAAACCCTCCAAGCCCAAAGGCAGTGGAGGGATATAGTGAAAAAACTCACTGAAATGAATGCTTCACCAAGAATACTCTATCCGGCTAAACTCTCACTCAATTCATGCTGAGGGTAGACTGTCGACCAAGCATGATTGCCACTCAGTGCCTCTTTTGCTGACCATGGCACTCAAAAGGAGAAAGAGGGAAATGCCCTGCCACAGAGGCAGGGTGGGATAGGGGCTGGGGGGGGGGGAGGCGATGCTGGGATCCGAGGTGGTGGGAAATGCGCATTGGTGGAGGGATGGGTGTTTGATCATTGTATAATCGAAACCCAAGCACAAAAATGTGTAAGTCTACAACTGTACCTCATGGTGCCTCACTATTAAAAAATAAATAAATAAATAAATAAATAAACAAATAAAAAAATAAACTCTCACTCAAAATTGAAGGAACTATTTTCCAGATAAACAGCAGCTCAGAAACTTCATAGACTCAAAACCAAACCTAAAAGAAGTGCTAAAGATACTACTATAAGACAAGAGAAACCCTACAACCACAACACACCCTTACAGAAAGATGACACAAAACCCCATAACAATAATCTCTCTCAATGTCAATGGTCTAAATTCACCAATTCAGAGACACAGAGTGGCAAAATGGGTTCAGACACAGAACCCAACATTCTGCTGCCTAAAAGAAACTCATCTGAACAGTCAGAGCAAAAGAGACTCAAAGTGAAAGGATGGAAAACAATCCTGCAAGCAAACAGCTCCCTCAAAAAAGCTGGGGTGGCCATACTAGTATCTGACAACATTAATTTCAGGTTGAAAAAGATTAGAAGGTGGGGATATGGTGCCGCCAGAAGGTCAATCTGTACCTGTGAGACAATTTCATCAGCAGCCTGATGGCACCGTCAGACTTTCAGATACCCCAAAATTGCTGCTGTGCCTTTGGCCAGACCCCAGAACTTGGGGCAAGGTTTACCAAGAAAGTAAAAGGTCAAAAGTTAGATATGTGGGAGACACATCCACAAACCACCTCCAGCTCAGCTATATAATTGGAGGCATGGCCTCCCTGGTTCCTAATTGAATTGCTTAATGGTCATGATCCCTGAGACTCAGAAATGAATCTCAGAACCCAAAAGCATTTGGCAGAAATGCATCCTGTTCCTGCAGTAGGTTACTGGCATTGGGCCACTCCAGGTGGTAATAGGTTTCGTGCCTTGGCCTGTTCCCCCTGGTGGCCCAGTGATCGCCATCCTCCAGAGACCACTGGACAGTCAGGTTTGGGCCAGCAGTGAAGAGACACGTGGGGCATCACCAGATGGGGGTGGAATCGGCCCTTTTCCCCCCATCCCAGCGAGACCCTGAGTAGCCACCTACAAATGGCTTCTCTGGCTCCTGATCAAGCTGATTAATGGCTATAGTCCCAGAGACTCAGAAACAAATCTCAAAACCCAGCAGCTTTTGGCAGAAATGCATCTGGACCACATACAAGGTGGCCGCCACCTCTGAGCTTATTGGAGAGCCAGGTATGAGCCGGCGGTGATGGGGAACTGCAGTCTCATGGGAAGGGGGACGGTACTGGCTCATCCTTCACGCCCTACCGAAGTCACGAGTTGCCCCCACAAGCAGCTCTTTGGCATGGCCATGGCTCCAGAGGCAAAAGGACTTACTCCAGAACCCAGCAACTTGCGACAGAAAAGTGAATGGACCATGCATTAAACTACAGTACCAGGCCTTCCCAGAAGGGAAAGGGTGTTGCTCCCTTCCGCCTTTTCCCCCCTGGTAGCAAGGTGGCTGTCATCTCAGAGCTTATAGGAACACCACGTATGAGCCCACAGTGACGGGGAAACTGCAGTCTCATAGGAAGGGGGACAGTACCGGCTTGTCCTTCACGCCCTACAAAGGTCACTAGTTGCCCCCCACAAGCAGCTCCCGGGACAGCCATAACACCAGATGCACAGAAACTAATCTGGTAATTATCTTGCTCTTGGCAGAAATCCAAAATCATGTGGCCCTAATAGCGGCCGCACGACATTATATGATTCTCATAACCAGCTATAGAAAACAAAATATTTCACAATGCCTTTTCAGCAATTCTGATTGTTGGGGGGGAAATTCTAAACAATAATGCTGCATCTTTTGTCAAAATAATGAATGTAATCAATGTAGAGAAGAGTTAAGTGGAAATCATCTGCCTCACCGTCATTGAGAGGGATGGGAGGAGGGGTATATTGGGGTACTTGGTGGTGAAAATGAGTACTGGTGAAGGTAAAGGTGTTTGATCATTGTATGACCAAGACTTAAACCTGAAAGCTTAGTCACTTTTCCCACATTGATTCAATAAATAAATATAAGAAGATAAATAAATGAATGAATAAATAAAACTATGGGAAAAATAAGGTGGAGTTTATGCCCAATTCAATCAGCTAATCAGTGGCTGAATAAATAGCAGTACTCTTACATAAAAAAAAAGATAAAAAGATAGAGGAGGCTATTTTCTCTTCATCAAGGAATAAGTACAACAGGAAGAAATTACACACTTAAATTTACGCACCTAATGAGGAAACAGCTAAATATTTAAAACAACTGCTAACAGATTTAAGGAGACATTGCTAGCAACACAATAGTAGCTGGAGACTTCAACATCGCCTTATCACCTCTGGATAGATCAGCAAGAACAAAACTCAACAAGGAAACATTGGCTTTGAAAGAAGAAATAGAAGAGAAAGGGCTTATAGACCTATAAGGGCTTTACACCCCATAAAGAAAGAATACCCATTCATCTCCAGTGCACACAGAACATTTTCCAAAATAGACCATGTCCTAGGCCACAAAACATACCTCAATAGAATCAGGAAGATAGAAATACTACCAACAATCTTTTCAGACCTTGATGAACTGAGAATAGAAGTGAATCACACACAGACATAGAGAACCAAATCAAACACCTGGAAATTAAACAACTCAATGCTGAACAACGAGTGGGTCAGGAAGGAAGTCAAGGACGAAATCGAAAGATACCTGGAAACAAATGAGAATGAAGACACGAGCTACCAGAATTTATGGGATGCAGCGAAAGCCATATTAAGGGGAAAATTTATAGCTCCACAAGCATATCTCAGGACGGAAGAAAGGATGCACATAAACAACTTGACTTCACAGCTCAAGATCTTAGAAAAGGATCAACAGAAGGAGCCCAAATCAGGCAGAAGGACAGAGATCATAAACTTAGAGCAGAAATCAACGACATGGAAACCAAAGAAACAATCCTAAAGATCAATGAAACCAAGAGCTGGTTCTTTGAGAAAGTAAATAAGATAGATAAACCACTAGCAACACTCACAAAGAAATAGAGAGAGAGAGAAACCTAATAAATTGAATCAGAAATAAGAGTGGAGACAACACAACAGAAACCAAACATTCAAAAGATCATCAGAGACTACTTTGAATGTCTGTATGCCACGAAACATGAGAACCTAGAAGAAATGGATTCCTATTAT
Organism: Sorex fumeus; assembly: GCF_029834395.1. Classification (NCBI taxonomy): domain Eukaryota; kingdom Metazoa; phylum Chordata; class Mammalia; order Eulipotyphla; family Soricidae; genus Sorex; species Sorex fumeus. The sequence continues at coordinate 76,560,218 of NW_026606094.1, read as the reverse complement.
CCCCCAAAGCTGAATCAAGAAGATATAAAGTACCTGAATAGACCTATTCACATCAAGGACATTGAAACTGTAACCAAGTCTTCCTAAAAACAAAAGCCCAAGTCAAGACGGATTCACTAGAGAATTTTTCCAAACATTTAAAGAGGACCTACTGCCAGTACTTCTCAAGCTTTTCCAGGAAATTGAAAAAACAGAAACTCTCCCAAACAGTTTCTATGAAGCCCATATCTCTCTAATACCAAAAGGAAACAAAGACACCACAAGGAAAGAAAACTACAGGCAGATATGCCTGATGAACATGATGCGAAGATTCTCAACAAAATACTAGAAAATAGAATTCAACAACTCATCAAAAAGATCATACACAATGACCAAGTGGGATTCATAGCGGGGATGCAAAGATGGTTTAACATTCTGAAATCAATCAACATAATCCATCATATCAACAAAAGAAAAGATAAAAACCATATGATCATATCAATAGATGCAGAAAAAGCATTTGACAAGATCCAGCACCCGTTTATGATGAAAACCCTCGCCAAAATGGGGATATAGGGGACTTTCCTCAATATATTTAAAGCCATCTACAACAAGCCTACAGCAAGCATCATCCTCAATGGGGAAAAACTGAGAGCCTTCCCTCTAAGATCAGGGATGAGACAAGGATGCCCACTCTCTCCACTACTGTTCAATATAGCACTGGAAGTACTTGCAAGAGCAATTAGGCAAGAAAAATATATTAAGGGTATCCAGGTAGGAAAGGAAGAAATCAAGCTCTCACTATTTGCAGACGATATGATAATATACTTAGAGAACCCTAAAACCTCCACCAAGAAACTCCTAGAAACAATACACTTGTATAGTAAAGTTGCAGACCATAAATTCAACACCCAAAAGTCCATGGCTTTCCTATATGCAAATAGTGAGAGAGAAGAAAGAGACATGAAGAAAACAATCCCATTCACAATTGTGCCCCAGAAAATCAACTACCTAGGAATTAGCTTAACTAAGGAAATAAAGATCCTGTACAAAAAAAATTACAAAACACTACTTCAGGAAATAAAAGAGGACACGAGGAAATGGAAAAATATTCCCTGCTCATGGATAGGGAGAATTAACATTGTCAAAATGGCAATACTTCCCAAAGCACTGTACAAATTCAATGCTATCCCTATAAGGATACCCATGACATTCTTCAAAGAAATGGAGCAAATGCTCCTGAAATTTATATGGAACAATAAATCCCCACGAATAGCTAAAACAATTCTTGGGAAAAAGAAAATGGAAAGTTATAATTAAAACAACATGGTACTGGAACAAAGGCAGAGCTGCAGACCAAGGGAACAGGGTAGAATATACTGACATCTCCTCCCAAGCATATGATCATCAAATCTTTGATAAAGGGGCAAGAAAAGTGAAGTGGAGCAAGGAAAGCCTCTTTAACAAATTGTGCTGGCAAAACTGGAGGGCTACATGCAAAAAAATGGGCTCAGAACTCTGCCTAACACCATGTACAAAAGTAAGATCAAAATGGATTAAAGACCTCAACATAAGACCAGAAACCATAAGGTACATTGAAGACAAAGTTGGCAAAACCCTCCATGATATTGAAGCTAATGGTATCTTCAAAGATGTCATGCCACTGGCCAAGCAAGTGAAAACAGAGATAGAAAAATGGGAGTATCTTAAACTAAGAAGCTTCTGCACCTCCAAAGAAACAGTGACTAAAATACAAAGACAGCATGCAGAATGGGAAAGGATATTCACCAAATACACATTCGACAAGGGGTTGATATCAAGGATATACCAAGTACTGGTTGAACTCCACAAGAAGAAAACATCCAACCCCATCAAAAAATGGGGCAATGAAAGGAACTGAAACTTTCTCAAAAAAGAAATCCGAATGACTAAAAGGCACATGAGAAAATGCTCTACATCATTAATCATCAGGGAGATGCAGATCAAAACAACGAGATATCATTTCACACCACAGAGACTGGCCCACATTCAAAAGAACAAAAGCAACCAGTGCTGGCACAGATGTTGCAAGAAATGGACCCTCCTTCACTGCTGTTTGAAGGCCGACTGGTTCAGCCCTTTTGGAAAACTGTATGGACGATCCTCAAAAAATTAGAAATTGAGCTCCCATTTGACCCAGCAATACCACTCCTGAGAATATTTCCCAGAGAGGCAAAAAAGTATGGTCGAAGTGACATCTGCACTTGTTTGTTCATTGCAGCACTGTTTACCATAGCTAGAATCTGGAAAAAAACCTGAGTGCCTGAGAACAGATGATTGGTTACAGAAACTTTGGAACATCTACACAATGGAGTACAATGTAGCTGTTAGAAAGGATGAAGTCATGAAATTTACATACAAGTGGTACTACATGGAAAGTATCATGCTAAGTGAAATGAGTCAGAAATAGAGGGATAGACATAGAAAGATTGCATTCATCTGCGGAACATAAAGTCACAAAATAGGAGGCTAACACCCAAGAATAGCTGTGATAAATACCAGGAGGTTACTCCCTGGCTTGAAGGATAGCTGCACACTCTAGGGGTAAAGGCAGCTCAGATAGAGAAGGGGGCACCAAATATAGGGTATTGGGAAGATCTGCCCAAGATGGGAGATGCATGCTGAAAGTAGACTATAGACCAAACATGATTACCACTCAATTCCTCTTTTGCAAACCACAGCACCCTAAAGGAGAGAGAACAAAAGGGAGTGTCCTGCCACAGAGGCAGTGTGGGATGGGGAGTGGTGCGCAGGAGGGATACTGGGATTAGTGGTGGTGGAGATTGGGCACTAGTAGAGGGATGCGTGCTAGATCATTGTATAACTGAAACTCAAGCACAAAAATTTGTATGTCTACTACTGTACCTCGTGGTGTTTCACTAATAGAAATTTAAGAAAAAGAAAACCTCTTCAAAGCCATGAAATATGTGAATCATCTATTTTAAAAACTGGTTGGGCTTGAGGTATTATAAGCTAGATCTAAACTGTCCATTTGCTTGATATAAAGAATTAGACAATACATTTTAAAAGGGTAGAACAAATAAACAAATCTTAGAGGAAGCTATAAAGATACTTTAAAACCAGGACTGTAAAGATAGTAGGGTGCTTACCTTGTATGTGAATGACTCAGATTTGATCCCTGGTATCCAATATAATCTCTTATGAACTCAGTCAGTAAAGTCCTGACTCTGACAGATGTGGCCCAAAACAAATTACCCACCCCCCAAAAAACTTAAAAAGCATGAAATAAAAAGAAAATATACAAAGCAGAACAGAAAGCATAAAGAAAAATATCTACCTGCTGGGGGAAAACACAGCTCAGATAGAGAAGGGAACACCAAGTAAAGGGTGTTTGGAGGACTCGCTCGGGATGTGAGACACGTGCTGAAAGTAGACTACAGACAGAACACGATGGCCACTCAATACCTCTATTGCAAACCACAACACCCTAAAAAGGAAAGAGAGAGCAAAAGGGAATGCCCTGCCATAGAGGTGGGGCGGGGTGGAGGGAGGATTGGGGGGGGTGGTAGGGCAACTGGGTTCATTGGTGGTGGAGAATGGGTGCTGGTGGAGGGATGGGTACTTGATCATTGTATAACTGAAACCCAAACACGAAAGTTTGTAAGTCTACAACTGTACCTCATGGTGTCTCACTAATAAAAAAGAAATTAAAAAAAGAAAAATATCTAAAATATTAGAGGAAATTAAAATAAGAGAAACAATTTTGCTGAATTTTACGCAATTAATTTCAGAGACTAGTTTAAAAGGAATGTTTTATCGGGAAACAAGAATTAGTAATTGATTCTGGAAGATAGGGAACTGATCAAAGACAGGCTAATTTCAATTGATGAAAGTTTAAGCTACTAAATTCCATGTAAACAAAAACACATGGTTCAAATATTCTCATAAGTGAATTAGACTATTAAGGAACTGGTCATTTAAAGCCATCATTTAAAATACTCTAATTCCAATCACAAAAATGAAAGTTTCTAAATTTTAAAGGATGCATACAGTTTCAAAAACCTGTGAAAGGCAACTAAAACTGCCAATAGAATTGATGCATAGAAGAGCCAGAGAGGTAGTACAGCGGATAGGGTGTCTGCTTTGCACAATGTCTATGCTAGATTCTATTGCCAGCATTACATTTGATCCCTAGAACCCTGTCAGGAGTGATCTGTGAGTACAGATCCAGGAGTAACCCTTGAGCATCACCAGGTGTGACCTGATACCAAACCAAACCAAACCAATCCCCCCCCCCAAATAAACCCCAACAAATTGATAGATTGATATATATCAATGTAAAAATAAGTATATAAATTATTAGCAAATAAATTGAATTTTAACAGAAGAGATCAAGAAGATAAAATTTCAGAATTGTAACACCTAATGCTAAATACCCATTAATAATGAAAAGGGAAAAAGTATTCCCATTCTAAAAATGTACTTTATAAAATTCAACTTTTTTTTGAAAATGATAATAGGGGTCAGAGCAATAGTGCAGAGATTACAATACTTTCCTTGTATGCAGTTGACCCAGATTTGATCCCTGGAACCCCATATAGTCTCTAAGACCACCAAGGAGTGATCCCTATACACAGAGCCAGGGGTAAACCCTGGTTCAGTTTAATACCCTGACATGCATACCTTAATTATATACTTGCAACAGTTTCAATGTTATCTTTAGTTGCTTACTCTTGGCTATAATTTTCTTCTTATTTTTGTATGTGACTTGTCCCTGGATTTTATTATTCTATGTTAGAACAATTTTATGAAATAAATATCAGATAATTTTACTCTGCAGTTTGAAATTCCTTAATGGATTTAATTCATTCTCAGCATACAATTCATACCCCTCAGCCTGACCTGCATATCCCAGGTCATGTTTGTGTTCAATTCCCAGGTTTCATCTGGTGCTGTTCCTCCAGCCCAGTCCAGTCCATTGAAGGGTCCTGTCAATCATTAAAACTGCCTTGCTTTTTCTTGGAACAGGTCAAATGCATTTTTGTTTTGGAGTTTTATATTTGGTATCATTTTTTTTTAACCACACCTGGCAGAGCTTAATCCTGGCTCTGTGCTCAGGGATCACGCCTGGTGGTGCTTAGGTAATCATATGTGGTACTGGGGATCCAACCCAGGTGTCAGCCACATGTAGGGCAAAGGTCGTACCCACTATCTTATCTCTCTAGCCTATGAGGGTTTTTATATTTACGTTGACTTTACTCTAAATGTCCTCTTTCTGAAATCTTTCCCCTCATTGGAGATTCCTTACTCCTAAAATTTCTCTGGCTTCTCTCAAAAAGTTTCCTTGTTTTCAGAATCCTGCTTACTATCCCATCTCACTAATTCACATTTACCATGCAGCTTCAATCCATCCATCTGGTATTAATTTGCTACTTATTATCATTCTCCTTCAAATAGAGTAGAAGGTCCACATATTATTCAGTGTCATGTCTTCTAGTGCATAGAACAATGGCAGCCTACGATTGGCAGGAACAAAGCCCGAGATCTTAGGTCTAAGTATTGGGGTAAGGGTCTATTCAGGTGGTGGGTGCCTCTGCAGAGGAGGAAGCTAAACTGGGGGAGGTCACAGGAAATCATGAATAACAAAACTGTCAAACAACAGTCCGGATTTTGTGAAGTACAGTACATAAAATGCCATCTTCAAAACTTGTTTAAATGCAAATTCTGGCACATGATAGTGAATAAAAGAAATTAATACTTTTGAACATCAGAAGCTCAACACAAGAAAATTTCCACAGTAGCAAAAAGTTTGATAAGGGGAACAATCTTTATCTATCTATCTATCTATCTATCTATCTCCTTATATATCTAATTATATACAGGTATAAATATATACATTTATATAATTTTTGCTCAAACAACCTATTCTTTTATATTTACTCACCAAATTTTCTTTTCCCACTTAACCCTCCCCCCTTTTCTCTTAGTTATATTTTTGCACTTTACACAAGCAGATGAATATATTTGCATCTCAAGAGAGCAGAGTTAAGGTGCTATGGTTCTCTTCTGAAATGCTTACTGTTCATCATATCTGAAATAAAATGTAATCTTCTGACCATAAAAGCAATTATATTCAAAGAACCATAACAGAACAAATGATTAAATGTGTATAGGGAATATTTCAAACATTGATTTTTTCCCCTTCTTTTGTGTATTCCCTAGTTCTTTTGACATCCCACCAGGATGAAATAATCACCAAAAATCGTATTAACTGTTTATTGAGCTAGTCTATCAGGATATGCATCTTTTTATCATCACAATGATCCTATGAAGAAGGGAAGAAACAAGTTAAATGACTGTGCTCCAATCTACACAGTTATTATTAATAGAGCAAAATAACCCACACTGGTTCACAGTTAGAGTGACTTTGCCTCATGTGAAGCCTCCTCTGGGAAGCCTTGAGAAGGAGCAGCTAGTGCTAGAAACACAAAAACACTTGGAAATCTCTCCAGGTGCTTCAAAACGCTCCTGCTGCTGGCTTGCTAATGCTTAGAATAAAACACCAACAATTTTATCTTTTAAAGTTGGAATAAGACAACACGTACCCTTTTCAAATAGTCTTTTACATGTATTTAAGGTTTCTCCATGCCTTTTCATGATTTGATAGTGCATTTCATTTCAGTGTTGAATAAAATTCTGTGTCTGATTGTTCCATGATTGACTTTATCTATTCACCTCCCAAAGAATAGTGTGGTTGCTTCCGATTTTGGCAATTGTGAGTAAAGCATCTGTAAACATGTGAGGAGGTTTTGTGTGAAATCAGGAAACGTTTTCAAATAGGGAAATAACTTCTGCTCTTCAAAAATACTTTTCCTGCTCACTTTGCTGATCTTTAGAGTTTTTTTTTACAAGGTTTTAAATTTTGTGATAATTAGTGAAACTTGCAGTGTAAACTGTTTTGGAAAAGGTGATGCTCTGGATTCATAACCAAACTTAATCCAAAGAGGGCATAGGGATAAGCCTGTACCTAAAATAAGATGACAAAAGACATTCCAGAAATTTCAAAAATGTGAAAAATGCAAAGAACATGCATCAAGATGAATGGAGTTTCACCTTTACTCTAGTGAACTATTTGATATATTGCTATGGTCAGTAATATGGTCAGTAATTATATATATATATATATATATATATATATATATATATATACATATATAGACCCTCCTTGGAACTTTTGCCTAGCTACTGGAAAATACTTTTTGGGGGGGTGGGGGGTGAACAGGGAGCCATACCTAGTGGTGCTCAAGAGGTGACTCCTGGCTCTGTAGTGTCTCATTAGTGACCTCTGGTGGTGCTTGGGGGACCACCTGTGGTATCAGGGATTTGAACCAGATTTGGCTGCAAGAAGGCAAGTATATTACTGCCTGTATTATCTCTCCTGCCCAATAAATAGGCAATTATTAAACTTGGCTTCTGGCTTACAAACTCTCCCTGGCCAAATGATATATGGGAGTTCTGTCTTGTGTGAAACAAAGATAAAGAAGCTCAGATTCATATTCCTGTATCTCAGGAACCATAGACCCTTCTTTACCTTTAAAAGAACAATACCAAAATCACATTAAGCTCCTTTATTTTAAACTATTATGTAACTGTATATTAACAAGACAATGCTACAATACTGGCATATCTCAGTAGTGCTCAAAACATTTTCTGGGATGGAGAGAGAGTACAGAGCTTAAGGCATTTGTCTTGCATGCAGTTGACCCCAGTTCAATGTCTGACACCACACATGGCCCTGAGTACCGCATGAGCAAAAAGCCAGGAGTCAGCCTGAGCACTGCTGCTGGGTGTAGCTCCCTAAACCAATAGATGTGTATATAATTTGCACATGTCATAAGTTTCTATACAGTGTTTTTAAGAAGGAAAACCCTTACAATTACAAATTTGATCAGAGCAGTTTTGGTAGGTCACAGGGTCATTGAGGGAGCAGTGCTGGAAGAGGTAGCATTTTGCATAGGGCAGTGGGTAGGTTAGAGTGACACTCACAACAGGATCAGTCACACCCACACCAGGGGCAGTAACACTCAACCAGTGCCAGTGATACACCAGGAGCAGTGACACACCAAGGACAGTGACATTCATACCAGGAGCAGTGACACCCACACCAGGAGCAGTGGCACTCACACCAGGCGCAGTGACACCCACACCAGGAGCAGTGACATGCGTACCAGGGGCAGTGACATGCATACCAGGAAGAGTGACACTCACACCAGGGACAGTGACACCCACACCAGGAGCACTAACACACATACCAGGGGTAGTTACACACCAGGAACAGTGACACTCACACCAGGAGAGGTGATACCCACACCAGGAGCAGTGACACGCATATCAGGGGCAGTAACATGCACACCAGGAAGAGTGACACTCACAACCGGGGCAGTGACACCCACACCAGGAGCACTGACACCCAAACCAGGAGCAGTGACACACCAGGAGTAGTGGCACGCATACCAGGAGCAGTGATACTCACACCAGGGGCAGTGACATTCAACCAGGGGCAGTGTAAAACCAGGGGCAGTGACACTCACATCAGGAGCAGTGACACATGAGGAGCAGTGATATTAACACCAGGGACGTGATATTCACACCAGGAGCAGTGACACACCAGGGACAGAGACACATTAGAAGCAGTGACACCCACACTACGGGCAGTGACACTCACATCAGAAGCAGTGATACCCCCACCAGGGGCAGTGACACCCACACCAAGAGTGACCAACTCGTCCTTTCCCAAAGTTCCACCCAATCACCAGTTCGGTCAAGTACTGTTTTTTTCATTCTTTGTTTTTTGGTCATCGAAGTTAAAATCCACCAAGATTAAAAAAAAAAAAGAAAAAGAAAAAAATCCCTAACCGGGGCTGGAGAGATAGCACAGCTGGTAGAGTGTTTGCCTTGCATGTGGCCAACCCGGGTTCGATTCCCAGCATCCCATATGGTCCCCTGAGCACCACCAGGAGTGACTCCTGAGTGCAGGGCCAGGAGTAACCCCTTTGCATTGCCTGGTGTGACTCAAAAAGAAAAAAAAAAATTAACCAAGATGACAACATTCCTAGCTTGAACTTTCCTGATTTACAGTTTTTATCATATACCATAAACATTTATTTTTAGCAAGTTTTTAAAAAATAGTTGTTAAAGGACTTATTGTGAGTCAGAATACAGATTTTTTTAAAAAACCCAAATCCTTCTGTAAACAGGGAAGAAAACAAGAATTTCAGTGGTCTGTGTCTCATCCTGTTATAAAGAAATAATTTTCTCTATAATGGTTCAGGAGTGGTGGTCTCTGTGTTGATCTGAGGTTCCCAGTTCTTTATATTTTCAGGAATGAAAACACCTAATATAGATGCCTAGACTTGGAAGCAGAAAAGTTTATTGAAAAGTAGAATAGAAAAAAACTTCTCAGGCAGGGAGGAACTTAGCGTAGGACTAACTTAAGTGGCTCATTTTGTGGGATATTTTAGAAAAATTAGGTTCCTTTTGTTTTTTATCCATCAACGTATCAAGATTTCCATTGGTTTCCCAGCCTGAGTCTGGTTAATTTGGGCCCTTTTGTGTTGCTAAAATAAGATGATTCTCTTGCTTCCTGGGGCTGCTTATTTAGGCCTTTGTGGTTAAATACTTGACCATTAACCCAGACACAGTCTGCTATCTTCAGCCAAAAATCTGGGACAAAATACAGGGCCCAGGAGAAACTGTGGTTCCCCAATCGTGGGTCCCCCAACTATGGGTTCCCCATATTCAGGAGAGTTCCAGGAGATTGCAGGATCATTCAGAATATAGGATGATGCCAGCTAAAATGGATCTCCTCTTGGGCAGATGGCCAGGGGAAACTGAGGCCTCCTTTTTCAAAGGGCAAGAACTTCATCTTTCTCTGTTTTTTTTTTGTTGTTGTTGTTGTTCTAAGAACAATAGATATTTCTTGCTCCTTGTACCCTAGAACAGCTGCTGAGAAGCAATTAATGCTTAGCCCAGTTCTGGGAGCCTTTCTAAAACCCTCCCTTCAGGGATGTGGCCAAGGTGAGGCAGCAGCTGGGCAGGATCCCTGAACTCAGGCTGGCATTACTGCCCCAGGTAGCCTCCTGGACCTGGGGAGCTTTGGTCTCAAGCATGGTCTCAGCACCACCAGTGATGGGGTTGGGGTGGGGGGGGTCAGAGAGAGACACAGAGGCACACAGACACACACACACACAGAGGAGAGAGAGAGAGAGAGAGAGAGAGAGAGAGAGAGAGAGAGAGAGAGAGAGAAAGTGAGAGAGAGATTTCCACTTGGTTCTCCCTGCCTTGGGACACTTGGATCTTGAGTCCCAGTTGCAATATCCTCCCACCCCCAGGTGTATTTAGGCACAGTGGTAGTTTCCAGTCCTGTAAAGGCAGGGCTTCATGCACATACAATTCCCTCACCACACTCTCCACCATTGGCCCAGTGGTTCCTGCCTGTGTTCAGGGCTTAATTCTTCCTCTGTCTTCAGGGATCACTCTTGGCATTGCATGGGGAACCATATACAGTGTAGGAGATTTAAATGAGATCTGTGTGGAATAAGGCAAAAGCCATACCCTGAACTGTCTCTCCAGCTCCACTCTTGGTTTGCTAATCACTTTTGTTATCCAAGGTCAAAGTTTGTCATTGTTCAGTACTGCCTATTCTAGTCCTTTGTGTTACCTCCCCAGCCCTTTTCCTTTTATTAAACGTGGCTCAGGAAGATTTCAGGGTGGCATTTTCAGAAAGGGTTCAAGTCCTTGAATATCTGAGAGTATCTTAGTATCTTAGTAAGTTCATGCATAAATTATAGCTTGAATGCATGTTGAATTAGCTCCTCTTAAAAGGTTTGCATATCTTTCCCTGAAAATTTTATAGAATAGGCCCATTTTCATTTTGTATCAATGCAGTACAGAAGAAATTTTATCCTTAGATGATTATCTTCTATAAGTGACTTTTTTTTCTATAGGAAAATCAAGGCTTTTATTCCTTTTACTATTAATAACCTCTGACATTTATAAGCTCTTTCTTGGTAGGGATTTAAATTTCTTCAATGCAGGCGACTTTTATGCAGTCACTTCTTTGATTTTGCTTTTCTTTTTACTCAGTTTCATCTCCTTCTACTTGTATCCTGCTCCACTGATGTATGTTGGGTCACCTGGATCATATTTCATAACCTCTTATTATTTTACCAATCATTATACTCTTATCATTATCATTTATCCTGGATTCTGGGACAGTGTTTCTAGCTTTTTTTTATAATCTCTCTTATTCAGCTCTCAAATGACTGCCTCTATAATATATATTTTAATGTGGCTTGGTTTATTATCTGAAACAGTTTCTAAGATTGATATTCTTTTCCCTAGATCTTCCCTCAACATTGCCTAAAATATCATCGGAAATATTCCTTACAAAGGTTGATAATTATTCAAATTCCTTATCTCTATTTCATTTAAGCTACTAAATCTTTTTATTTGAACGTTTTAATTTGCTTATTTTTACATATGAAAACAGAACAGCAATATTACAACCATACTAAAGAATTTCCTTTGTGGTATGTGCAATTTAAAAGTAACTGGTGTCCATTTCTACTTCTATATCTCCTCTCTTTTATCCTTGAGAAGGGATGCAGACCAAGCATATTTGGGATTGCTACACATGTTAAATGTAAGTCAATTTATTTTTTCTTGCCTCCTACCTATATCCCCTTTAGGTTAAAATTCAGCTAGGTATTTATATTCACTTATTTCCCTTTGCATATGACAATAGATATGTTTGCTATTCCCTATTTGCCTACTTTGCAGAGTTTCCAAAGGGTGGATAATATAATTTCCAGGTTCCAACATCTGCATTACATTTTCTTGTTCACTTTGGTATACATGAATTTGAGAACAGAGCACACTAAGGAAAGGATGATCAAATTATCATCCAAAATGAACCTCCTGCCCCCGGGTTTCTTGTACTTAGAACAATCTTGTAATAAATTTTATGACTCACAAATTTTTAAGTTTTCTATAACAAAATAGCATTATGGATGGGTCATCTTTCTGTGATTCTCTGTAGTAATTATTCACACTGCACTGAATAAACGTCTGAAATGATGTGATTCTACTTTATCACCCAAGTCTCATTTTTGTGCTGCACCATATATATTGGGTCTATTAGTTTCCTATTCTCAATTCAAACACATGTAGAATAAGAATTGCATTTTTACTGATTTTCAAGTTGTTTGAAAAATATTCAATTATCCTACCTGGACCCTTTAATAACCCCATTTGAGAGTTATGTTCCAAAATAGATGTCAATACTCACCATCTCCTTCTTTAAGGCTATTGGCATTCCCTGTACACTAGCCTAGGCACAATGCAAATCCCATTCCACATCTTTATCATTGGCTAAATTCTTCTACTAAAAACTTTTGGAAATCTCACCCTCAAATTACTGAAACTGCTTTCTTCTCCACACTCTATTCCACCAAGGATTTCTAAGTAAAAGTTCTGTTTTCCTCTCTTTCCCAGGGAAGTTTTGACTCAGAGGACCTGATTTTAGCTACAATGTACAATGTAGTAGATCTCTTTCATATTCTAGGTAAAATGAGTTGTAAAAAATGGAGGAGAAAAACAAGCCAATGAGTAAACTACTTATTGAGAGCTGCATTCTTTGAAAATTTATAGTTTGATTTAACTTTTTGATTAATAAAATTCAAAAAGTTTCTGACTTACTCATTTTACTATGGTCTAGTGAAAACACTGCCAGAATAATTGAATTTGTACACAGAGAGGGATCAAAGAAAGGGAAAACTGACCTTTACAACTGCATTCTCCATACCAGAGATTTAACATATTTTTTATTCTTATTTAACATATTTTCATGTTCCCTCTCATATTTTCCTTTTATGTTGTAAGGTTTTCTTTACACATTTTGCTGATGAGGACCAAACTATTTAAATAATTTATCTAAGATCATAAAACTAGTAAGTACTAGATCATAAAACTAGTAAGTACTAGAGTCTGCATCTGATTTTAATTCCCCAATTTTGTGAACTTCTTCCCCCTCTGTCCTACTTCATTGTATTAATGCAGGATCAGAAAACTGGCTCATCAGTTTCCTCTTTATTGTCATAAACACATCTCCATTCATGTATATAGCATCCGTGGGCATTTTTGTGCAAAATACAGGGTGATTAATTTTAATAGATTTTATGCCCCACAAGTCTAAAAGTTTGCTAACTTCTGCATTACCAACTTACTGTAACACAATTACGTGCTTCTCAAACTTTAATTTGTAAAGTTATTCTCTCGATTGCAAACACCTGGAGATCTTGTTTCATTTCAGTTACTGGTTCAGAAAGATTGAATTAGGGATCGATATTCTGATGTCCAGGTTTATATCAACATGTGACAAGAATGGTTATATGAATGTCTATTAATCCATATTTTTGAGAATTAAGTATGTAGTGAGTAACTGAACAACCTCAACATAACAGTTCATTTTTCTCAAATTTCCTCCCAGGAAACACATATGTGAACGAGATGACTTTTCGACTTGTGCAGAAAATAATTGTGGAAATTGTGATTGTCTCAATAATTACCTATGTGATCTTAGAAAAAGATGCATGTATACACACACACACACACACATACACACATTGATACATACATATGCTGTAAACCCTTCTCAGAACTGTGCATCTGGTCTACCACTGTTTCACTGTTGGGTCTATTACAGGACTTGATATTTTTAACCATAAGTTAGGCCAGGGAGTACAACTACAGAAGAAAAAATAATAAGAAAAAGGTAGTATAGAGAAAGGATCACTAAGGAAATGATGGGTGGAGGAATTGGTCGGGATGGGAGATACGTACTGAAAGTAGATTATGGACCAAACATTATAATCTCTTAGTATCTGTATTGCAAATCATAATGCACAAAGTAGAGAGAGCAAATGGGAAATATTGTCTGCCATGGAGGCAGGAGGAGGGTGGGAAGGGGGTGGTATACGGGGGATATTGGTGGTGGGGAATGTGCACTGGTGGAGAGATGGGTGTTTGATCATTGTGTGATTGTAACCCAAACATGAAAGCTTGTAACTATTTCATAGTGATTCAATAAAATTTAAACTAAGAAAAATAAAAAGGTGGGAGACTAAGACAAAGCCCTTCTCCTCACAGGCAGAGAAATAGGAATGGGAATAAAGTGTCACCTCCTATTGAGCAAAGTGTGTTCCTGCTCTTTACAATCATGCTCCTTTCAGAGGAACACTGCTCACAAAGCCTTCCTTCTTCTTGGACTTGGGGGGAGGGATGCCTGGAAGGCTGCCACCCACAGAGCAGTGAGGGAGTCATGGCTGGGATTCTTGGCATGAAAACACAGGAAGGACATGCAGAAGGATTGGAGTGTTCTGCCTGTCTTCTTCCACTGAAAAGCCGCATAGAATGCAAATGTAAAGTACGTGATCAATAAGTCTTGCATTTATGTTACTTTCTCCAGTGCTGAGTTTAAAAATCATTTTTTGTTTAGAAGCTGTTTTGTTTTCTATTGTGACCTGCCCTGTGGTGCTCTGACAACAGTTCAGTGTTGTGGACCTAGAGATTCCTGGACACCAGGCATTCTCATGCAGTTCCAGAGATCAGGAGCCAGAGCGATAGTCCATTGGGGAGGGCATTGCCTTGCATATGGCTGACCTGGGTTTGCTCCAAGTACCACCAGAAGTAATTCCTGAGTGCAGAGCCAGAAGTAGCCCCTGAGCATTGCCAGGTGTGACCCCATAAAATAAAATAAAATAAAACAGTTCCAGATATCAAACTTGGCATGTGTTCTTTCCCCTTAAGCTGTCTTCAAGCTCCTTGGAGTGCCTTTATTTATTTATTTATTTATTTATTTATTTATTTATTACATCCTCAGATTACTGCATCCTCTTCTTTGTCTTGGTGATAGGGTTACAAGGTAGATAGTTATAACTCCACACCTGTCAATACATTTTCAGGGGGATGGCAATTGGGTCATCTGTTCCTGCTACCCCATATCACATGGGGGTAAGACTCTGGATATTCAAGGTCCTTAAACTATTGTGTTCTGACCTTGAAGCTTTGTTTTGCTCTAAATTATATTCTTCACCTTTCCAAAGTTTCTTATTCTTGGTCCTTGGTTTTATCTTTTGTTTTTCATTTTATTTTTACTTCTTAGAAACTAATGGCTTTTGGATTTTCCCTAAACATTCTCAGAGGAGAACAATGAGTGATTACTAATTGATTGAGATACACAACTAGTATGTTAAGGAGTCAACAGTGAACCTACTATACTCAGCTGATTATAGATCCACCATACGTGTATTACATTCTCATTCTAAAGGAAGAAATTCCCATTTCCACATGTTTTCAGAAAAATAATTCCTTTAAACATATCTAATGGCATTTTTCGGAATTAATCATTAAGGGAAAGTTTTCTTAAACCTTTTCTACCAATAATCCCTTTTTGTCCGACCCCCTTCAAATTTTACTTGATCCCAGGAATATAGGCATACAAAACAGGAGTACAAATAATACAGTTAATGATACCAAACCACAATGACATTTATTTTAAAGAAAAACTTTTTTAAATGTTATATGAACTCCCTATAAGGTCCTAGTATACAATTGATTTATTATTTTGGTTTTAGGGCCACACCCGGCAAAGCTCAGGGGTTATTTCTTGCTCTGCATTCAGAATCAACTCCTGGTGTGTTCAGGAGACCGTATAGGATGTCCAGGTTGGCAGCATGCAAGGCAACACCTTACCACTGTCTTATTGCTGCAGTCTCCCAACTCACAATTTAAACAGTTAGTAATTAGAGAGCCAGGAGTGGGATTGGGTTTATTAGGGTTACTCAACCTAAAATAAAAGGCCCTAGAGGTGAGGTGAAGTTTGGATGTTTCCTTCTATTTACTGCAGATGATTTGTCTTTTCAGAGAACAGAATCAGAAGGAAATGGTGTTTCTAGTAAAATGAGTATTTCCTTACCAATGAAATATACGGTAACTTCAAAAGGAAACTCCACTATGACAGAATAAAAAGAGTATTAAAATATTAAAGCAGGCATACTCTCCTAGTATCCCTGCTCTTTTCATATCTGTACAATGGTTTTAGTTGAATGTAATGTAACATAGAGACAGACTGGCAGTTTAAGGCAGCTGGCTGTCTTTAGCTTATTTTGTATCAGTTTCTGACTTAAGTTTCCAGTTTTCACTGCTTAACAAATCTCCTTAAAATATTTTCTGCCCAAACCCATCTTCACTTTCAAACGACTAAACCTCCCTCTCATATATAACCACTTTACTTCCTTCCTGCAGGGTATGACCAAGTGAATCTGAACTCACTTCTGGTTCCTCCTGAGGATGCCTTTCTAATCCTTTTTGAATTTGCTTGCATTAAATTTTATGAAATTTACACAATGTCAAGAAGTGGTCATTCCACCTGAATGAGTCCCTTTAAAATAAATACACTAAAGTTCCAGGACTGTACTGATTTGCTTAAGCAAGTCGGCTAGAAAATGCCAGGGACAAAACTTAAGCTCAGTCTCAACTCCCAGATCAAAACTTTCCCCATCTTTTTATGCCTTGGAACCAAATAGTTTCTTCTTATGCCTTGGAACCAAATAGTTTCAAAGGAGAAATAGCCTGGGGTTTAGCATAGTTGGGTTAAAATACTAGCTCCAATACTTTCTGGTGGTGAGACAGTGAATAAGTGTATTAAACATTCTCTTCCTTTAGTTCAAAAAATGGAAATTATAATTACTGATATAATTCATATGTTATACAGATAAAAAATATAATATATGTAGGTTCACATAATTAAAATTATAAACACTTTTGTATATATCTCTTTACTCTTTTAATAGAAAGACTTGAAGACCATCTGTACTTTGTCTGGCCTGATCCATTTTCTGCAGAGACTACAGAAAGTATTATCCCTACAAGAAATGCTGTCCAGGAGACAGAACACAGTTAATTTCCTAAAATTTAATAGAATGCAATCACGTAGCATGAGAAAGACATTTTCAAAGGTAGTAGATGATTTTTAAAGATGTAATTCAAAGTTAGTAATAGAATTCAATAGCTTTTCATTGCCTAGAAAAGAAAATAATCTAAAGTCCATGGAAGTCTAAAAGTCCGGCTCAATATAGGTCAGTGCTGACCAGCATTTAAACTGACATCAGAACCAAACTCTCTTGATCTCCAGACCATTATAGTTTGGTACCACAGAGACTGATATATTCATACTATTAGGGTAATTTTATCTTATTTACTTTACTTGAAATAGAGCATACTGATGTTCGTTCAAATGGGCAAGTTTATTTTTTAACTTTCATAGTAAGTTGTGCATCATTGCAAGTGCTCTCAGACTCCTGATTTTTATTAATTTTTGTGACTCTCCTTGAATTTATTGCTTTATGTATTCAATATCCCACTCCCCCCTACAGACTTGTAAGCAACAGTTGAGAGAAGCTGAAACTCCCACCAACTCTGCCAGCTCAGTTGCTATGGTGATAAATGATTTAAGGAAGTTTCATTTATTTGAAAATATATTTAGAAATAATTGAGCCCCTTGAGGGAAAATGTCCTAAATTCTCGGTGGTGGTGGTGGGTTGATATGTTTCCTTCAGAAGACCAATAGCTGTTGAAAGAAATTTTCAGAATCCCTGTAGCTCAGTTGCTTATTTATGAACTTCCATGCTTCCTCTTGATTGCATCTTAGGAGAGCAACACTTTGTGTCAGGCTCAGAAGATACTGTCCTTGATTATACATTACTAGAGATTAAGAGAAGACTTGCTGGCTGGATTTTTATCCAACTGTAGTTATTATAAATACAAACTTGTCTTTAATTAGCAAAGAATGACTAGAAGAGAAATGAATGACAGAAGCCTGACAGCATAATTGGAAGCAAAATGTGGGGTAAGTACACACTACTTAGGAAAAAAGGGGCTTGCTTTGTTCAAATGGACATTACTTTTTAGACACTATTTTATTCAATATGTGATTCTTATTTTTTGGTGTTAAATGACCTAACACCTCATAAGGTCCCATAAATTCTATGTAATAGAAGATATTGACCAATCTAATGGTATAGTTAATTTACTGGGTACATTCTATATTCCATGATTGCACATGTATTATAACCTAGTTTTATTTTTTATTTATTCACTTATTTTAAATTTTTTGAGGTAATTTTTGTTTATAAGACTGTTTGGGAAGTATTATTTTTTTCCTTTTCTAAGTATATATTGGGTTGGAGCGATAGCACAGCGGGTAGGGCATTCGCCTTACAAGCGGCCAACATGGCCGACCTGAGTTCGATTCCTCTGCCCCTCTCGGAGAGCCCGGCAAGCTACCAAGAGTATTCGATATGCCAGACACAATAACAACAAAGTCTCCAATGGAGATGTTACTGGGCCCGCTCGAGCAAATCGACGATCAACGGGAGGGCCTTTTTTTTTAAGTATATATTATACCACATCCACCATCAAAATCCCAAGAGCCCGCACCCATTGTCCAATAAACCCTCTTCTTGATTAAATCTTCCTTCCGTATCACCACTATCACAGTAACCTCTGTCCTACAGTGAGAGTTCAGGATTTTTTTCCTTTGATTTTACTCTCTTACTTTGTTTCTCTTTATTTCACATATGAGCCAGACCAACTGTGATTTGTCTTCTTCCTTCTGGTTTAATTTGCTTAGCATTATCCCCTTTAATTCAGTCCATATTTTTACAAAATACAAATGCAAGATTCCATATTTCCATATAGCTTAATAGTATTCCGTTGTGTATCTATGTTGTTTTATAGTTAAATATTCATCTTTCATTATGTACTTGAGTGGTTCCCATATCTTGAATATTGTCAATGGTGTTGCAGTGAATATGGATGTGCATGTATCTTTGAAAATTAATAGTATGTATGTGTAATAAGATTATAACATATAATTAATGTTATATTGTATAACATAAATGCCATTAAAATAATATAATGAACATAATTTAGTAATATAAATCAATCACAATCAATCACAACCATCCTGTTATTCATCGATTGCCTCGAGCAGGCCCCAGTAACATTTCCTTCGTCCTAGCCCTGAGATTTTTTAAAAATAAAGTGCCATATTCAAGGCTCTTTAAGAGTTAGGAGGATGAGATCCTTCATTGTTACTGGTATTTGGCATATTGGGTACGCCACGGGGAGTTTGCCAGACTCTGCCATGTGGGCAGGTTACATTCGGTAGCCTGCCAGTTTGTCCAAAGTAGGAATGAGATGATAAGATGTTGCGCGGCCGTTGTTGGGGTTACATCGCAGTTGGTGGGTGTAACTGTCTAACTACTAGCAGGTCCAGTCCCAAACCGTACAGGCTTGGAGATTTCAGCCCCGGGTCCCACATACCTGGGTTCCTCTGCCAGTTCTTTTATGCGTGAGGCTCATCCAAGTGTGTGGAGAGTGGTTCCAGCACGGCCTTGGCTGGGGTCTGAGGTCTTCAGCTGTTGGGCCCTGACTAGGACAGTCAGGCACAGGGTAGGAGACTCTGCCTTGTTCTCTCCTGGGAGCTTGGTGTGATAATCTCAAAATGAGATAATAAGATGTTGCGCAGCGGCAAATGCGGCTGCACGCTTCTGGGAGCTGGTTTTTATAGTCCCTGGGTCTTGGCCATTGATGGGACCACCTGGAGCCAGTGGCAGCTAGTGGAAGATGGGGACCTTGATGGAGAAGGCCTAGTCCTGATCTGAGCAGGCTTGGAGATCTCAGTCCCGGGACCAACATGCCTGGGTTCCTCTGCCAGTTTCTTCATGCATGAAGCTTGTCTGGACATGTGGAGAGTGGTCTCAGCATGGCTGTGGCTGGTTCTGGAGGTCTTCTGCTCCCAGGGCTCTGCTCAGGGAGGGAGGGAAACTCAACCCGCACCCCTCCAAGGGGCCCCAGTGAGGACAGCCAGGCGCAGGGGCAGGAGACTCTGAAAAAATAACTATTGGAATAATAAATCAGCACCGTAAAGTGGCATACTTCACAATCAATATTTTAAAAACTTGTTGCATTTCTATGTGCAAAAACTAGAATAGAAATAATTTAAAATTCTCCATTTATAATACCATCAAAATTACCTAGAAATCAACTTTAAAAAGACTTGTACTTTGGAAAATATAAGTAACTGTTAAATAGAAATGTGGATATGTAAAGATATTCTATGTCTATGGGTTTACAAAGTTTAATACAATAAGGCCACTCACTTCCAACATAACAGTATCAGAATAACAGTCTCATTGCTCTAGTGGTGTTTACGATTGTTTCTGGCCTATGGTGTTTCCCTGAGTTGGGTCTGGAAGAACTGACACGCAACTGCTCATGTACTGGTTGTGACCTTCGCATTCCTGCCTATGACACCTAAGATTCTATGCTAGGCAACTGATTCTGTTCCAGGCCTGTACCCCTATTTGTGTCCCTATGTTATTATATAATGCAGGAAATTTCCCTGTTCATCATAGGCAGAGACAGGTTGTACCTCTTCTCTGGTTGTGATACAGTCTCCTAAAATGTGTCAGCTGAGTTCCTTCCAGTAGCTTAACTAAGAATCTTGGTCTGTGTGGTTGACATAGTTATTCTCTCAGCATTTAGTTCTCCACCACCCCTGGAAGAGTCTACACACTTTAACAGGAGTATGGGTATATTGTTTCAACTAAATGTGGGTGTAAATGATATTCTTATCTTCTAGACAGCGATTTTAGAAATAGGCCAAGATGGACCATATTAGTTTCCCTTATCTGACTGATCAAGACAAAATATTTTAAGATGGAGGGTCTATAAGGTATAGTTTTTGAACTAAAATCCACTAATACTCAGCTTTAGTCCTGTAACTTGAAGAAAAGCAGAACTTTCAAAAATAATCCACTTGGGGGTGGGTGGGTAGAGTAGTACCCTCTGTACTATCACATTTTCCTTGAAAGTGGCTTACCCAGTTTCAATCTTCAGCACCACATGTGGTGACCAGAGTTCCACCAGGAATGATCCCTGAGTTTAGAGCCAGGATAACAGCTTAGTGTAGTTTGAAGACAAACTACTAAAAAAACAAGTAAGTAAATAAATACTATCCACTGGGTTTAAGGTTGTTATAGCAAAAATAAGACTATCCTACTTGGACAAATAGTGTCTGACATTGCTACCAATGTAGCAAATGTTATTTAAATGGACTTTTATACCTTATTGGGTGCAGAAGTGACTCTGAATATCCTTTCTGTTTCCTCTCACTGAGGTTGATTCTACCTCCCAGATAATTTTCTTCTCTCATGTCCAGCCAGATACTTTTCTGAAGAACTACATATTTGGTTACATGGAAGCTTTATGCTTTCAGTATCTCACTTTGAATGACCCATGAATGTACAAATAATTAAGGATGAGAACTTAATTTTTATTTCTGAACTTAATTTGAATCAAAGCAGCAAGGGAGGGCAAGAGCTGGAAGTTTCACTGAAAATTGTAATTTCAAAGTTCTTTGACCGTTTCTAATTTGTATTGAAATCCAAAAAACTTATTATTATTTGGCTTGGGAGAGAAATGATAGCTCTACCTGCCAACTGAAAGACATTGAAGTAACTAATTGCCAGTACTATAAGACAATGCTTGCATAAAATGTCTATGACTCTTCCTGGCCAGAACACTGTAGAATTCTTCAAGCATAGAACAGTTTGTGGTAACATCTGGTCTTTTGTTCTGTTGAACGTGGAACCTTTTGTAAACACTTCCTGATTGTATTTTCTTTCTTTCCGATTCCTTAAGATTATCTCTCAAATTTTTTCCCTGAAAACCACAATTCTAAGAAAAATCATTTGTTTACCCCTTTGTTTTCTATAGAAAAAAATGGAGTCACTTCTTTCAACTCATTCTAAAAGTTGATCTGAGATCTTTTTTGATAGTATAGTTCAAAAATGTCTCTAAGCATGATGGAAATATTGCGTTGTATTATTGACGAGTTTTCAACCATTCAGAAGTAGGCCCAGCATCAGTCATATTTAAGACTTTTGTGGCAGTCTCAATTGGATGGAGGAATAGAAAAGTACTGTCAAAAGAACTCACAATTGTGGTTTCTTTCCTCCTTTGCTATGCCTGGATGAATGAGCCTACACATTACTCTAGAGTCCATGGAAAAAGTCAAACCAGAGGCAAGATGACAATAATTTCCTTTGTAGCTTCAGCAAAGCATTTCTGAAAGTCATATACTGAAAATTTAGCATTAACCTACACATTTCAATCTCTAGGAATAATGCCTAAGAGTCTGTAATTGAAAAGAGAGTCTTCTAGCTCTTATCTTGAGGCTGGCTCTGGTCCATGGACAGTGTATTGCTGTAAAGAGCACCAGTATTGGAGGAAAATTGTTTTTAAATTCTAGTTTCATCACTTAGCATCCGTTTTTCTCTAGAAAGATTACTCAAGTACTTCAAATTGTTTTTCCTGAGATGGTGCCAAACACAGTAACAAGAAGTCTCACAATGGAGACATTACTGGGCCTTCTCAAGCAAATCGATGAACAACGGGAGGACAGTGGACAGTGATGCAATCTACTTCATTAGTTGTCATGAGAGTAAATTTTTAATTAAGCGCATGTGATGGCAAAGAACATAGTGCTTGGAGCACTGTAGTTGCACAACACAACCTAAATATTTATTTACTTACCCAATTTTATTTGATGGACAAATGTATTAATGTTGCAAGTGCATTGCTGGTAATAATAATACTACTACTAGTGCTAGTAGTATTACTGCTCAATATTATGGGTTTGAGATCAGGATACGTCCAGACTCCACCATTATGCCCTCAGAGAATCAGGGTCAGCAGTATACATGCTCTTTGAAGAGCCGAGAGAGGACAGAGAGAGTAGAAGGAAGAATCTGTCTGCAGGAGTGGTGGAAGAGGATGGGGCTGGAAGAACTGAGGTGGCAAGCCCAGTGGCTGAGAACCAGGACCCCCAGATCCAGGCAGCCCAGGTTGAGGCTGGAGGTGGTACCGGGAAAGCACAGCAACGGCTAGAACTGCACCATGCATAGAGCAGTCCAAAGAAATGGCGGAGCCTGGTATAAACTGATCCAAGAGGAGGAAGCCCACATTCCCCAGGGTGCCTTTGAGCTCTGTCAAAGTGGCTTCTGACAGAAGAAACAACCTGTCCTCTAGCCCTTTGTGGCCCTCACACAGAGAATAGCCTGAGGACACAAAGCATGACTGGCCTTTGTCTCTTCAAGATCCTCCATTGGGATACAAGAACTCATCCTGCAGAGATCCCTCCCAGCAGAGGTTTGGAACCCTACCCCACAGAGCTTCCCTGAAAACACATATGTTTCTATCCTCCATTCACAAGAGCATTTGTTTTGTTAATCTTACTGTAGGTTTACTTTGTATATAACTAATAACTACTGATGTGATATCTTTTATGTATCTTTAGTTACACCTTCCTATACCTTTCCTGGAAAATATCTTTTCAGGACCTTTGCTCACTTCTTAATTAGGTTATTACTTTTTGCTATTGAGTTATATGAGTTCTCTATACATTTTGGATCACTTGATAACTTGACTTCCCATTACTCATAGATTTGCTTGAGCAGGCACCAGTAGCGTCTCCATTGGTCCCTGTCACGTGCTAGTGTAGCCCAATGGTGTCTGTTCATTCTAGGAACATGAAGAGCCTCATACAGATCATTCAGGGTCTTGACGAAGACGTCTGACCATCTTGTAGGTGGGCGGCCATGCCGTCTTTTGACATCCAGTGAAATCCAGTCGGTAATGTCTCTAGTCCAGCGGTCATCTCCAAATCTCATTACGTGTCCAGCCCATCTGCTTTTCAACGTCTTGGCAAACGAGACAGCATCCCTGATTCTTGACTGTTAATGGAGGTCACAACTCTGGATTCTTTCTCTCATTTGAGTGAAACGTGATATTCTAAGCTAGCTCTTTTGACTCCTCTTTGGGAGACCTGAATAGAATTCTCATCCTGTTTATGTAGGGCCCAGGTCTCTGAGGCATATGTTAATGCAGGAAGAACAGTGGAATCAAAGAGATGTGCCTGGAGCCGGAGGTTCTTCATCCTCTTAGCTATTTCTCCAATGCTCTTGAAGGTGTTCTAAGCCACTCTTTTCCTCCTGCGCAACTCGGGTGCCAGGTCATTTGTCATGTTGAGTTCTCGACTTAGGTACACATACCTGTTGCATTTGAAGATGGTTGTTCTGTCGAGAGTGAATGGAACATCAGGAACGAGACTGTTTCTCATGAACACTGTCTTTGTGAGATTCAGCTGTAGTTTGACCTTTCCACACTCACGGTCAAAGTCAGCCACCATTTGTGCCACTTGGCCAATGTTTGGTGTTATTAGAATGATATCAGCAAAGCAGAGGTAGTGTAGTTTCTGACCATCTATCTTCACTCCCATTCCTTCCCATTCCAGTCATCGTATGACATTCTCGAGGGTGGCCCTGAGAGTTTTGGTGAAATGGTATCACCCTGCTGAACCCCTCTCTATTTTTTAATAATAAATGATAAGATATTTAATAACGGAGATATATCTCAAAAGCATTATATTAACTGAAAGAAGAACAAACTTATTATTGCACCTACCTGACATTGGGGAAAGTTTGGTGGGGTGAGTAATGGTTTGTGAGGAAGCAGAATCAAGGGTTAGACTGCAAAGGGTGTTGAAAATATTCTGTATCTTGACTATGTTGGGGGTTGTAAAAAACTATGCATGTAGAAGCTCTCAAGCATATGTTTCCCTTGCTAGTCTCTCCTTGGTCCATCTTGCAGCCCTGCTCTCTCTCTCTCTCCAGCTCCCTTATCTCTCTAACTCCCTTGCATTCTGGGCTGATACTCTACCCAGTCAGCTAACCAAATCAACATAAGAAAGCCCTTCCTTGAGGGCCCACCTAAAAGGTAATTCCAAAGCCCTTCCTGACTTCCTGACTGCAAAATACCTCTTAAGGTGTTTTTCTCTTTTCCTGAGCACTGTGGTCTCAGTCTGTGGCAAGATGTTCCCAGGAGAGCTGCCCTACAAGTCTCAATGTTATCTCTTACTGTGTCCATACAAAAATAGCTAGTAATTTTTCCTGTTTCAAATTTTGTGTTTTTTGTAAAAAGTAAAAGGGGGAGATGTAGGATAACAGTGTTCTGTCTTTCCTGCATAGCCTCAGGAATAATTGATAGTTGATTGTTTATTGAACCCCTCTCTTGACATCGATGATCACTTCTTTGTAGAATGGTGAGATCCTAGTAGTGAATCCATAGTACAGTTCAAGGAGGATCCTGATGTAGAGTTTGAAAGCCCTATTTGGCTAGGGCTTCAATGAACGCTTCCGTCTCAACAGAATCAAAGGCCTTCTTTAAATCAATGAATATTAGACAGCAGCATCTTGAACTCCCGAGAAACCTCAATGAGCTTGGTTATTGTGTGGATATGGTCTATCATGCTGAATCCTTTGCAGAACCTGGCTTGCTCGCATGGTTGTCCTTCATCTAGTGTTCTGCCAATACTATTCAGGATGATTCGAGTGAACTGCTTGTAGATGACAGACAATAGGCAGATTGGGTGATAGTTGCCAATATCGTGGATGTCTTATTTCTTGTACAGTAGTACAGTCGTGCGGGTTTTACATTGGGACAAATCCTTGCATTCAGACAGGTAGCGTGTGAAGAGCTGAGCCAGTGTATTGATGAACCTGCCATATTTTGGATATTATCCCTTAATCAAATATTTTTTTTTGGCGAGTGTGCTTCCCATTTTGTAAGTGGTCTTTTACTGTGATGATACTTTTTATTTTCATAAGAAGGTTTTTGTTTGATGGTGCCCTATTTTCTATTTTTCCTTTTGTTACTTGTTCTATAGGTATCGTATTCAAAATTTTATTACCAAAGCTAATGTCTAGGAGTGTTATTCCTATATTTTATAGAAGTTTCAAGGTTGTATATCTTACATTTGAGTCTTTAGTGAATATTTTGAGTTAATTTTTATGAGTGATAAAAGATAGAGGTCTGGTTTCATTATTTTACAAATGAATTTCTAATTATGACAGAGCAATTTATTTAAGAGACTCTATTGAGAAAAATAAAATTTTAATTGAGTATTCCTTCTTGCTTAGCAAATATTAGTTGGCCATATTTGTTTAGATTTATTTCTAGGCACTCAATTCTGTTCTATTGAGCTGTTTGTCTGTTTTAGGTGAGTGCCATACTTTTTTGATAAATATACCTTATTGTAAACCTTAAAATGAGGAAGTATATTTCCAAGTTTGTTCTTCTCAGGATTTCTTTGGCTATTTAGGGTTTCTTGTAGTTTCATGTAAATTTACAAGTATTTTTACTTCTCTAAAAAGTTATATTTTTCTATTCACCTTTTCTCATCTCCCCTACTCTGTTTCTCTCCTTCTCTGGCCTTTTAATTTTTAGAGCAAAGGCTTAGAGCAAAGGATAAGGGGACTTGAACACACAGAGTGAGGTATATGTATATATCTAAACCACAGAATGACTATTACTATAAGCATGGAATACATGCTTACAATAGTAAAATATTTAAAATATGGCTGTCAGGGTGCACGATGGGGGTAGGAGGGAAGCTGTGGTCAGTGAGGAGGGAAGGCTGACACCATAGGTGAGATTGGTGTTGGAACATGTTATACCTGAAATTTTACTATGAACACGATTGCCAATAACAGTGCCTAAAACAAAAAACACAACACAAAACTACCAAATGATTGTATCTTTATAAGTATTTCATTGTATACATGTATATATAATTTATTCTCATTTTCTATTTTTTATTTTGTTGAGGTGCTATGTTTTATAGTACTGTTCATCAAGATTTCATGCATACATTATTCCAACACCATACCCATGACCATATATTCATTTACTTGAATTGAAAACTTAGGTATGGGTATGATCAAAACATCTGGATGAGTTTCCAGATAGCAATTTCAAGAGCTAAGACTTGAGTTTCTGGTGGGGGCCTCTGAAGAGTGTCATTGTGCTTCATGTTGATGCTGTGTAGTAATGTGTATCAATACAGAAGGTAAATAATTGCAAAGAAGGAAAATTTCAGAAATAAATGAACAGGAAACAGGAATGAAAAATAAGGAGTTTAAAGCAAGGTTTATTTACAGAAGTAGGAGGATTCATATCTGAAGAAGTGGTATTTATGTTGGAATTTACATAATAATACTGAAAGGGAGATATGCAAATATCAGAAAGAGTGTTTCAATCAAGGGTATGATTGAGCACACTGAGACCTTTGGAACTCTCCAAACTCATTGTATTTGGGAGACAGTATGACTGGCCCTTAGTGTCCAAGGCTCAAAATGGTACAAACTAACATTGGAAAGGTGGGGGTCAGAGAATGCAAGGACATTACTGGCCAAAGTAGGGAGTGCAAATTTTATCAGAAATATAGAGAATTATAGTCTCTGAGTCTTGGCCGCTGATGGGATTACACGGCGCCAGGGGGCCAGGTGGTGGGTGTGACCCCCGCCTACTGGAATTTGGAGGATCTGGGTGGAAGATGCTCGACTCCAAATCGAGTAGGCTTGGAGGTCTCGGCCCCGGAACCCGCATGGCTTTGTCCCTCTGCCAGTACCTTCATGTGTGCGGAGAGTGGTCTCAGCATGGTGGTGGCTGTTCCTGGAGGTCTTCGGCTGCCGTAGCCCTGGTTGGGGCGGGGAGGAAAGCTCAACCCGCTCCCCTCCAAGGGACTCTGGGAAGGAACACCCAGGCGCGGGGCAGAGACTGCACTGTTCTCGTCCGGGATCTGGATTTTATAGTCTCTGAGTCTTGGCCGCTGATGGGATTACAGGGGGCCAGGTGGTGGGTGTGACCCCCGCCTACTGGAATTTGGAGGATCTGGGTGGAAGATGCTCGACTCCAAATCGAGTAGGCTTGGAGGTCTCGGCCCCGGAACCCGCATGGCTTTGTCCCTCTGCCAGTACCTTCATGTGTGCGGAGAGTGGTCTCAGCATGGTGGTGGCTGTTCCTGGAGGTCTTCGGCTGCCGTAGCCCTGGTCGGGGCGGGGAGGAAAGCTCAACCCGCTCCCCTCCAAGGGACTCCGGGAAGGAACACCCAGGCGCGGGGCAGAGACTGCATTCGCGGCCGCGCGACATCTTAACAGAACTTTTTTTTTTATGACATCTTATTGTCTTATTTCTACTTTGGACAAACTTGCAGGCTATCGAATGTAGCCTGCCCACAGGGCAGAGTCTGGCAAACTCCCCATGGCGTACCAAATATGCCAAATACTAGTAACAATGATGGGTCTCACTCTCCTAAATAGCCTTGAATATAATCTCAGGGCTAGGATGAAAGAGACGTTACTGGGGCCTGCTCGAGGCAATCGACGAATAACAGGATGATGAAATGAATGAAATGAAAATAGAGAATTATAGAATGGCTTTAACTCAGCTTATTTTTGAAAAGATAACTCTGAGTTTCTATTTAAAGAATGGGTTGGGTCAGGCAAAATAAGACGAGAAAGCAATTTTAGTACAACAATGATCAGGTGAAAGTGGTGGTAGTTTACTATAGGTGAGACAAAATTAGAACTGCAAATTTAAATATGTTGCATATGTGACAAATATGATAAATTCATGTAGTTCTTGCATATGAATAAACACTACCAAAAAGGTACAAGTTAAGATTATTATTTTTGCTTGGGGAGGAGGGCAGCTGGGACAGGTGGTCTCTTTCAGAGTACATAGGAAGAAAAGAAAAAAAGTTGAAAAGGTGCATTTGAAAAGCAACTGGTGTTGGCGCAGATGTGGAGAGAAAGGGACTCTCCTTCACTGATGGTGGGAATGCCAACTGAGGCAAAAGAAGTATAGTCAAAATGACATCTGCACTTCTATGTTCATTGCTGCACTGTTCACAATAGCAAAAATCTGGAAAAAAAGCTGAGTGCCCAAGAACAGATGACTGGTTAAAGAAACTTTGGCACATCTACACAATGGTGTACTACGCAGTTGTTAGAAAAGATCAAGTCATGAAATTTACATACAAGTGGTACTACATGGAAAGTATCATGCTAAGTGAAATGAGTCAGAAAGAGAGGAACAGACATAGAAAGATTGCATTCAGCTGGGGAATATAAAGTAACAAAACAGGAGACTAACATCCAACAAAAGTTGAGATAGGTACCAAGAGGTTCACTCCATGGCTTGAAGGCCAGCCACACATGCTGGGGGAAAAGGCAGTTCAGATAGAGAAGGAAACATCAAGTAAAGGGTGTTGGGGTGTTGGGCGGATCATCCCAGGATGGGAGATGCATGCTGAAAGTAGACTATAGACCAAACATGATTGCCACTCAATGCCTCTTTTGCAAACGTCAGCACCCAAATGGAGAGAGAGAACAAAAGGGAATGCCCTGCCATAGAGGCAGGATGAGATGAGGGGGTGGGTGGGATACTGGGAACATTGGTGGTGGAGGATGGGCACTGGTGGAGGGATGAGTACTTGATTATTCTATAACTAAAACCCAAGCACAAGAACTTGTAAGTCCACAATTGCACCTCATGGTGTTTTCACTAATTAAAATAAAAAGAAAAAAGATATTTGAAAATACTGGAGTTTCTCCAACATTTCAAGGTTAGACAACATGAAAGACTTCAGTAAAAATAGATGAAAAATAGATGAAAAATTGGTAATACAGATGTGATAAAAATAAAGAACTTGATCCATGGGTCAGGAGCAAAAGTGCTAAAACTATGTGGGGGTGTCATTGTTGTAGAAATATTGCTGAGAGTTAAAAGAAGTGATCATTTTGAATAAGAACTGCATGCTGCAAGTAGATAAAGGAACAAATGCGATAAGCTTTCAGTACCTGTATTGCAAATTATAATGTCCAAAAGAGTTGAGGGGAGGGAGGTAGTGAAGCAGGGAGGAAGAGTGGAGGGAGAGGGAGAGAGAGACAGAAGAAAATTGCCTGTCATGAAGTCAGGTTGGGGTGGAGTGTGCGGGGATGGAGGGAGGGAGATTGAGGACATTGGTGGTGGGAAATGTACACTGGTGAAGGGACAGTTATTGGACATTGAATGACTGAAACCAAATCATGGAAAACTTTCTAACTGTGTATCTCATGTTATTTAATAAGGAGTAAAATATTTTTAAAAACGACTATGAGCAGTAAAACATGCATTTTATTAGAAAAGACAAATTGATTTTCAAAATAGGGCTTCTGCATAGTCATGAGAAAAATCATAATAGAATAGCTACAAGAATGAAGGGAAAGATATAGACATCAAGTTTCTAAGAATTTAGAATGTAAAAGATATCTGAGAGTGGGTCAATTGTAGAGAAAATGGTGAAACGGTAAGATTTCTCTTTTCTACTTTCCTTTCATTATTTATATTCTCTGTTTCTAAAATAGGATATATATGTATATATACATACATATATTCATATATATATATTTGGATACTGTTGAGCATGATTTGGTAGGTAGCTTTGCAGTAAGAGTAGAAAGGAGGAAACAGTGTAGGAGCAAAAACTGTATGAAGGCAGAAGAATAAAGTCCTCAGAGCCTAAATATGAAATATTGCTTTTTCAGAGGAAAAAGTGGTCTTCCTTCCTAGGCCCTAAAGGAGAAAAAAAAAGCCGCAAAAATGTAATTAGATCACTAGCTTTCTTCATTTTATAGTGAAAAAGGAAGATATATTTTATTTTATTTTATTTTATTTATTTATTGAATCACCGTGGGAAAGGTTACAAAGCTTTCAGGTTTAGGTCTCAGTCATGCAAATATCAAACACATTTCCCTTTACCAATACTTATTTTTTACCATGAAGAACCCCAATAAAACCCCACCCTCCACCCCTCCCAGTCCCTGTGAGGCAGATGAATTCTAGTTAACACTCTATCTGCTTTGATTAGATTCATTGTTTCAATTAAAGATTCACCACTATTATTTAGAGTTTACCCCCCCCCCCAATCAGACATGCTGAAGAAGCATTGTGAAGTGATTTGCTTTCTACAGCTGGGTTCAAGAATTAAATGTTGGTTTTGGATTTCTGCTATTTTACTTATTGACTCTGGAAGTATTTCTACTGAAAGTCAGATAGTTAAGAAATTGGTTTCTGTGCTCTGGAGTAGTGGCCGTGCTGGAGAGCCGCTCGTGGGGGGCCACTGGTGGCCTCGGTAGGGCGTGAAGGGCGGACCAAAACACCGCCTTCCCATGAGGTTTTAGTCGCCCCCACACCCCTGACTCATACCTGCTGTCCACAAGGCTCCCATGTGGCCGCCATCTTTCTTTCCAGAGAGGAAAGGGCGAATGGGGCAACACCCTTTCCCCTCTGGACAGACATGGCGGCCTGGATTAACGCATAGTCCGTTCATTTTTCTGCTCCAAGCTGCTGGGTTCTGCATTAAGTCCTTGTGCTTCTGGGGCCGTGGCTGTGCTGGAGAGCCACTCGCGGGGGGCAACTGGTGACCTCGGTAGGGCGTGAAGGACGGACAAGAACGCCCCCCTTCCCTTGAGGTTTTAGTCGCCCCCACACCCCAGGCTCATACCTGCTGTCCACAAGGCTCCCATGTGGCCGCCATCTTTCTTTCCAGAGGGAGGAGGGTGGAAGGGAGCAACACCCTTTCCCCTCCGGGCAGACATGATGGCCTGGATTAACGCATAGTCCTTTCACTTTTCTGCTCCAAGCTGCTGGGTTCTGCATTAAGTCCTTGTGCTTCTGGGGCTGTGACCCTGCTGGAGAGCCATTCGTGGGGGGCAACTGGTGGCCTCGGTAGGGCGTGAAGGACGGACCGGAACGCCCCCCTTCCCATGAGGTTTTAGTCGCCCCTGCACCCCCGGCTCATACCTGTTCTCCACAAGGCTCCCATACGGCCGCCATCTTTCTTTCCAGAGAAGAGAGGGCGAATGGGGCAACACCCTTTCCCCTCCGGCAGACTTGATGGCCTGGATTAACGCATAGTCCGTTCACTTTTCTTCTCCAAGCTGCTGGGTTCTGCATTAAGTCCTTGTGCTTCTGGGGCTGTGACCCTGCTGGAGAGCCGCTCGTGGGGAACAACTGGTGTCCTCGGTAGGGGGTGAAGGATAGACAGAAGATATATTTTAAAGAAATTTATTTTTTTTTCTGTTAAAGAATGGGCAAAGTTTGTTAGCTGAAAATATAGCAGGGTTAGAAGTGACCGAAGAGAAGCACATGAATGTAGTACTGGTGAATGAACAAGAAACAGATCACCAAGAATGATAGGGTGCACTGTGAAAGTCCATCTGGTACTGGCATCATAATGTGGAGATACTCTAGCACAGCCAGATTTGTGATCTCCGCCCCCATGTACAATCATCAACCATGGCAGTTTTAAAGTTCATCCAGATTTTTGGATTTCTAAATGCAAATACATTGGGGAGAGTGACAAGGGAACTTTGAATAGTGTAGCTGAAACTAGAATTGGAGGAAAATAAAAAGAACAAATAATTGATGGCAGAATCACAGTGGTGTTAAAGATAGAGAATAAGGATTGCCTTCAAATTTGTAAATAAGTCTTCCTTAAAAATTCACTAATTTTGACCTAATACCAGAATCCATCGAATACATTAAGGAAAAAGGGGTAGAACCCTGCAGGTACTAGAGGAATCTTCAACAATTTCACTCCATAGGCAAAAATATCGAAAATAGAAATGAATGGAACTACACCAAATTAAGGACCTTTTAATGGCAGTAAATAAATAAATAAAAAGACACCTCACTGAACAGGAGAAAATAGTTGCATATTTTGCACTTTTTTGTGCACATTTTGCACATATTGCACATATTTGTAAATTTTGCAAATTTTGCAAATTTTGCACTTCAAAAAGTGCTATTATTCAAGATTTATGAATAATTATGAATAATAAATCAAGATTTATGAATAATAAATCAATAATAAATCATAACGCTCAACAAGAAAAAATCCAACAAACCCATTCAAAAATGGAGAGAGTAGATGAACACTTCTTCAAAGAAGACATATAGATTGCTAGTAGGCATATGAAAAAGTGTGCATCATCAGTTGTTATTACAGAATTGCAGATCAAAACAATAATTAGATATATCACACCAGTGACAATCAGAAAAGCTGATAACAGCCAGTGTTGATAGGGGTGTGATTTGCAAGAAACCCTCGTTCACTGTTGGTGGGTTGCTACCAGATTTAACTACAATGAAAAATAGTATTGAGATTTCTCAAAAACATAAGACTAGAACTTCCAAGCATTTCATCAAATTCACTTTTTCAGCCTCAACCACCCAGAAACATTGTCACTGTCACTGTCACTGTCCTCCCGTTGTTCATCGATTTGCTCGAACGGGCCCAGTAATGTCTCCATTGGAGACTTTGTTGTTATTGTGTTTGGCATATCGAATACATCATGGGTAGCTTGCCAGGCTCTGCCGTGCGGGCGAGATACTCTGGGTAGCTTGCCGGGCTCTCCGAGAGGGGCGGAGGAATCGAACTCGGGTCGGCCATGTTGGCTACGTGCAAGGCAAATGCCTTCCCGCTGTGCTATCGCTCCACCCAGAAACATTAATTCAAAGAATGTGTGCACACCCAAGTTTATTGTAGTACTTAGTACAATAGTCAGGATATACAAACAACTCAGCAGGGCAAATACTAGCTGATCCCACTCATTTATGGAATTAAGAAAGTAAAAATAAAAGAATAAAGTAAAAAAAAAATAAAAGAATATACAGCACTGAACAATGACAAATCCTTGACAATGAGGTGCAGAAGCAATTATTAAACTGTGTGTGACAAGGTTCAACCTTTAACAACATGTTAGTAATCTCTTATAGAAAGGCTTAATGACCTCCAGTGAAGTACAACAATCTTCACACATTTGGGAGCACTTTCAGTGGTTTATTCATAACAATAATACAAAACAAAGTATTTCGGGGTTGGAAACGTCCAAAATATGGTGATGGAAAGGTGTAATATTGGTGAGATTGGTGTTAGAATATTAAATGTAATTAAATATTATGAACTACTTTATAAAACTAAATAAACTGTGTGTGCAAGGGTGCAGAAAATAAAAGAAGGCCTGACTAGAAAAGATAAAAGAAGGGCAGAGTTGTAGGCACTTTGGTGGTTGTTGGTGGTGTTTAGTCATATTGTATATCAATATCATAAATTTCAACACGCTGCAACTTTTTAAACTATAGTAAATAAAATTAAAAACATTCTGGGCATATACTATGAAAAATAGAGTATTTTTGCATTTTATGATTAAAGATTTACATTGTTTCAGTACAGAGCTAAGTGCTTTCGCAAACATTAGCTTATTTAATTTCATAATCTTTATCATAATTTCACAATATATAAGTCATTGCTATATAAGTTTGCAAATTAATAAACTAATCAAGATATTTAGGTCAATTAAGTACATTTTTGAAGTAAATTCCATAGGATTTAAATTCACAAATTCATATATATTCATTAAATATACAATAAATACTATTAATGTATAATATTCATGATAAATATATGCAAAAATATGAGCTAGATAAATAGAAGATCTAATACTTTTTCTTATAGTCCAAAAAAGTGAAAGCAGATAAGTTCTTCCTAGCTCATGTGACTTGATCTCTGAGAAAAGGCAGTTTCTCAAAAAAAACTCCAAGTATTTATTCCACAGATACTCAACCATTGACAGACATGGGAAAATGTAGTAAAAATATCTTTTTCCCAGCATTTAAGAATTACAATATCACAGGACAGCACAGAATAAAGACTAGAGCTGTGAGTTCAATTGTGCAAGGCTTTCAGTAACTGAGCCTCCTCCCTCGGCCTTCCCAGCAGAGGAACAAAGAAATGAGGGACTCATGAATAGATGGTAAAAACGGCCTGTTTAATCCCAGAACTGAATACCCTATAGAGACAAGCTGAGGGGCTCGAGATACAGGACTGCACTTAAGTGTGATTGATCACTTACAGAATCAAAGTGTTTTGAGGGAATTAACTCAGGAAGACATTCTGTCTCCCGAGGGCATCTTTATTGCTTTTCTCTTTCCCTCCTTACTTAATACTTACAATTATTTGGATAGACGCAATAAGAGATAAAGATTGCAAAACTTAGTTATCTGGGCTCCAAGGGCAAGCAGGACTTTTACTGTAAATCCCAGATTAAGTCCTTAGGCCTGTTCATCTTGTCCTTCCCCATGGAGTCCTTTCTCTGAAGTCACAACAGCTAGAATCAGCACCATGCTTTAATGTTTCCTAAACTGTCTCATTTCGATACCTGGGTAGCTTTGCCGCTTGACCTGAGTCTATCCAAGTCCCATGGCAGAATTACCTTTCTGAGGTGTTCGAACTATGGCAATAGAAGCCTGAGTCAAATAATTATGATGGACACCCAGGAGTAGATATATTTCAGAGTTGAATAACTCCCAAATATTAGGAACATAGCATTAATGGTCTTTCTGTGTTTAAACAAAGAACATTGCTCTACAGTAAAATATGAAAAGGTTATATGGGAAATAGGAAAGCAAGTAATTCACTACAGTAAGTCCAGAATCACCATCAGATTTGACTTATTAGCAACCAGCTTGACTTGGGGTACTGTAACAATGAGAGGTGAAACACAAAGGAAAGATTAAAGATAAATTCAGGGGATTAGGAGTGCTTTTAAGAGCACTGTAAGCTTTTCTGGGGGTGGCGGGTGGCGGGAGGAAAAGGGGCAATTCACTTATGAAGCCTAAAATACTTAGATTTAATATACAACAAGGTTCCACTGAGAAAGTTTTAATAGAGGATGTGATGTTTTGAGTTTGGCTCTTCAAAGACATCAACTTTTTCATTCACTGAAAATGCATGGTCAAGGGTTGCCCCAGAGGAAAAAGATACTCAAGGCTCAAATTGCAAGTTTTGATTTGGTTTAATGTGAAGAATTTTCATTCCCTTGTCATTCAGAGAACTTCTTGTTTTGCAACAAAATATCTTTATTATGTAGAGAGATTTAATGTTATTTTACTCTATTTAATCTAATTTTTAGAAGCCAGTGATGTGGCTCAATGGTTAAACGCGTAAACACCTACTGTGTTTGAGGTTCTGGGTTAGATTTCTGGCAGGCCTGTAAAAGGTAAAGAGAAAGAGTATCATGTATTTTTGTTGTTGTTGTTGTTCATTAAACTTTTTTTTATTAGTGAAACACCATGAGGAACAGTTGTAGACTTACAAACTTTCATGCTTGGGTTTCAGTTATACAATGATTGAGTACCCATCCCTCCACCAGTGCCCATTTTCCACCACTAATGATGCCAGTAGCCCTCCCAACCCCCACCCTAGGCCCCCAACCCCGCCCCACTCTTGTGTCAGGGCATTACCTTTTGCTCTCTCTTTCCTTTAAGGAGTTGTGGTTTGCAATAAAGATTTTGAGTGGCCATAGTGTTTGGTCTATAGTCTACTTTCAGCACATATCTTGCATCCCGAGGGAATCATCCAAATATCCTTTACTTGGTGTTCCCTTCTCCATCTGAGCTGCCTTTTCCCCCAGCATATGCTGCAGGCTTCCAAGCCGTTGAGCCGACCTCCTGGTACTTATCTCAACTATTCTTAGGTGTTCAACTCCTATTCTGTTACTTTATATTCCCCAGACGAGTGCAGTCTTTCTATGTCTATTCCTCTATTTCTGACTCATTTCACTTAGCAAGATACTTTCCATGTAGAATAACTTGTATGTAAATTTCATGACTTCATCTTTTCTAACAGCTGCATAGTATTCCACTGTGTAGATGTACCAAAGTTTCTTTAACCATTTATCTGTTCTTGGGCACTCAAGTTTTTTCCAGATTTTGGCTATTGTGAAAAGTACAGCAATGAACATAGAAGTGCAGATGTCATTTTGACTATACTTTTTTGCCTCTCCGGGATATATTCCCAGGAGTGATATTGCTAGGTCAAATGGGAGCTCAATTTCTCATTTTTTGAGAATAGTCCATACTGTTTTCCAAAAGGGCTGAACCAGTCGGCATTCCCACCAGCAGTGAAGGAGGGTCCCTTTCTTGCCACATCTGTGCCAACACTGGTTGTTTTTGTTCTTTTGGATGTGGGTCAGTCTCTGTGGTGTGAGATTTGCCCTCTATCTTTGACAGTGGAAGAACTGGGTGCTATCAAATGCATGATGATGTTATTGAATGGAATTGTCTCATAGGTTTCACCCAGCATGTCTCCTTTGGACACTGACACCAGTTTGGGGATCTTGAGAAACTTTATTTAACCTAACCTACCTCAGTTTTCTCACTTGGGAAGTGATGGGTAATAACACCTTTGCTGCAGACTTATTGTTGGATTGAAATACTAAAAATATGATGTACATTTAAATTCTAAAGTATCTAGCCAAGCAGAACCATTTGTAAGGATAACAATAAGAATGTAACTTTATTGTTATCCACATAATTATTTTTTCTGAGGATCATATAAAGAGAAATGGAAAAGATCAGTTGAAGACTTTTTAGTGGTGGAAGCAAAACTGAAGTGACAAGATTGTAAACTGGTGAAATCTTAGACACTATGTTCCTAAAAAGTTTGAGCACTGCCTCTCAATCTTTTGTTTATAAAGAAGTTGATTCCATCAAGAGCAAAGGTTCCATAACCACTCAAGACAGAAATTGGAAAATTGTCTTCATTTGTAGCATGAACTACTTTTGGTTGTAGAACTAGCAATAATGGGTTTTTACAAAGCAGTGAGCATACTGCCCAAAGCATTTTAATGTGGAAACTCATTCATCTCAAAACCATTGTGTTTTTATTAGCCCCATTTATAAGGAGCTAGAAACATTGAATGCCTAAAGTCATACCAGTAGCAAGTACAGAATGGGGAGCAAGTTTCAGATAAATACTATGTTCTTTCTATCATACAACTATAATGTTTTTTATCCACTGGTTGTCCTAGGGTAGTGCCCACACCAGGATCTATAGCATTTTTTCAGAACTCGTTGATCACTTGATCACTTGATATCCTGTTATTCATCAATTTGCTCGAGTGGGCACCAGTAACGTCTCCATTCATCATTGTTGAGTGTTGGTGTAGTCCAATGGCGTCTGCTCTCTACAGGAACACGAAGAGCCTTAAACCATTTGTTCAGGGCCTTGACAAAGAAATCTGACCATCTTGTAGGTGGGTGGCCATGTGTTCTTTTAACATCACGTGGAATCCAGATGGTAACAGCTCTAGTCCAGCAGTGATCTTCAAATCGCATTACATGTCCAGCCCATCTGATTTTCGATGCCTTGGCAAACAAGACAGTGTCCCTGATTCTTGATCATTGACGGAGGTCAGAACTCCAGATTCCTTCTATCACTTGAGTGAAGCATGATACTCCAACCATAGCTCTTTCGATTCCTCTTTGGGTGACCCCAATAACGTTCTCATTCTGTTTTCGTAGGGCCCAGGTCTCTGAGGTGTATGCTCATGCAGGAAGAATGGTGGAGTCAAAGAGATGTGCCCAGAGCCATAAGTGTTTTGTCCTCTTATCTATTTCTTCACTGGTCTTGATGACGTTCCATGCTGCTCTCTTCTTCCTGCGCAGCTCATGTGCCTGGTTGTTAGTCACATTGAGTTCTTGACCCAGGTACACATAACTGCTGCATTCAGAGATGTTCATTCCATTGAGAGCAAATGGAATGTCAGGAACTAGTCTGTTTTTCATAAACATTGTCTTCATGAGATTCGGCTGCAGTCTGATCTTTACATACTCTTTGTCAAAGTCGGCCAGCATTTGTGCTGCTTGGCTAATGTTTGCTGTTTATTAGAACAATGTCTTCAGCAAAGTGAAGGTGGTGCAGATGCCGACTGTCTATCTTCACTCCCATTCTTTCCCATTCCAGTCATCACATGACATTCTCGAGGGTGGCACTGAAGAGTTTTGATGAAATGGTATTGCCCTGTCCAACCTCTCTCTTTACGTCGATGATCACATCCTTGAGATCCTGGTGGTAAATCTGGAATACAGATCACGGAGCATCCTGATATACTGAGTTGGAATGCCCTGTTTGGCTAGGGCTT
Source organism: Sorex fumeus (assembly GCF_029834395.1). NCBI lineage: Eukaryota > Metazoa > Chordata > Mammalia > Eulipotyphla > Soricidae > Sorex > Sorex fumeus. The sequence goes on along the minus strand of NW_026606094.1, from coordinate 76,521,183 downwards.
GGATGACCGCTTCAGTCTCAACAGAAAATCTTCTTTAAATGAATTTACATTAGAGCGGCATCTTGAACTCTCAAGAAACCTCAATGTGCTTGGTCAAAGTCTCTATATAGTCAATTGTGCTGAATCCTTTTTCGGAACCCAGCTTGCTTTCATGGTTGTCCTTCACCTAGTGTTCTGCCAATCCTATTCAGGATGACTCGAGTGAACAGCTTGTAGGCGACAGATAATAGGCAGATCAGGCGATAGTTGCCAATGTCATGGATGTCTCCCTTCTTGTACAGTAGAAAAGTCCTGCTGGTTTTCCATTGGGAAGGAACCTTGCATTCAGACAGGTAGCATGGAAAGAGCTAATCTCAGTGTATTGATGAGTACTGATGGCAGATTCGTCAGGTGTTCGGGTCTGACCTTGTCTGAACTGGGTGCTGATAGCTTCTTTACCAACAAAATTATGTGTAGGATATTGAAAGGGAGAACACTGGGAACAACATATCCATCTTGCGGAATTTGGTATGTGGGTAGGTGGACATGGCTATAGAAGAGATCCGAGTAAATGGATAATTTTTCCATTGCCCTTCTGTAATATGTGATAGATACATCAGGATGTTGGAGGGCATCATCTTGGTCTTGTAGTTGGCCAAGGACAGGCAAGCATTGTGAATACTTTTCCTGGCTTCTGCCATTTCAGCCAGCACTGCTTGCTCTTCTCTCTTTGAGGTCTTCCTTTATCGCTTCTCTGCTGCTTTGTGAGCTCAGATCTTAGCTTGTAGTTGCCCGAGGCCCGTGCCAAGTCACATTGGCGAATGAGCTCAAGAGTTTGCGAAGACAGCCATATTTTGTGGCTTTCTCTCTCGGCATTCCTCACACTATCATGGAGATGCTGAACCAGTCAATCATATTCCACGTAGATGTTGTCAATGATGGCATCTTCCCATGTTGCCGCAATAGTGCCAAAGAGCTCCCAGTTGGTGGTTGTTCTGGGAGTTCTCTTCTTAAACTTTGCAGCCCTTTCTTCCTGCTCCGTGAAGTAGAATTTTGCACAAAGGAGCCAGTGGTCTGGCCCCATTTGGAATTTGGGGACAAAAGCGACATCCAAGCACAAAAATTTGTAGGTCTACAACTGTACCTCATGGTGTCTCACTAATAAAAATTTAAAATAAATAAATAAATAAAAGAATCAGGGCAGAGAGAGGGTAATGAAGCCAGTAGAGGAAACTGGTGTAAATATTCTTGACATAAGATTGAACTAATTTAGTTTAATGGGAGGAAACCCAATCTAAATGAGAGAAGAAATATTATCTGAATTATAGGACTTTAAAAAAGAAATGCTGTTATATTATTTTCAAGTGTGTGTGGTAACTCAAACTGATTTCAAGACAAGCGTTTCTAAATTTAAACAATATTGAAACTTCTTTTAATAAATAGATTGGTTCTAAAAAAAAAAAAGGTGACATCCATTGGGCAAAAACACTCCAGCCGCTTTCTGGATCGCGCGACTGCTTCGCAGCTACATGACACATCATAAGACACTTAATACTCATCTTCCAAGATTAACACACCACATTTTATGGGGTTCAAATATGGTGTTAACCATGGAACACCTATAAGGGTGACTAGAGGCCACCCTAAAAGCCTCCATCCCTCTCGGAGAGCCTAGAAAGCTACCTAGAATATCCCGCTCACATGGCAGAGCCTTGCAAGCTACCCGTGGCATATTTGATATGTCCCAAACAGTAAAAACAATAGGCCTCATTCTCCTGACCCTGAAAGAGTCCCCAATATGGCAGCCTTAAGAAAGATGAGCAAGGAGAGGCTGATAAAATCTCAGGGCGGAACTAGGCCGCCAAAACAAAGAAGGACTAAAGTGACTGTCTGTACTTTAAATGCACATATGCTAGCATCAGAAGCATCCACCAAGGACCTGATGGTGCAAGCACAGAAGATCAAGTATGACATCATTGTTCTGTCTAAGACAAAAGGGCATCAACTACATCACGCCTCTTTTGACACTGGAGAAGAACTGTTCCTCGGATCATGCGACAAAAGAGGCATTGATGGTGTCGGTGTCCTTGTTAACCTAAACTTGACCATGAGCATTGATTCATTCGAATGCCTAACATCCCAAATTAGATGCTTCCACTAGAATAGATGTGGCTTATTGCTGGCAGTTTCTATCTTCATCATCTATACACCAACATCCAACTACAATGAAGAAGAAATTGAGAATTTCTACATAGATCTGGAAAATTCTATAAAGAAGACCATACTTTCTACATGATAATAGTTGGTGATTTTAATTTCAAGATAGGACCAAGAAGATCGCCCAAAGAACTCCACATCAGGACCCATGGCCTAGAGTGTAACGAACAGGGTGAGAGACTGTCTGAGTTCATCATGTTGATCAAAACCATCCAAGGTAACTCACAGTTTCAGAGGCTGAATCTAAACATGGGAGACTCCTGGTGGACAGTTCCACAATGAAATTGACCACATCATATTCAATTGACAGTTTTGCCTGACTGATGTCTGAATGAATTAGAAATGTAAATTCTAGATCTGTTCTCCAATCCTACTGAATCAAAGTCTTTATGGACAAAGCAAATTAAGGTATCACAAAGCTCATGCAAATCGGCTATGATTATAGGCTATGATTCTACTGGCATCAAATTGTAGTGGTGGCAGAGAAAAGGGTGGAAGAATAAGCAGGAAAAATGGCTTTTGAGATAGGTGGAGAGTGTTTTTACAGAGAAGACAGTATGGAAGTATATATGAAAATATCACAGATATGTTCAGATACAAAGAAGCAAGAAAATAAAAGTTGTGACTAAAAAATGGAAAAACCTCAATACCAGACCTGAATCCATAAGGTACATGGAGGAAAATGTCGGCAGAGCCTTTCATGACATTGAAGCTCAAGCATCTTTAAGGATGAAACACCACTGATAAGCAAGTAGAAACAAACATAAACAAATGAGACTCTATTAAACTAAGAAGCTTCTGTAACCTCAAAAGAAACAGTGGCCAACATACAGAGAGAGCCTACAGAATGGGAAAGAATATTTACCCAATAATTATCTATGTTAAGGGATTAATATTCAGGATATGGAAAACACCAATAGAATTGTAAAAAAGAAAACTTCCAACTCCATCAAAAAATGGGAAGAAGAAAAGAACAGAAGTTTCCTCAAAAAAGAAATACAAATGTCCAAAAGGTATAAGTAAAAAATGCTCTACATCGTTAATCATCAAGGAGATGCAAATCAAAACAACAATGAGGTATCATCTCACACAACAGAGACTGGCACACATCAAAAAGAACAAGAACAACCAGAGCTGGTGTAAATGTGGAGAGAAAGGGACTCTCTTTCTTTCTTGGTGGGAATACCGATTGCTCCAGCCTTTTTGGAAAACAATATGGGTATTCCTCAAAAATCTAGAAATTGAGCTTCCATTGACCTCATAATACCACTTCTGGGAATATATCTTAAGGGTGCAAAAAAGCACAGTAGAAATGATATCTGCATCTGTATGTTCATTGCAATACTGTTCATAATAGACAGAATCTGGAAAACAACTCGAGTGCCTGAGAACAGATAACTGGTTAAAGAAACATTGGTGCATCTACACAATGGAGTACTATGCTGATGTTAGGAAAGATGAAGTCATGGAGAGTATCATGCTAAGTGAATGAATTCAAAAGAGAGAGACAGACATAGGATGACTACACTCACTTGTGTATTATAAAATAATGTAACATGAGACTGACACCCAAGGACAGTAGACACAAGGGCCAGGAGTATTGCTCCATAGTTGGAAGCTTGCCTCATGAACTGGGGGAGAAGGAAGTTGGAATAGAGAAGAGATCACTAAGTGATCAATGATGGTTGGAGGGACAATTCATGATTGGAGATTTGTGCTGCAAGTAAATAAAAGACCAAATGTGATAGCCTCACAGTATCTGTATTGTAAGCCATAATGCCCCAAAGTAGAGAGAGAGTATGGGGGAAATTGTCTACCATAGATGCAGTGAGAGGGTTGAAATGGGAAAGGGGGGGGGGGGATACTGCAGACATTGGTGGTGTAAAATGTGTCCTGATGGAGGCATGGGTGTTCAATCATTGTATAACTGAAACTCAAACATGAAATCTTTTATCAGTGTATATCACAGTGATTCATTTAGAAAAAAAATGGTGAGACAGTAGGGAGAGTGATGCTCATAATCTGAGGAAGGAGTTTCTATTTCATTCTTTGGGCACACAGAATGGGCACAGAATTTAAATTTTTGCATTCAGGGAACTGTCACAACTCATTCTGCCCATCAACCAACTATATAGTTAGCAAGGTCTTCACCAAGGAGCTGCAGAGAAAACCAGGTGTGGAACAGCCTAGCAATGGAGAACATGACATTCAGTGCAGTCCTGTTCTCAGTTATTAATGACCCACAGCCTTTGCTGCACTTCTGAGCTTCATAGTGTTAAAAGAAAGTCAGATTCAATGAAGCATATGTTCTTTGTGCCTTTCTATGACAGGATGAATTGACAGAACATGTGGTATTTATTTTCTTCTTGCTACCAATTTATCTCTTCTTCTTGGGCTTGACTTATTGGAGAATTGGAAGAACATAATTATGCTTAGTGGTTAAGGCTCATCTTCCTTTTTGTGACACTGTTAATCAACCATATTTTTCAAACCATAAAGTCAATCATGAATAATAAACAGCTTTTGAATCAATCACTGCCAAAGATGCCTGTTCTTCCCCAAATTTCCTACAGCATTTATCATGATTCTTTTATCAAGGTAAACAAAAGTCTCGAATCAAGGTAAATTGATCCTTGAAATTTGTATTTCCTTGGTATCTGCCCTCCCCATCCATGTCTAAACTCTAAACTTCCAGGGTCTTCCTGGAGTGCCTCCTTCCTAGATCTTTGCTTTGGTGACTTAAGATTTCTTCTTTTTCTTTCTTTGGTATTAGGTCTTAGTCTACTCTGAAAGTATTACTTTAGCTCTTAGTGTGTAAACATCGGGTGGCTAGGGAAAGCTCCATGGCTCTCTTGCCCAAGTTTGGTGGTCTCCCCCACCTGGGGCGGCCCATGCCATGGGCGGCTGAAGGAGGAAATGAGGGTCAAGCTGGTTGATGATCAGTTGCTTTTTATTCCATTCTCCCCACGTTCCTGCTCCAGTCTCACTGAGCCCTTCATTCTAGTCTCACACTGCCCCTCATTCCGGTCTCCTCCTGTCTCTCCCACTCATCTCTCCATGCTCCATCTTGCAGCTGCATCTCTCATCTCTCCACGCAACTCTCCTGCATTCTTCCCCTACATTCTTCTCTCTCTGTCCCTCTTGCTGGGCTCTTTGTGTTCCATCTTCCTGCCCTGGTCTCTCTCTCTCTCTCTCTCTCTCTCTCTCTCTCTCTCTCTCTCTCTCTCTCTTTCTCTCTTTCTCTCTCTCTCATCTCTCACCAGCTCCCTGCAATGGGAGTAGCAGAATCAACATATCAAAAGCCATCCCTGATAGCCACTCAGGCTCAAGGGTGGAAATACCACCTAGGGCTGTTCCTCCTCTCCTTAGTCCGATAACTTGATTAACATCTTAATTCTACTTCTTCGTATTAGTTATTTTGTATGGACACAATAAGAGATACACTGAGCTTGTAGGGTGGCTCTCCTCGGTACATATCACCACAGATGCAGACTACAGTGCTCAGGCTGAATTAATCATTCCTAAACCTAGCAAGGTCCAAATCTAGTTATTACTTTTTGGATCAAGACAGCATTTGCCCTTAACTTATTATTAAGTACTATGGCACTTTGGCCAGGCCCATTTCTATGCCAGCGTAGCTCACTGCTTTCCCTGCGTCTATCCAGTCCCTTGTCGGACCTTGCTTTGGGGGGTGCTAGAAAGTCAGGGCAACTGAGGCTTAAGTCGAGAGAACAGATTCCCTGGGGTAAATATCATTTCAAGTCAGTTAACTCCCAAATTACAAAAGTATAGCATTAACTGTCCTCCTAGAATGTCCATACAAAAGGGACATTGCTCTGAATCAACTATGAAAAGGACTTAAGGAGAAAGAAAAGCAATATTTACAAGTTAATGGAGCACAAAAAAAGAGGTTACAAATAAACACAGAGGAATGGGAGCACTGTGATGGGAATAACCTAATAAACCTAAACTCCCCGTGGCAAGGCAGAAAGGACAAACCAATGTTATCCTACATCTTATCCTACAGTGTTATTGCATGTCCTGCCACTTTAGGATCACTGAAGTCCGTCCGACTTCCCAGTATCTAAATCTAACCTAAACTGTTTGACCAGATATTAGGAGGATCAAGGAAGTTTAATAATGCTAGGTCAACAGGTTTAGTTCTCAGATTTGTAGATTTCACTACTGTTAGTCTTACTTGAATTTTTCTTAGCCTATTCTATCACAAGTGCTAAATCCAGACTTTTTCTTTCCAACGTTTGATTTATTTTACTTCCAAGATACTCCTTGTTTCTAATCTGCCTTTTCTGCTTTTGGCTTCAATACATCTATATATTCATCTCAATGCCTTGAATCCTACCTAGTTTAGAACGACTGGCAATCTAAACTATGACAAAGTCCACAAAGAAATCAACTACTAGATAAAACCTGACAATAAAGAAATTTGTTTCTTTCTGTTCCCATGATTTCTAAATCTCTAGACAGGTAGACTTCTAAGTCAGAAAGAGAATTCTGTGGTATTAAATTGGAGTTGAAAATATATTGTAAATTCATTTTGTTTCTGTTTATCTACATGTGTTGTCATCTATGAAAATTATTAAATCAACAATTTTGATGACTTAATAATTTACATTTTTTTCTATTTTTTTCCCACTTAAAAGGCCTTGTAGCACTGACCCCAAATGAGAAACAGATCATGGCTTCTGTGTGCTATTTCTTTAAAAAAATTATTCTATTTTAATGTGTATCATAGCTTTTTTTAAAAAAAAATTGAATCACTGTGAAATACACAATTACAAGGCTGTACATGATTCAGATTTCAGCCATACAATGTTCCAACACCCATCTCTCCAGTGTACATTTCTCACCACCAATGACCAATTTCTCCTTCTGCCACCCCCACCCCCACCCAGCCTGTCTCTGTGGCAGGCACTTTACTTTTTTCCCCCCCCCCCCCTCTCTCTCTCTCTCTCTCTCTCTCTCTCTCCCTCCTTTTGGGCATTATGGTTTGCAGTACAGGACTGGAAGGTTATCATGTTTGTTTCTTTACCTGTTTTCAGCACACAGGTTTTATCCAGAGTGGTCATTTCCAACAATCTTTGTCAAGGTAGTCCCTTTTCTACCCCAACTACCTTCTCCACCAGCATTGATTCAGGCTTCCAACAGTGGATGTATACTTTTGGTCTTTGTTTCTACCATCCTTGGGTTTTAATCTCATGGGTTTTTTTTTTTTACATCCCACAAATCACTGTAATAATTCTATGCTTGTCCCTTTCCTGACTCATTTAACTCAGCATGATACTGTCCATATCTACCCACTATGAGAGAAATTCATGACATCGGGTGCGATTCTTCCGTCTGTCTTGGAGAGCCTGGAAAACTACCTAGAGTATCCTGCTGACACCCCAGAGCCCGGAAAGCTCCCTGAGACATATTTGATATGCCAAAAACAGTAACAGCAAGTCTCACAATGAAGATGTTACTGGTGCTTGCTCGAGAAAATCGATGAACAATGGGAGGACAGTGCTACAGTGCTGGATCACTTGATCACCTGACATCTCGTTACTCATCGATTTGCTCGAGCAGGCGCCAGTAACATCTCCATTTGTCCCTGTCACGTGTAGCTCTAGTCTAGCGGTTGTCTCTAAATCTCATTACGTGTCCAGCCCATCTGATTTTCGACACCTTGGCAAACGAGACAGTGTCCCTGATTCTTGATCGTTGGTGGAGGTTGGAAATTTGGATTCTTTCTCTCACTTGAGTGAATCATAATACTCCAGGCATAGCTCTTTCGATTCCTCTTTGGGAGACCTGAATAGCATTCTCATCCTGGTTTCATAGGGCCCAGTCTCTGAGCCATATGTTAATGCAGGAAGAACAGTGAAATCGAAGAGATGTGCCCAGAGCCGGAGGTTCTTCATCCTCTTAGCTATTTATTCAATGCTCTTGAAAGAGTTTCAAGCTACTCTCTTCCTCCTGTGTAACTCAGGTGCCAGGTCATTCGTCATGTTGACTTCTCGACCTAGGTACGCATAACTGTTGCATTTGGAGATGTTCATTCCGTTGAGAGTGAATGGAACGTCAGGAACGAGACTGTTTCTCATGAACATTGTCTTTGTGAGATTCAGTTGTAGTTCGACCTTTCCACACTCATGATCAAAGTTAGCCAGCATTTGTGCCACTTGGCCAATGTTTGGTGTTATTACAACTATGTCATCAGTAAACTACAGTGGTGTAGTTGCCAACTGTCTATCTTCACTTCCATTCCTTCCTAGAACTACAGTGCATTTTTTCGGGTGACTGCATAATATTCCATTGTGTAGATGTACCATAGTTTCTTTATCCAGTCCTCTGTTCTTGGGCACTAGGCTTGTTTCCAGATTATAGTCATTGTGAATAGTGCTGCAATGAACATAGGAATGCAGATGGCATTTCTGCTGTGTGTTTTTTGGGACCCCAGGCTACAGTCCCAGAAATGGTATTGGTGGGCCATATGGAAGTTCATTTTCTAGCTTTTCTTAGATATGCCCATATTGTTTTCAAAAAAACTGGACCAGTCTGCATTCCCACCAATGACTGAGAGTCCTACATCTATGCCAGCATTGATTATTCTTGCTCTTTTATTTTTGATATTTAAAATATTTTTTTAATTTTAAAATATTTTTATTGAATCACCATGAGATGCAGTTACAAAGCTTTCCTGTTTGAGTTTCAGTCATACAATGATTGAACACCCAACCCTCCACCAATGTACATCTTCCACCACCAAGGTCCCCCAAATCCCCACTATTCCACTGCTCCTCCTGCCTCTATGGCAGACAATCTCCCCCACACTCTCTTTTGTATTGTTTGTTATAAATAGCATAAGATGTGTGCAGCCACGAGAGAGGCTGCATGCTCCTGGAATTCTAAGATTTTAGATAATTAGGGTCTGGAGAAATCTTTGCAGTGAACTGCTGGGTTCAGAGATTTCCTTTGCATCTTTCTGGATCATGGCTGTTAAGGAGCTTAAGTAGCAGCAGAGGCAGATTGTGGGCATCACCTCCAGGGTCCCATGGGGATGGGGGATGTGAGGAAACAGTCTATTCCCTATCCCTTGAGGCCTGGAGTTTGTGGTCACAAAACCTGCATACCTACGCTTCTCATTGGGTTCTGGAAGTTGGCAGTCAACGGGGTTTTTAGGGGGCAGATGGAGGTATGGTGGCTGTGCTTGTCTGAGTCACCCCAGTGAAGCTGGCCTGGCTTAAAGTCCGGACTCATTTCTGCAACGAGCTGCTGGGTTCAGAGATTCTTTTGTGTGTTTCTGCATTGTATGTATTTTTTTTCCTTGTACAGTTCTTCCAGTGCCAGTTCCAGTTCCAGTTCCAGTGGATATTAACCCCTTATCAGATGAGTGATGAGTAAGTAATTTTTTCCATTTTGTAGGTTGTCTTTGCATTCTGGAATTGTTTCCTCTGATGAACAGAAGTTTCTTAGTTTAAAATAGTCCCATTTGTTTATCTTTACTTCCATTTGCTTGGTCAGTATTGTTTCATCCTTGAAAATGTCTTTAACTTCAATGTCATGGAGAGATTCTGCATACATTTTCCTCTATATATCTTTTGGATTCAAGTCTGTTGTCAAGGTCTTTAATCCATTTTAGTTTGACTTTTCTGCATGGCATTAGAAATCTGAAGTCTAACTTTACTGTTATTATTATTAGTAGTAATCATTATTATCTTTGCATGTAGCTGACCAATTTTCCCAACACCACTTGTTGAGGAGGTGAGGAGGAGGTTTCCTTGCTCCACTTCATATTTTTACTCCTTCATTTAAGATTAACTGATTGTATACCCGATGGTTTGTCTTGGGATATTCAAGTCTATTCCACTGATCTGATGGTCTGTCTTTATTCCAATATAATGTTTTTTTTTAGTTACTACTGCTTTGTAGTATAGTTTGAAGTTGTGGAAATTGATGCCTCCCATCTTTTTCCCCCACAGACTGCTTTAGCTATTTGGGGGGTTATTTTTCCATACAAATATAATATGTTACTATATTTTCTAGTATCAGTATATAATTATATAATTTTATTATAATATAATAATATAAATATTTAATAATAATATATAATTTCTAACATAAAACCAAGGTTCTTTTTCTTGCAATAAAACACACATTATTTTATAGACCTATTCAGATTTCCCCCTTAAATCTTTCTTAATTACTTTAACTAAAATTTATATTTTAGGATTTATTTATTTTTGTACAATTTAAAATGCATTAGTACATAATTTTTGCAATATTATTTTTTAAATTTATACATATGTAAAAGATACAGATTTTGAAAAAGATTTACTTTGTCAATTTTATTATTGATTTACAATTTTGTGAAATTCTAGGAATTACTCTTCATTTATATGTGTGTGGCACCTCATGAAAATAGTTTAAAAATAAGCAAACAGGGCTGGAGCAATAACACAGCGGGTAGGGCATTTGCCTTGCACGCGGCTGACCTGGGTTTGATTCCCAGCATTCCATATGGTCCCTTGAGCACCGCCAGGGGTAATTCCTCAGTGCAGAGCCAGGAGTAACCCCTGTGCATCGCCGGGTGTGACCCAAAAAGCCAATAAATAAATAAATAAATAAGCAAACAAACGTGCATAAAACTAGAAAATGACTGGCCTGTCATCAGTGTCTTTAAAACCCAGTGTATACTGAGGAGTGTTATCAAATCAAAGGAGACAAAACAGACATCCTTTTACCATAAACAAATTATTGAGACAAAAGGAAAAATATGAGTAGGGTCTAAAGTTTAGATTTGTTGAAGGTGTCACGTTAATTTCCTAATTTTTATCGTTGTTTCAGACTAACTGAAAAAAAATGTCATTATTTGCTTGCAACACAGACTGAAATATTCAGAGATATTTTCAGAGGTTTTCAAATTAGCAACTAACTCTCACAAGGTTCAGGGGGAAATATATTTATAATATATTTCTCAATTTTTTTAAGTGTATATTGGAGCGATAGCACAGTGGGTAGGCATTTGCCTTGCACGAGGCCAACCAGTGTTCAATTCCTCTGACCCTCTTGGAGAGTCTGGCAAGCTACCAAGAGTATCTCGCCCACACGGCAGAGCCTGGCAAGCTCCCCATGGAGTATTCGATATGCCAAAAACAGTAACAAGTCTCACAATGGAGACATTACTGGTGCCCGCTTGAGCAAATTGATGAATAACAAGAGGACAGTGCTACAGTGCTACAGTGCTATTACTGTTTCAAAATGAAAATAAAAGGGAATAAAAATAGTTTAGACAGACATAATTATTTCTGGGGTTTGCTCTTACTCTTACCAGTTTCAGATGTTGTAGAAAAGATTTTTTCAGACACTTAAACACAATGTAATTAATTGCTACGTCAAAGAGATTGCATGAAAAATTAAAAGCAAATTTCCAAGAGTTAAATTATGAGTGCCTGAGGCATGAGAAACTTTTTTAGATTAAAAGTATTATATTCAAATAATTGTATCCAATAATTATATTCAAAACCCTTGAGAAAAAATATATTAAAATATGCATAGAGATAAATGAAGATATTATATTATGGAAGGCTGACTTATATGACTCACAAATGGATTTCATGTGTTTAGAATCATGATATTTATGATATATATTAATGGTTCTAATTAATGCATGAAGTAAAAATTTGCACAAACATTTTTTCACATAAAAATTTTGCATAAAAGAGTAAAAATGATTCTAAAATAATACCTGATTTCCTATAGAAATTTATGTTTTCATGTATGTCCTTGGTTGATAGGTTAAAAATTATGAGAGGATTCACCTTTTAATCTATGTCCTATAAAAACTTCTTTGCAGAAATCTTTTTATAGAAAGAAATTAAAATAATCTATAAAAGATACTACTTTGGTATCTATTATATGGTAATTTTAGAGAGTATTTTAGAGTATTATTAGATGAAACTTATCTTCACTAATTTGAATGACAATGTAATTAACATAATTATTGTAAGTATAGCCACAGAGCACTAAAAGTGGCAGGGAGTCAGATAGACATACATTTTAATCTCAGCTCAGATTCCATTGACTTCTTTATTTTGCATAATTATCTCTATAACCCTCATCTTTAGCTTCATTGTTAGCTCCATTAACAAGATGGAGCTAATAGTGCCCACCTGTTTTTAATGTTAATGTCAATAAATGTAAAAAAGTAAATTTAAAGCTTCACCAGGAGGAATCTTTGCACATCTTCAGTCCTAAGGAAACAAGAGTTATTGTTATTATCATTATTTCAAAGTCTTGGGGCAGCTTATTCTTTTCTCGGTCCCCTTCTCTGAGCTATTATTTATATGGCAGTAGAGCAGTTCTATTTCTTAAAGCATAGAGGCCTGAAAAGGTTTGGGATGCTGATAGAGTTGTCTGTTATCATGCAGCAGAAAACCTTCAAGTTGCTGTCAACCAGATTCGGATGAGAAATGGTAGCTATCTGAGTATAAATATAAATTTTATCTTTTACGAAACAGAAAACACATAAAAATACAGGAGATAGGCGGTAATGAGGGGTGGTTTAGAAGTAACATGAGTTGTATTGGTGGAGTATTGATTGGGCACTTTGGTGGAAGTGAAGTGTGGTGACTGTATCAAAACCACATATGTCAGCACTATTATAAACATGTTTTCTTAACTATAACAATAAGAAACTACATAAATGTCTTTTTGTCTTTAATTGTTCTCTGCTATCACATATCTTTTAAAGAATCATATAGTGAAGTTTTTAACATTATTTAGATGACATGACAATGGAAGCACAAAGTGTGTGTGTGTGCATAAATTGAACTATACTGGTGAAAAAACATTCAGTTTTAAATCCTAGAACCATAACTGCTGAGCTCTGTGATCTCAGGAAACATGATTTCCCTTTCTGAGCACTTGTTTTCCTTGTTGATACAGAGGGAATAATTTTAATAGCTGGCTTACAGGATTTCCAAAGCCCAACTGTTTGTCAGTGCCTAATGATGCAGGGAGAAATTGGGTTTTCAGTACGTTTGTGAACCTCTTTCCTTTTCTCTTCAATGTGACCTTGTTTGAAAGTAGAAAGCAGTTTTTGACACTCTTTGGAAAGATGAAGTATTTCAAAGTAACTTAACTTAAAGAGTCAGAGAACATCTATTGTAATTCCCTCTCTCTCTCAGCAATTCATATCAAATATATTATAATCCTTTGATATCAGAAACATAAAAAAGGAATTAAGGCTTATTCCTTTATATAATTAAGATACATGGGTAATGATAGCAGCTGCCAATAGTGGCAGTGAGGCTCATCATAAGAGCTAGTTCTAATGAAGACTTTCTAAGTGCCTTCATTATTTTACTGGCAATAACTCAATGAATCCCCACATTAAAAGAGTTTGGAATTTTGGTGAAGATTTTACAGCCCAGAACTGCCTTACTATAGATGGCTTCCAGGCTACATGGAAAGGTCCTTCAAGGTGAAATTGCTTTCACAAATTAAGTGGGACTGAGGACCCTTGGCCACAGAGGTTCATTAAAACTCTCTCATATATATACATAAGTTAATTGGATTTGGAAATGCTAAATTAGGCTTATGTATGATTCCCGAAGACTGATGAATGAATACTTCAGAATCAAAATTTACATATTTAGTTAAGTGGAAACTAATAAAATAAATATTTATATCAGTCTAACCAGAAAATTTCCTCCCTGTCAGAAACTCTAGAAATTGATGAAGATGTTGATAACAGAGGCATCTCAGCAGTGAAGGGAGTGAGCCACCATTTGACGGTTTGTTAGTACTAGGTCATATTAGTCCTCACAATACAGGTAGGACCAGTCTTTGCAATAGGATGTGACAGGCAGGCATCAATAAAATTTATACTACCAGGATTTTTTTCTGTGAGTCTCTATGTGTGGCTGATAATTTATTATTATTATTATTATTAATTTTAACTGAATCACCATGAGATGAACAACTACAAAGTTGTTCATGACGGGGTTTCAGTCATACAATGTTCCAGCACCTGTCCCTTCACCAGAGCACATTTCCCACAATCAATATCCCCAATTTTCCCTCCTGCCACCACTCCAAACCCAGCTGCCTCTATGGCAGACACCTCTCTCTCTCTCTCTCTCTCTCTCTCTCTCTCTCTCTCTCTCTCTCTCTCTCTCTCCTCTGTTTCTCTCCTTTGGGACGTTATGGTTTGAATATAGTTACTGAAAGGTTATTATGTATATCCCTTGTGGTTATTTAGATGTCAACATTTAAAATAATTTCATCTTTTCAAACTAGAATAATTTTATAATTATTTTATGTTATTACTCTAATTTGGGGGCTGGAGAGATAGCACAGCAGGTAGGGTGTTTGCCATGCATGTGGCCAACCTGGGTTTGATTCCTCCGTCCCTCTTGGAGAGACCAGCAAGCTACTGAGAGTATCCCACCCACACAGTAGAGCCTGGCAAGCTCTCCAAGGTGTATTCAATATGCCAAAAACAGTAACAGCAAATCTCACGATGGAGACATTACTGGTGCCTGCTCGAGCAAATTGATGAACAACGGGAGGACAGTGCTACAGTGCTACAGTGTTACTTTAATTTGGGGGCTGCCAAATTGTCTGCAGGCCAACCTCATTTTGCCCAGACTTCTCCGAAAGCAAGAAAAATTTTTACACTTTTATTGTTGAGTAAAATAAAAATAGGGTAATTGCATTCAAATGTGTGCCCATATTACTGGGAAAAACATATTTATTAATTCAAATATTATCCATCATCTGTGACAAGACGTCGGGTGTTAGTTATGTAACTGGGACACTGACTGTACGTTCACAAAATAATGTGCAGGGGTGCTGCGAAGACTCCTGTGTACTTGGTGGCCAAGAGCTGCCTCCCCTCTTCCCCAGGTCTCCCCAGCAGAGAGACAGAGACACAGAGAGAAGGAGGACCAAAGCCTCATGGTGAAAATGGACCATTTAATGCAGAGCTGCTAGCATACTTAGAGAACATCTGAGGAGGGTTGTAGTAAGAACATAGGTATGATTGATCATTTACATAGCTAAAACATATGGGAATTTACATAGATAATTTATATAGATAAAACAGAAAATTCATTTTTCAGGAGATTAATATAAGGAGACACTCTGTCTCCTAGGGACATCTACATTGCTTTTATCTTTCTTTTTATTTTAATTTTTTCTTGGGTGGTCACACCCGGTGATGCACAGGAGTTACTCCTGGCTCACGCACTCAGGAATTATTCCTTGTGGTGCTCAGTGGACCATATGGGATGCTAGGAATTGAACCCAGGTTATTTGTGTGCAAGGCAAATGCCCTACCCGCTGTGCTATTGCTCCAGCCCCTTTTACCTTTCTTTTTAATTCTATGTGCTATCAATACTTGCAGCTGTTTGGATAAATACATTAAGTGACAAAGATCTCAATACTAGTTCTCTGGGCTCTGAGAACAAGCAAGGCTTTTGCAGTAAATCCCAGACTAAGTCTCCTCAGGTCAGTTCAACTTGTCCTTCCCCGTGGGGGTTCTGTCTCTTAAGTCATAACAGCTTGCATCAAGACCATGAATTTATGCTTTATATATTGTCTCATTTCGATGCTGGGGGAAGCTTTGTCACCCACTCCAGTCTATCCCAGTCCCATGGCAGGACCTCTCTTTTAGAGTATTAAGAACTATAGCTACTAAAGCCTGAGTCAAGTAATTATGACCAATGCTCAGGCATAGCTATATTTCAACATTTTAGAGTCAATGAACTCTCAAATATTAGGAGCGTAAAGTTAATGGCCTTTCTGTCTTTAAGCAAAATACATTGCTCTATAGTAGAATATTAAAAATCTATAGGGGAAATAGAAAAGTAGGTACCAATACACAGCACCTCAAATGCAAAGCACTACAAATACAAAGTCCTAAACTATCGGAAAATTTGGCTTAGAAGTAATCAAGACTGACTTGGGGAACTGAGACCATGAGAGATAAAACACAAAGGAAAGGTTAAAGATAAACTTTAACTAAATTAGGGATGCTAGCAAGAGCTCAGTAAGCTTCTCTGGAAGGAGGAAAAGGGGCAATTCACTGATGAAGCCTAAAATACTTAGGGTTAATATCCAGCAACTGACCATGTGGACTTGAAGGTCTGAAATATCTACTATCTTCTGTTTGACAGAAAGTTAGCTGATTCTTGCTCTAATCTATTATTTTGATTTTAATGAGCTCTTGGGGACCAGAGTGATAGTACAGCAGGTAAAGTCTTTTCATAAACCTCACCCTTTTTTTTAATCCAAATCATCCCTGACCCTTCACAAGGAATGATCCCTAAACACAGAGCAGGAAAAAGTCCTGGGCATAGGTGATCCAAAAACCAGAAAAAAAAATTAAGGTCTCAGAAGTGCGCCAACTTCTCTATAGTCTTAAAGATGCTAAAGAGCTCACATTCACCCAGCATATTTCAAGTCACATAAATTTCACTGTATCACTGTATCACTGTCATCCTGTTGTTTATTGATTTACTTGAGCGGGCACCAGTAACATTTCCATTCTTCCCAGCCCTGAGATTTTAGCAGCCTCTCCTTACTCGTCTTTCCCAACATATTGGATGCTCTTTCAGGGTCAGGGGAATGAGACACGTTTTTGTATTTGTTTTTGGCATATCGAATGTGCCATAGCTAGCTTGCCAGACTCTGCCATGCAGTTGGGATATTCTTGGTAGCTTGCTGGGCTCTCCGAGAGGCATAGAGATAGATAGATAGATAGATAGATAGATAGATAGATAGATAGATAGACAGACAGATAGATGATTTGTTGCCTACTGTCTGAACCCCATCAAATATAGTGTGGTAATTATGGAAAGTGGGTAGGAAGTGCCTTATGATGTGTCCAAGAATATGTTCACTCATGCGTGAGGCTTGGCCTGAGCATGTGGAAAGCAGCCTGGAGCATGGTGGCGGTTGGGTAGTGGAGGTTGGCTACCAGGTCTGAGTCCCTTGGGGCAGGGAGGACTCTCATCCGCCCCCCTCTGGGGTTCCCCTGAGTGAAAAAACTAAATTTGTTACCATAAAATCTTGATTAAATATCAAGTTAGAATATAAAATCACTTAATAACATGTCATATTTAATGCAGTTACCATGTGCTTGCAGTCTTGTGTAAATCTTTGATTCAGTCCCCATATTCATTCTGAGTGATAAATTTTATTATACCTAATTTGGAGGATGAGAAACCTGCAGATTGACTGAGATTTCCCCAAGATTACCTGTGATGATTTTCAGAATTGTAGTCTAAAATCAGGTTATCATTTAATAGTGATTTACCTTGGCCTCACCCAGCCAGGTTACATGGACCCAGCAATGGGAACCCAGGCTAAAACCTGATCCTTGGATCGTGCCCACCTGAGCTCCAGTTGCTTACCATTTATAGTGACTTCTCCAGCTCAGACAATTAATGGAGACAACGCGGAGACTGAATGCAGCCCGACCTTCACCCTCCACTTTTGGAATACTGAATCATGCATGGCACATGCACAAGACTTCTATAGCTCCAAGCTCATACTGCAAATACCAATATCCAAGTGGAAGCCCACAAACCTCTTACCCCTCTTGGAGTTTGAATCACTCAACATTCTTCTATGGTAGTGAACTATGCAATTGCACTCCAGAATCTAACAGATAAAATGGGAAGCAGTGTAAAAGCTTGCCATGTCCAAGGAGTGATGAGATCAGTCAAGAAGTCAATACCAACCCTATTTAATGAGTTTAGGGACATGATGATGCAGGTTCCTAATAAGCCCAAAGAAATAGTAGGTAACTTTGTCCAGAAAACACAAAAAAGTATGAAGAACAATTGAGGAAACTACAAACAGAAGTGTCATATCTGATGAGTATAGTAGGTAGTTAAAAATCTCAATGGAATTGAGTAAAAACAGCACAGTAGTAACATCTGAAGGGTAAAATGGTGAGCACCAAGATGGGATGCAGGAAATCTCTAGAAACCAACTGAAGGTGGGAGTCTGAAAAGAAATAAACAGCATACCAGAGAACTGTGGGGTGAATTCAAGAGGATCAGTATAGGAATTATCAGAGTCTCTAATGGATAGAAAAGAAAAGATTATTAAATAAGATAATTTCTTTAAAAAAGTAACCATAGGTGAGGTTTTCAAGAGTTGAGAAGCTCATGCATCTAGATTCAAGAGACTCTAAAGGTCCCAAATAAAGTAGTTCCAAACAGGAAAATTATAAACATGTGTACTCAAAATGACAAAAGACAAAGACACAATGTTGCAAGCAGCAAAATCAAATAAGGAACTAACTCATATACAGAGGAAATCCCATAAGATCTACAGCTAATCAAATGACACTCTAAGGACCAGAAGAGTACTGTAGCATATAGTAAAAAAAAGCTGAATGAAATACGTCACCATACTCTCTTTCACTAGATCATTATTCAGATTCAAAGGAATGATACAAAATTTCATAGACAAGCAAGAGCTTAGGAATGTCATAGCCTCAAAACCAGTTTTACAGAAACCATTAATAGAGCTGCTTTAAAAGGCAAAATAAGAGACAAACTGGTCATCTTTCAGTACCATAATAGTACAAACCATAATGCCAAAGAGAGAGAGACACACACACAAAGAGAGAGAGGCTGAGAGAGAGAGAAGCAGACAGATAGAAAGACAGATAGAGAAGAAAAGTGCCTGCCATAAGAGAGAGAAGAAAAGGAAATGCCCTGCCACAGAGGCAGGGTGGGATGGAGGGGTGGGAGTGGGAAGGATACTGGGATCCATGGTGATGGAAAATGGGCACTGGTGGAGTGATGGGTATTTGATCATTGTATAATCAAAACCCAAGCACAAAAATTTGTAAGTCTACAACTGTACCTCATGGTGCTTCACTAATAAAATTAAGAAAAAAAAATGTGCCTTCCATAGAGTAGAGGTAGCCTGGGGTGGAAGGGGCAGGAGGGATTTTGGAACATTGTATGACTGAAACTCAACATGAACAAATTTGTAACTGTATCTCAAGGCACTTCAATTAAAAATAATGAAATGAAAAAATAAATAAAAGGCAAGACAAACCTCACAAAAATGCATAACTTCTGCTAAATGGTGAAAATAAATTTCCTCATCTCAAGAATCTCACTCAATGCCCAATAACTGAAATCATAATCAAGAGACACAGAGAGGCAAGATGGATCAGAATACTGAACATAAACTTTCTGCTGCCTTAAACAGTCAGGGTAAACATCTAAACAGTCAGGGTAAACACGAGTTCAAAGTCAAATACTGAGAAACAATCTCTACAAAAAAGCTCCTGGAAATATAAATTTGTACAATTAAGCGATAGGCTACAAAATTAACATACAGAGATTCATGACATTTCTATGTGCAAATAATGAAATAGAAGAGAAAGAAATTAAACACCAATCTCTTCACAATTGTGCCTCAGAAAATCAAGTACTCGGGAATCAGCGTAACAAAGGTAAAAGACTTATTTGAAGTTATAAAAGAAAAGAAGGCAGAAGGAAATGAAAACACATTCCCTTTTCATGGATTGAAAGGAATAATATTGTCAAAATGAAAAATCTGTTCAAAGTGCTATATTCAATGCGGTCCCTATAAAAATACTTGTGAAATTTTGTAAAGACATAGACCAAATACTGCTGAAATTTATATGGAGTAATAAAAACCCAGAATGGCCAAGGCAGTACTAAAGGGGAAAGGATGGGAGGCTTCTATTCCCTCAATTTTAAACTGTACTATAAGGTTATAATAACAAAAACAGTGGTACTGGTTTAAGGACTCTCAGACTAATGAAACAGAATTGAGAGCTCAGAGACAGATTCTCTTATATATGGCCAGCTAATTTTTAAGAAAGAAGCAAAGAATATGAAGAGGAACAAGGAAAACCTCTCCAACAAATGGTGCTGGGAAAACTAGTCAGCCACATTTAAAAAATAAACTCAGAACACTTTAACATACTCTACACAAATTTCAATTCAAAATGGATCAAGAAGCACAACATCATAGCTCGATTCTTATATTTTATTGAGGAATACATGGATAAAACTCATCATGAAATTAAGACTAAAATTATCTCCATTGATTCAATGGCATTGGCCACGCAAACTAAAAGTAGAGATAAATATTTCTATTCATAATGGTTGAGATTTACATGGTAATTACTATCTTACTCAAATAGGTAAATTTAGTAAAACACTAGAGATGGTTAACATTTTCTTGCAAATAAATGCACATTTGTGCTTTTATCAGTCAATCTTTATATCAGAACCAAGTCATTTCCTTTGAATTTTGATGCACTCCAAAATTGTCTTTTCATCTTACAAATATTTCATGTCAGAGTATATGCACAATGACTTATCTATGAAGTTTTAATTTTCTAAGGGTACACTGAAAAACTCCAAAGGTCTATTCTGAGGTAAGGCAATGCGGCTTCTTCTAGACTGTAATTTTTTGGCTTAGTTTTCCCCCATATTAATTTTGAGAGCAATTCCCAGCTACCCCCCATCTCTTTTGATCATGAGGTCAGTTTATATAATTTTAATTATATCTTGAGTAACTGTAACAACTCAATAATTTATAGACTAGAAAATTAGCATCACTGAACCTGATGTGCCAGTGTATCAAAGGGGCCCACATTCCTTAGTATTTAGGATATTGAGGATATTGGGGAATGGAATTTAAAGAATGTAACAAAGACCTCAAGTTGTTTGTCTGTATCTTTCACAAATTTGTTCTACCCACCTATTTCATTTTCCTACTTTTCATCCTCTTACTTGGTTACAACTTTGGGGTAAACTTCTTCTCCCTCCCATCTACAGTCATATTTCTGTTATCATTTGTTTAACACATCTATCACTGCTACCCCAAATCCCTACTTAACTGAAGGCTATAGATACTCTCAAGATATGCTTATCAATTGTTCACCTGTCCTTGTGCAGCTTTCCTTCACAAGATTTCCCAAGAAATTCCCCAGAAGAGACTTTGAGACAGTAATTCTAGTTAAAGAGTTTGTCAAGTAGTTGACAAAGTATTATAAACAAAGTCAAGCAAGGCAAGATATCACACAAAGTCTCAGAAACAGCATCTTGGCTCAATTCTCCAGGAGTTATTTGGGACAACATAAATCACACTTAGGTGGATTGTGATCAAAAGACAGACACTGGAACATTTATCCCCAGGAGACTTAGTCCCTACATACCTCCCTCCTTATGCCTCGCCTGGGGGTTGTTCTTCATAATGTTCTGAATGTTTTGCTGTTGGAAGTGAGAGGGCCATTAAATTCCAGAGTACACAAAATGATCGAAGATCTTAGAGACAATGGCAAAGCAGTGCCATGCCTGATTTATTCCTACTCTCACCTCTAAAATTCACCTCATAGGACAGTGGACTCATAAGTGAGTAATTAACTGATGTCTCTCTAATTTTTTACCTCTAAACTGATACTTTTTATACACTTTTAGGGTTATTTAACTTTCTTCATGGTCTATCCCAACAATAGTATAAACCATACCAGAACAGGTGAGACTCTACTTATCCTTATTAATTTTCTTTTGCTACTCTGAAACATTATCACAAACTTTGTGACTTAAACAGCACATATTTATTGTCATATAGTTCAATCAGGATTCAAAAATAGGTCTGAGGCATTGACAAATATATATTCTTTCTGAGGGTTTTAGGGGAGACTTGAGGGTACGAGGAGAGACTTGCTTTCTCTAGCTTCAAGAGGCAAATCTGCAATCCTCAGACAGTAGATGGATGCAATCAGTGATTATATCATTCTGACCACTGCTTCTGTAATTGCAAATTCTCTGAAGATAACTCTCCTGTTTCATTTTTTTTCTCACATAGAAAGATCATTATGATTATCCTGGGCCTACACCAGTAATCCAGATATAATAATCACAACTGCAGCTTCTTTTTCCATCCAAGATAATAGACTCCAGGGTTTCAGATGTGTGTATATGTGGTGGGGGGAGGGGAGGGTGGTGTTGGCTTATTTCATCTTTCTTTTTCCCACAGTGACTGTCATGAATCAGACTCCCAGTAAATGTTTGTGAAAAGATCTTGCTTTTGCTGTAAACTCACAGGGTCATCTAGATATAAAGGAATTAGGGCCTATCAGGATCAACAGGGTCTGAAGAGTCAGATTATGAAATGTGGTTGCCTAAAACTTTTTATTTCCTCTTGTGATTAAAAGCTCTGAAGTTTAACTTGAAGTTTTGAATCATATAACCCTTTATTTTTCAGAAATAGCCTTTCCTATGATGATATTTACTGCCCCCCATTATCTGTGATTCAAATATTCTTATAAAAATGAAGATCAGAATTAGCCCTTTATGCTCAGCTCTCCTTTTTTTTCTGCTGATGTGTTATTCCAAGGGAATAAAAATATCTGTGAATAAAGTGACACAGAGTACTCCAATGACTCATTTCCTGGTCTGGGAGTCCCCTTGATAGGTTAGTCACTGTTGAGCTTGATGTGCATGGAGACTAAAGGACTACTCCATGGAAACTACTTGCTTTGAATAAGTGGAACTAAAATCTCACTGCACATTACAATCTGAGTCAGGCCTTTAATACATTGCACTTTAATAAAGTACTTGGATGGGTGATCTTTTGTGGAGACAGCCTTGTTTATTGAACAAAAATCAATAAATATTGAACCAATTGGAAGAATTCCCTAGAGATCCAAAAATTAAAAAAAAAAACATTTATGTGAAAGAATATATGCATATCTATGTTTTTGTAGCACTTAGTACATTAGATAGGAAACAACCCAACATCCAAATATGGATAAATACATAAAGAAATTGTGATATACATATATATACAATGAAACACTTTGCAGCTGTAAAAGTAAGTCAGAGGGTAGAAGGACATATACTGGATGATTTCTTTGATCTGTGGAATATTGGGAGTCAAACAAGAAAATAGACAGTACAGAACTATGACAATATCTTGCCACTATGTTAAAAAAAACAGTGACTAAACAGTGGTGGGGCATGGGGGAGAAATAGGAAGAAAACTAGACAAGAAGAGCCAGAGGGATGGTGGTGTAGGATTGTGATCTCTTTGGTATTAGAGAGGTATAATAATTTTGCATACAAATATCATAAACTTTAACATTATTTCAACTACATAAGCTATAATAAATAAAAATATTTGCACAAAAGAATTAGAGACTAAAAAACTATAGTTTAGTTGAAAGAAGAAAACTTGTGATATCCCAGACTATCTTGTTGTATAAATAAATTATAAACCAAAAACTTGTTATTTAGATCACTCAGGAGAGCTAATCCAGCTAAAGATCACATGTGTACCTCACTTGTGGTGTGCAAGTGGGTATATAGTTTGTTAATCACTAATCATTGGGATGAATATAACTTTGGAAAAGGCAAATCAATTCTTGAGTAGCCAAATAAGTGTCTTTTATATTTCATAAGATCTAGGGGCCAGAGAGATAACACAGCAGGCAAGACACACTTACCTTGCATGTGGCCAACTCAGGTTTAATCCCCAGCACCTCATGGTTCCCTGAGCTCACCAGGAATGATTCCTTAGAGTAGAGCCAAAAGTAAGCCCTGAGCACAGTTGTGTGTGGCCCCAAAACATATACATTTATTTAACAAAATATTTTTGTAATCACATTTAGTAACTCACTCAGTTCTCTTTAGTGTTTATACCTTTATTTTTCATAATGGTAAGGTGAAGAAGGTGAGGCCCCATCTATTTCATCAGTGTTCTCTTGGATCTAATATGTCTCTGATAGTATTTCCCTCCAGGAGTGATCCCTGAGTACAGAGCCAGGAGTAAGCACTGAGCACCACAGGCTGTGTCCCCAAAACAAAACAAAACAAAAAATAACCCACAGAACTACCACATAGATAAAGTGGGAAATACATTTTGTTGGGGAAAAAAATTGGAAGAAGACTGTACTTTTCTCTGACTCCAACTTGCTGACTACTGGAAGTTTTGTTGTCTTTTGTTTGTTCACAGAAGGCTCTAATTCCCTCCTGAAATTCCCTAGTACCCTCTTTCCCAGTTGGAAAACTTCCTGTTACTTTACTCCTGAAAAGTTCCTTTGACTCAAGGTCATGTTTACCAAATTTGACTAAGGTTTCAGATAGTAGGGATAAGCACTAACTACTTCCTTAAATAGCACTGCATAGTCAGTAAATTGCTTAATAGACTCTTGGTTTATAAAAGTCTTAACCACTTTTTGTCGCTGGGGAATTCTTACTCCATTCTACAGATATTCAGCTCTACCACCATTATTCTGGATATTTCTATCTCCTTGACATTCATGTTTCTTTCTCTAGCTGTTTTATTTTTACCTCTATATTCTGGAGCTAAAACACTGTCATTACTTGACACATGTTTCCCTATATAAAAGCCAGGTCATCTCTGGTAGGATTCTGCGATTGACTCTTCAAAAGAAAAAAAAAGTGGATTTTTTTTCCTCCACCCAAAAAGGTTTTTCTTCTCTCTCTTTTTTTAACTCTTCTTTTAACACATGTAAAATTTCTTGTTAGACTGGCAGGATTTTTAACTAGAATTCTTCTCTTCAGTTTTGCAGTCTGCTTTATTTGTTCATTTCTATTCAGTGTTGGAGGCCATTTCCATGATTTTATACTAGCATAAAATTTCAGCTAGTGTTCTTGTATCATTATTGAGTTGATCTTCATTTGTTTAAATAAAGGAGTAACATTGGGGCTGAGTTATATTACAGCAGGTAGGGTGCTTGCTTTGCACACAGCCAACCTGGGTTCAATCGCTGGCATCCCATATGGTCCTCCATGCACTGCCAGGAGTAATTTCTGAGTGCAGAGCCAGGAGTAATCCCTGAGCATTGCTGGGTGTGACCCAAAAAGCTAAAAAAATAATAACAACGGAGTAATGTGTGTGTGTTTCTTTTAAGTCTTCATTTTATTATGTTTCTATGCATGGTAGAATAACTGTTTTTGGGTCATACCGTATACCTGGCTTTGCACTCAAAAATAGCTCTGGTAGTGCTCAGGGGAGCATTTAGGATGCCAGGGATCAAGCCTCAGTTGGCTGCATGCAAGGCAAGTGCTCTACCCATACTATCTCTCTGGTCCCCTACAGTCTAGTTGTGTGATGTCTCACACCTCTGTGTTCAAGGTGGAAAACTTGAACTTTCAGCATTTTTCTTTAGCTGAATGATTTCTAAAACTGACCATTGGAGGAGTTACAGCAGCAACCCTATCTTCCTAAATTAATTTCTTGAATATTTAGCTTAGCTAAGTCTGGATAACTCCTTTACCAGCATTTTCTAGACTTGACTCCCTTCTCTCTCTTGCTAACTAACAGTTTCCTCTGACACACTTTAATTTTTGTTTCCTGGGCGTAGTTTTTTTCCCTACCACATAAATTCTGCACTGTTTTCTTATTATTTGTCCCTCAATCTTCTGGCTCTTTTGCTTATTCAAATTGGTAGTGTTTGTCAATAAATCAAAGAAATATAATTAAAATACAAAACAACAAGAATGAGATCACATGTTTAATTCATTTATAATTATTGTGAGTTACAATATGCAAAACATTATGATAAACACTCTGTAATTCATTTAGTAATTAGTAGCTCAATATGAGGGTAAGCATATATATATAGAGAGAGAAAGCAATAACCAAATCAGACATTTTTAAGGATATTAGACAAAATGTGCTAGGACCAAATTAAAAGTTTCTGGGTTTTCTAAATGACCTCACTTCACTGTGGATATTGACACAGAACATAGTTTTTGAATAAATACTTTCTTGC
Source organism: Sorex fumeus (assembly GCF_029834395.1). Classification (NCBI taxonomy): domain Eukaryota; kingdom Metazoa; phylum Chordata; class Mammalia; order Eulipotyphla; family Soricidae; genus Sorex; species Sorex fumeus. Next base: position 76,495,169 of record NW_026606094.1, on the reverse strand, counting down.
TAGGATATCTATGTCTAAGACTGTAATCAAGAAAAGAGATACTTCTCTTGGATGATTCTGAATGACTTTATTTTTCTGCCTGTGAAAGAAATAACTTTTCAGATTGCATAGGGATGCAAGATTGAATGAAAAGAAAACATTTGATGTGGCTGAAAAAATATCTAAGTGCAAATTCTAGTCTGCCATTGTACAGAATTCTGACTAATAGAGCTACATACTATTTTCTCTTACTTTAGTTCTCTGAAAGCCATTTGTATGGTGACTATAACACTAGAATAGTTATAATCCAACAAATCAAGTGAAAATGCTTCAAAATATATGAAGAGCTGGGAATTAGATGTGTTATTAAAATTGATAAATGAAAACTCTTTAAACAGAAAGGAGAGAATAATACTTGAGCAAAGGACAACAAAAAAGAGGTGAGATTCATCATTCTGCCCTATCTAGAATGCCTTCACTTAGATTTTCTTACACCTATCATTAGGGAAAATTTTGCATTACATATAATTTTCATGTCTTTGTCAAAACTATATATAACATTCAACCTTTTGAGGATATACAGAGAACCCATTTTTCAGTTGTTTGTGAAGACTCATTTTTCTCATCAGTAAGGTTGTTTCTGTGAAAGCGCAGTGGTCAGAATCTGTGGGAGGTAGTCAGCAGATAATGATGCAAGCACATTTTTCCCTGCTAACTGAAAGTATGTTTCGATTTGCTATGATTTGTTAGGTTACTTTTGGATTTGTTAGTACCATTACCATTATTTATATTGAGAAGAAGTTTGAGCACCAGCAGACAGTCCTGAAATCCTACCACCCATAAGTCATGACAAATGACACATCTAAGATATCAGAATAAAACAAGATAATAATAATAAGGCTTTGATTATACACAATTCCTTTTGTTCTCTTAAAATACACGCTGTAGTAACATAGTACTCTTGTAGATTAAATCTGGTAAAGTAGCAACTATTTATTTGGTTTATCTTAACTTATTTCAATTTTCCAAATCAAAAAATAAAGCATTGTTTTGCCCAATTCAGTTTGCTTAAATGTGTTTAACTCTCTCTGATCTTACAAATATTTGACATAATACTCGTTTGTGACTCTGAGAAACCAGACACTTTTAGTACCTTATTTTGTATCATTGTTGTTAATCAATTCAAGGCAGAAAATAATTTTCAAACCTATTATTGCAGTATCTTGTATATTTAGTGAAAGTCATAAATAATTTTGTGTTAATGTATAAAAAATTCTATCACAATCTATAGCATAATTTATAGTCTTCATACCTAGATAGAGCAGCAAATATTTATATAATTTATCCTAACTTTATTTTAATTTTCCAAACCATTAAATCATTTTTCTCAACTCTTAATCTGCATAAATGTGTATAACTCTCTCTGGTCTTTCAAATATTTGACAAATGAACATTTTCTTTACTCTTAGCAGTTTTCTTTTATCTTAAAATCATATCTGAAGACAGAGAGTAATGGACTATCATTATCTTTAAAATAATATGCAATATATCTACATGTAGCTAAATTATTCATTGGGTTTAATCTTCATATTTTTCTTGACTCTTCTCCCAAACTCAAGATAGAATTTCCCCTTGCTCGGATTCCCTTTTCCTGACCAGTGCATAAAACTGCAGATCATGCTCTGAAAACAATTTATCACTTTCTAGCCTTAGGCAAATTCCCTTTCTAAGCCTATGCATCCAGCTAAGACAGATACAGTTTGTAGTATGGCATTTACCACACTTTCAGCATAAGTGTGTGTGTGTGTGTGTGTGCGTGTGTGTGTGTGTGTGTGTTTATACACATTTCTTCGCCAGCTCACAAATATGGATTAATGGTGTTTCTACTGATAGTGGCAACAAGATGGAGAGGAGGTTGGAGGGAGAGGTTCTATAACCCCCAAATAACATGTGTAAACTAGACATTATTACCATGAAAAATTTCAGGACATGTGAAATTGAGCAAAGGTAAGTTTATTCAGGAATGACTTTCCTTCCCTGATAGCTAGTGGTGTGTGTGTGGCCTTCTCACAATATGAACATTGGCATCGCTCCCATAGTTAGAGAAATAAATAGCTGTAGCTTTATCATACAGAGAGTGTAAAGCTAAGTGTTGGGTCAATTGCAGAGCAACTCAGAATTTAATAGATTTTGGAGGCAAGAGTACAGATGTGTAGGATAGACAGTAAATTCTCTTTATATATTACTTACTTTATATACTAAGTATCTAATATACCATAGTTGCATATGAACAGCCCTAAGAATCAGGGAAGTAACAGATGGACAAACACGTTTCTCCTTTGAACGTGTTTCTCCGATTTAGGGTAGTTAGAAGATTGCAAGCATTAAAGATTGTCATATTGTGGAAAAGCTTGAAGAGTTCATACTATATTTGGTACATAAAAACAATTTTGGTCCTTTAGGAAATATGTTAACAGTTTCTTAAAAACAGTTCATCAAAATATCCAGCTATACCACTACCCAAGAAAATGGAAACAATTTATTGCCTGATGGATTCCAGCAAATATTTAAAGTAGCGTGATTCATCACAGTCTCTTATGAAGATCATACCTGTCCATGAGTGAACAGCATGTGAGAGAACTATACAGAGACTAGCAATAAAACTCAGCAATATACAAAGAACATGCTGGAAATGTGGCCCAGTGGTAGAGCACCATGCTTTGCATGTGTGAAGCCCTGGGTTAAATCCTGGCAGTGCAAACAGATAAAAAATTGGAAAACATGAGCAATAATAGGACTGGAGTGATAGCACAGTGGGTAGGGTGTTTGCCTTGCATGTGGCCAACCTGTGTTCGATTCTTCCGTCCCTCTTGGAGAGCCCAGCAAGCTACCGAGAGTATCCCAGCCGCCTGGCAGAGCCTGGCAAGTCACCCTTGGTGTATTCTATATGCCAAATACAGCAATAACAAGTCTCACAATGGAGACATTACTGGTGCCTGCTGGAGCAAATTGATGAACAACTGGAGGACAGTGCTACAGTGTTAAAGACATAGCTAAGAAACATGCTGAGTGAAAGAACACAGGTACAGAAGGCTATATTCCTTAGGATTCTTTTCTTTTCCGCTTTTTGGGTCATACCTGTGATGCACAGGGGTTACTCCTGCCTCTGCACTCAGGAATTACTCCTGACAGTGCGCGGGGGACCATATGGGATGCTGAGAATCTAACCCGTGTGGATTGCATGCAAGGCAAATGCCCTACCTGATATGTTATTGTTCCAGCCTGTCCTTAGGAATCTATTTGCCATTCAGACATTTATGTCTGATTCATCTAGAAAGGGTAAAACTAGTGAATGGGAGGCGATCTGAAGTTCCTCCAGATTTAGCTCGCTGCGAAGACTGAGTGACTGTCGAGGCGTATCAGGCAACATAGGTGGAGGAATAAAACTGTTATTAGACATGACAATGCCGGAATATATATGTTTATCAAAAGGTTTAGAATCCTTATTTAAAGGAGGTGGATTCACTGTGTGAAAACCACTCTGTTAAGCACGTTGGACCCAGAGAGTACATCCACTAATGTGCGTGACTAGAATGCACCTCACCGGGTTCAATTCTGACACCACATGGTCCTCCAGGCTTTGCTGGGTGCAGCCCTGGGGGACTCGCACGGCCAGCGTGACTGGGGCATCCCTGTATCACAGGGCACTGACAGTACCGAGTTGTTCTGGGCCATGGAGTGGAACCCACGGCTGATTGGTGCCCAGTCATCGATGTTGCTCCCGGCTGCTTGAGCTTCTCTTTTCCCCCCAAAATAGGAACAAAAAGTCATGTTTTTACTCCATAATATTTTATGTAATTGAAGGAAAATGTCAAGATATCTCTATGATTTGGAAGTTTATGATTTCTTTATAAATATGCATGATTATTTCTTCTTTTTTATTTAATTTCTTCATCTCAAAATCTCTATTGTAGCCTCTGGGAAAAATCATAAAACTTATCTACAGCACTGGATTAATACCTATATCTCAGATATCTGGTTTTGTTAATATTTTATATTGCAAATTAAATTCACTAAACAAAATAATTTCTGATATGGTCTCTGATTTGTTTTGATTACTTTTCTTCAATTTTCAATCATACACTACCTTATAAAGTACATATACAAAGAAAATTATATATTTATGCTAAATTTGTTTTACTATTATGTAACAGCGTTTTTCTGGCTTTCTTTATTCATTCCCCCCCCCTCCCAGTTCCCAACAGAATACCGGTGGGAGCACAAGAAATTATGATAATTTTTGATACACCTAAAAGTAAGACTGGCAGCTAACATATTGTCTTACCATAGGGAGCATTTTCATTAATTAAAAACATATGAAGCAGAAATGAGAATTAGAATTGAGCGACATTGGCATATGGTTTTCACTCATGGGAAGACAGACATTCTTGCCTGAAGTATAAAGAATATAAAATTTCTTACCTGGTAATGCTGCGGATCAGAAGCTCAGAGTTTTATCAGTCAAAATCAGTACATTTATGTCTCTGATACAGTAAGTAACAACTTCGAGGTAGTGAGATATTGTTTCCTACACTACATCAAAATTTTAATCTTAGCTATCTTCAGGGTTGCCAATATCCAGAAAATAATCACTCACAGTGCAGTTGGGTGCTGTGTCATTGCTATTTTTCTATAATTTGTTCTTGAGAGAAATGTCACAATTCACTTTAATCATTAAATATTTTAATATTTTGAAAATGTCTTTCAAAAAAGTAAAGATTTGTGTAAAAAGCAAAAAAAAAGTAGGTAAAGGGGAAGTCTAACTATGATGGTGATTGATGGAAAACACTAGATCTAAATAATATCTTTTTCATGGTTTATCCCTGGCACCACATATGGCCTGCCAAGAACTGAGCACCATCAGGAGTGATCCCCGAGTACTTCTGGGTGTGTCTGAGTCCCCATCCTGTCAAAAACAAAACCAAAAAAAAAAAAAAACCCACCAGATAAATTAATTTCTTACCATCTGAAAAAAATTAAAAAAAATAAATATAAAACTTAGGGGTCACTGGACATATGACTAAAAAAAGTAGAGCATTTCTTTTGCATGTGTGAAGTCTTGAGTTTAATTCCTGAATTTCAAAATGAGTAAATAGATAAAAGGATATGAAAACAGATAAATTCACGATCACAATCATCCTGTTGTTTGTTGATTGCCTCAAGCAGGCCCCAGTAACGTCTATTTGTCCTAACCCTGAGATTTTAAAAAATGCCATATTCAAGGCTCTTTCAGGATTAGGAGAATGAGACGCATCATTGTTACTGGTATTTGGCATATTGGGTACGACACGGGGAGTTTGCCAGACTCTGGCATGTGGGCAGGTAACATTTGATAACCTGCCAGGTTGTCCAAAGTAAGAATGAGATAATAAGATGTCACGCAGCCGCAAATGCGGCCGCGCACTTTCAGGAGCTGGGTTTTATAGTCTCTGGGTCTTGGCCGTTGATTGGATTACACGGCGCTGGGGGTCAGATGATGGGTGTGACCCCTGCCTACTGGAAGATGGAAGATCTGGGTGGAGGATGCTCAGCCCCTATCCGAGCAGGCTTGGAGATCTCAGCCTCAGGACCCGCATGCCTTTGTTCCTCTGCCGGTGCCTTCATGTGTGTGGAGAGTGGTCTCAGCATGGTGGTGGCAGAGTCTCCTGCCCCGGTGCCTGGCTGTCCTCACCAGGGCCACTTGGAGGGGAGCGGGTTGAGTTTCCCTCCCTGCCCCGAACAGAGCTCCGGCAGCCGAAGACCTCCAGAACCAGCCACCACCATGCTGAGACCACTCTCCACACGCATGAAGGTACCGGCAGAGGAACAAAGGCATGCGGGTCTCGGGGCTGAGATCTCCAAGCCTGCTCGGATCGGGGCTGAGCATCCTCCACCCAGATCTTCCATCTTCCAGTAGGCAGGGGTCACACCCACCATCTGACCCCCAGTGTCATGTAACCCCATCAATGGCCAAGACCTAGAGACTATAAAACCCAGCTCCCGGAAGAGAACAGCACAGAGTCTCCTGCCCCTGCGACTGGCTGTACTCGCCGGGACCCCTTGGAGGGGGGCGGGTTGAGTTTCCCTCCCCACCCCGAACAGAGCTTCGGCAGCTGAAGACCCCCAGAACCAGCCACCACCATGAAAATAGATAAATTAATAAAGGGAATATGGGGCATGAAGGCTTAGAAAGAGAAGAGATAAAATAAGAACAGAGGAAACATCAGGGGCATTAACAGGTCGGTGGGTCAGCCTAGGACCCACTAAACAGAGCCATTGAAGCCACAGTAACTCAGGCTTCAAAATAGCTGCAATGTGTTTCAAGCTCTGATCTCCAAGGGACTGGAACCAGGGGGGTTGACACCACTAGGAGCCAACTTTCAAGGACTTGCTCTATCTCCCGCAATCCAGGTACACCCCCTAGTGGTGGTGGTGTCTGGAGCCACGGCCGCTAATGTGGCAGTGAGTTATTACTCCCCATCCATATCCCATAAGAACCATAAATTAGCCCCTTGGGTAGAACTTTCACTTAGGGCAGCCTGATCACCAAAAACCTGTTAAGCCAATAATTCATTAGCCCTACCTCAATTACTGTTAATATTGCATCAAAACCACAATAGTAACAGTGAGCATGAAAGCCTAAACTGCACAGGTCACAATAGTAAAGCAATGCAGAAGCCCACCAAAGTTTACTTAGTGAAGAAACTAGCCCAGAAGATCCAAACCTCTATGACAAGGAATTAAGAATGGAACTATTAAGGATATATAGGGAGCTAAAAGAAACCCTGGAATGCACAGCCAATAAAATACAAGAGGATTTGAAAGCAGAAATGTGGAAAATGAAAAAGTTTACAAACAGAAATGATGTATCTGAAAAACCTGTAGGTGAATTGAAAAACTCAGTGGAAGACTTTAGCAGCAGAGTAACCACTACTGAGGACAGAATCAGTGAGCTCCAAGGTGAGATGCAGAGAATCTCCAGACAACAGCAGAAGATGGAAAAGAGACTCAAAATAAACCAATAAATGTCAAGAGAAAATCAGCCTGAATCCAAGAGAAATAACATAGAAATCAATGGAGTCCCAGAGGGACAAAAAGAAAACCCTGACAAAAAAGAAACTATCAAAGGAATCATTGCTAAAATGAAGAGCACATGTGACCATATTCAGGAGGCCTAAAGGGTACCAGCTAGAAGAAATCCAAATAAAAATACTCCAAGACACATCCTGATCAGAATGACAAAAAACATGACAGAGACAAAATTCTGAAAGCAGCAAGATCAAAGAAAGAAATTGCCTATAAAGAAACATCCTCAATATTTACAGTCAACATATCTAATGAAACCCTCAGGGTCTGAAGACAGTGGTGGGATATGATGAAAAAAACTCAATGAAATAAATGCCTCACCAAGAGTACTTTAGCTAGCTAGAGTCTCATTCATATCAGAAGGAAGAACACACATCTTCACAGACAAACAAAGAACTCAGGAATTTCATAGATTCAAAACCATGGCATCAAGCAAAACTAAATGGGCTACTTTAAGATGACGAGCCCCTCAAATACACCAAACTTCAGCAGAGAGATGGGACGAAACCTCATAACAATAATCTCTCTCAATGTCAATGGTCTAAATGCACCAATTAAAAGACACAGAATGGCAGGATGGATCAGAAAATTGAAACCAAGATTCTGCTGTCTGCAAGAAACACATCTGAATAGTAAGAGCAAAAACAGATTCAAAGTCCAAGACTTGAAAACAATTTTACAGGCAAATAACTCCTCAAAAAAAGCTGGGGTTGCCATTCTGGTATCAGACCACATTGATTTTAGCTTGAAGAATGTCACAAGAGACAGTGAGAGTCATTTTTCTTAAAGGATATACAAAGGATCTGTACATCAGGAAGAACTTACTCCTAAATGTGTACGCATCTAATGAAGAACCAGCAAAATACTTAAAACAACTACTCAGACTTGAAGAAAGACATCGATAACAACACAATACTTGTGGAAGATTTCAACACTGCTTTATCATCTCTTGATAGGTCAACCAGACTCAAGCTTAGCAAGGACATACTATATCTAAGGGAAGAAATGGAAGAAAGGGGATTAGTAGATATATATATAGCATGGGCTGGAGTGATAGCACAGTGGTAGGGCGTTTGCCTTGCACACAGTCAACATGGCCGACCCGAGTTCGATTCCTCCACCCCTCTCGGAGAGCCCAGCAAGCTACCGAGAGTATCTTGCCCGCACGGCAGAGCCTGGCAAGCTACCCGTGATGTATTTGATATGCCAAACAATAGTAACAACAAAGGCTCCAATGGAGACGGTACTGGGCCCGCTCGAGCAAATCGATGAACAACGGGAGGACAGTGACAGTGACAGTGACAGTGTGTAGGGCTTTTGCCTTGCATGCAGCCAACCCGAGTTTGGTTCGATTCCTCCACTCCTATAGGAGAGCCCAGCAAGGTAACTGAGAGCATTCCACCTGCACGTCAAAGCCTGGCAAGTTTGCCATGACATATTGGATATTCCAAAAACAGTAACAAGAAGTCTCACAATGGAGATGTTACTGGTGCCCACTCGAACTACTTGATGAACTAACTCCTTTGTGCTCTGCTTCCCCTATCCGTTAATCACTTTCCCCCAATCAGACCTGTGACTTGTAAAGTCAGATTCTTCAGAGGATTCTACTTTGTAATTGGAAGTGAAATATTGCTTTTATCTTTCCTTTATGTCCTTTGCAGTTTACTTTAAAGCAATGTCCTATTTTTAGACACAGGAAGACAGTTGATGCTATGCTCTTGTAACTTGGGAGTTAATTGACGCCGAAAAAATATTTACTCCTGGTCATCTGTCAAATTTACTTCACTAAAGTCTCAGTTGCCCTTAGTTCCTATCATCCCATAAGGAAGAGCCCAACGAAGGGATTTAGATAGACCCAGGGCAAGCCATAAGCTACCCAGTCATCGAAAAGGGACAGGCCAAACACCCTAAAACTCATAATAAGTTAGGAGTACCATCATGGACAAACTCTGTCATGGTCCAAAAAGAACTAACTGGATAAGTTACTGCTGGGAATAGCAAGGACTAATCTGGCCTAAAGACTGTAGTCTGGGATCTATAGTGAGATGTCTCTAGGAGAACCACCCTTTTAGCTTAACATATCTTTTACTATGTTCATACAAAATGACTAGAAATATTATTAAGAAGTAAATTTAAGATGCTGGTTTAAACGTATATGGACTCAGGAAAGGAGAAAAATGCCCCTAGATGGTATTCTGCCCTTGGACGGATCTCCTATCAGGGTGGTATATTGTCCTAGCCTCCCCAGAAGGAAGGGCTTTTCACATGTTCATTGTGCTACCTTACCTATATGAAATTGCTACCCCCAACCTGAGTGGAACTGGAGTAGACTGGATGGAGAGAGTGAAACTGAATGGGGAGTATGAGACTGGAATGAGAGGCAGTGTGAGTCTGGAATGGGGGCTGATCACCAACCAGTTTGGCTGCCCTGTGTTCTCCAGCCAGGGTGTGGAAGTAGCTCATGTTCAAGGCATGCACGTGGTGCACTCCCGTTTCTAAAGCCACATTTCTGAACACAAAATCATGTTCTTAATAAAAATAAATTAATAAAGTAAATGACATAAAAGCAGAGATTCAAAGGGGAAGTGACTGCATTAAGAAAACTAAAACAAACTCAATTCCCACATTATGACTCCCCATTAAAAAGCAGAATTGGAAACTCAGAATCTTGACTCAGTTTTATGGAGGTCAGTTTTAAGAAATGTTATTATGATGCAAAAGGAAAAGACAGTGAATGGTGATTTGGTAGCAAGAAGATAATGAATAAGAATTTACTCTAACAATCATTACTCCACAGGAGCTGCAATAGAATTTATATAACTGAAGAATACGAGTTGAAGTATAATAGTAGACAGATGATAAAGACAAGTACTAAATTCCTTTGTTCCCTAGTGGTGGAAATAAATTTTGAAGAAATACATAACCTAATAAATACAAAATCCAGTTCCCGGACGAGAACAGTGCAGACTTCTGCCCCCGCGCCTGGCTGTTCCTCGCCTGGGCCCCTTGGAGGGGAGCGGGTTGAGCTTTCCTCCCCACCCTGACTATAAAATCCAGTTCCTGGAATCGCACGGCCGCATTTTTATGACTTCTTATTATCTCATTCCTACTTTGGACAAACTTGCAGGCTATTGAATGTAGCCTGCCCACAGGGCAGAGTCTGGCAAACTCCCCGTGGCATACCAAATATGCCAAATACCAGTAACAATGATGGGTCTCATTCTCCTAAAGAGCCTTGAATATAATCTCAGGGCTAGGATGAAAGAGACGTTACTGTGGCCTGCTCGAGGCAATCGACGAATAACAGGATGATGAAATGAAAATGAAAATGAAAAACATAACCTAAGCCTATTTTAAAAATTAGTTTATATTTTTCTTTTTATAGATAAAAATCCATTTATTGTCTAGTTAAAACAACTGTTAATCTAGTTAAAAATTCAATAAAAAGTTGGTGACAATGATGAACAATTAGAACTCTCATTCATTGATGATTTTGTGATTATATTCCTGTGTTTCACCTAACTGAGTTGAGAATAGATGTCTACACTAAAAACTGAACACTAGTACTAACTCTACTCATAATTTCCCCAAATTGGAAGATTTCAAGGTTTTCTTTGGTGAGTAAATGGATAATCAAAAATATATTCATATCATGGAATATTTCTTGTCAATCAAAAGTAAATGAGCAATACACTAAGTAAAGTGTGGCATAATCCAACTATTACTTCTTGATTCCAATTATGGCAGACTCCAATTGTAATCATAAAGATGGCATATTCCAATGATAAAGTTGGCACATTCCAATCATAATCTGGAGAGGTTAGAAACGAATAATAGATGCACAGCTAGCTCCATCTCCTAGAAAGCCAGTTTTCTCCCCTGATCTGCGTGGGGCGGGCACAGAGGCCCAGCTCTGAGCAACCAAGCTGAACGGCTCCTATTCCAACCAGGTTCAGCCCGCCCCCAGGGCCTGGTACTCTCTCTGCGCATGCACATCTAGCTCCATCTCCTAGAAAGCCGGTTTTCTCCCGTGATATGCGCGGGATGGGCACGGAGGCCCAGCTCTGGGCAACCAAGCTGAACGACTCCTATTCCAACCAGGTACAGCCTGCCCCCAAGGGCCTGGGACCCTCTCTGCGCATGCACAGCTAGCTCCATCTCCTAGAAAGCCGGTTTTCTCCCCTGATCTGCGCGGGACGGGCACGGAGGCCCAGCTCTGGGCAACCAAGCTGAACGGCTCCTCATTCCAACCGTAGACGTTCTCAACTCCTCGCTCAGTGCCAGGGACTCTTTCCGGAGCCACGACCACTAACGCAGCCGCGAAATATTTTCCCACTACATATGCCATAGGAACCATAAGCTACCTTCTTAGATGGAAATTTCTCTAGTTTATCTCAGTCACTAGAAACACAGTAGCCAATAACTCATAAGCCTATCTTAATTCACACTGCATATCAAGCAGAATAGTAACAGTGAACGTGAAGGACTAAACCACACTTCTCACAAAGCAACGCAAAAGCCCACCAAACTTTCTTATTGAAGAGTCTAGCCCAGATGACACCAACAGTACTGTAATGTTAGACAACCTCTCTGACAAGGAATTCAGAAGGGAGCTACTTAGGATGCTTAGGGAACTAAAAGAAACAATGGAAAGCAATACCAATAGAAGACAAGAGGATTTGAAGGCAGAAATGAGGAAAATGCAATCGGAAATTTCAGACCTGAAAAATCTCGTAGGCGAATTGAAAAACTCAGTGGAAGGCCTCAGCAGCAGAGTAACAGCTGCTGAGAACAGAATCAGTGAGCTCGAAGATGAAGTTCAGAGACTCTCCAGAAAAGAGCAGAAAATGGAAAAGAGACTCACAATTCGGGAACAGATGGCAAGAGAAGATCGTGATGAAGCCAAGAGGGGTAACATAAGAATTATTGGAGTCCCAGAGGGATAGGAAGAAAACCTTGATGAAGAAGAAACTGTCAAAGACATCATTGCTACAACGTTTTCAGACCTGAAGAAAACTTGTGACCATATTCAGGAGGCCCGAAGGGTACCAGCTAGAAGAAATCCGAATAAAAATACACCAAGACACATTCTGATCAAAATGACAAAAACCTTAGACAGAGACAAAATTCTGAAAGCAGCAAGATCCAAGAAAGAAATCTCTTACAAAGGAGCATCCTTAAAATTCACAGCTGATTTTTCTGATGAAACCCTCATGGCCCGAAAACAGTGGTAGGACATAGTGAAAAACTCAATGAAATAAATGCCTCCCCCAAAATACTTTACCCAGCGAGACTCTCATTCATAATAGAAGGAACAACACACATTTTCACAGACAAACAACAGCTCAGGAAATTCATAGACTCAAAACCGTGGTTACAAGAACAACTAAATGGGCTACTTTAAGGCAAGAAAGGCCCCTCAAATACACCAAATTTCACCAGAACAATGGGACAAAATCCCATAACAATAATCTCTCTCAATGTCAATGGGCTAAACGCACCAATTAAAAGACATAGAGTGGCAGGATGGATTAGAAAATTGAACCCAACATTCTGCTGCCCGCAAGAAACACATCTCAATAGTCAAAGCAAACACAGGTTCAGAGTCAAAGGCTGGAAAACAATCCTACAGGCAAACAGCTCCCATAAAAAAGCTGGGGTAGCCATCCTAATATCAGACCACATCGATTTCAGAGTGAGGAAGGTCATAAGAGACAGTGAAGGCCATTTCTTATTGATCAAAGGATCTGTACAACAGGAAGAACTTACAATAATAAATGTATATGCACCTAATGAGAGACCAGCAAAGTACTTAAAACAACTTCTCATAGATTTGGAAAAAGACATCAATAGCAACACAATACTAGTGGGAGACTTCAACACTGCTTTGTCACCTCTTGATAGATCAACCAGACTCAAGCTTAGCAAGGACATACTTCATCTGAGGGAAACAATGGAAGAAAGAGACTTAGTAGATATATACAGGACACTTCATCCACAAAAAGCTGAATACACATTCTTCTCAAGCTTACATGGAACATTCTCCAAGATAGACCACATGCTGAGCCACAAAACATGCCTCCAAAAAATTAAGAAGATAGAGATTGTATCGACAATATTCTCAGACCATAATGCGCTGAAATTAGAAGTAAATCACACACAAAAACCGAAAACTAAATCAAACACCTGGAAATTAAACAGTGCCCTATTGAACAACGAGTGGCTTAGACAGGAAATCAAAGAGGAAATCAAAAGATTCCGAGAAACGAATGAAAATGAGAACACGAGTTACCAAACCTTATGGGACACAGCAAAAGCTGTGTTAAGAGGAAAGTTTATAGCTCTATAAGCATTCCTCAGGAAGGAGGAGCGAGCACACATAAGTAACCTAACCTCGCCCTTAAGAGCTTGGAGAAGGATCAAAAAAAAGGAGCACAACCCGAACAGGAGAAAGGAAATAATAAAACTCAGAGCAGAGATTAACGAGATGGAAACCCAAAAAACAATCCGAAAGATCAATGAAACCAAGAGCTGGTTCTTCGAGAAAATTAACAAGATTGATAAGCCTCTAGCAAAACTCACAAAGAAAGGGAGAGAGTAAACCCTAATAAACCAAATCAGTAATGAAAAGGGGGTCATTACAACAGAAACTACAGAAATTTAAAGGATCCTCAGGGAGTACTTTGAGAAACTTTGCCATGGAACATCAAAACCTCGAGGAAATGGATAAATTCCTAGACTCCTACAGACTCCCAAGGCTGAACCAAGAAGACCTGGAATACCTGAACAGACCTATCACCATCAAGGAAATTGAAATAGTAATAAAAAGTCTCCCCAAGCACAAAAGTCCTGGCCCGGATGGATTCACTAGTGAATTCTTCCAAATCTTTAAAGAGGACTTACTCCCAATCCTCTTTAAGCTTTTCCACGAAATTAAAATATCAAAAACACTTCCGAACAATTTGTACGAAGCAAATATCACACTGATACCAAAAGCAGACAGAGATACCACGAATAAAGAGAATTACAGACCGATATACCTGATGAACACAGATGCAATGATCCTCAACAAACTGCTAGCAAATAGAATCCAACTACTCATCAAAAAGATCATACACCATGACCAAGTAGGATTCATCCCAGGGATTCAAGGATGGTTCAACATTCGGAAATCAATCAACATAATCCATCATATCAACAAAAGAAAAGATAAAAAGCATATGATTGTATCAATAGATGCAGAGAAAGCATTTGACAAGATCCAGCACCCCTTTATGATGAAAACCCTAGTCAAAACGGGTATAGAGGGGATCTTCCTCAACATAATTATAGCCATCTACCACAAGTCTAGCACAGTGGGTAGGACGTCTGCCGTGCACGCAGCCAACATGGCCGACCCGAGTTCGATTCCTCTGCCCCTCTCGGAGAGCCCGGCAAGCTACCGAGAGTATTCGATATGCCAGACACAGTAACAACAAAGTCTCCAATGGAGACGTTACTGGGCCCGCTCGAGCAAATCGATGATCAACGGGAGGGCCTTTACTTTTATTTTACTTTTACCACAAGCCTACAGCAAGCATCATCCTCAATGGGGAAAAACTGAGAGCCTTCCCTCTAAGATCAGGGACGGGACAAGGATGCCCACTCTCTCCACTGCTGTTCAATATAGTGCTGGAAGTACTTGCAATAGCGATTAGGCAAGAAAAAGATATTAAGGGCATTCAGGTAGGAAAGGAAGAAATCAAGCTCTCACTATTTGCAGATGATATGATACTATACTTAGAAAACCCAATAACCTCCACCAAAAAACTCCTAGAAACAATAGACTCATATAGTAAAGTTGCAGGCTATAAAATCAATACCCAAAAGTCCATGGCTTTCCTATATGCAAACAGTGAGAGAGAAGAAAGCAACATGAAAAAAAAAATCCCGTTCACAATTGTGCCCCAGAAAATCAAGTACTTAGGAATCAGCTTAACTAAGGAAGTAAAGTACCTGTACAAAGAAAACTAAAAAACGCTACTTCAGGAAATAAAAGAGGACACGAGGAAATGGAAAGATTTCCCCTGCTCATGGGTCGGGAGACTTAACATTGTCAAAATGGCAATACTAGCGAAAGCATTGTATAAATTCAATGCAATCCCTATAAGGATACCCATGACATTCTTCAAAGAAATGGAGCAAACATTCCTGAAATTTATATGGAACAATAAGCCCCCACGAATAGCTAAAGCAATTCTTGGGAAAAAGAAAATGGGAGGAATCAACCTCCCGAACTTCAAACTGTACTACAAAGCAGTAATAATTAAAACAGCATGGTACTGGAACAAAGGCAGAACTGCAGATCAATGGAACAGGGTTGAATACACTGATATCTCCCCTCAATCATATGATCATTTAATCTTTGATAAAGGTGCAAGTAATGTGAAGTGGAGTAAGGAAAGCCTCTTTAACAAATTGTGCTGGCATCACTGGACGGCTACATGCAAAAAAATGGGCTCAGAACTCTGCCTAACACCATGTACAAAAGTAAGATCAAAATGGATTAAAGACCTCAACATCAGACAAGAAACCATAAGGTACATTGAAGACAAAGTTGGCAAAACCCTCCATGACATTGAAGCTAATGGTATCTTCAAAGATGCCACATCACTGGCTGAGCAAGTGAAAACAGAGATAGATAAATGGGACTATCTTAAACTAAGAAGCTTCTGCACCTCCAAAGAAACAGTGACCAAAATACAAAGAAAGTCTACAGAATGGGAAAGGATATTCGCCGAATACACATCTGACAAGGGGTTGATATCCAGCATATACAAAATACTGGTTAAACTCCACAAGAAGAAAACATCCAACCCCATCCAAAAAATGGGGCAATGAAATGAATAGAAACTTTCTCAAAGAAGAAATCCGAATGGTAAAAAAGCACATGAGAAAATGCTCTACATCATTAATCATCAGGGAGATTCAGATCAAAACCACAATG
The DNA here is from genome assembly GCF_029834395.1 of Sorex fumeus. NCBI lineage: Eukaryota > Metazoa > Chordata > Mammalia > Eulipotyphla > Soricidae > Sorex > Sorex fumeus. The sequence goes on along the minus strand of NW_026606094.1, from coordinate 76,479,079 downwards.
AGATACCATCTCACACCTCAGAGACTGGCCCACATTCAAAAGAACAAAAGCAACTGTTGCTGGCGCGGATGTGGCGAGAAAGGGACCCTCCTTCACTGCTGGTGGGAATGCCGACTGGTTCAGCCCTTTTGGAAAACAGTATGGACGTTCCTCAAAAAATTAGAAATTGAGCTCCCATTTGACCCAGCAATACCACTCCTGGGAATATATCACAGAGAGGCAAAAATGTGTAGCCGAAGTGACATCTGCACTTGTTTGTTCATTGAAGCACTCTTTACAGTAGCCAGAAACTGGAAGAGACCTGAGTGCCCAAGAACAGATGACTGGTTAAAGAAACTTTGGTACATCTACACAATGGAGTACTATGTAGCTCTTAGAAAAGATGAAGTCATGAACTTTACATACAAGTGGTACAATATGGAAAGTATCATGCTAAGCGAAATGAGTCAGAAAGAGAGGGATAGACATAGAAAGATTGCATTCATCTGGGGGATATAAAATAACAAAATATGAGATTAATACCCAAGAATAGCTGAGATCAACACCAGGAGAATTACTCCATAGCTTAGAGGCCAGCCGGGTATTCTAGGGGAAAGGACAATTCAGATAGAAAAGGGAACACCAAATGGAGGGTGTTTGGAGGATCCTCCCAGGAGGGGAGATGCAGGTTGAAAGCAGACTGGACTGAACATGTTCGCCACTCAATGCCTCTTTTGCTGATCACAACACCCAAAAGGAGAGAGAGAACAAAAGGGAATGCCCTGCCACAGTGGCAGGGGGGGATGGGGGGATGGGGGGGAGGGATATTATCCTGGTGGTGGAAAATGGGCACTGGTGGAGGGATGGGTATTTGATCGTGGTATGACCGAGATCCAAGCACAAAAATTTGTAAATCTACAACTGTACCTCATGGTGTTTCACTAATAATAAAAAAAAAATAAAATAAAATAGAATTCTAAAAATAAAAAAAGAAGAAGAAATCCGAATGACGAAAAAGCACATGAGAAAATGCTCTACATCATTAATCATCAGGGAGATGCAGATCAAAACCACAATGAGATACCATCTCACACCTCAGAGACTGGCCCACATTCAAAAGAACAAAAGCAACCGATGCTGGCGCTGATGTGGCGAGAAAGGGACACTCCTTCACTGTTGTTGGGAATGTCGACTGGTTCAGCCCTTCTTGAAAACATTATGGACGATTCTTAAAAAATTAGAAATTGAGCTCCCATTTGACCCAGCAATACCACTACTGGGAATATATCCCAGAGAGTCAAAAATGTATGGTCGAAGTGACATCTGCACTTGTTTGTTCATTGCAGCACTCTTCACAATAGCCAGAATCTGGAAGAAACCTGAATGCCCAAGAACAGATGACTGGTTAAAGAAACTTTGGTACATCTACACAATGGAGTACTATGCAGCTGTTAGAAAAGATGAAATCATGAAATTTGCATACAAGTGGTACAACATGGAAAGTATCATGCTAAGCGAAATGAGTCAGAAAGAGAGGGATAGACATAGAAAGATTGCATTCATCTCGGGGATATAAAGTAACAAAATATGAGATTAATACTCAAGAATAGCTGAGATCAGCACCAGGAGGATTACTCCATAGCTTAGTGGCCAGTCGAGCATTCTAGAGGAAAGGGCAGCTCAGATAGAGAAGAGAACACCAAATAAAGGGTGTTTGGAGGATCCTCCCAGGAGAGGAGATGCATGTAGAAAGTAGACTATGGACTGAACATGTTTGCCACTCAATGCCTCTTTTGCAGACCACAACACCCAAAAGGAGAGAGAGAACACAGGGGATTGCCCTGCCACAGAGGCAGGGGGGGATGGGGGGATGGGGGAGGGGGATATTATCCATGGTGGTGGAAAATGGGCACTGGTGGAGGGATGGGTATCTGATCATTGTATAATCAGACCCAAGCACAAAAAATTGTAAATCTACAACTGTACCTCATGGTGTTTCACTAATAAAAAAAATTAAAAAAAAAGAAACGAATAATAAAAAGATCAGCAGTCAGGCTAGAAAGATAGCATAGCAGGTATGGCATTTTGATCCCCAGCACCATATACAGTATCCTGGGTATTGCCAGGAGTGATCGTTGCACACAGAGACAAAAGTAAACCCTGAACACCAGTAGGCATGGGCCTAATACAATAAAATTTACTAAAAATAAAAAATACAATAAGATCACTGCTTGGACTGGAAAGATAGTTCAGTGTAATGAGTATGATGCTTGAGTAGGAGGCCCAGGTTTGATCCTGGCATCTCATGGTCCCCGAAGACAGTGGTAGCTCCCATAGGTTATATTTATGTCTGGTACCAGACATGGCCCAAAAATCACTGAGAAAGAACAGTGACTGGCAGGTTATGGAGGAAGGTGATCACTTCCGTCTCCATAGGTATGTATAGGGTCCAGAGCCACACCTAGCTCTGCTTGGCTCAGCAGGTCAAACTGACAGTGAGTCTCATGGCCACCAGTATTTACATTCAGTAGTGCTGGGAGATGGTAACCCAGACACTGAAGCCAGAGCCTCACACATGTTAGGGTGGACACTGTACCTCCCGGTACAATCCTTAGCCTTAGACTGTAAATATGTGTGATGTTGTGAGCCCTGTAATCTCTGTGGCGGCTACTTAATTCTCTAACAGCACTAAAGCAGTCATGAGCAAAATGGTTGCTCTAAAATATATGTATGCTTATTCTAAAAAATATTTTTGTACAAAGACAGGTGGTAGAACAAATTTGGCATTTGGGCTATAAATTGTTCACCCCTAGTGTTAATTTGTCTATTGTTTGTCTATTTATGTGCCTGTACTACACTGCATTAATCTTAGAAATTTTGCAATACCTATAGGGAGAATCTGCTAAGAATATCTATTCTTGAGTTAATTTTTCTCCATGAAACTTAGCATCTAGTTCTTAGGTCATAAAAATAAAAATCTCATTAAAATTTTAGTAGGATTATATTAAATTTAAAATCAGTAGAGTCTATGTTTATTTTGTCCCCTTTTTTCCATTGCTTTTAGAAAATTGTTTATATTTATCGCAGTTTTCACTGTTTGAGTATTATTTATGCTGATCTCAATTTTATTTTATTAATGTTTATCCTTTTTCTCTCTACTGTCATTTTTGTTATTTTTATTTTCTTTTTATATTATTCATGTTAAATTTTTCATGTTATGCTATTTACAAATAGCATACTTTAATATGATTCATGTTATTTATAACATAATATGATCATTAAAATAACTATGCCATATAACCTTTAATTTCCTTCTCATTTCACATTTTTAGTTGTATCTTTATATTGACAGAATTTATGCAATCATATAATTTTTAATCCACATTTCTCTACTGTTTTAGTTCTAGTTGTCCTAGCTATCCAATTCAATATATATTAAAACCTCTTGTATCCTCTTTCCTGATTTTTTTCCAGTCACATGTTCTTCAATGAAGATCATACTTTTTGTATTGCTTAAGAAGACACATGGTATATAATATTTCCCCGAGTGTGTCATATTCAAAACTAACTGTTTTCTGGTCTTTGATAATTGAAATATGACTAAATTGAATGGAATAACTTTACCTTACTTTTCCTCTTAGGTTTATTGAACATATTGTGTAGAAATTTGATGCAAATTTAGTTTTCTTCCGTTTCTAAGTTATTTCATCTGCTGACTTCAAATATTTGTGAATCCCCTGGTATATTTAGAGCCAAATAGTTCAAATAAGTGACATTTCAAGGTTGATAAGTTAAACTTGCTCATTTAAGTTTCTCTAAGCAACCTGAGTATTTTTTCATCATCTAGATCTACTTTCTTTGGATTGGGATCTTTTGTTATCATTTAAAAATATTAGCTATTGGAGATGGGTACCGATTATACTAAAGTCAACCTTTTGCCTCACTTCCATTTTAAACACTTTCTGAGGACTTGAATTTTATCTTCTTTAATTAATTTTATTTTTTGTAATGTTCTTAAGATTCTACTTAAATCTTACTGTCTGGTGGGGGAACCTTGTAATTTAAACTTGTTTTATGTTAATGATTTATATTTTGTCCAATTTCTTTTTAGTGAAGCAATACAGCTTTTACTAAACAAAATTTACTTACATATTAATGGAAATAAATACATCTTCTCTCTTGAAATACATGTTCAAGAGAGAACATGGGCATCTCTTAAGGGGGGATAAGCCACTATTTATTTACTCAGCTGAGTTAATTCTCATTTTCTCACTTCTTTTGAATTTAAGGAATTTTTAATATACTAAAAATAAACTTTAGGTTATTGGATCCTCTTTAGAGTGTTGCATTTCACTTGCTTTGAAGGTTTATGAATTGGAGGGGGTTGAGGGTCACACCTAGTGGTGTTCTGATGCTACTTCTAACTTTATGCTCAGGCGGTACTCCTGGCAGCAGTCAAGGGACTGTATTGGAATTGAATTGGAGTTGGTTGCATGCAAGACAAGTGGTTTAACCCTTATATTATCTGTTTTGGGACATAAATTTTACATCAGAAAAAATATTCTATTTTTCAAATTTTTTGAAAGTAGATTTATATATCTGTTTTCTGACTTGCTCCTGCTGGGCATCACCATGTTTTGCCCATCATGCTCTATTTTGGGTAGTTTTCTTGGTGGGGGAAGGCTGGCAACAAACTAACCAGTGACTCTTCTTTCTTTTTCACTTTACCGGGATCTGTTCATTTTCAATCTTTTCATTCCTTTCACAGTTTGTCTCCAGGGCATACCATCCATTTCTACAGATTTGATTCTTCCTCAGTAATAATGCTTCTTTACTTCAACTTCCAATCTCATAAGCATGGAAGGGAGAGTCCTAAAGAATGGGAGATAAGGTAAAGTTTCCCTTATTTTCAGCATCTAAAAATCTCCCTATGTGTTACATTGTTGTCAGAGGATACATTATACCAGAACCATCTCATAATTATTATCTGAGTTAACCAAAAGGAAATAAACAAGACTTTTCTTATTTCTTGATGCATTTCTCTGGATAGTCTGCTTAGCATTGCTTTTGCTGTGTCTATGTTCTGAATGTTTACATTCTAATTTATAAGCATTTTAATATTTTAATATTAAAATTTTAATATTTCTTTCATTTCTACGCTGACCCACTAGTTATTCAATAGTGTACTGCTAAGTCTGCACATGTTTGAGTTTTTTTCCTTATTTCTACCATTATGTTATAGTTCTTTACAGAGATATTTGATATTATAAACACATGTTCTGTGTTCCAGCATGTAGTTTATCCACTACTGCAGTAGATCATCACTCCAAAAGTCAGCCAGCTAGTTCCTTTGGTTCTGTCCCAGAGAGGTTTTGCAAAGAAAGAAAGACACAATGAATGTAGAAATCCAGCCCAAACAGCATCTAAGAAAAAGCTCTCTGGCTCATTAAGTCCAATCACCATTCTTCCTCTGGTTCCCATCACACATATACCATTCTTTATGTGTTAATACATATAAATACAACAAAGTATAAAATATATGCACAGCCGTGGACATATGTTAGATAAGCAGTCACCCATCACATTTGATGTGTAGCCTCGAAGATAAGGGAGTGCCCCACTTCTCTTTGCAGGATTAGTTTTGATATTTCTCAACTATCTGTCTGAAAATATGTTTAAGCCAAAATACTTCCTAGCAAGGTGTTTCTTGCTTATACCCGAACTTTCCCTTAATCTTGCTTAACTTAGGATACTTCCCATACCGTAAAGCCGTGTGGGTGATTTCCCACAAATGTTCCATGGACACTAGAGAAGACTAACATGTTAGTCAAGTTTTGAGTGGTGGTAAGCTTTGTGAAGCCAGTTAAGCCCAACCTTCCAACTTTGTATTGAAGACCATTGTTTTCCTGTTGATTTTCTCTATGGTTGAACTATGCAATGGTAACTGGGGTTTCAACACCTTCTAATGCATTATGTTGCTTCTCTTTTTTTCTCTTTAGTTCCATTAGCAGTTATTTCATATATTTTAAATGCTGCTTCATTAAGTGCATACATTATGAAGTTTTTTGACTATATATTCTAATGAATGTTAAATATTTAATGTACTAGACCCCCAATCATTATATAACATGTATCCCTGAATTTTGTTATCTTTTTAAAGTTTTAAAATCTATTTTTTCTGTTCTAAATAGAGCTGTCTATCTATTTAGTCTCTCATTTGCTTACCAATGTTTCAAGTTTATCCTACATTTGTCACTGAAGTTTAAGTGTGTGTGTTGCAAATAACAGCATGTTGGGCTTTGCCTTTGGGCTTTGGCCACTTTGCCTTTTAATTGATGATTTTACTCCACTGATATTTAGTGAAATTATTGTATAAAACAATTTACATTTTTCTACATGAATTTGAGTATTTTTGCAATTTTTCTGTTTCCTTGTTCTTACTTTACTTTCTTCTGTTGTACTTGATACTTGCTTTTATGGAGAGATCAGTGTCCTTTTGCTTATTCCTTTTTTGTTAGTTCTAAGTCCTTTTATCATGAAGGTACCATAACATTTATGTCTGAATTTAAGCTTGTATGGCCTTTCAAATTTATAGCAAATAAATATCAAGTTTACCCTTAGAATAGCAATATTATGCCTCCTTTGCCCCTTTCTATTTATTTATTTTGCTAATTTCAATAGAGTTTATTTACCTATTATAGAAAACACTTGCAGAGCTGGTTTAACTGTTACCTGTGTGAATAGCTGTTTTCTTCTATGTTTTAGTTGTTGGGCATCATATCCAGTGGTACTCAGGATTTGCAGTTCTGTACTCAGATATTACTCTTCGTGGGTTTGGGAGACTGAATGGACTATCAGAGATTGAACCCAAGACTGCTGCATGCAAGGCAAGTATCCTACATGCTGTACTATCTCTCTGGCCCCACAAGTGTTTTTGTTGTTGTTGTTTTGTTTTGTTTTAAATCCCTTAAATATGAGTGAAAACCTAGTTGGATAATGTTTTTGATTGATGACCTTTTGTATCCAACACCTTGAATACAACATGCCATTTTATTTTGGCATATGGAGTTTCTGTTGAGAAACCTGATAAGTCCTTTGGGAGTTCCACTATATGTGAATTTCTACTTTTTTCTTTCTGCTTTGGGTTTTATCTCTGTATTTTATATTTGTAACTAAAAAACTTTGGTGTCTCTTGTGTGCATATGTTTGGGTTTGTTTTGTTTTGTTTGAGTTGTGATCTTCCTGGATATGCATATCTCTTTCTTTAGAAGGGTTTGGAGAAGTTCTTGGCAATTATTTCTTGAAATAAGAATTCTTGCACTTTATTTCTTTTTGTGGAATCCTGGTTATACAACCTGTGTTCTGCTGAAGCTGCCCAATTCACTATGTTATCTTTATCTTAAATTTTTCTTTTCCTTTTTGATAGCTTCTGAGTTTATCCTCAGAATAATTGTCTTTGTCTTTTGCACTCTGATGTTGACCCTCTTCTAAAGTTTTTAGTTCAGTTGCTGCATTCTTTAGCACAATTATTTATGTTTTGCTATTTCTCATACTTGTTCGAACCTTCCTCAATTTCCCTTTCATTTATATAATCAACTCAATAGATATTCTCACCATTGTTGTTTTGAGGCCTTTATCAGAAGGATTAGGAAATTGATAAGCTTGTGGTACTTCCCTAGCTTTCATCTATATACATAACTGCAGGTGAATTCTGATGTTTCTTTATTAAGCCTAATGCTATATTAGAGTTTAAAAGTCTCTTCTTGATTGCAGCCTATTGCTCTGTGGTGGGGGGTTTTGTCTTGGCAAGGTTGTCAATCTGCCTCCAATTTTTTGATTGGTTTCTCTACATCTCTCTCTTGTTCTTCTGGTTTAAGGTACATTTTGTAATTAACCAAAGATGTATATTTTCACACTGATCACAGGAGAATGTAGATACAGTTTCTCCAAATTTGGCCAACAGGGATACCTCTCTAAATACCTCTTATGGATTTTTCCATCATATTCTGAGATGATGTAAAATTCTACATAGCTTTAATCATCATGCGAATCATTGAGTTCTACCATTATTTCTGCCACTTTCCTTATTTTTAACATGATTTTTCTAAGCTTCCAGTATCCTTAACTTGGAAAACAGCAGGAGGACAAGACTATGGGCACTGAATTTTCTAGGAGCTATATCCCTGGAAAAAAATGTCTTATTCTTTTCTGAGAGTATCACTCTCTGTGTGGTCTGAGTTTTCAACCAAGAATATAAGACATCATTAACTATCTATACGGTTTTCTTCTACTAGAAATATTTCATTGTTATACAGGGAAATAGAACATTTGTGTACTACTTGATGTACAATAGACCCATCTGCTGAAAGATTAGCTGGGTTTACTATTAAACTTCTACACTAGTATTTTTAAAAAAAATTTTAGAAAAAAATCCAACAATATAGATTAAAAGAGAAGTTTTTTGTTACACTGAAATAGTTTCTAGTTGTTACATCTACACAAAGTAATTTGGAAGAATTTCCAACCTCTTCTGCACACAAATTATTTTGATATAAGTGGTAATTGTGAGCTCACAAAGCATGGGTGCTGAGATGCTTGCAATCCGTGGTCAAGAGTCATCTCCAGTCCTCCCTAGGCCTCCCCAGCAGAGAGACAAAGAGACAGAGGACCACAGACTGCTGGTGAAAATGGCCTGTTTATTTTATTTTTTAAAAAAATGTATTGTCGTAAAGTTGTTCACAATAATTGATCACATTCAATATTGCAACACCAACCCCATCACTATTACACCTTCCCATCACCAGTATTTTGAATCTTCCTACCACCACTAAAGTCTGCCCCACAGGCAAATGGTAGATAATTTATTCTGAATTGATTGTTATGAATACTATAAGATATCTGCACAGGTCTATCTCACAGTGATCCAACAACAACAAAAGGTGTATGATATATTGTGTGGCCACTTTTGTGGCTGCACACTCTTGGGAACATAAAACATTAAATAATTGGGGTCTGGAGCCATTCCTGAAGAGAGCTGCTCGATTCCGAGATTTATATGTGATTCTCTGGATCACGGCCATTAATATGCTTTAATAGCAGCCTATGGCAGTTTGTGAGCATGACAGCCAAGACCCCAGAATTGTGGGAATATGGAAAGGGATGGCCCAGTCCCGACCCCATGAGGCCTGACGCTTTGAGTCACTGGTCCCACATACCTGGCTCTTTCAGAAGATCTTGTCTCTTTTGTGGGGGCCCAGGACAAGTCTGTGAAAATCAGCCATGAAGGTGGCAGTGATTGGTTTCTGGAGGTTTGGTGCTGCTGGGGTTCATCTGGTGCAGGTGACTAAATGGCCTGTTTAAAGTGAGCTGTTATCCTACTTATATAACATCTAAAGGGGTTTGAGGTATATGCCTGCATGTAGGTGTGATTGATCATTTACAGAGATAAAATGTTTAGGCAGAGGCAATTCTCTTGGGGAGATTAACTCAAGGAGACACTCTGTCTCCCAGAGTGTCTATATTGCTTTTCTCTTTCCCTCTATTTGTATATGTTAAACTATCAAGTTTACTTCTTATCAATACTGCAGTTGTTTGGATAAACACAGGAAGAGATAAAGATTCAAAAATTTAGATCTCTGGGCTTCAGGGCAAGCAAGACTTTTACCATAAATCCCAGACTAAGTCCTCAGGCTGGTTCAGCTTGTCTTTCACCATGGGGGTCCTGTCTCAAGGTATAACAATGTTCATCAAGCTCATGTTTTTATACTTTCTAGACTTCTCCATTTCAATACTTTGCCACTTGTGTGTTTACAAAATAATTGTGGCACTCTTGCCAAGTGTGTTTGGTGTCCATGAGCCACTTTCCACCACAGCCTGCCACTACTGCTGCTAACAGATGCTTGAAGAAGGGAACAGGGTTGATTGGCGATCAGTTGCCATTTATTCCAAACTCAGTCCCATTGTTTATTCCCTTGTCCCTGCACGCCTATCCCAATCTCACTGAGTGCCCCATTCCAGTCTCATAATGGTCCTCATTCCACTCTCTTCCTGTCTCTCATGTTCCTCTTCCCGCACCCAGTCTCACAGCCTTAGTCAAGAGCCCAACTCCAAGTTTGGAGGTAGCATCTACACCTTTGTCAGATAACAAAATCAACAAATGTAAAGCCCTTCCTTTCTTTCAGGGGAAGCTCTTCTAGGACAAAGACCTCATCCTGCCAGGAGATTCACTGAAATAGAAAATACCATTTCTCGTTTCCTTAGTACATATACATTTAAACAGTCATCTTAAATTTATTTCTTTTTATTTCTTTTTTTAAAATTTATTTCTTAATAATCTTTCTAGTAATTTTGTATGGACACAGTAAGATACATATTAAACTTAAAGGGTGCTCTTAACTTATTATAAGTTTTATGGCACTTGGCTTATCCCCTTTTGATGCCAGAGTAGCTTGTGACTTGCCCTGGATCCATCCAGGCCTTTTGTCAAAAAGTGCTTTTGAGGTGCTAGGAACTAAGGGCAACTGAGGCTTAAATGAAGTAAATATGACAGGTGTCTCAGTTTAAATATTAGTTGAAATAAATTAACTCCCAAGTTACAAAGGCATAGCATTAAATGTCTTTCTGTGTCTATACAAACAAGGACATTGATCTACAAAAAAGACATTCTCTCTTTCCCTTATGTGAAGGACATAAGGGAAAGAGAAAAGCAACATTTCACTTACAAATACAAAATCCAGAGTCCTTAGAAGATTTTGACCATACAAGTCAGAGTCTGATTTGGAGATATAGGTGATTAACAGATAGGGGAAGCAGAGCACAGAGAAGTTAAAGATAAATACAGAGGAATGGGAGTGCTTTGAGAGCACTGTGATGAGTGTAACCCAATAAACCTAAGCTCCCTACAGCAAGGGAGAAAGGACAAACCAATGATATCCTACAGCCACTTGCACCGGGTCCATGCCAGTCCCATGACAAGACCTCCCTTTGTGGGATATAAGAAACTACAGCAATTGAAACCCGAGTCAAATAATTATAATGGATGCCCAGGAATAGATATATTTCAGAGTCAATCAACTACCAAATATTAGAAGCATAACATTAATTTTCTATATTTAAGCAAAGAACATTGCTAAATATAGAAAGAACAATAGTAAAATATAAAAAGGCCATAGGGAAAATAGAGGGTAAAGGTAAAGATAAAGGCCCTCCCATTGATCATCGATTTGCTCGAGCGGGCCCAGTAACGTCTCCACTGGAGACTTTTGTTGTTACTGTGTCTGGCATATCGAATACGTCACAGGGAGCTTGCCATGCTCTGCCCTGCGGGCGAGATACTCTCAGGAGCTTGCCGGGCTCTCCGAGAGGGGCGGAGGAATCGAACTCAGGTCGGCCCTGTTGGCTGCGTGCAAGGCAAACGCCCTACCGCTGTGCTATCGCTCCAAAGAAGGTAATTCACTACAAATACACAGTCCAGAATTACCAGGAAGTTTTGACTATAAGTAACGAAGACTGAATTGGGGAACTGTGACAACCAGAGGTAAAATGCAAAGTAAAGGTAAAAGATAAACTCAGGGGATTAGGGATGCTAGCAAGAGCATGATAATCTTCTCTGGGAGGAGGATAAGGGGCAATTCACTGATAAGCCTAAAACACTTAGGGTTAATATTCAATAGTAATAAAATTTCTTATCCAGATTTTTATAAGGGTTGTATATAATCACTTTTGTTTTCATTTTAATGATTCCTAGAACATATGAGATGTAAATTGTAGCTATTATCATTTTAGTATTTCCATGATTATAGTTGCTATTATCGGGTCTACAATTCTCCAGTCCATTCTTGCCAATCCATGATTCTAACATTCTGCAAAATTATCATTGTAAATATGGTGCAATTCATCATCTTTTTTTTCATATGTAAAAGCTATCATATCTCTCCACTGCTATTGAATAAAGTTTTAATATTTTGTCATGGTCTACAATCTTTGTTAACATACTGAACACTGCAACTTTATTTTATATCATATTATCATATAAATTACTTTCATTTCTCTGAGTATTGGTTATATTTTCTATCTGAAATGCAATAATTTTTTTGAATTATTCAACTCAGTCAAGATCAATTATTAGAACTTAGGATGATAAGAAGTTAGACACATTTGTTAAATAAGAGTCCATGCACTGAGAAAAATATCGTTTTATAGAATGTTGACAGTGTGATTGTATTCAATAATATCAATATCAATTAATAAATATTATTATCAATATTATTACCTTCTTTTTATAAGGAGGCTCAGAAATTAAGTGAGCACTAAATATATGGAAGTTACATGACAAATATTTTAAACCCAAATTCTTTTGGCTCCAAGATTCATATTTGCCTCTGAAATAGGCTAATTTCTCATTTTTCACCATTTTAGTTACTATCATTATCAAGCCATGAGAAGCACCTTGTTTTTTTCTGTCGCAGCTCTGAACTAGTCAGAATTTGTGGTTCAACAAGAAGGAACCTGAGTCTGTTTCATTGAAATAAAAGCAATTGGTAAAATGAAAAGATGTTAGTGACTTGAAGAAATAGAAACAAAATACACACCCAGAGTGGAAGACAGGAGTGGAAACTTGATTTCCCTGTGATAAACTTGATACATTTACATAGACCTCACAGAGATGGGGGTCATGCCTCCACAACTGCTGTAGTGGAGTGTGGATGTTGTGAAGTCAAAAAATAAAGATGCTTAAGTCTGTTGTCCCATTGCTTAGCACATATTCATCACTCCTTCCAGACTATTGGAAATTTTAGGTCAAGAAAATATCACATGATTATATCCCTAGCATTCAATATAACCTGAAAGGGAGGGAGGATGTTTCATCTAAGTTTATGTGATATTTGTGCAATACTCTGCCAGTATCTCAATGTGACAGATTGCCAGAAATCTTATATCAGCATCTCTTTTAGCTCAAGTACTCGAGATTTCCAGCATCACTTTCTTCTGTCTCTTCCCTAAATTGATTCCCTTTTGTATTGATTTCACTTTGTATAAGGAGCAGCAAAGGACAGGACGGTGATATTTTTACCTGATCTCCCTGGCAGAGTGCAAACTTTTAACAGGAAATTTTTCTGTGTTATTTTTCTATGATTGGTGGCTGCTATGCCATCCTTTATGCTGTTGTTGCTTCTGGAGAAACAGTAAGAGTTATTTTTTAAAACACTGCTTTATTTTCTCTTATTTCTTTCCCTCACATTCACTAAACTTGGTCACCCCTAAAAGAAAGCTAGGAAAAATACAATATTTCAATACATTATTCAATATTTCTGATGTGTGTATCTTGTAGCCTACTTAATATTCTTCCACAAAACTGAAAGTGAAGAAGGTCCTTGAGAAGCAGACTTTTCTCTTTGTTTGAACTTTCTTTCCTGTGGATGATTCATTATCCACTTTAGGGAAAAGCACAGTTTCCAATGCCTGCCTTATGTAGCAACAAAATTCTCTAGCCCAAAGGGTTGAAGTTGGCTATAAATGTCCCTTTCTTTGCAAGTAATTTTCTTTTACTTTCAGATTGATATTTCTAGGGAAAAAAATCACTGTGCTTTTTTTTACAAATAATCAACTCCATTCCAAAGATATCTTTCTTACCATTCACATCAAAAGGCTTGACAATTCAGGTATGTTTCAACATGCCCTTATTAATAATAAAAGCACCTCCAGAGTGTCTATAGAGTTCTATTAATAAAACACATAACAATGACTTGTTCTCAGAAAGCCAAAATTTTTATAATGGCTTCAAATTTCACTTTTTCCAGATTTAAGCAAACATTGTTCCTGCATTTTTGATGATTGGGAAACTGCAACCAAACCTACTATTCTAATTGAAGATAGCTTCAGAAGTGATTTTCTTTTAGACAGTTAAGACACTCTCTCTGAGGAGTCTCAAAACCATAATGTTCTTTTTTTTTCTTGTCTTTTTTTATTAGTGAATTACTCTGAGGTATAATTACAGACTTAAAAACGTCTGTGCTTGCATTTCAGTCATACAATGGTCGAGTATCCATCCCTCCAACAGTGCCAACCAATGGTTCCAGCATCCCTACTCCATCCCCCTTCCCTGACACTGCCTCTGTGGCAGGGCATTCCCTTTTTTGCTCTCTCTCCTTTTGGGTGTTGTGTGCAATAGAGGTATTAAGTGGCCATTATGTTCGGTCTATAGTCTGCTTTCAGAGTGTGTCTCCCACCCCTAACGGGTTCTACTAGCACCATTTACTTGGTGCTCCCTTCACTAACTGAGCTGCCTTTTCCCCCAGTATGTGAGTCCAGCTTCTAAGCTGTGGAGTAATCCTCCCAGTACTTATCTTTAATAATCTTGGGTGTTAGTCTCCCATTCTATTACTTTATTTTCCTTAAATGAGTGCAAGTTTTCTATGTCAGTCCCTCTCTTTCTAATTCATTTCACTTAACATGATACTTTCCATGTTGATCCATCTATATGCAAATTTCATGACTTAATTTTTTCTAACAGCTGCATAGTATTCTTATGTGTAGATACACCAGAGTTTCTTTAGCCAGTCATCTGTTCTCGGGCACTTGGGTTTTTTCCAAATTCTGGCTATTGTAAACAGTGCTGCAATGAACGTATAAGTGCAGATATCATTTCGACTATACTGTTTTGCCTCTCCAGGATATATTCCCAGGAGTGGCATTGCTGGGTCAAATGGGAGCTCAATCTCTAATCTTTTGAGAATCATCCATATTGTTTTCCAAAATGACTGAATCAGTCGGCATTTCCACCAGCAGTTAAAATGCATTTCTCCCCACATTCATGCAAATATCAGTTGCTTTTGTTCTTTTGTACATGGGCCAGTCTCTGTGGTATGAGGTGATATCTCGTTGTTGTTTTGATCTGCATCTCCCTGATGAGTAGTGATGAACATCATATTTTTGGTGTGCCTTTTGGCCATTTGGATTTCTTCTTTGAGAAAGTTTTGTTCATTTCATCACCCCATTTTCTGATCGGGTTTGGTGTTTTCTATTTGTAGAGTTCAACCAGTGCCTTGTAAATCCTTGATATGAACCCCTTATCAGATGGGTATTGGGTGAATATCCTTTCCCATGATTGTCTTAGAATTTCGTTCACTGTGTCTTCTGAGGTACAGAAGCTTCTTAGTTTGAGGTAGTCCCATCTGTTTATCTCTGTTTCCACTGGTGTGCCAGTGGAGTGTCCTCTTTAAAGATACCTTTAGCCTCAATATTGTGGAGTGTTTTGAGGATCATGCTTTCAATGTACCTGATGAACTCTGGTCTGATGTTGATGTCTTTAATACATTTTGATCTGACTTTTGTACATGGTGTTAGGTAGAGGTCTGAGCCTATTTTTTTTTTGCATGTAGCTGTCCAGTTTTGCCAGCACCATTATCATCTTCCCCAACCTTAAACTCTACTACAAAGCGGTGATAATTAAAACAGCATGGCACTGGAACACAAACAGAGTTGCAGACTAATGGAACAGGGTGGAATATCTTTACACACACCCTCAAATATATGATCACCTAATCTGTGATAAGGGAGCAAGAAATGTGAAGTGAAGCAAGGAAAGCCTCATAATGCTCTAATAGAGGACTGTGGCCTCCTCCTACACAGATCCTACTCACTAGAGACTTCACAATTAGAGAAACCAAATGCAGAATAATCATCATCATTCTGAAGTGGAAATTATTAAATAATGTTTAAATAAAAAAATACATAGAAGCATAAGCTATCTTTTTATATTTCTCATATTTTAGTCTGAAATTTTGGGTTTTTGGTTTTTTTGTTTGTTTGGTTGGTTTTGTGTGTGTGTGTGGGGGGGGGGTGTCATACCCAACAGTGCTCAAGGATGAATCTTGGCTCTGTCCTCATAAATCACTCCTGATGAGCTCAGGGGACCTCATGGAGTGCCAGGAATTGAACCAAGGTCAGCCTTGTGCAAGGCAAGTATCCCATTCACTATACCATCTCTTTCGCCCCACTACTCTGAAATTGAGACCAAATATAGAACTTGGTATCATTTTTTGTCTGAGTACTGTACTTCTAAAATATTAGGCTTTGCAGGATAGAGAGAACCAGGGAAAGATGGCTTCAAAGTTTCTTTTCAATGGCATGAGGCATATTTCAGGTAAGAATGAACAAATTGATATCTTAAAGTCTCCAATTCCAAGGAAAAGAGTAAATAAAATATATAGATTCTTAAATACATTCTCCAAGTTGAAAATATGGGAAAACATTCTTATAAAATATAAAAAGGAGGAGATAAACATTTTCTAAAATATATAATTGTCCTGCCCCCGCGCCTGGCTGTCCTCACCGGGGCCCCTTCAAGGGGGGAAGGTTGAGTTTCTCTCCTCGCCCCACCCCGAGCAGAGCCCCAGCAGCTGAGGACCTCCGGAGCCAGCCACGGCCATGCTGGGACCACTCTCCACATGTCCAGACGGGCCTCATGCATGAAAGAACTGGCAGAGGAACCCAGACATGCGGGTCCCAGGGCTGAGGTCTCCAAGCCTACTCGGATTGGGACTGGGCCTTCTCCAACAAGACCCCTCATCTTCCAGTAGGTAGGTGTCACACCCACCAGCTGCCTCCAGCGCCAGGTTGGTCCCATCAACGGCCAAAACGCAGAGATCTAAAAATATTTGCTTTTTCATTTTGTCTTTTCTACTCTTATGGTAGAAATTTCATTGAAACTCAACAGATAGGACCACTGTATAAGTATCAGAAGTATTACTAGAATTTAGTTATTAAGCAAATGTTTATAAATGTTTATAAAACCCAGCTCCCGGAAGCTGGACATCTTATTATCTTATTTTTGCTTTGGAGAACCTGGCAGGCTACCAGGGGTATCCTGCCCGCACGGCAGAGTCTGGCAAACTTCCCGTGTCGTACTCAATATGCCAAATACCAGTAACAATAATTGGTTTCATTTTCCTAATCCTGAAAGAGCATTGAAATGGCTCTTTTAAAATCTCAGGGCTAGGAAGAAGGAGACGTTACTGGTGTTTGCTCGAGGAAATTGACGAACAACAGGATGATTGTGATCGTGATATACTTGTTAACTAATTGACTGATACATGACCAACCACTACAAAGGCAAATCTCATTTGATCTAAAAATATTTGCTTTTTCATTTTGTCTTTTCTACTCTTATGGTAGAAATTTCATTGAAACTCAACAGATAGGACCACTGTATAAGTATCAGAAGTATTACTAGAATTTAGTTATTAAGTAAATGTTTGCAAACTCACTTTGTATAAACTGACTTTATCTTGGTAATAGAAATAGAGAAAAGAGAGATTGATTTTTACTATAAGGCATATAAATGAATATCCCTTACCATCTAAAACTTTCTACATATCTGTCAAGTCAACTTTAATACAAAAATTCTGCAACAAATAGTAATATAGAAAACCTCTTCTGTATTGCGATATTTACTCTACTTTTGGAAATGAGACCAGAACAAGTGAAACTAAAACTGAAGATTACATTCTTTATATCAATCAATGCATACAAAACATGTGCTCAGTCCTTTGAGCTATTTCTTTGTCCCTAAAGCAGAAATTGGGGTGGGAGGGAAGGTTCATCCACAGCCATGTTCAGGGCTTACCCCTGGATATAAGTTCAGGAATCACTACTGGCAGAGCCTAGGACACCATACAGGGTGCCAGGGATTCAACTCAGGTTGGCAGAGTGCAAATCAAGCACCTTAAATGCTATACTATCTCTCAGGCTCCTAAAACAGAAAGTTTTAAGTTAGAAAACTTGTGTGAGCTTTGGGTTCTATGCAAAGTGTATATGCTTATGATTCTGAGGAAATAATCCAATCTTTTTTTCAGTCTTTCAAATTGGGTTTGTTTCCTCTAAAACTGAAAAGTCATATACTAAGCTTAGTTAAATTTGTTTAAGGAAGTTCCCCACATTTTATTTAAGGAACACTGATACTTTAGAATTAGAAAATATGCTGCTTATTAAATTCCTTGCTATATAAACATTTGTTAAATACCATGGCTATACATTTGGATATCAAAGTGATATTTCTGTTAGAGATGTAGGCTGTGTTTGTACACAGGATAATCATCAGTCTAAATTAAAAGAAGGATGAATCTATTCAGTATGTATGGGCATCTATCAGAGAATAGAACCACTCAATTTTAGAGCTCAGTCCTTAAGCTATTTCTTTGTCCCTAAAGCAGAAATCGGGCCACACCCAGAGTGTCAGGCTCTAATATCAGGGATAACTCCTGGCAGAGACTAGAGCACAATGAACAATGAGAGGGTAGTGCAGTGATTCAGTCCAGTGTCAGGTTATTAGATTATCAGTAATCTAGATTATTGGGCAAAATCTAAGTCATGACGGTTTACCTGTGTACTGCCCAGACCTACTTGGTATCATTAATATGATTCCTTTTTTTAGATCCTCGTTGCTCAGATCATTCTGTTTACTCTCCTTCGGGACACAATCCAAAGTCCTCCAAAGAGCACACATGGACCCATGCTACCTCTTATGCCAGAGTGAGAACATTCACTGTCCCTCTTTTCTGCCTAGGTAAGAATATCATTTGCTAAATTGTATTAATTATCAGATTGCTTAATAAAATTAGTTTTGCTTTTGAGGTAAAGAAGCTTCTTAGTTTAATGTACTCCCTTATTATCAAAGATATATAATGCAGTGATAAAACTTTACAAGAAAAAATGTCCAACCCTATTAGGCCAAATTAATCATGAAATTATTCTTAATGATTTAGCATTTCAAACATGCATAAATATGTGAATATATGTATGAATACTTGTAAAGTCTATATATCATTTAAAGAAGGTATGTGATTATTGTGAATATAGAAAATGTAAATTTCTGTGTATTTCTGTTTTGATTAGTTAAATTGCAAAGTTTTGCTAATTTTTTATCTTTAATATTCCCAAGGATTCTTAGTAGAATATCAAATTATTAGCAAAAAGTTAACAAAAAATGCAAAATAAAGCCAACAAAATTAAAATTTGTCAGACTGGAGAGACAGTACAATGGGTACAACACGTATTCTTAACCCATGGCACCATTCGGTGACCTGAGCATTGTGGGGTGCAGCTCTGGGGTTCGTTGAGAATAACTGAGGTGGTCCAGGGAATCCCCAGTTCTAAAGAGCTGCCACAGTAACTGCATGCACCATTTCTTGCACGGAATGCTGGCCTGGTAGGTTGAGAATTGCCAGGAGGGGCTGCCAATCTCTTGAGCAACACTTAGGAGCTCTCCCACCAGAAAAATAACCCCCAAATCTCAAATTTCTTCATCAATTTTCATCTTTATTAATTTAATTCATTCCTTTTTAAGGTATTGGGTATATCTGGCTGTGCTCAGGGCTTACTCCTGGCTCTGTGCTCAGGGATCACTCCTGGTGATGCTCAGAGGACCACAGAGGGTGCCAAGGATCAAATCCAGGTCTGCCACTCAAGGTAGGTGCCCTGACCACTATTCTATCTCTACTTCCTCATTTTTATTTTTTAAAAATTCTCATTAAGTTTTTTTCCTCATAGAATTACTTTGGATAATGATGATAGAATATTAAATGACTGTAATGATAATGACATCCTCCTTTAATTTCCCCTATTGGAAACCTACTTGAAGTTTTCCTCTCAAAAATTCTTATTCTTCAATGGCAACTTAAATCTACTTTAACAGTGTATTGGTAACTATTTCTTGAAAGTAGTTATGAGAGTTGTGTGAGAGGACTTCCTGTATCGTATTTACATTCTCTGTCTTGGGAAAACTGATAGAGGTATCTTTTACTATATTTGTTCAAAAAGAGACATTCTAATATTTCAAGACAGAACTCCCAGATTTATATTAGCAGTAGGGCGTTCGCCTTACACGCGGCCAACATGGCCGACCCGAGTTTGATTCCTCTGCCCCTCTCGGAGAGCCCGGCAAGCTACCAAGAGTATTCGATATGCCAGACACAGTAACAACAAAGTCTCCAATGGAGATGTTACTGGGCCCGCTCGAGCAAATCGACGATCAACGGGAGGGCCTTTACCTTTTATTTTATTTAGATTTTTAAAAATCTGTTCTGATATTGAATTTTATGTGCTCCTTTTTTGTATCTCTTAAACTCATTGATAATTCACAAATATTTTTCCCTTTGACTTTTTGGATTAAATAGACATGTTGATTTTCTAAGGTTTTAATCATCTTTGCAATTATGAATAATCTTTGAATTAATTGTTATTTTTCTTTGAAAATAAAATTCATTTGGATTCCAAAATTTAACATCTATATTCACCTGTGAGATTGATCTTTTTATGGTTTATATTTGTCAAGCTTAGTAATCAATCAATTATGCTTGATATAAGCAAATAGTAGCTCTATTTTCTTTTGCTTTCACTATTTTCTGTGATAGTTAAATATCATGGAGATAATGTATACCTTAGTCCACCTGAAATATGATCTTTTTAGCATACTTTTTAAAATAATTCATGAACAACATTTAAAATTTATTTGCTAACTGTTATTTTTGAGTCAATTTTAGTCATTTGTTCTCTTCCATAATATTACCAAATCATCTATATTTCTCAAACGAATCAGTGTGAAATTAGTACATAAAACCTTTAATTCCCTTCAATTGGTACATAAAACCTTATCCTTATCTGATTTCTCATTCCCAAGATTATTGCTTTTATTTGAGTTTTTTGTGGCAAAGATTTCTTAAAAATTCATGAATTCAATTAAGAATGCTTATAGCAGTATAATTTGACATTAATTTGACTAGTTATAGTACAGTTTTAATAATTTTCAGGGGAAAAAGATGGATTGAATATTGTGCTATATAGCAAGGGGAAAATATGCTGGAAAATCTGAGATTTTTAAAAAGCATTTACGGAACATTTTGTACTGTGAACTTTTATGTGCTTTCTCACATGTAATGTTTAGTTATTGTTTTATCTACCATAGAACCTTGCAAGTATCAGATCTATAGTATGCATAGAAAATAGATATATAAATAATAAAATAAGAAGAATACAAACATACTGCCAAGCATTTTTAAATACTAAATGTATTCTCTCACAAAGCAAGCATTAGTTCATCAGGCAGACAAAATAGTTCTTTTGTTTCTCAGAGAATAGATAGAATCTCCTAAAATTTACATTTTAATATTTTTGTTGATAAAAAGAACACAAGAGGAATAATAGCCAAAATTTAACATAATTTTAAGGC
The DNA here is from genome assembly GCF_029834395.1 of Sorex fumeus. Lineage (NCBI taxonomy): Eukaryota > Metazoa > Chordata > Mammalia > Eulipotyphla > Soricidae > Sorex > Sorex fumeus. Next base: position 76,457,874 of record NW_026606094.1, on the reverse strand, counting down.
AACATTTTCTATAGCAAACATGTGATACCAATAGTTTTTAATGCACATATACAGAAGCTTCTTCATCCATTAGAATAATACAGGTCAAATTGGATTTGCCTTGTATTTGGAGAATACACACAAAATTGGGAAGCTATTCAGTGAGGTCATATTATTCCTTCGATACCCCTTTTTGTGAGTTTAATTCAACAAAGTTCTAAAATTCATAATAGCATAAAGTATCCAGCTCTAAGTCCACTAGTAACTAATTGTAAACCATTGATAAGAATTTTTAGTATCTCACAACCTTTAGTTTCATTATCACAAGTAAATATTACACTGTTTGGTCTATAATTTTTCTCTATTTCTAAGATAAAATGAGTTCTATTTTGTGTGTATAGGTGTGTGTGTGTGTGTGTGTGTGTGTGTGTGCGCGCGCGCGCGTGCATCCACGCACACATTGGCTGAATTTCTCAAGGATATTCACCCAGAAATATTTCAACTGAGGCATTTGACACTTGTTCTAGAGAAGTCTCGGTCATACAATGAAACACCCATACCTTCACCAGTGCCCATTCTCCACCACCAAAAACCCCAGTATACTCCCATCCCACACCCTCCCCCTACCTGTGGGGCAGATGATTTCCACATTACTCTCTCTCTACTTTGATCACATTCAATATTTCGACACCAGACACACCATTATTATTTAAGATTTTACCCCAACACTCAGATCTGCTGAAAAGGCAACAGTAGACAATTTGTGTTATATTGCTGGTTATGAATAACATATGTTGCGTGGCTGCAGTAGGGCCATGTGATTTTGAAATTCTGAAATTTTAACACTTAAATCTGGAGGGATTTCTGCCAAAAACTGCTGGGTTCCAAGATTTGCTCCTGGGTCTCTGGGATCATGGCCGTTAAGCAGCTTGATCAGGAACCAGAAAGGTCGTTGGTGGGCGATGACTGGGGTCTCATTGGGGTGGGGAGGACAAGACCGGCTTCACCCCCATCCCATGAGGCCCTGCGTGTCTTATCACTGCGGACCCAAACCTGACTGTCCAGTGGTCTCTGGAGGATGACTCCCACCGAGCCGCCAAGGGGGAGCAGGCGGAGTGACAACACCCTTCCCCCCTGGGGTGGCCTGGCAACAGTAACCTACTGTGCGGTCTGGACACATTTCTGCCAAAAGCCACTGGGTTTTGAGATTTGTTTCTGAGTCTCTGGGATCATGGTCATTAAGCAGCTTGATCAGGAGCCAGAGAGGCCGTTCGTGGGCTATGACTTGGGGTCTCGTTGGGTTAGGGAGGACAGGACTGGCTCCACCCCCATCCCGTGAGGCCCTGTGTGTCTCATCACTGTGGGCCCAAACCTGACTGTCCAGTGGCCTCTGGAGGATGGCAGCCACGGGGCCGCCAGGGGGAACAGGCCAAGGCATGAAACCTATTCCCACCTAGGTTGGCCCAGCACCAGACACATTTCTCCAATGGCTGCTGGTTTCGAGATTTGTTTCTAAGTCTCTGGGATCATGGCCATTACGCAGTTCAATGAGGAACCAGAGAGGCCATGCCTCCAATTATATAGCTGAGCTGGAGGTGATTTGTGGGTGTGTTTCCCTCATACCTAACTTTTGGTCATTTACTTTCTTGGTAAACTTTGCCCCAAGTTTTTGGGGTCTCGCCAAAGGCACAACTGCAATTTTGGGGTATCTAGAAGTCTGAAGGCGCCATCAGGCTGCTGATGCACTCGCCTCACAGGTACAGATTGACCTGCTGGCAGTACCATACCCCTTACTAGCAAATATTTTTAATAAATATCTGATTTGGGTGGTAAGTGAAAAAAGGTGTCAAGTTCTTCTCTTTCCTAACAAATAAAAACAAAAACTTAGTATTGATTTTCTATATCATTTTGGACATCACATTATTGAACTTACATGTAAACTTTTTCATAGGTGGCCATGAATATGCAGGCCATCACTGATTTCAAAATCTGGTGTTTGATCCTAAAAGCATAAGGCAAACCTTGCTGTGGTAATGAATAACCTCTCACCTGTGGCTTACACTGTATTTTAATTGCTTAGAATATTTATTGATCCCTTTTTTATGTTCTAAATCAAGTTAGTAATTTATTATCTTAATATATCTAAAGATTATCTAAAATGTACTTTAGGTAGTAAGTTGTTGAGGTGAAAACACTTATGGCATAGCCACTTTTTAATAGAAAAATCAATCTATAGAAGAATTAACTTAAAATATATGCTACAATGTTAAAATTTTAAATCTTAAGATTAATGAACATAAAAGTATATTACCAGTTTTAAAATTAGGACTTTACAGTTTTTCAGTATTCTTTTCTCATTTTACATAGTCTCTAATTTTATACACTCTTTAATGTTGTATACAACATACTCTTGTAAAGTGAATAGTTGACAATGTATTGGCATAGATTACCTTGCCATTATAATTTTTTAATGTCATTGGAAAATTATCATTAAATAATGCCATTTAAATCCCAGTTTGCAATCGTCACCTTATCCTAAATATTATAAGACAGTAATTAGTTATGACTAACGTCAAAATCATTATTTCCTCTAAGTAATGACAATGACAGTGTACAATAAATCTCAACCTTCCAAAATATCAGAACATTTATTTTTATTTCAATCATTGCTGAGTGCAGTTAAAAAATATGTCAAAAATTTTATTGGCAATACTTATTTTAGGGATAGGTAAAATTATCTAGACTTTTAAATGGGAAAAGTGAAGAGTATAAAGTACAGGATAGCTGTTTATGATACATGGAAAGAAGATTGGCTCAGCAAGTATATTGAGATGTTTTAAACCCCAAATTTCACTAGGAAATTATATTCAGCCAAAAGTTTTATGCGTTATTATTTTTTTAAAAAAAAAAGCATTAAGAAGCAGTTTACCTAAAACCTGTGTTCATAAAAGCATTATTTACAATTGCCTAAAGCAGGAAATCATCTATATTTCCACTGGAGATAGATGGATAAAGAAGATGCTAAATTCATAAGTAAACATTACTGCCTAGTTACAGAAAAGGGGAAATCTGAAATTTGCAGCAATACAGATGGACCTAGGGGCTATTATGTTTAGTAAATTAAGTCAGATATGGAGAGAATTTTTACTGGAATGCGATATAAAAAGAAACAATGATTTTTCTGGAATGTGATATGAAGAGAAAACAAAGCAGATAAGCTAAGCAAAATTAAAAACAGACATTTAGACACTAAAACCAGAGCATGAAAACTTAAAGCAAAGAGGATAGGGTCAGAAAAACTGGGTAAAAGGGGTCAACTGTATGATGAAGAAAGGATCTGGAATTTTAGTGTCAAAATTACTGTAATATATGCACATGCCTATGTAATGATTCCCTCCCCAAACTGATACAATTCTGCAACACAATGTTACTTCAATTAAAATGTTTTAAAAGAACAAAAATAAAACAAGATAAAATGGTTTATGGTCTAGAGCTGGGCAGAGTTCCAGACTTAATACCAAAAAAAAACCCTTTTGTAAGTTGGACTCTTAAAAAAAAGACCGTATTGCTTAAATATAGGGAAAAAGCCACAGATAAAATATCTCTAGACCATATATGTCAGAAAGATATATAGAATGCTCAATACAAATATGTGTGCATGCACACACACATGCTATGAGAGCACGTGCGTGCACACACACACACACACACACACACACACACACACACTACAGCAGCCAAATTAGAAAATGGGCAACGCATACAAAAGGACATTTCACTGAAGAGGATACAGATGGCAAATAAGTACATGAAATGATGTTTAGCACTATTAGCCACTAGGGAAATTAAAATTAAAACCACAACAGACATCACTAAATATCTATCATAATAGATCAAATAAAAATAATGACACTATCAAATGCTGGCAGAGATTGGCATTAGACCACTCGTGTATTATTGATGAGACTCTAAGACAGCCAGTCTAGAAAATAGTCAAGTGGTTCCTTGATAAATTAAGCATTATCACAAAAGTCAGTGATAGTACTCCTGAGCATTTATTTTAGAGAATTAAAGTCTTATTTTCTTATGAAAATTGGTACCAAATATTTACAAAGCCTCTATTCTTAGTTGCCCCAAACTGGAAACAAACCAGATCCATTGCTAACCAGGGAATAGTTGACTGATACTTCTATAGTTAAATAAGCAAGTAGGATAACTCCATCCTGAGGAATACTTCTCAGCAACAAATAAGGAAGTATGTATAAGAACAACTTTGATTAATAACTAGAGAATTATAATGGGTTAACAAATGCCAACCCTATGAAGCTGTCACTGTCACTATCATCCCGTTAATCATCGATTACTCAAGCGGGTGCCAGTAGCATCTACATTTGTCCCAGCCCTTAGATTTTAGCATTGTGAACTTTATGCTCTCTCTCAGCGGATGCAGCACACCTGCTGGATGTCCTTGGGCATGATGGTGACGGCGCTTGGCAGCGAATGTGCAGAGGTTAGTGTTCTCAAAGAGCCCCACCAGGTAGGCCTCACATGCCTCCTGCAGCACCATGACAGCCGAGCTCTGGGACCCCAGCACGGTCTTGTAGTCCTTCGTGATCTCATGCACCAGACACTGGAACAGCAGCTAGCAGATCTCTCATAGCGCCACAGTGTGGGACTGGTAGCGGTGCAGATTCCTCGGGTCACCTGTGGCTGGCGTGCTCTTGCGGGCCGTGTTGGTGGCCAGCTGCTTGCAGGAAGCCTTCCTGCCTATTGATTTGTGTGCTGTCTGCTTGGTAGAAGCCCTCATTTTTCCCAACTCAGCTGGAGACTCCTTCAGGGTTAGGGAAATGAGACCCATTTTAGCTACTGTTGTTGGCATATTTGGTACATCATGGTGGCTTGCCAGGCTCTGCTGCACGGACTGGATAGCTTCGGTAGCTTGCCGGGCTCTCCGGAGGTAGATGGAGGCTTTTGGGGAGATCTCTAATCCTTCCTGTAGTTGTTCCCAGTCTACCAAATGTAAGCTCCTGGTGACTGACCTGCTGTGACAATTTGTACACTGACAACATGAACCTGCCTGTGGCTCCGGGCAGTGCCTGTGGCATCTGGGTCTCAGGTTGATCTCCTTGAGGTGGATGGAGTGCCCGGAGGCTGTCAAACAGCTGGCAGAGCGAGATCCCATCGCATAGGGTCTGTGCCAGGCTAAACACCTGTGCTGAGTCCCAAGTCACTCGGACAGGGTCCTGCAGTGGACAAGTCACAGCGCAGGCCACTGTCGCTGCTCCACACTCGATGGTGCTGTGATTCGGCCCTGCTGTGGGAGGCAGTGATGCTGCGGCCACCGCCGTGGTCTTTCCTCGCCCTGCCGATGCCACTTTGTCCCAAACTCGCAAAGCAGCCAGCGCTGTCCAGCAGGAACCACGCACAGAGCTCCAGCAGGGATCACACATAGAACTCCACGCCTGATGCGCTGAGCTGCGGTGTCACCCAGAGCGAGATGGTGAGTCAGGTTCGGGAGAGCACGAGGGGTTCAACTGGCATTGGCGCTATTTTGCCTCCTACGTGCTCTCCTCTTTCTTTCTTTTCTTTCTAATGAAGCTATGGAAATTCAAAACAGAACAGTGATTACCAGAGGTTAGGGAGGAAATAGAGATGCAGAATACAGGAGAGTAAAGACATAGGGGTAGAGTGTGGGTACAGAGAGCACCATCAAAAACATCCTTGTAGTGTAAACAATGTTCTCATTCAACTGCACAAATAGCAATATTCTGGTTTTGATATTGCATTATAGTACTGCAATATGTCATCATTGGGGAAGACTAATTAAATGGGTTCCAGGGATGCAAACTGAATAAGTGAAGGGGTACTAGGAATGTCTTTTTCTACAGCTGCTTGTGAGTATATAACTCAACTCAAAGTGAATTTGTTGTTAAAAATTTAACTGATTTCACCAGCCCTCAGCCAAGAAATTCTGGTGCTAAAAAATGAGAGTGGAAATTCACATGGAAAGTGTGAAAGAATGTTCTTAGCATTCACTGAAATGTCATTTGGAAAGAATTCAAACATCTGTCAACAGATAAAGAAGGGACTGGATCAATGATACAGTGTGTAGGACATTGACCTTGCATGTGGCCAACCTGAGTTCAAACTCCAGCACCCCATACAGTGCCCATTGCCCACCAGGAGTTATTCCTGAATGCAGAGTTGGTAGTAACCTCTGAGAACCGTAGATGTGGCCCACCCTTGCCCGCTGCAAAAAAAAAAAGGTAAAAGATAACTTGTATATATGTATAAAATACGTCAATAAAGAGGACAAAATATTTCCATGTATACCAACATGAATACATTTCTTAAACATTATGTTGAATTAAAGGAGTGAGACATAAGGAGTAAGATATAAGGCATGCGACATATTGCCAGACTACTATTTCATAAAACCCAAATGGGAGACTAACCAACCACTGAAGTCAAAGCAGTGGTTACCACTAGAAAGAGAATTATTTATTGGGAAGTAGCATACAGCTTGTTCTTAATCTGGGTATTGGTAACAGATACACATTAATTTGACAATACAAAAAGTTGTGCTCTTAAGATTTGTACCCTTTATGCATGTTGAATTATAATAACACAATTATTTTTATTGAATCACCATGAGATACACAGCTACAAAGTTGTTCATGATTGAGTTTCAGTCATAAAATGCTCCAATATCCATAATTACATTTGGATAAAAGTTGTGTCAGACAAATTTATACAGTCAAGTTTCCTCTTTGTAGATAAAGACATCAGATAGTATGAGATAAGAAGGGATTACTTAAAAATTGTCTTCAAGATATGTATGCCTCTGCAGACAAAAGCATTTTTTAATGAGACACTAATACAAAGATCTTGTGTAGAAAATGAGATATTCACTAGGGGAGGAAACCACGCGCTCCATTCTGAACTCACCACAAGAGCCCATAAAAGACAAAACACAACAAAACACGACAAAGCCTACAACTAGCATCTACTACATTCAAAGATGATGACGATTCAATGATCTATAGTCTAGAAACAGAGCTATAAAATAGTTTCATAGCAAGATATTATTTTCTATTACCATTCCTAATATTGAACAAAAGTACTACTTAAGAACTCTTCATCAGATTCAGAATTTAAATATTATAGAGAATGTGAAAAGCAAAATCTAGTTACATGTATTTCATAAAATGTTAAACTAGTTATATTTAAACAAAAATAATGTTGCTTTCTAAATACTACATAGTTAGTATAAAATATAGAGAAATGCAGATAAACAAAAAAACAGAATCCAATTTTTAAAAAGCACAGAAGTTTCAATAAGGTTGTATTTTCCCACATGTTTTCTCTGTGTATACATATACAAAAATAATAATAATAATATAAAATAATAATATTATGAATAATAATAACATAATAATAATATTATATGTTTATATAGATGGGGCTGGAGCAATAGCACAGTGGTAGGGCGTTTGCCTTGCACGCAGTTAACATGGCCGACCCGAGTTTGATTCCTCCGCCCCTCTCAGAGAGCCCGGCAAGCTACCGAGAGTATCTCGCCCGCACGGCAGAGCCTGGCAAGTTCCCCGTGACGTATTTGATATGCCAAACACAGTAACAACAAGTCTCACGATGGAGACGTTACTGGGCCCGCTCGAGCAAATCGATGAACAATGGGAGGACCATGACCGTGACCATTTATATAGATATAGATCTATATGTTTAAATAGATATATAAAATTTATGTTTATATAGATATACATCACACATATATAAATCTTAGTTTCTTAATATAAGCTATGCTATTCATGCATATACTTCTATCACATCATCTTTATTATAAAATAACAGTAATAATAATACTCAATGTAATCATTGTGTATCTATAACATAATTGCTTAGTTAAACCAAAGGTTTCACCAGTTAATAGTATAAGGTAAAGGCCCTCCCGTTGTTCATCGATTTGCTCGAGTGGGCCCAGTAACGTCTCCATTGGAGACTTTGTTGTTACTGTGTCTGGCATATCGAATACATCACGGGGAGCTTGCCAGGCTCTGCCGTACGGGCAAGATACTCTCGGTAGCTTGCCAGGCTCTCCAAGAGGGGCGGAGGAGTGCCATAAAAAATAACTTTCCAGCACTAAGTATGTTTGCATTATATCCTAATATACTCCGATGAGAACTATATATATAGTAGAGAAAAATTATCATATATCATTAAATTAAAACAGATGTCCGAATATGCTCATTCCACTAATAGAGACAATGAATATATAAACATTCTAGTTGTTCAAAAGTAAGAAAATAAATCTTTAAATTATTTTCTAATATTGTAGTTTTCATTTTGTTTCTGAAAATATTTCAAAATTAATCTGATGATATGAAAAAACATTATTGTTAAAGTGTTGAATAAAAATGAGCAAAAGGGTAGACTGTAAAAAAAAGACATTTGTAATTTAAAACTAAATCTCAACATGTTATCTAAGCATGGTGACTTTTGGGTGAATTGTATACTCTTACTTGTATATATAAAATAATTTTCTAGAATAATAATGTACCATTACTATAATAGTTTAAATAACAACAACTGAGAATGCATCTTCATTTGCATCATGTGCTTGGATTTGTTAGAGTCAATTTTATTTGGGTTTCATTATGGAATCCTTTCCAATTAGTCCTTTCTTCTTATAAATTCCTCAGTTACAGAATCTCATTGGATAGATATAAAGAGGTAAATACCCTCTTTAACTTCCTAAAGTAAAGCAAACGTCCTGCTCCTTCTCTGCTTACTTAAGAGGTAAATGTGCAAGTGCCCATTCAACTATCGCTGCCATCAACATTCTTGTAGCCACAAGGGCTGCCTGGATAATCAGATTCCTTAGGGGTCTTTCCCAACAGTTGCTTCTGCTCCAAGTGAGTAGAACACTGAATGTTCAGATTCCCACTGACCATGTGTCTCTCGAAAGCCTCAATATCAGATGCAGCTTCTATATAGTACATTTGTCCATTGGGTAGAGTATCACAGATGGGTTCCAAAAGAGAGATGATGCGGTGTGAGTCACACTGTGAACAAATAAATAACAGACTGCTTCTAACCCCCATTTGCTTCCAGAAAATTATATCTCTTTCCATTTTAATTTTTTTCTAAGTTACTAACTGGAGTCTTTAAAAGATTTGTTAAAAACAATGTGCCTGACCCTTACTCTCTAATCTGAGCATACTAAATGAAAATACTGGGAAAGAGGTTATGTGATGGGGATTTGCAATAAGGCTCAGAAAAGGAGATATGTGTGAAGAGTGGAGGAAAGCACGTACGATACTTGTATCTGAATACTTCATTGGAAAAAAGAAGAAAAAAGGAATGCTAAATTTATACAAACTGCCCACATAAGATATACTTCCTTCTCCTTCTCTGCTTACTTAAAACATCTTATTGTTGTTGTAAAAATATGCCCTATTCTGACAAAAGTTATAGAAAAACATTGAATTCCTGGGTGAAAGCAACTGGATTCATTGTTGATGAGCTGGTGCTTACTGATGAGGAGTGTTTATGCTATCAACCTCGTTTGTGTTCTGTACTGGCAGCTCAGCTACCATTTATAATATCTCTGGTTTGAAGATAATTTCTTAAGATTTTATTTATTTTTTTCTGCTTTTTTTGGGGGGTCACACCTGGCGATGCACAGGGGTTACTCCTGGCTCTGCACTCAGGAGTTACCCCTGGCGGTGCTCAGGGGACCATATGGGATGCTGGGAGTCAAACCCGGGTAGACTGCATGCAAGGCAAATGCTCTACCCTCTGTGCTATCTCTCCAGCCCCTATTTCTTAACATTTTAATATTTCTCAACTGAGAGCTTTCTTAAAACACCACAAAAACTTTAATTCTAACATTTGTGATAGACTCTTCCTGAAGTAGAAGTCAGATATTCGGCCATACTATTTCCTTCAAGTTCAAGTCAAGTGTCCTGTGTCTAAGTGACCTCTGGGATAGGAGTCTGGAAATCTGAAATAAAACTGTAGAGCTGCTAATACCTGAAGCACAGCTTTCCCACTTAACTCCATCCTGTCTAATAGTGGATCCTAATCTTTACAAGAGTCAGTATTAGCAAGTATAACATTTTAACTTGAGAATGAGAACTTGTTAATATATTAGATTTCATGAAAAAATAACTTTCTAAAGTGAGTGAATGGGGGTATGTTGCTGCCAGCAGGTAAATCTGTACCTGTGGGACAAGTGCATCAACAGCCTGATGGTGCCTTCAAAATTCCAGGTACCCCAAAATTGCTGCTGCACCTTTGGCCAGACCCCAACAACTTGGTGCCAGGTTTATCAAGAAATTAAATGGCCAAAAGTTAGATATGTGGGAGACACCCACAAACCACCTCTGGCTCAGCTATATAAGCTCATTTATTGGCCTTATTTCAGAGACCCATAAATCTCAAAAGAAACATAAGGCACAATTAGGGCCTATAGCACGGAGATAAGCAGGAACCAGTGATGAGATTTCCAGCTCACTGTCTTCACGGGTCAGACTGTCTTCACCAAGGCATCTTGAAGGGGGGCAGGTTGAGTTTCCCTCCCTGCTGCAAACAGAACACCAGCAGCCAAAAACATCCAGAACCCAACAGCCGCCATGCTCAAGGCTGCTCTCCACATTCTCAGAGGAATCTCACCCAAGATGTGATGAACCTCACCAGAGAGCAGACCAGCAGAAAAATCCACATATGCGGGAAACTGTGACTGAGATCTCTAAGCCCTCTCGAATCAGGAATGGGCCTCCTCCTCCCAGGTCCCCAGTTTTCCAGAAGCTTGGCAGTCACACCCACAAACTGCTCCCCTGTGCCATGTAATCTCATCAAAGGCCAAGACCCAGAGACTATAAACTAAAGTTCCTGAAAGAGAATTAAACAGAATTTCCTGGCCAATATATTCTATTCATAACAAGCAATACAAAACAAATCATCTAGCATTCCCTTTTTGGCAGGTTTGAGTGGTGGTGGGACCGGTGTCAAAATATCAAATGTAACCAAAGTAGAGAGAGAGTATGGGGGAAATTGTCTGCCACACAGGCAGGGGAAGGGTTGGAATGGGGAAGAGGGGATACTAGGGATTTTGGTGGTGGAAATGTGCACTAGTGACGAGATAGGTATTTGAGGATTTTATGACAGAAGGTCAAATATGAAAGCTTTGTAACTGTATCTCATGGTGAATCAAAAAAAAGGGGGGGATGATAATAAAATAACAAAATAAAATTAACATATAGAATAGAATTTTTTAAAAAGTAACTTGGAGTTCATGCCCAATTCAATCAACTTAATCAATGGTTGATTAAGTAGAAGTACATCTACATTATAAAAATAAATAGATAAATAGAGTGAAATTCTCACATCAAATTAATCATATGTTGGAATGGAATGATAGTACAGAGAGTTGGGCACTTGCCTTGTCGCATGATCTAGGCTCAATTTCTGGGACCCTCTATGGTCCTCTGAGTCCTATCAGGAGTGATCTCTGAAGGCAGAGTCAGAAGTGTTGTTTACCATCAGATGGCACCTGCAAAAAATTTATAAGATAATAATAAATCTACAAAAATTGTTTGAACTTAAGTTTTATTGTTGCTTACTGTTAAGAATTTGGAGGATTTGGAGGATTTGGAGACTGGAGTGACAGCACAGCAGTAGGGCGTTTGCCTTATGCTCACTCGGCCCGGCTGAGCCCCGTTCAATTCCTCTGCCCCTCTGGGAGAGCCCGGCAAGCTACCCAGAGTATCTCGACTGCAGGGCAAAGCCTATCAAGCTACCCGTGACGTATTCCATATGCCAAACACAGTAACAACAAGTCTCAAAATGGAGATGTTACTGGGCCTGCTCAAGCAAATCGTTGAACAATGGGAGGAAAGACAGTACAGTACTGTTAAGAATACTAAGTTGACTTTATGGTTCCAGAACTCCCAGCTGCCTTAGGACAATGGTATCCTGGACTGGCAAGTCAGCTCACATGTATCCGTTGTATAAAACCACTTGTAGGCTCACATCATCTCTCATGGTCATTGATGTCCTTGATGCACGGAAAAACAGAAATGCAAAGTAATGCCAGTATAATCATTAAGATTTATCATATTGAGTAAGCCTCCTTGTGCTAGAGTTAAATGGTAAGTACATTTTCTGTTAATTATAATAATGCATGTTTTACATTTTGAAGGACAAATGTAACTCACTAAATCTGTAGTTGACTTGAAAGAACTCATCCAGTCTGTGTAAATGCAAGGTGCAGTTAAATCTGGCCTGGGCCTTGGTTTTTAGCACCCCAGACCTAACCATAATGTACAAGTTGCTGTGCCCTTACGTAGCCAGGCCTCTGCTTCAGCAAAGAATTTGCGTCAGTCTTTTGCTTCTCTTTCCTTCACTTAATTAAAAATGTAAGAAGGAAGTCCCAGGCCCATAAAGAAAGAAGCCTGTTATTCATGTATTTGTGCAATACTTCTGAGTGCTATACCAGCAATGACATCTTAGAGATTAGTTATCAACAGAACACGTGTCTACTATAGTTTGTTAAACAAAATATTAAATAAGTGATTCTACAAACATCTGAAAAATCACTATTTCTTTATGTGACTTTGGGAAAAAGAGAGAGAGGTCATAATAGGTTGTTATGGGAAAATCTCATCTTTATATGTGGTCAGGGAAGGTTTTCCTTACAAAGTGAACTTCTGCCATGAACAGATTATTCTAAGAACTTTCAAGTAAAATATCTGAACTCTATAATCAATAATGCCTTAAACGTTATTTTATTTTCTTCCTTTTTCTCTCTTTATTTGTAATTAGGTGACGCTGCCAGAGGGATTGTAATGAAGTAAAAGTTCTATCTAAATGTAATTATGGTTCCAAGAATGTGATGTGGCCTACTTTTTGATATTAATTAGGGCAATCTCAGACTGTGTCAAAATATCAAAAATCATCAGTTTTCTGATTAGCTTACAATAAATGTTTGAGCTACTTTCCAAAGTAATTATAGAAACATTAGTTCTCTAACATGTAATACCAGTCACTGAGGCCATAACAATATCTAATGATTCTAAGTATCCCATTATTCTTTATTTCTTTATTAATGGTAGACTTTCCTATGCACAAGGACAAGTATATGTTTGAGCAAACACATATGCATATTTGGATATTTTATTATATTCAATTAAAACTTGGAAAAATAAAATAAAAACTTTGTCTGGAGAGATCTCTTAAACGTCTGAAGCACATGCTTCCCCACCTGACACCACCTGGTCCTCTGAGCACTGCCAAGAGTAACCTTTAGTCACAGAGCCAGAAGCAGCCCCTCAACACCGGCAGATATGACCCACAAAACCAAATAAAATTTTTAATTAAAAAATAAATGATGCTTTATATAGAAGAAAATACCGATTAATATACTAATAAAATTCAAGGGCCAGAGTGATATAATTGCAGGTAGGGCACTTTCCTTGCAAGAGACTAACCCAAATTCAATTCAGCACCCCATATGCTTTCCTAGGCCCATGAAGAGCCAAAAATGTTTAAGAAAAGTTTAAGCCACTTAATCAAGTGTGGTCCCAAAATCTAACCAAGCAAGCAATTACAAAAGTAAATGAAAAAAAAAAAACCAGGAAAATGCCACATGCAATATATTGTACAGATAGAGGCGGCAATATCCTCATAATAGAGATAATAAAGTCAAGAACATAGCAAAAACATCTCAATAGACAACTGTAAAAGGAAACATGAGCAAATAATTTGATACATGTTATATATTTTGTTTACTTGATGTTGCACTCCAGTACTATATATTCTTCAGGAGGATAGCCTCATTCCTAAATAAATGCATATACCAAACCCACCATCAAAGTTCTAATGCCACTCACTGCTACTGAACTGACTCCTCTACGCTTTTCTCCCACTGTTACAGAATCTTGATGATCACTGTCAGTGCTAGAATGACAGAGTAAGTGCAAAACACAGTTATCTGCTATTCAAAAAATGAAAAATCTTGCTTTCAAGTTGAGGGTCTTGTATTTGGTACTTTTATTTTAGTGTATATTTTTTTATTTTAGTTCATTTTACATTTTGTATATTATCCCTATCAAAATTTCAGTGGAATTTTTCAAGGAAATTGAATGAATACAAAAAAACTTGTATGCAAAAGACCCAAAGTAGCCAAAATCAAACTGAGAAAGGAGAAGACAGTGGAGGTATTATTCACCTTTAACATATACTGCATTGAGAGTCGCACATCCCAGACATAAGATGAAAAAGGAGGGTCATGAAAACTAGTGGTGGTAAGATGAGATGTTCTCATACATCAATACTGTAGATATTAATACTAATACATAACTATATTGCCTAGATGTAATTTAATAGTTTTTAATAAAAACGGGCAATCCCTGTACTTAGTATTCTCTACACATGCTGAACTGAACAACAAAGTGATCCTGTCCTTAACACAAGTTAAATACCTGTACTCATCATCAAGCCAATCAGAGTGAAGCTTGAGAGACAGTAGATTTGAGTATTAGCTCAAGAAACAGAGAAAAGGGAAGCATCTTTATAGAGGTAATGATTGTAAGGATTATTTTTCTTCCATTTCATTGTTTTGTAGCCAAAGATAGGGTGGAAAAAACGGGAACATGGTCTGAATAGATGAGGAATTCAGTGTTAAATGACATTCTTGGAAAATATTCCTTCTCTTTTAGACACTGTTTTAAAGGATTTAGAAACTATTTTACTCACCAAAATGTACACACATATCACATATCTATTTACCTTTATTGACTTATTCATATTGTAGAAGAGTTTTCAGAAGGAAACTTACAGTGGGGGAGTGACAAACTCAAGATTTTGTAGCCCCTCATAGAGAAAATAAGAAAGATTACAAGAAGGGAAGTGGAGGAGAGACAGCAAATCTCAACAGACGTTGTTTAGTGACACCCCATTCATGAAAATGAGTGCCTAATACCTCAGTGCAAAAACATGCCATAAGAAGAGAGGAAATTCACACCCTGAGACAAAGGTTGCCCAGTTGTTTGAGAAAAGTTTAGAAGTAAGGTTTGGGTATAGCATATGACCAGATAGAAGCAGAAGCTTTCATGTACTGGCTTTCCCAGCTCTGAGCAACCCAAGAGTACCAAGCTCTGTAAGTAAATGAAACACTGGATACAGGACAGAGTTGCAATGGGGCACATCTTGTATGATAATTAAAAAATATAATAACTGTTGCACTGTTACACTGTCCTCCCATTGTTCATCGATTTGCTCGAGCGGGCCCAGTAACGGCTCCATTGTGAGACTTGTTACTGTGTTTGGCATATCGAGTATGTCACGAGTAGCTTGCCAGGCTTTGCCTGTGAGCGAGACACTCTCGGCTTGCCGGGCTCTCCAAGAGGGGCCGAGAAATCGAACCCGGCTCGGCTGGCCTGGCTGCACACAAGGCAAATGCCCTAGTGCTGTGCTATTGCTCCATTCTTTTTTCACTTGAAAACAAAGCCAGTTTTTCACAGAATCAAGGGGATTGAAATAATAGCTATGAATACCTTTAAACTCCATGCCAATAAACTGAAGAAGGTGGTGGGTTGAGGTAAACTAGCATTGACTCAAAATAATGACAGAAGCAGGAACCATTCCTGCAGAATTCTGCTTATAGGGACAATCCCAAATTCCTGGTGGAGAGAGATAAGCAATACTAGGGACTCATAAAATATCTGGTATGAAAAAAAAAACTGTACACAAGATTCTGCAAAGCAAGCAGATGATTAGGCATATTAAAAGGTGAATATTAAAGTTATGAATACATTATATCATTTAAACGCAGATGGATGAAGCAAGATACTTTTTATACCTGAGTGCTAAGTAGTCACTGTGTATGTCTTCAACTGATAGTTAAATTTCACCATCAAATATATGTCCCTGACATTAAAAATTACCTGTCTATATGCTCATTATTTCCTTCACTACTAAACTATAAAACCCTTGGAATGAGGCCTAAACATGAAAATGCAATGAAGAAAAATAATAGAGATTTATGGTAGAGCTTTAATCTAAATGTGGTTACAGAATTTTTGAGACTTCTTCCACTGAATGTAGGGGCCAACCTGTAACTTTTGTTTAGTGAAACTAGACATCTGAATTTGTTATTCAGTTCTGGGTTAATCTTGTGAAAAGTCTAGTAATTGCTTCCTAAATTTTTGGAAATCATGAGAGGCTAGAAGAGAAATTCAGCCACTCTAACTCACAACAGCTCCAGAGTGCCCTGAAACTACATGGAGATTGGGGGAAAGCTGAGGATTGCTCTGCTTTCAAGGCTTCCCCACCAAGACACTTGGTTATGTGATTAAAGACCCTTGTCTCCTCCCTGGACAGATAGAGCACTGATACATCTCACTCATTCACATGTTAAAGAGCTAACCAACCAAGCACTGCTTGGATTTCTGAAGCATAAAACTTATCTAGAAATAAGATAAATGGTTAAGTCACTAAACTTGAAGCTGTTGCATAGCATGAACTAGATACATGCATAAATTTCATATTCTGAGATTTTGTTCAAGACCCTTGTTTTGCCCTGGGCCTACTAGAGTTTTCCTGTGTGTTTATTTGGTAGACAACACAAGAGAATATCAGCTTTATTCTTGGAGGGTAGGTGAGGCAGCAGGAAACACAGAAGAGTTCCACAGGGAGGAAAGAGGGAAGATGCCAGAGCAGGGTTGCCTTGGTACCTTTCTCTCCTTAGGAAATTCCCCAAGACTTGCTTCAGTCTGCACTCACCATTTCCTTGGAGAATAAATAGCCCTCTCTTTGTTTCTCATTGAGCAGTCTCGGTAATTCCAAGGGCTGCAGGCAGCAATTAGAGGAGATGGTTTTATCTGATTAGACTGAGCAGTTGAATCCCCAAAGCCTCAAACTTCCAGCTGTTTCTTTTTTTGGACTATCTCTCACCTCACTTTTTGTTCTTTATTTTCAGCGAGTTCAGCCATTTTCAGGCTGACATCTACATAGTTTGTTTTTTCTTAATCACAAAATGAAGATAATAATATCTGTCTGATACAGGCAGTTCAGCAGGGAAGGGTGTTCATGGCAATGGACTACCTAAGATATAATAAAACCACAGGGCCAAGGTTGCAACTATAGGAACCAAGGCCTGATTAAACTTCCACTTGGCAACAGTATCAGACTCCCTCTTGGAGAGAAGCTACAATAACAAAAGGCCAGGAAAAGAATTTCAAAGAAGATCATTGGCCACTCCTAACTCTACTGCCTTGGAAACTGCCCTGCCAATGAACTTTTACCTAGACAGAAGCCCCATATGGGAGTAAGTTGGAAAACCCTATAAAAGCCACCTTGAGGGGTTGGAGTGACAGCACAGTGGATAGGGCATTTGCGTTGCACGCGGACAACCTGGGTTTGATTCCCAGCATTCCATACAGTCCCCCCGCACAGGCAGGAGTAATTCCTGAGTGCATGATCCAGGAGTATCCCCTGTGTATTGCTGTGTATGACCCAAAAACAAAATAAAATGAAACAAAAAAGCCACCTTGAACAAAGGAAGCGTGGAATATGCTGCCTGAGCCCATGTGCTGCTTGTGCCCACGAGAAGCACATGTGTCACTTGAGCACATATGTGCACCTCTCCCCTTTTGAGAGGTTTGCTTTCATATCTAATTCTGGGATGAATAGGGGCTCTCTCCACCTTTGGATAAGCCTGCATTCTCTCTTGAGTAGATCTCTTGAGGGTCACTTAAACCCTCCAGATAAAATTTGTTTTACTTCACTGCTCATCTACTCCTGAAATTTGTTTCTGCAAAGCAAGACAAAAACCCAAAAGCTCTGGGTAAGACCTTGGACTGACTTATTTTTCCTGTGAAGAGCAAATCTTTGCTCCAATATGAGTTCGTGGCTCCCCAAGAAATCAAGTGGTGCGAAGGGATCAACTCTTGTGCCTAGAAGACCAAGAGTATGCCAGGTGTAGCTTGACGGCCACCTGGTGGGGCGGGTGAGGCTCTAGCCAGTACCATGGAGGGACTCATCACAAACTATCAGTCCTAGCCTTCCCAGTCAGTCCCAGGGTAGAAGAGGCGAATCAGGAGAAAGTGACTGTCTCTCTCTTCCTCTCCTCACATAAGCCACCTGAGGGCGTCCCACTAACTTCGTATCTTCCACATTGCACAGGATTATTATGAGAGTCTAGTGAGCTGACCTGGGTCAAAGCTCTGTAACTTTACAATGATGTGCATTGGCAATCTATTATTATTGTTGTCATTAATATTTAAGAATTAGTAAATTACAGATAGTGTTGGAACATGTAGGCTTAGCATTTTGTGATCCTAAGCAATTCCTTAGCATTTTAGCAATTTTATCATCCCTTTAAAAAAAAGTGTGTTTACTATATAATAAGTAAGGCATCTTTCAAATACCATGTCTATAATTTTGGAGAAATTATTGGTACAGGCAAGGTTATGCTGTATGTTGAACAAACAAATATCTATCTTTGCTGATTAGAATTTATAACATAGTTGTTAAGGGAGCTCGTGCTTTCAAATAATAATCCTCAAAGACAAGCTCTCTAGAAATTTAATTCCACTAGAAGAGAATATGATGGTATCTTCTGTTTCCCAGCCCAGACCCTCTCTTTGCCCTGTATGGCTGACCTTTCTGCACTCTATCAATCGAATTCCTGGCTTCCTGGCATCTTGCTGGGTTCTGCCATCTAGAGGCTCAACAACCACAGCAAAGAAGTCAGGGGACTTATCCTTCTAAGACTTAGTCTTAGTCTTCTAAGATTTAGTCTTCATGTGAGGTCATCTGTTTCTCTCTCTTTTTTATTTCTTGCCCATTTAGCCTCAAAATGTTAGTTTACCTGCAAACAATCATAAAACGCTTCACAATTCCTTGTGAGGTAAGTTTCCAAGATGCAGCGCCCCCCACACACACACCATGTAAATGTTTGTGTAAACCCCATTTTTGAAAATGTAAACCAGATTTATAAGTTACTTTCAATAAATAGAACATACCAGAAGGGATATGAGGTCAAATTTGCGGTAATGTTAAAAAAAAAGTCTGTGACTTTTTGTTTATTTGTTTTGGGGACACACCCAACATTGATCAGGGTTACTCCTGGCTCTGCACTCAGTAATTACCCCCCACAGTGCTTGGGGGACCATCGAGGATTCCAAGGATGAAATCTAGGTGAGCCACATATAAGGCACACACCCTACTTGCTGTAATATTGTTGCAGCCCCCAAAGTTTATGACTTCAGCCTTGATCACTATCTTAATCAACTTGCCCTGTGAAAAATACACTCATGGTTCCCAGATTAGCCTTATTGAAGGACCCCCCGTTCCAGGGAGTCAAGGTATGTATGCAAGCACTGAATAAGGTTGGAAGCTGATCTTTAATGCTCAGAAAGATCTTCAAATTGGACTAAAACCCTGTCCGATATTTTGACTATGATATGTTTGGAGAACAAAGACAAGTACTTAAACTGCCCAAATTTCTGACCTGCAGAAATTATGAGGTAATATGCATATTATTTGAAGTTTCTAAGTTTGGGGGGAAGTATGTTTTGCAGAGAATAAAGGTACTACACCTTTTGATTGTCAATATATTAGATACAGATTTACAGACAGTCTTCCATTATTTTCCTCAAATTATTCTAATAAGGACATACCAATGCTTCCAGGTAGACTCACGAGTAAAATAATATTTCAGTATGTAAGTAAAATTAAACACTTGACAGCTTCATTTCCTCTAAAACATAAAAATAGATTATAGTTGATTATAGAAATTTCTCTGAGTCTTTCAGCACCCTAGGTCACTGAAATAATTAAAGCTCATTTTTAAGAATAGTGGAGAAGAGTGCTATACTTTTAAGACTTTAAAAGAAAATAGGTCTTGGGGCTGGAGCAATAGCACAGTGGGTACGGTGTGCAACCCATCCGGTCACCCGAGCACCGCCAGGAGTAATTCCTGAGTGCATGAACCAGGAGAAACTCCTGTGCATCGTTGGGTGTGACCCAAAAAGAAATAAAAAAAGAAGAAAGTAGGTCCTTAGCTAAGCTAAGAAATAAATATTGCAGTTTCGTTCCCAAGTACATCCTGAATCACTTAGTACAGCAGATCTCTGGTAACACATTTTAGACTAAAATTGGTGGTGGATGGGTAAGTTGGTAACTTCTTAAGGGTTGGGTACCTAATGCCCTAGGCTAAGATGACAGATGAGAAGATGGAGAATTATATATAGGGCCACACTTTCTTCGGTGGGGCCACAAAAGCCTTGATGTCACCAGCGCTGGAACAGTGAGGGTCAATGGGAAGTCAGAATGGCAAGAGTGGTGTTACCGGATGGAGGCGGTAGCAGCAAATGGGAACCTTTAGTTGTGTAACTCAGATTCCCAGTTCTACCCACCCCTGCTTATTTCCCAATCTTTCCCATACTTTGGACTCCATACGTGTTTGCTCTGCTTTGTTTGGTTGGTTTTGAGCCATGCCTGACAGTGCTCAGAGTGTACTCCAGTCTCTCTGCTCAGAGATCACACTCATGGAAGGATTGAACCACCATATGGGATCCTGGCCATCAAAAGGAATCGGGCATGTGCAAGGCCTTATCTGTTATACTATCTTTCTGGCCTTTGCTCTATTTTTTTACAATTCAAGAAAACCAGAGGTAGGGATCAGGCCAACTCCTTATTAAGTAATTTTTTTCAGTGGCATTACTTGCTCCTTTGGCTATGTGAAATGATTGATACCTGTTATAATTAAAGCAAATGTTAAATACAGAAAGTGAAATAGGATAAGGAGCCTCCCAAAAACCTTACACTTAGTAGCACTGTATCACTGTTCTGCTGTTGTTAATTGATTTGCTCGAGCGGACATGAGTAACATCTCCATTGTGAGACTTGTTGTTACTGTTTTTGGCGTATTGAATATGCCATGGAGAGCTTGCCAGTCCCTGTCCTGCGGCGAGATACTCTCTGTAGCTTGCCAGGCTCTCCGAGAGGAATGAAAGAATTGAAGCCAGGTTGGCCATGTGCAAGGTAAATGCCCTACCCATTGTGCTATCGCTTCAGCCCAAATTTTTTCAGTATTAACAGTATTTTTCTCCTTTTCAAGGGATATTACTTGCATACATTTAAAAGTCAAAAGTCACTTGAGAGGCTGTGTGTTACATGTGTGAAGTTCTGAGTTTAGACCACAGTGCACATGTGCTTACACACACACACACACACACACACACACACACACACACTAAGGTAGACAAATATTATCAGGGATGCAACCTGATGCCCATCAGCAGATTCAAGGGGTGCAAGTCTAGACTTTGAGTCACTTGCTCACCAATTTCTATTATATACTTGCAGATCAACAAATCAGTAAAAGACTACTATATAAACCATGGTATCAGAATAATAACTTAAATATATGCTACTTGTGTACATATGTAATGTATGTTTAAGTACATAGATAAATATGTTTGTGTCTAAGCATATCACAAGAGTAGGAACTGAAAGTTAAGTAGAGATTCTCATACAAGTATTTAATATGCCAAGAGTGATATACTCTAGTGGTTTTGAGGGCAGTGAGACTAGAATAAAGCTGTTCAAATTAGTAAATCATTGAATGATCTCAGCCGGAAGACTCAATTCCTTTCTTATTTTATTTTTTAACAACAAATGATCTTCACAATGGATTAAAAATACAAGAAAATCTCCCTGTGGCTTGGCAGTGGCTAACTGATCGCCAGGTTTCTTTCTTTACACATTCATGGTTGACTTCTCCCCTTTATAAGTGGGAATTTTTTTAGAGATACACCCACAACCTATTAGTCATAATTCTGAAACACCCCAAAGTGCTGAAAAGTAAAAGTTGAATTGAGGCTGGGGAAAGAGCTAAGAGCTGATCTGAAATAATATAAAGATATTCATGTTTCTTAGGGAGAAAGGCATACTTTATTTTCCCAAACATTAATGATTTTCATTGCAATATGTTGTGGGATAATTTTCATATAGGACATTCATTATGTTACTAAAAAGGCATCTGAATTCCAAAGCAAATCTGTCTGTAAGGATTTCAGATTTATTATAATCCAGTCTTTCATGCATAGAAACTATTCTGACTTCTTATGAGTTAAAATTGTTACTTTTTTTCTTTTTCTGTTTCATTTTTGGGCTATACCCTCTGGTTCTCAAAGGCTTACTCCTGGTTCCTCACCCAGAGATTACTTCTGGAGGTTTCAGGGGATCATATGTGGTACTGGAGATCAACCTGGGACTGCCTTCATGCAAGACAAGCACCCAAACTGCTATATTATCTCTCCGGCCCTGGTACAATTGTTGACTTTAAGGTAGAGCTATCAGAAAATTTACTTCTCTTATTTTCCATCTTCGGGAAACTCTTCACTATAATCCTTGTGAATCAACATTTATGGGTGAATAGTAGATCTCTGTAAACTTGGTGTGGGATATTAGCAAGGAGGAAAACCTTCACCTAACTGAGCTTTTAAAGATAAACTCACTTCTTCTTTGGAGAGAGTGACAGTAGCTTTCCAAACACATAATCACCCACAGGCATGTAGTAGTATGGGATGTCTAGACTGCAGCTAACTTCTTGTTGGGGTGAGGACAACATGGGATCCAGGCAGTAAGAGCATTTACACTGGGCAAGTTAATGGGATGATCCCAGGGCTTCTCACAGAAGGGGGAATATAACCTAGCAGCCAACAGTGCACAGACTAGATTTGCAGTAGATGGCAGTGGAACTAGGGACTAAAGAAAGGTTTTTACACAGCTTTAACACACACTCTCAGAATTAAGCCAGTTGAATGGAGAGTGGAAGGAAAGAAAATCAAGGATTTGGAGCAGAGATTCAAAAGGTCTCAGTGGATACTAGATATAAAGGCAAGAGTGGAGTTAAAACGTAAGATGCTGGTTATTGACTATAAAGGAAATTGCCAAGAAATAAGGTCAGATTTGAACATTTTCAGTAACTGATTTTCTTTTGCAATCAGAAACCTAATTTTGCCAGGGTAGAGAGCTAAAACTACAGTGGGCAGTTCTTGGGATTTGAGGTCAGCTGATCTCAGTGCATAACTGTAACCTGTAGCAAAACCAGTTGTTTCTCTCTATACCTTAGTCTCTGTAAGTAATGATCAGGGGCAATATAACACAATATAACAGAGTTTACATAGTAGATTGCCTGCAGAAACAAAGGAGGTGATAACATGAAGACCTCTGCTCCTTACATGATGTGTAAATGAATAACAGTAATACTTAGATCAGAGAGAGTGAGAGTCTCTCTAAGCTCTCAGAGCAATGGCAGAACTATTTCAATGGTCTCTGAAATATGATCTCTCTTCCACCACTGTTTCATCCCCATGACCTTTACAAAGCAGATCCATGTGGATTTAGTCTGATATTAAACAGCAGGAGACAAATTGCTTAGAGTGCCTTGTCCACACCACTTTGTTTTCCCTTACATAATTTGCCTTTAGTAGAAGATCAATAAATTTCCTTGTATTGTTGATTGTCAACATGTATCATAAGCACAAAATTGACCACCAGTTTTTAAATGTCAAGGAGGATGGGAGGCGGAACACACCACAATTAAAAACACACTTGATAGAAAAAGCAGGTTCCATTATTCTAAGGTCAATTTATCTCCTTTGCTTTTGATAGTTTGTTTGCTATAGAAACTCAGAGTGATTATCTGAAAATCAATATATTATTCCTGTTCAAATGTGGATGGCTAAGCATATGAGTTTTTTACTTTAAAGTTAGCCAGAAAAGTCCGATTTTTATTTCTATTTGGTAACAACTCTTACATCTACTCTGTCAAACTCACGTCTGAAAGATCAAAAACATTTTCTGTCCATGCAGAGCATATAAAGGAAATGGGAATGAGTCACTGCAGACATTCTCCCATTGTCATTGAACAGATTGCTCAGAGATGACAAACACTCACTCCTCTTCACTCACAGAAAAAGTAGTCTCAGAGTGTGGAGCAGGCAGAGATTAAGAGTCTGCTTTGACTACTTGCCTTTATGAACTTTAAAAGATATCTAGCACCTGGAATTGAGAAATCTTATTTAGAAATGTAATTGGGAGCCAGGAACTTGTTCAGGAGATGGAGCACAGATCTGACATGTGTGATTCCTGTATCACTTACTTAGAAAAGCCTACTTTATTTATTTGTTTATTTATTTTCTTCATGATTTTTATTTATGTAATCAATTAGTTTTTATTGAGGCGCCATGATTTACAGTTATTCTTGATTGAATTTCAGGCATATAATGTTCCAACACCAATCATTTAACCAGCGTTCTCTTCCCTCCACTAATGTCTCCAGTTGCAGCTCCCACTCCCCCACCTGCCTCTATGATAGGCACCTAATTATTTCCCCCTTTTTCCTTTAGGAACTGTGATTTACAAGACTGTTACTGAAGGGGTTTGTGCATATTACTTTACCACTTTCTGTGCCCTCTCTTCCTTCAGAATGTTCCATTTCCTTCACTGTGCTTCCTTTCCTGTCCCATTCCCATGGTGGGACCCTAGTGACAAACTTTTTATTGAATTTGTTTTCTCATGTAGACCTTTTTCTAAAAAAGAAGTCCGAATTGAAAACTGATAATAATTCTCGTAGAGTTAGACAAACAGGTATAGAATAGGTTAGTAAATGCTCAACCATATGATATTTCTTCCTGTGGTCAGTTTATAACTTTCCCTTATTCATAATCTTATTTTCTAATTACTCTATGTCTTCTACCCATCTTCTTTTATCCTCAAGGACTGTGGTTGAATTATTTTTCCTTCACTCTTGTGTAGGGTTGAAGCTGTATCTGGTTCCCAAATAGCCCTTTACATCAAATAATGAAGTGAGACCAAAACATATTTAAGAATTAATTCTCAGAACCTTCATAATCCTCTTCAATCACGTTTTTTGTGCCAAGTAATCCTTTAGATAAAATTTTACTGATCCTATTTAGATAAGACTTTTGTTGATTAAAAAAAATCCCTTTGTTTTAAATCTAAAATGGTTTTATACATTTAGCTCATGTACCTTGGTTCATAGACTTGGTTTGGGTGTAAAGAGGAAGTATCACGGGTTTTAGATAATTAATTCCATATATTATAGACTCCATTACTTTTCTTTGTCAGAGTGTAGAACTTCCTAAAAGGTAGAAAACATTTCTGATTTGTCCTTTCTATGGGTTTTTCTCTACTCTCCATGTGGTCAATCAGTGCATGCTCAAACTCCTTCATCTGGAAACACTTAGCCTATATTTTTCTTTGACCATTTCTTGTGTTTCTATTTACTTTTACTTTTTGTGGTTCTGGGGACTCACCAGGGATTAATACACACGAGGCAGGCCCTCTACCAGTGAGCTGCATCCAAGGTCTCAGAGCTTTCTCTTCATGACACTGTTCCATTCAATAGCTCACTAGTATGACTTAGCAATTGTCCAATAAATACTAAGTACTCTCCAAATTACATTGCAAGTTTATCTTTGAAAAACACTTGGAAAAAAAGTGCCTTATAAACAAACTATAGACAGCAATATAAAGTGCTTTCTCAAAAGATGAGATCTGCAGTTTATTGAAACATGAAGGCAACTGCATGGTCTCATGTTGAGCAAACTCAGTCACAGGAAGATAGACAAATACCAGATTATTTTACACATCTGTAGGATGACATTAGTTTATCCTTCCTCCCTTGTCACAAGGATCTCAGGTTTATTACAGTGCTCCTGAGGCATTTTCATTCCATTGTGCTTATCTGTAAATTCTTCCCTATGCTCTCCTCCCCAACCAGTTAATCAGCTTTTCCCCTAATCAGAATCTGTTAATTATTTGTAAGATCTGATCCTTCTAGGGCACTGAAATTGTATTGTAAGTTAATATTTCCTTTCTCCTCTCCTTATGTCTTTTGAATAGTTCACTTTAAAGCAATGCCCTTTTTGTATAGATACAGGAAGACGATTAATATTATGCTTAGTAACTTAGGACTTAATTGGCTCTGAATATTATTCACTCCTGGACATCTGCTTTCTCGACTTAAGTCTCAGGTGCACTTGGTCCCTAACACTCCAAAAGCGGGGGCCCGATGAGGGACTGAATGGACCCAGGGCAAGCGGAGAGCTACCCTGGCATCAAAATGGTCCAGGCCAAAGTGCCATGGTTCGTAACTATAAGTTAAGAGTTTGATCATAGACAAATTCTGTCATTATCCAAAAGTAATGATGAGACTAGGATCCTGCTAGGGATAGGAAAGACTATCTGGCCTGAGCACTGTAGTCTGAGATTGAGATAGCCCTAGGAGAACAATCCTATAAGTTTGGGGTATTTCTTACTGTATCCATACAAAATGATTTATATTGGGTATGCTTATATGTTTGTTGGAAAAGGAGAAGAGAAACACACACAGGGGAATCTGTTCTAGGGTGGGTCAATCTGATAATGAGAATCTGTCCTAGAAGCAGCTTTCCCCAATGGAAAGTATTCTACCTCTATTGATTGTGACCACAACTATGTGTAACTGTTACCCCAACCCCTCATGCTGGGAGATATAATGAGACTGTAAGAATGGGCAGGGGAGGCAGAGGAGAGAGACAGGAATGAATGGAGAGAGGATTGGAATAAACTGCATCTAAGACCAACCGGCCTGGCCCTCATTCTTTCCCTTGCCTGCCCATCACCATTGACCTCCCTGGGGTGGGGGATTCGCTTTGGGACTATCAAATGCGGGCAGTGGGAGAGATACACTGCTGCAGCTGTCTTTTTGAGTTTACACACTCATCTTCAGTCTATAGAGAAACAGAACAAGGGAATAGCAGTATTTAACAATGATAAACCTTTGACCTTGAATTATAAAGCTAAGATTACCAAGCAGTAGGGAAGAAGGAGAAGGAAGATGTGGACTTAGAAGTTACTTAAAGAGGGAGTTGGATATTCTTTCCCATTCTGAGGGCTCCTTCTGTATTTTGGTCACTCTTTCTTTTGAAGTGCAGAAACTTCTTAGTTTGATGTAGTCCCATTTGTTTATGTTTGCTTCCACTTGCATGGTCAGTGCTGTTTCATCCTTAAAGATACTTTTAGCTTCAATGTCGTGGAGAGTTCTGCCTATATTTTCCTCTATGTACCTTATGGACTCATGTCTGATACCCATCTAATAAGGGATTAATATCCAGGATATACAAGACACTAGTAGAATTGTACAAGAAAAAATCCTCCAACCCCATAAAAAAATTGGGAGAAAAAAATGAACAGAAGTTTCCTCAAAAAAGAAATACAAATGGTCAAAAGGCACATGGAAACATGCTCCACATCGCTAGCCATCAGGGAGCTGCAAATCAAAATAACAATGAGATATCATCTCACACCACAGAGACTGGCACACATTCAAAAGAACAAAAGCAACCAGTGCTGGCGTTGATGTGGGGGGAAAGGGACGCTCTTTCACTGTTGGTGGGAATGCCCACTAGTCCAGCCTTTCTGGAAAACAATATGGATAGTCCTTCAAAACCTAGAAATCGAGCTTATACCACTTCTGGAAATATATTCCGAAGATGAAAAAAGCACAGTAGAAATGACACCTGTACCAATATGTTCATTGCAGCACTGTTCACAATAGCCAAAATCTGGAAAAAAAAACCTAAATGCCCTAGAACAGATGACTGGTTAAAGAAAATTTGGTACATCTACACAATGGAATACTATACAGCTGTCAGGAGATATGAAGTTATGAACTTTGCTTATAAATGGAGAGACATAGAGAGTATCATGCTAAGTGAAATTAGTCAGAAAGAGAGGGATAGGTATAGAAGGACTGCACTCATTTGTGGAGTATAAAACAACAAAACATGAGGCTGACACTTAAGGATGGTAGATACATGGGACAGGAAGGTTGCTCCGTAGCTGGAAGCCTGCCTCATGAGCAAAGGGGAGAAGGTAGCTGGAATAGAGAAGGGATCACTAAGAAAATGATGGCTTGAGGAACCAGTCTGGATGAGAGATGTATACAGAAAGTAGATAAAGGACCAAACATGATAACCTCTCAGTGTCTGTATTGCAAACCATAATGCCCCAAAGTAGAGAGAGATTATGGGAGATAATGTCTGCCATGGAGGCAGGGGGAGAGTGGGAAAGGGGGAGTATAACGGGAATATTGGTGGTGGGGAATGTGCACTGGTGGAGGGATGGGTGTTTGATCATTGTGTGATTGTAACCCAGACATAAAACCTTGTAACTATCTCACAGTAATTCAATAAAATTTAAAAAAAAGAAGAGGGAGATGGAGGGTCTTGGGCAGTTCAATGGTGATGAAGGTATAATAACTTTGCCCATAAAAATCACAAACATTAACACCACTGTAACCATGTCACTTAACAACAATAAAAACAAAACATTTAAATAAATAAATTTCCCTTAGCTGACAAATATATTGGAGATTACTTGTCGGCTGGAGATGACCCAGGAAATGAATGCCACTCTGTTTTTCCTATATCCCTTCCATTCAATAAAAGGTAAAGGTAAAGGCCCTCCCGTTGTTCATCGATTTGCTCGAGCCGGCCCAGTAACATCTCCATTGGAGACTTTGTTGTTACTGTGTTTGGCATATCGAATACGTCACGGGGAGCTTGCCAGGCTCTGCCGTGCGGGCGAGATACTCTCGGTAGCTTGCCGGGCTCTCTGAGAGGGGTGGAGGAATCGAACTCGGGTCGGCCATGTTAACTGCGTGCAAGGCAAAAGTCCTACCGCTGTGCTATCGCTCTAGCCCCTTCCATTCAATATATATATATGTATATGTGTATATATATATATATATACATATATATATCACTGTCCTCCCATCGATTTGCTCAAGCGGGCCCAGTAATGTCTCCATTGTGAAACTTGTTACTGTGTTTGGCATATCAAATACGTCATGTGTAGCTTGCCAGGCTTTGCTATGCGGGCTAGATACTCTCGGTAGTTTGCTGGACTCTTCGAGAGGGGCGGAGGAATCAAAAAATATATATATATATACATATATAAAATTATATTGTATTATTTATATATAATATATTAATATGCAATATGAATTACATATTATGCAAGAGTTAATACTGATTTATGATTAACAGGAATGAGGAATTCATGTAAGTTCCTAAGAGCTCTTGCTATATACCAGACCCAGATCCAAGTGATTTTAGGCTTACAGGTTTCCCTAATATTCTTTAGTGGCAGCTACTGTAATGATAATGAGGGGATTGGAGCATAGAAAGGTTAACTAATTGATTCAAGATTATATACTTGTATTTCCTTTGAGGGATGCACACCTGGCAGTGCTCTGGGCTAACTCATGGCTCTGTACTCAGGAATGACTCCAGGTAGTTTACAGAAGACCATTTGTGGTGATGGGGACTAAACCCATGTCGGCTGCATGCAAGAAAAGCACTTCTCTGTACTATATCTCCAGCACATAATATATGTATTGACAGATTGTAAACTAAAGCTGCCACAATAGTCTCAGTATTAAATAATCTATCCAAAGAATACAAGAAGCTTAACAATCATTGGAGAGGTACACTTTTCATGTACTTCAAAGAAGTACAGCCATATACTTCTGCATCAAATGATAATTCTCTTCAAGTAAAGTCAAATAACTTTACTTCCACATCATTGAGATATGAATGAAAATGAATTAAAATATCTATCATCAAATATGCTGTGAATGTTTAACATGCAATATGCTTGAATTATATGCTTATACATTATATGTGTATGTATGTATGTATCCATACTGCAGGGATATACATTGATAGTATATAGATGTATATACACACAAATATATATATATACACATATGTGTATATAGACAGCCATAACATATAAAACTTAATCACTTAATTTAATCACTTAATCCCTGTTATTCATCGATTTACTCGAGCGGGTGCCAGTAACATCTCCATTCATCCCGGTTGCGTGCTAGCGTAGCCCAATGGTATCTGTTCGTTCTAGGAACATGCAGAGCCTCAAACCGATCATTCAGGGTCTTGACGAAGAAGTTTGACCATCTTGTAGGTGGGCGTCCACGTGATCTTTTGATGTCCCGTGGAATCCAATCAGTAATGGCCCTAGTCCAGCGATTGTCTGTAAACCTCATTACGTGTCCAGCCCATCTGATTTTTGATGTCTTGGCAAATGAGACAGCGTCCCTGATTCTTGAGCGTTGACGAAGATTAGAACTCCGGATTCTATCTCTCATTTGAGTGAATCGTGATATTCCAAGCATAGCTCTTTCGATTCCTCTTTGAGAGACCCGAATAGCGTTCTCATCCTGTTTTCATAGGGTCCAGGTCTCTGAGGCATATGTTAATGCAGGAAGAACAGTGGAATCAAAGAGATGTGCTCGTAGCTGGAGGTTCTTTGTCCTTTTAGTTATTTCTTCAACGTTCTTGAAGGCATTCCAAGCCGCTCTCTTCCTCCTGCGCAACTCAAGTGCCAGGTCATTCATCATGTTGATTTCTCGACCTAGGTATATTTAACTGTTGCATTCGGAGATGGTGGTTCAGTTGAGAGCGAATATACAAAACTATATGGATAATATAACCAAACCTGATTTCAATGTGTCATTATAGGGTCTATTTCAAATACCTCTTGCTCATCTTCTCAGGTGCTTTTGACTTTTACCTCTTATTGTAGCTACCTCCTCTGTAGGAACAAATTTTTCTAGATTACCACTGGCTTCTTACAGTTACAACCTAATATTTTCTTTCTTTAGGTTCCCTTTGTTTCCTATAGTTGGACACGACTATTCCTGGAATAATAATTTCTGGCACTCAAAAGTAAAATCTGGAGCAGTAGACACTCTGAATAGCAAGTCTGACTGATGAGATTGGAAGCTAACAGATAAGTGCTTTCCACTTTCTCACCCAGACTAACGATTCTGAGATACATTCCATGAGGCCTCCCAGAGCTCCTGGCATGAAGTGATCAATTGTCCATTTGGCTGCTACCTTATGATGTGGGCTTGTGCTGGATTTCCTTCCCACAATTTCCTTCCTCCATCCCTTGCTTTTCTCTCTGCATTCACATTCTCAAAGGACTCATTATAAACGTTTGCCTCAGATTCTGTTTCAGAGGATGCCAGGCTAAGAAAGGCACAACTTAACTTCTATTTTCCTCTATTCAATTATTTGTTTTATTGCTAAAATATAGTAAAAATTAGAACTTCCACAGTAATGTTGTAAGTTTCATTGCCTGTCAAAGGTCATCATTTCAGTTTATAGCTTTTACAAATAAGAACTTTCCATGGTAAAGTTTTGTAGGCTGGGAA
This sequence comes from Sorex fumeus, assembly GCF_029834395.1. Taxonomy (NCBI): domain Eukaryota; kingdom Metazoa; phylum Chordata; class Mammalia; order Eulipotyphla; family Soricidae; genus Sorex; species Sorex fumeus. The sequence continues at coordinate 76,426,547 of NW_026606094.1, read as the reverse complement.
ACTTTTATTGCAGGCTAGCAATGGTCTGGTGATCAAAGTCAGTGAAATAGTGATTTATTTCACATATTGGAAAACAAATTGAAGTCATTCTCCAAGCCAGATTCCTGTTTTAAGAAAAATTATATGGCATCATATACAAGTCTTGATGGGGACACTATGACTTTTAAAGGGCATGCATTTTATTAAATGTGCAGCTTAGACATTTGAAATATTAATGGAGGAGCAATGTTGACTCATTTCTTATGTTAAAAAAGAGGACGAGGATGATGGATGACTGTGGAGTGATATATTGTGATTCTGCTCTCAAGTGGCAGCTTCTTTTGCTGAATCAAGTTTAAAATCAGAATATATCTCTGTCTAGCATGTAAACTTTGGCATTTCTAAGTGACTATTAATAATTGGGGGAGGGAGGAAGGAAGAGAGCAGGTCAGAATGTCAGCCTGAGGCATCTCACTCATCGATTGTGAGGATTCTATAGGGCAGGGTTTCTCCATCTCAGCACTATTGATATTCTTGGTTGATTAATTTTTGTTGTGATGAGCCATCCAGTGCACTACAGAACATTTGCCATCCCTGACCTCAGCCCACTCTATACCGGTACTATCACCTACTCTTTTCTCTGTCGTCAGATCACAGATCACAGATCATCCTGTTATTCGTCGATTGCCTTGAGCAGGCCCCAGTAACGTCTCCTTCATCCTAGCCCTGAGATTATATTCAAGGCTCTTTAGGAGAATGAGACCCATCATTGTTACTGGTATTTGGCATATTGGGTACGCCACGGGGAGCTTGCCAGACTCTGCCGTGTGGGCAGGCTACATTCGGTAGCCAGCCAGTTTGTCAAAGTAGGAATGATATGTCATAATAAGATGCCGCACGGCCGCGAATACGGCCGCGTGGTTCCGGGAGCTGGTTTTTATAGTCTCTGAGTCTTGGCCGCTGATGGGATTACACGGCGCCAGGGGGCCAGTTGGTGGGTGTGACCCCCGCCTACTGGAATTTGGAGGATCTGGGTGGAGGATGCTAGACTCCAATCCGAGTAGGCTTGGAGATCTAGGCCCCGGAACCCACGTGGCTTTGTCCCTCTGCCGGTACCTTCAGGTGTGCGGAGAGTGGTCTCAGCATGGTGGTGGCTGGTCCTGGAGGTCTTCGGCTGCCGGTGCCCTGGTCAGGGCGGGGAGGAAAGCTCTGTCGTGGCAACCAAAAATTCTACGTTAAGACATTGCCAAATCCCTTTGGGACAAACTCACTCTCACCTGAACACACTAACTTGGAGAAATTCAGTTGATGGCTGCTTTGTGTGATGGGAGGCAATACAGAGGGGTATGAAGGTCTAAATTGAGACTTTTCTAAAAGGATCTGGAACAGTGAAGCAGTTGAACCATAACAAAATTTATAACTTCTGTAGAGTAACTTAAAACAGTGGTTTTTGAACTTTGGAGGTATAAAAGTGTCCTCTGGGATTTGTTAAAATAGATTTCTGAGTTTCACTCAGAGCACATTTAAAGAATTTGAAATGATGTCCAGAAGACATCATTTGGTTCCTAGTGTCTAATAATTTTCTTTTTTACAGTTTGATGCTTCTTGTTGCTGAATTGCCATTTAAGCAGCTTTGGTCTACAAATAAGGAGACTCTGGGCAATTCACTTAAAATTTCTTGGGTTTAGTTCAAAATAGAAAGGAATAGATATATTTTATAAATAAGTATAAGAGGGAGAGGGTCCAAAGAATTAAAAGGCACTGGAACAAGAAGGGAGGTCAAGAAGGTTTTCTGTTGAAGAGAATGCTGTGTGAAGTCCCTGCTAGATATTATACTTATGTGCTATTTTTCTCTACTTTGTGATTTGACATATAGCAGGAACTGATTCAGATATTTGTTATGATACTTGTAACTTAGAGGAAGAAGGAATGAACTTACTTCCTTACCAGTGTCAAGAAATTCAACCAGTAAATTGCTCAGGGCCAGTTAAATAGTTATTCTAACAGATGGTGCCCCAACATAAAATGCCACTCAGTCAACTTACAAATTCTTCATGGGAAGATAATAAGACCTCCAACTGTAACCTCCTCTCCAGCAAAATGAGGAGAATCCACAGTTTTCTGGTGCTGGTTTAGCTGTAACCGTCTGTCCATTTTGCAACCTTCTCGCAGTGGTGGTTCTGAGCAGTCATTGCCTGTGTAGTTGCTGTCCACTGGGTAAGCATTTTATGGACTGCTCTGTGCCAACTTTCAGAATGCTACACAGTAAGCCTGAATTAGAAACATAGAAAGTAATGAGACAGACCTTGTTCTGTTCCTGAGGCCCACTGTACTGTTTCCTGGCTATAGACAAAGATGCTGTAGGCTTGAACAGATGTTTTTGATTCCACATGTTAAAAGTCTGAGCAGCTCCTGTGAAGCCCTGACACTCGCTCCTGTCCTCAGTCACAAGTTCCTTTCCCAGTAAACTTTGAGAAAAAGACTTTGGGTCTCATAAAGACCAGTTTTCAGATTTCATAGTGTTAGATATTTGGTATTTCCTTAATAATTGGTATACAAAGAATTTACTGTATTATTTTACAATATTATATTTACACAATTTTAGAGCTTTTTTTTCTTCACCAATTCATACTAGCTCGTAGGGTGTTTGCCTTGCACGCAGCTGACCCGATTTCGAATCCTAAGTCCCTCTCGTAGAGCCCAGCAAGCTACCGATAGTATCCCGCCTGTACAGCAGAGCCTAGCAAGCTCCCCATGGCGTATTCGATATACCAAAAACAGTAACAACATGTCTCACAATGGAGACGTTACTGGCGCCTGCTTGAGCAAATCGATGAACAACAGGAGGACAGTGCTACAGTGCTAAAATTCAGACTAGAGTTAGACCTTCTTTTTCATAAGAGTGGTTTTGTTTTTCATACAAATTAGTTGTCACATAATTGTTGACAAGGTGTAAAAACACAGATCATTGGAAGTGACAGGAGAAGTCAGAGCAGCCCTTCCATGAGAAAAACTATTGGAAGCTATCTGCAAGAGAGGACTAGATTTCAAGGAGTTGAGCAGAAGAGTAAGCCTCTGTGCTGAGAATATGACCAGTGCAAAACTAGACTTCACTTGGCTGAGCTAGTCAGGGGTGAAGGTAGACTCGTACGCATCTGAATCTGACTGAGCATTGGCTCTCCACATCTAAGCCAGTGGGCCAGGGCCAGTAATTACCTCCTAGGTGAGCATCATTTTCCCAGAGGCTCTGTAGAATTTCCTGTTCCCCTTCCTCCACCTGTGAAAGCAAAACATTCTGCTCTTTGTCCAATCACCTCAGAAGCTCTTCAAATTCCTGTAAGTTCTGCTCTAGGTGCCTCTCCTTTGGTCTCTTCAGTTCACCAGATTTCTTACCATCAGCGGATCTACAGTGATTGATCTTCCAGCTTCTTCTCCAGCTTCTGCACTTTTTCCTTATATTTCTGTGTGGCATCATCCAGAAGCACAATGCATGGACCTGGTGTTATGGGAAATTGCACACAACAAACATACAGCCTCTTGGTCAAGACAGCCAAAGAGATGGAAGGCCATGTAGTGCAGGGAACAGAGGTTCTCATGCCATATCTCGTGGATTTATGGCATAGAGCTGTTTGGCAATTTCTCCTATATTGCCTGACTGTTAATGTGGCTGGACACTGTAGTGGAGTAGTATATTTCCACAGAAGGGACAAGGAATGTTCCTCTTACTGTCCTTCCACCAGCAGGTGATGCCTTGAAGAAATTTTTCCCACACTGGAATGGCAAACTCCTTCAGATATTCCAGCCCACAGAGCAACTCTTCCCCATCCACTTGGAGCTTGTCCAGAGCTGTGCCTGTGGAAGCTGCAGGCACCCCTGCCTATAAGAAACATGTCTCTGTCATACTCAGAGACAGCAAAACAAAGGCAAGACCAAAAGAAAAATGATAGTTGAGATTTCATTGACACTACAGATTGAGTAATATCCCCTGTCTCACGTCCCACGCATGCATCACTGTGAAGGCTGATCCAGGAACTAACAAGTAAAGGATTTGGGCCATCTTCTAACTGAGCATCTGGGGGTGGGGAGTGAGTTCAGTTCATAGATTGCAGCCTATCATAGATATCTGTACTACTCTCATTACTGTTGATTGGTAACTCACCTATGACCATAACAGTGGGTAAATGTCCCCCACTGTCTCAATCAAAATATCCTTTTCTTATCCTCTTGTTCCATTAATTGGACCAAGGTTCAGGCCTGTGTGATGGTTAGCTGTATGCTTCAAGCTGGAAAATTTCAGTACCCAAATAATTGATGAAACCCTAATTTGAATGTTGTAATTAAGATATTTTTCAGATGAACACATGTGTAAAATAAGATGATTTTAGGTCAGGATTACCTTTAATATTGCAAGTGATACTCATCAAATCTTTAAAGGCCTTAGAACAAAGGCTCATTTTCCAGAATTTTAAGAAACAAACAAACAAACAAAAAAACCTTGCCCCAACACAGCAGCATTAACTCCTGCTAAATTTTTCATTATGACGGCTTTTACAACAAACTTCAGACTTGCTAGCCTCTACGATCACATGATAAAATTTCCTGATGTCAATCATTTATATGCTTGTCTACTAGCATATACAGAGGTATCTGGTGTTGATCTATTTCTCTATATTTTACTTGATCTGTGGCTCTGAAGAACTCTGACTTTTCTAGTATGTGACCAGGAGTAGTCAGTCAGAATCCTTTCCCAAGATTTGAAATCTTGGGGCTAGAGCGATAACACAGCGGTAGGGCATTTGCCTTGCACGCGGTGTACCTGTGTTTGATTCCCAGCATCCAATATAGTCCCCCGAGCACTGCCAGGAGTAATTCCTGAGAGTAGAGCCAGGAGTAACCCCTGAGCATTGCTGGGTGTGCCCCAAAAAGAAAAAGAAGAAAACAAGATTTGAAATCTCACTCTCATCTCTGATAGTGAACATTAAAGTTTGTAGTAGAACCCTGAACAAATTGTGTGGTATGATATGCTAGTGTGAGGACAGTGACACCTACAGAGGTCAGGCAGTCCTGGAAGACAGAAGGTACCCCAGTCTGAATACAAGTGTGAAACGGAAATCAGGCCCAGTGGTGCTCAGAGTACTCAAATCCAATCCCAGTAATTCTCGTGCTCAGTAGTGCTCAGGGGTCAACAGAGCTATACCTCGAAGTTCTCAGGGAAACTTGTGATACTAGAGATTGTGCTGAGAGCCTCCCACATGCAATATATCTATTCTTTCACTTGGACCGTATCCCCAGACCCTGTAGGCATCAAACTATCTAATGGTTTAGGCTCGCTTGAAATAAACTCTGTCTCTTTCAAGCAAGTTATTGGAGTCAGTACGAAGCATAATACGTTCTAATATTTTGTCATTTTTTTCTACGGTGATTGTGGAGGGATCAAGTCTGTCTCTTGCTATAGCTGATAATATGGTCTTAATTTTTTGAAGGTCATGAGGGGAATGATACTGATTTTCCTTATTTCCCATGAAGAAAAATAGTATGAACCCAAGCAGATAATTATTTTCATAATGAAACATTTACAAAATAAATGAATGCTTCAGTTATATACTGTTGTGATCTATTTGTGACCTTTAGTCCCTCTTCCTGATCACTCCAGGTTTATGTGATGTGACTCTACAGTTGTCAAAGCTGATTGGAGGAAGACTGGACATATAACCCGAAAAAGAAGCCTGCATAGGCTGGCCACTGAAATCTGACTCAGTTAGATGGACTGTGATACTCAGGTGCCTGTCTTGGGGATTTGGATACAGGAAATGGACATCTAATCAAACACATGACATTTCATTGTGGACATGGCAATTTAAAATGTTTGTGGGTGGGTAGGAGCTGGAAAGATAGCACAGTGGATAGGGTTCATACCTTGCATGTGACCAAGCCAAGATCAATCCCAGGCATCACATATAGTCTTCCAAGCACTTCCGGGAGTAATTTCTGAGCACAGAGCCAGGAGGAAGCTCTGAGCATTGCCAGGTATGGCCCCAAAACCCAAATAAATAAAAAATAAATAAATAAAGTGTTTGTTAGTGCCCAGAGATAGCTCAGTGGTAGAATGTCTGCCTTGAAAGCTTGAGGCTTCAAGTCTGAACCCTAGACCAGCCCCCATGTTCAGTGTGATCCCAGATCTGCTATTGATGAGCCCTGATGACACAGTAGCATATGTGATCTCCAGTGCACTACAACCAAAAGTGTGCAACGTCTGGTGAGCACCCTAACTGATGTGCAGTCTTTGTAAACAAGAGTGTGTGCTGCTGGTCATCACAACAGAAACAGCAACAAAAAAGTTAGGGAGGAGAGGCTAAATATAAACAAAGAGAAAAATGTATGTGTGATGTGAAAGAAAGAAGATCACGGTGAGGGTGACAGCTGGTAGAGTGAGTAACATCTAGCACATGTACAGAGGCAGGTGCCATGAGAGAGGAGCTATGCAGTTGACTGAGTTCCAGTCCTGTGTTCATGAGGTGAGGCGATGCTGAGCCTCCTGCCAAGAGAAAAACAGCTTCCTCTACTTGAACAATCCTGAAGGTAGGCGCTCTTCCACACACACAAGCCACCTGGAACATGTTTCATGCGATTAGAAAGTGCTTATCATGGCTATGTTTCCAGAAGCAACACTTAACTGAAAATGCTGTAGGAGCGCTTTTCAGATGGCAAAGCATTTTTAGTATAGATTGCTTCCAAGCAAAATGTGAACTTCAAATCATCTGTTAATATTTATACAGAAAAACAACTCTGAGAATCCATTTCTTGATTAAATTATTTCTCCTTCTGTGAGTATAAAACTGATATATACATATATGTGTGTATATGTATGTATACACACATATATAATGTCTATGTTATTAGATAATCAATACATCTCATTTCGGTGGCAGAATGAAACTTTAAAGATGATGGGTATTATATAGCTTTACGGTGCTGCTGCTTTTAGATCTATATACTTAGCTCTGAACTCAGCAAGTTCTGTGCATTAAATATATATCACTTTTATATGTCAACCATACCTCAATAGGAGGGTTTTAAAATATCATTTTCATTTTTGTATATTTTACTAAAGAGGTAGAAACAGAATCTCAGTTTTAAATGACTAAACTTAGGGTAAAATAAAGACTGACCTTCCTATCTATAACCAGATTACTAAAAGGAGGAAAAATAAATGTATGTAAATAGGAATAAATTATACTGGTCTTATAGGAAAGTGAGGAGCGTGTTAAACTGAGAATGCTTTTAACTTTATGCAAGTCCTATAACAAGTGGTATTATTATTTTTCCCAAAAAATGGGAAACATGAATGATAATGTCAGTCCAAAGACATAATCTGGAACTAATCAGAGATCAGCATTAACCTGCACAGCTTGGGAATGGCCTTCTCTGCAGGCACTTAATGTCTGGCTGTCCATTTGTGCAAGATGGATGAGAACAGGTGCCATAATAAGGCCATGACGTTTGGTTATGATAATGGCCCTGATGACAAAAGAGATCCATAAATTATAATTGAACTGCAGTTGAGTGCAGGCAGCATGTGATACAATTTATTCTAGTTGTCTCAGTGTAAGCTCAAGTCCAGATTCATGAATGCAAGTGCCCAAAGGCAGAGCAAGGGTTTTGCAAGGATCCCTGTCCCTTCCTCTTATTTCTTTTGTGAATTCTAATCAGGAGATGTTGAGCATCAGAGCTCATAAAATCACTACTATTTAATGATCTTTGCAGTTTTACCCTGATTTTCTAGAATTTTTAACAATAGGGGGCAAAAAATGAGTGGAAGCCAACAAAAATTTTATACTCATTCAGTCAATCATTTCAGAAAAACTTCTTTTATACTGTTGGAAATTCCTCACAGTTGCATGAAAAAAGGAAGGTACACACAAATAAATCTGTACAATCTACAGTAGCTTTGGAACAGCCCCAGTTCTCTATAGAAATTCATGGAAGGAAGTCTCTAGGATAACCTGGAAGTGTCAAAGAATGCTTCCTATGTCTCTGGTAGTATCCAATGGCAATATCTCTGTCTCAGAGTAGAGATGAGGGAGGCTTAGCTCAACAAAATGAAGAGGACTAAGACATTCCAGTTCCAGATGGGAGACAGTGTGTGGACTAAGAAAAATTCATGTCACATCACCTCTGAAAAGTCATGAAGTGCTACTTAATTAACCTAGTTTATGTTGATTACCATTTAAATAACTGAATGTCTATTATATACTGAAACACTTGTCGACTATTGGGGGGAAGTGTTCACAAAATAGGATAACACATGAAGCCAACCATGAATAAATTAAAATTGTAAAATGCAATCTTGTAACAAGATGAAATTAAAATAATATATTAAAGGTACCATCTTAGACATAGGAACAAAGGTTTATGTTTACAATGTAAGCCCCAAAGAAAAAGTGAAAACTCAGATTTGTGATGGTGTTAAGGAGATGACCTTTGAATTGGGTCTAAACTAATAAAGGATTTCTCAGTGAAAAAGGCATGGATTTGACACAGAGTGAAACTGTAGACTCATTTTCTTTAAAACGGTAAAGGGAGATCGGGGCAGTGAATGCTCCAGAGAGACTTTAGAAATGAGGGAGAAATACAAACTCATGTTTCAAAAGAGATTGTGTCTTCATAATAAGACTTTCTTATAGATTTTACATTTATTTGGGGTGACTTCTGCAAAGATGCAAGTAAAGATTCTGAGTGAAGTAGAGTCTGCCCGACTTCCTCCCCCTGATTTCACTTACTACTGAGCTAGAGTTCTTCAAGGCAGGGAATTTCAGTCACTTTACACATACTAGGAGAAACATTTTACAGACTACTTTGGCAGATTTATTATTATTATTATTATTTATAATAAGAATGTGTAAATAACAATATTTGCATTAGTGCCTCTACATGATGCAAAAGCAACAACTTTTCAGGCCAGCAGGAAATTTTTGCAGCCCAACAAACTTAAAATTTTTAATCCTAAAACCAATACTTAAAATGACTGCTCTTTTAGAGCCATCCACTCCTAATACACACTAACACACAAACACATCAGAACCCCAGTAGCAGCTTATTTTGGGAATTAATGCTCTGAGACTTTTATTAATTCAAAGACAGAGTTACTATGACTTTGTGAAGTCTAGATATGGACTACAGTTCTCAGGCCAGATTAGTCTTTCCTAACCCTAGCTGAGTCCTAGTTCAGTTATTTCTCTTTGGATCATGATAGAATTTGACCACGATGTTTCTCTTCTTAAAAATTTTATGGCACTCAGCCTGTCATGTTTTGATAACACTGTAGCTTACAGCTTCCTATGTGTCCATCCAATCCATTTGTCATAACTCTCCTTTTGGAGTGCTAGGAACTAGGGGCAATTGAGGCTTAAGTTGAGTAAATATAATAGATGCCCAGGAATAAATATTATTTGGAGTCAATTAACTCGCAAGTTACGACAACATAGCATTAACTATCTTCCTGTGTCTATACAAAAAGGACATTGCTCTAAAGTAAACAATGTAATCACTTAATCACTTAATCACTTAACTTCCAGTTAGTCGTCGATTTGCTCGAGCGGGCGCCAGTAACGTCTCCATTTGTCCCTGTCGCGTGCTAGTGTAGCCCAATGGCATCTCTTCGCTCCGGGAACATGGAGGGCCTCAAACCGATCGTTCATGACCTTGACAAAGAAGTCTGACCATCTGGTAGGTGGGCGGCCACGCGGTCTCTTGACATCCCGTGGAATCCAATCAGTAACAGCTCTAGTCCAACGGTCGTCTTTAAATCTCATTACGTGACCAGCCCATCTGATTTTCGACAACTTGGCAAATGAGACAGCGTCCCTGATTCTTGATCGTCGACGGATGTCAGAACTCCGGATTCGTTCTCTCATTTGAGTGAAACGTGATATTCCAAGCATAGCTCTTTCTATTCTTCTTTGGGAGACCTGAATAGCGTTCTCATCTTGTTTGCGTAGGGCCCAGGTCTCTGAGGCATATGTTAATGCAGGAAGAACAGTGGAATCAAAGAGATGTGCCCGGAGCCGGAGGTTCTTCATCCTCTTAGCTATTTCTTCGACGTTCTTGAAGGCGTTCCAAGCCGCTCTCTTCCTCCTGCACAGCTCGGGTGCCAGGTCATTTGTCATGTTGACCTCTCGACCTAGGTACACATAGCTGTTGCATTCGGAGATGGTCGTTCCATTGAGAGCGAATGGGGCGTCAGGAACAAGGCTGTTTCTCATAAACATTGTCTTCGTAAGATTCAGCTGTAGTCCTACCTTTCCACACTCACGGTCAAAGTCGGCCAGCATTTGTGCCGCTTGGCTGATGTTTGGTGTTATTAAAACAATGTCATCAGCAAAGCGGAGGTGGTGTAGTTGCCGACCATCTATCTTCACTCCCATTCCTTCCCATTCCAGTCGTCGCATGATGTTCTCGAGGGTGGCACTGAAGAGTTTTGGTGAAATGGTATCACCCTGCCGCACCCCTCTCTTGACATCAACGATCACTTCTTTGTAGAATGGTGAGATCCTGGTAGTGAATCCGCAATACAGCTCACGGAGGATCCTGATGTATTGGGCTTGAATGCCCTGATTGGCTAGGGCTTCAACGACCGCTTCCGTCTCAACAGAATCAAAGGCCTTCTTTAAATCAATGAACGTTAAGCAGAGCGGCATCTTGAACTCCCGAGAAACCTCAATGAGTTTGGTTATCGTGTGGATATGGTCAATGGTGCTGAATCCTTTGCGGAACCCTGCTTGCTCACATGGTTGTCCTTCATCTAGTGTTCTGCCAATCCTATTCAGGATGACTCGAGTGAACAACTTGTAGATGACAGACAATAGGCAGATCGGGCGATAGTTGCCAATGTCATGGATGTCTCCCTTCTTGAACAGTAGTACGGTCCTGCTGGTTTTCCATTGAGATGGAACCTTGCATTCAGACAGGTAGCGAGTGAAGAGCCGAGCCAATGTATTGATGAGTACTGACGGCAGGTTCTTCAGGTGTTCAGGTCTGACCTTGTCTGGGCCGGGTGCTGTTTGCTTCTTTACCAACGAAATGGCGTGTCGGATTTCGGAAGGGAGAACATTAGGAACGACATACCCATCCTGTGGAATTTGGTATGTCGGCAAGTGGACATGGCTATCGAAGAGATTTGAGTAGAAGTCATGGATAATATTCTCCATTGCCGTTCTGGAGGATGTGATGGATCCATCAGGACGTCGGAGGGCAGTCATCTTGGTCTTATAGTTGGCGAAGGACAGGCGGGCCTTACGAATACTTTTCCCGGCTTCTGCCGCATCTACCAGTACTTCTGCTCTTCTCTCTTTGAGGTCTTCCTTGATCGCATCTCTGCACTGCTTTGCAAGCTCGGACGTTAGCTTGCGGTTGCCTGAGGCATGCGCCAAACCTCGCTGGCGAATTAGCTCAAGAGTTTTCGAAGATAGGCGACTTTTTGTGGCTATCTCTCTCTTGGCGTTCCTCGCACATTCATGGAGGTGCTGAACCAGTCGATTGTATTCCTCGTCAATGTTGTCAACAATGGCATCTTCCCATGTTGCCGCAATAGTACCAAAGAGTTCCCAGTTGGTGGTCGTTCTAGGAGTTCTCTTTTTGAACTTTGCAGCCCTTTCTCCCCGCTCTGTGAAGTAGAATTTTGCATGAAGGAGATGGTGGTCCGATCCCGTTCGAAATTTTGGGACAACAGCGACATCAGTCAGGCAAAACCGTCGATTGAATATGATGTGGTCTATTTCGTTGTGGAATCGTCCACCGGGAGACTCCCATGTCCATCGTTTAGATTCTGCCTTCTGGAACTGTGAGTTACCATGAATGGTCTTGGTCGACATGATGAACTCAAACAGTCTCTCACCCTGTTCGTTCCATTCTAGGCCATGGGTTCTGATGTGAAGTTCTTCAGCTGATCTTCTCGGTCCTATCTTGGCATTAAAATCACCCACAATGATCTTGTAGAAGGTGTGGTCTTCTTTATAGAACTTCTCTAGCTCCATGTAGAACTTCTCGATTTCTCTTTCATCATAATGAGATGTTGGTGCGTAGACAACGAAGATAGAAACTGCAGGCAGTGAGCCACATCTATTCAAATGTAAACGTCCGATTCGGGTTGTTAGGCATTCGAATGAATCAATGCTCTTGGCCAAGTTTGTGTTGATAAGGACACCGACGCCTCCAACACCTCTTTTATCGCATGTTCCGAGGAACAATTCTTCTCCAGTGTCGAAAACGGCATGGTGAGATTCGTGTCTTCTTGTCTCGGTCAGACCAATGATGTCGTACTTGATCATTCGCGCTTGTAACATCAGGTCCTCGATGGATGCATCTGATGCTAGCGTACGTGCATTGAAAGTACAGACGATCATTTTTGTCTTCCTTCGTTGTGGCAGCCTAGGTCGGCCTTGAGATTTTGTCGGCCTCTCCTTTCTCATCCTTCTCAGTGCTGCCATGTCGGTGAAGCCTTCAGGGTCAGGTGAATGAGACCAGTTGTAGTTACTGGTTTTGGCATATCGAATACACAGCGGATAGCTTGCCAGGCTCTTCCGTGCGGGCGGAATACTCTCGGTAGCTTGCCAGTCTTTCCGAGAGGTATAGAGGCTTTTGGGGTGACCTCTAATCACCCTTGTAGGTGTTACCATATTTGAACCCTATCAAATATGGTACGACAATTCCAGAGGACGGGTATTTAGTGTCTTATGATGTGTCGCGCGGCCGCTTGGGGCCGCGCGGGTCCGGAAAGCGTCCTGGAGTGTGGCGACGGCTGGGTAGTGGAAGTAGTGTCGAGAGTGGAAGTCTGCCAGTGGGGTATTTATCTGGGTAGGGTGGGTCTCCTGTGCACAATTCGATCCCTGGGTGGGTGATGGAAGCAGACAGGGCAGGGTAGGGTGGGGCTCCTGATTAGAATCCCTTTGTCACCTGTGGTGGTGGGAGCAAGCAGAGAAGCTCTGTCCCTGGGTCCGCCGAGCCTGGAGTCCAAGGTCTCAGAGAGTTCCGCTTACCTTGTTCTGTGGGTCTTCAGTTGTGCGTGGGTCTCGGCCGGAGCTGCCGCGCGGGTCCGGAAAGCGTCCTGGAGTGTGGCGACGGCTGGGTAGTGGAAGTAAATATAAAAGTTCAATGTAAAGGACATAAGAAATAAAGAAAAGCAATATTTCACTTACAAATACAAAATCCAGAGTCCTTAGAAGTATCTGGCCTGTCACAGATCAGAGAACACCTGGCCAAGTCACAGAGTCTGATTTGGGGATATGGGTGATTAACAGATAGGGGAAGCAGAGCAGAGAGGAGTTAAAGATATACACAGAGAAATGGGAGTGCCTCGAGAGCGCTGTGATGGATGTAACCCAATAAACCTAATCTACCTGCAGCAAATGAGAAAGGACAAGCCAATGTTATCCTACAGAAAGTTCATAGCATAACTGATGCCAAGCAAACTTTTCTATTCAAGATCTCTCTGGCAAGTATTTTAATTATAAAATTCTAAGCATGAGATATGAATATAAGTAAACTAAAGGTTATCCAACTATTATTTTAGCTAGGCCCTCTTCTCGCCAAACCTAACCAAGTGTAATGCAAATAAGGGAAATTGCAAAGTTAAAGAACATTAACAATAAAAGGTCAAGAGTTTAAGGAAAGGAGTTATCAAATTATATCTGATAAGTAGCTGGGAGGGGTAACAATATTGCAAAATTTAAACATAAATTATTTTCAAGTTGATTATGGTTCCTCACTTTATATTTAATTGAGTTCATAAGAGAATCATAATGTATCTGAAACTTATTTAGGGCTGGAATGGTAGCACACGGGGTAGGGCGTTTTCCTTGCACGCAGCAGACCCAGGTTTGATTCTATCCCATATGGTCTCACTAGCACCTCCAGGAGTAATTCCTGAGTGCAGAACCAGGAGTAACCTCTAAGCATCTCTGGGTGTGACCCAAATAGAAAAAAAAAAAAGAAAAGCATTTAAAGTTTTTTTAAATACTATTTTAAAATAAAAATCTTGCTCAGTAAACACTAACTCATATGAGACTTCTGGGAAATGAAAAATGGTAGGAAAAGAGAGATTTTTTTTTTACTGGAATTGATAAAATTTTCTCAGAACTGAAAAATGGGTGGTTCTCAGGGATTCTGAAAAGAGCACCCTCATCCACAAGCCAGTGAGTTACCACCTGAACAGTCCCTCTTTTTATCCCTTTTCCTAAATTCCTCTGTTCAGAATGTGGTATTTATGAACTTGAAGTACTTGTGAAATTATGACATATGCAATCACTTTAGTGCAAGTGTAATCCCTCTAAACTTTCTGGGAAAGTTTCTCACCTCTCTCTGTCTTGATTTTCCCTAGTTGTAAAGTGCAAGTGATAATATGACTACTCCATAAGGTAGTGGACGCTATATGTCTGTTAAATAGATCTAGAAATGGCATCTAAGGGGCTGGAGTGATAGTACAGCGGGTAAGGTGTTTGCCTTGCACATGGCCGACCCGGGTTTGATTCCCAGCATCCCATATGGTCCCCGGAGCACCGCCAAGAGTAATTCCCGAGTGCAAAGCCAGGAGTAAACCCTGTGAATCACTGGGTGTGATCCAAAAAGCAAAAAAAAAAAAAAAGAAAAGAAAAGAAAAGGAATGCCATCTAACACTCCCTTCTTCCAGCCCCTCTCTTCTCATCTTTGCCATTCATTCTTCTAATACTTCACTTATGTACCTCCTTACTCTGGCTACTGCTTGTTTAGTGAACATTGCCTTCAAAGAAACTTTTCTATTTTCTTTCTTTTCTTTTTTTAAAAAAAATTTTTATTAGTGAAACACCATGAGGTACAGTTGTAGACTTACAAATTTTTGTGCTTGGGTTTCACTTATACAATGATTAAGCACCCATCCCTCCACCAGTGCCCATTCTCCACCACCACTGATTCCAGTATCCCTCCCAGCCCCCAGCCCCCAATCCCACCCTGCCTCTGTGGCAGGGCATTCCCTTTGTTCTCTTTCTCCTTTTGGGAGCTGTGAAACTTTGCTATTTTCAAGTCCTCCCACAATGTGTTTTCCTCCTTCTATAAAATTCTTAGCATTGCTTGCTCTATGTACACATCATCATAGGAAGCTATGATTACCTTTTCACTTACTCTATCTCCCTATCAAAACAGATTCAGAGAGTATGAATTATGCCCACCTTGCTTTTTATTGTATCATCAGCATTAAACATAGATTGAATTTGATTGCTGGCACTCAAGGAATACAAAAGAGGGGAAGAGAAAAGCAAGAAGGAAGAAAAGAAGGAATAAAAAATGAATAAAGAAGGTAATGAAGGACAGAAGGTCTAAGGAAGGAAAAGTAGGCTGAAGGCAGACTGTTGCTTCTTCAAACCAGGAACACCACTTCACACTCATCTGTGTCATTCTGCTATTTCAGGAACCAAAGATTCAAAAAGACTTAGGTGAGGGAGAAGACATGAAGTTGGATGAGATGGTGCCAGTAAATTCATCCATGCCCTCATAATACACAGTGTTAATTAACCAAAGCAAATGCCAATTACAGTGGGAATGTGAGATCTCACCTATAGGAGTGCTCACTCAGCTCTCACAGTTCCCAAACAACTCTTAGAGCGCCTGTGCTGATGTGAAGATATAACCTCAGTGTTTCTGAGCTCAGCATTGGAACATAAAGACCACTAAGACATGGAAAATGACCACCATTAGGAGGAAGGGAAATTGGGGGCATACTCCCCCCATCATACCTATTTTAGAGAAATTAACCTGTTTATCTCCCTTGCTCCTCCCTTGTTCCAGCACTATTGAGACAGCTGATCTTGGTCATCTTCAGGATTGCATCAGGATGTGTTGGTAGATTCATTCATTGACATAGTTGAGTCCAGAGGACATGCCAAGCATCTCTGCCTGCCTGGACCCTTTGCTGATATCACCTGTACTTTAGCTATGGAAAATTCACACAGCACTTCTCTCTGGGGCTATGGCTTCATGTGATACTGCTTGGAATACAGACTGAGTCCCACTGATCCAGGATGAGCTGTCTCCTGGCCCCCTTGCAATCCAGGGTTGGGTCAGGAAAGTCATCACACTCTGCTCATGCTTTTCATACCTCTGCCTCTGAATGCCCTTTACTGCACTGCTGCTTTCACTAACCCAGTTTCTTCCTAAGAGGTCATCAGGGAAAGAGTCAGGAGTTGTTGCCAGGAATTTTTTAGGTGCCCACATGCCGCAGCAATAATGGGCATGGAAGAAAAGAAAAATGCAGAGACTATGAAGGCCGCATAAATATTGTCTCTGGTGTCATTGAACTGTAAAAATCCCCCAAGCACAAAATTCCTGAGGCCTTATCTCACTCCCCAGTGGAGAGCATGAGAACTGTGATTTCCCAGGATGCTGGGGAAGCTCCTTTCATGGTCTTCACCAGCTCAGGCCCCACTTAGGGCTATGTTGCCCAGTAACCACCAGAACCCTGCTCACTGTGTGGGAAATGTGGACAATTCCATCACCTGTTGCCTCTGGTCCTTGCTCATTGAGGTTTCTCGGGAGTTCAAGATGCCGCTCTGTTTAACGTTCATTGATTTAAAGAAGGCCTTTGATTCTGTTTGATTCTATTGAGACAGAAGCGGTCATTGAAGCCCTAGCCAATCAGAGCATTCAAGCCCAATACATCAAGATCCTCCATGAGCTGTATTGCGGATTCACTACCAGGATCTCACCATTCTACAAAGAAGTGATCATTGATGTCAAGAGAGGCAGGGTGATACCATTTCACCAAAACTCTTCAGTGCCACCCTCGAGAACATTGTGCGATGACTGGAATGGGAAGGAATGGGAGTGAAGATAGATGGTCGGCAACTACACCACCTCCGCTTTGCTGATGATATTGTTTTAATAACACCAAACATCAGCCAAGCGGCATAAATGCTGGCCGACTTTGACCGTGAGTGTGGAAAGGTAGGACTACAGCTGAATCTTACGAAGACAATGTTTATGAGAAACAGCCTTGTTCCTGACGCCCCATTCGCTCTCAACAGAACGACCATCTCCGAATGCAACAGCTATGTGTACCTAGGTCGAGAAGTCAACATGACAAATGACCTGGCGCCTGAGCTGCTCAGGAGGAAGAGAGTGGCTTGGAATGCCTTCAAAAACGTCGAAGAACTATCTAAGAGGACGAAGAACCTCCGGCTCCGGGCACATCTCTTTGATTCCACTGTTCTTCCTGCATTAACATATGTCTCAGAGACCTGGGCCCTATGCAAACAGGATGAGAACGCTATTGAGGTCTCCCAAAGAAGAATTGAAAGAGCTATGCTTGGAATATCACGTTTCACTCAAATGAGAGAAAGAATCCGGAGTTCCGACCTCCGTCGAAGATCAAGAGTCAGGGGCACTGTCTCATTTGCCAAGGTGTCAAAAATCAGATGGGCTGGTCACGTAATGAGATTTAAAGACGACTGCTGGACTAGAGCTGTTACTGACTGGATTCCACGGGATGTCAAAAGACTGCGTGGCCGCCCACCTACCAGATGGTCAGACTTCTTTGTCAAGATCATGAACGATCGGTTTGAGGCTCTTCATGTTCCCAGAGCGAACAGATGCCATTGGGCTACACTAGCACGCGACAGGGACAAATGGAGACGTTACTGGCGCCCGCTTGAGCAAATCGACGACGAGCGGGAAGTTAAGTGATTAAATGATTAAGTTGCCTCTGGTCCTTGTTTATATTCTAGGACTGGAACATGGGGGGCAAAGAGGGAGTACACGTGAGGTTGCATGTCTTAGTCTCTCCCACTTTCTTGGCCAACTTGCAGCTGCCTTGAGTGAGCAAACATTTTTCAGTATTTTCTGAAAGATGCAGACAGTGATGCCAGCTTTAGAAATATAGTTATTTGGCATCTGCCCTTTACCCAGAACTGACTGAGAGATGTGTTTTCTTTCGACATGAACGTGCTCAAATGTTCTTGGTGTGAAAAGACAACAGATGTCGATGTTATTGCTGAGTGTGTTAGTATGTCTGCAAAATCTGGAAGTGTTTGCTGGAAAGAGACAAAAGTGTGAGTGGTTCATTGTACACAGAGTCTCTCTTTCTCTCTTTCTCATTGTCTGTACATGTCTCTGCCCCTGTCTCTGCCTCTGTCTCTCTGTTTCTCTTTCATATTCTCTCTCTCTCACTCTCTCTCTCTCATTCACACATGCACACACAGATATGTAGCTATGCTGGATTAGTATAGATCTGTGAACATTATAAATCTTGCTTAAATATTTTAAAGCCTGTTTTCCTGACTTTCCTCCCTGTAAAACTATACTTTTCAGAACTATTTTCTCTTTGTTTTATGTTATTGACCTTCTAAAGAAAGCAGACCCCCAAGATGATCTGTCGCACTGTTATTGATTATACCATATGTTTCATTTGGTTCTTAGCAAACTACCTATTTACCCATTGCCAGTCTCAATCTCAGAACCTGCTCAGAGTAGATATGTAAAACCAGAATTTGCAGTTAGCTCTTGTAGACATCTAGTATTACTTCTTTTCTTTTTCCTTCTCTTTTTTTCTTTTCTTTTCCTTCCTTCCTTTGTTTCTTTTACTTCTTTGTTTTGTTTGTTCTTGGGTCACATTCTATAGTGCGTAAGCCTTATTCCTGGATCTGTGCTCAAATTATTCCCACAGTGCTTGGAGAATCATGTGTGGTGCTGGGAATTGAACCCAGATTAGCTACATGCAAAGCAAGAACTCAACCCACTGTACTATCTCTCCAACTCCAGTTTAGTATTACTTATTATTTATGCTTTCTGTGGGCTGGTCTTGGCTATATGTTTCACACTCCTCACTATAAAATTGAAGTTCTTAGGTGAGTGAAGGATCTTGCCCTGGTGAGCTAATTGGGAGTAGAGCTGGGATTCAAATATTTATCTCCTTCACTCCAGAAGCAATGTTTTCCCAGTGTCCCTCAGGAACAGAATTGAGAAATTCATTAACTTGAGAGCTAGAAGTTCCCTAGAGAACATCTTAGATATTTAGAACAATTTTGTAGATATTTAGCTGAGGAAGCTGAGAGCTAAAAACTTTCAGTGCTGTGTTCGGTGAGACTATGCAAAGTGTTATGGACAAGTCTGGGTCCCACTCCAGTACCCATCATACATAATATGGATCCTGTGCAGAGGGCAAAGACTTCTGCCAACTGCCTGACACACCTGTATAATGAATGTGGATCACTGCCCTGGGGCAGCAGTACCTATCAAAAATTAAGACCAGTAATAGGATGCTATTTCCACTCAGAAGATTCAGGATCAGGAAGAAGGAGGAGACTTTATGGAAAAACATTTTTTTTTCAGATATGCATTTCCAGCTAAGACTTATGAGCAGACAAAGGTGAATCAATGAGGACTTTGTTTCCTGAATCACCGACATGACTTTGAAAGCATTACTTCTTCCTGTTAGCACATAAGTTCCCCTGGCCTGTCCTTTGTCATGAACTCACTGTCAGAAAAACCACATCAGGGCTGGAGCAATAGCACAGCAGGTAGCATGTTTGCCTTGCACATGGCCGACCCAGGTTCGATTCCCAGCATCCTATATGGTCCCCTGAGCACTGCCAGGAGTAAATCCTGAGTGCAGAGCCAGGAATAACTCACACCTGTGCATTGCCAGGTGTGACCCAAAAAGCAAAAAAAAAAAAAAAAAGCCACATAGTCCTAGGATAATGGTAGGATAAGATAGTCCTACTGGAAGCTGGAAATATGCAATTCCATCCTTTGATGATAAGAGCCAGTTGTGGGGAAAACAGCATGCTAGGCTGATACTTTGAAGTTCTCCCTTGAAAGAAGTTGAATTTGTTTGATCTACTCATTTCTGTATGTAGCTCAAGGAATAGGATTACACTAAGGATGTTTTCCTCTGGATTAAATGGAATTACTTCCAAAGGGCTAGAGAGATAGCACAGAAGGTAGGGTGTTTGCCTTGCATGCAGCCTACCAGGGGACCCGGGTTCGATTCCTCCGCCCCTCTCAAAGAGTCCGGCAAGTTACTGAGAGTATCTCGCCCCCACGGCAAAGCCTGGCAAGCTCCCTGTGGTGTATTTTATATGCCAAAAACAGTAACGACAAGTCTCACAATGGAGACGTTACTGGTACCCGCCTGAGTAAATCGATGAGCAACAGGATGTCAGTGCTACAGGACAGTGCTACTTCCAAAGTAATCAAAGTATCTGTAATATTGGTTCGAATTACAAATTAATTTTGGCAAATACATTTCCTGATTGCTCTACTGATGACATAATTTTATGTGCTGCCCTCTTTTGTGAATTACCAACCTGCTTAAAATTTCAGCCCTGGGAAAGTGAAGCACTTTTATGGTTAACCATTAACTCATTAACCAAAGTCAATGAGTTGTCTAGAAACAACAAAACTAAATCTTGGATTCAGTGAAAACTGTGATGTCTGTAAGAGAAAAGGGAGAGAAAAGAGGAAGGGGGAGAGGAGTTTCGGTACTTGGTCCAGTGAATCCTATTTACATATAGCAGCATTAAAAAAGAACCTCTACAAGGCAAACTGTATATGAATCAAAAGGAGGAAAGGCCCTAGGTCACATGGATAACTCCCCACTTCCCAGTTCCCTCATGTCATCTTTGCTCTTCTATATTTACAGGGCTTCCCTTAGACCTGTCCTCTATCCATCCTAGTAGCACTTGTCCCAGATGCTGTGCTTGTGATTATGGCTGCTGCAGATTAGACTCACCAAGAGCCCTGCTGTCTTCCTGCTGCCCCAGCCCCCAGGAAGCACACAGCCTCACAATTCAGTGTTCATCAGAGCGGAGAAAAGAGCACTCTGCTGATCATCAGGTTGGAAGGCTTTGGGGAAGCTCATCACAGCAGGTAGCATTTGCAGATACCAATTTGGATTTGCTATTTCTATGCTGAAATATTTGGAAAGGATGAGTGGTACTCTGCTTTGTTTTCTAATTTATTTCTACCAGTTTCTTGGCCCATTTATCAGGACTCTGTTTCTGAAGGGTAGACTGTCTTCCTAAAGTATAAAAATCAAAAATCTCTCTCTACTACTATTCTGTGTTGTGAAGAAGGGGAGAGAGAGAGAGTCAGATGAGACATTGCCAGAACACAGATGAAAATGAAAACAGTGATTTCCTTAAAAACTGGAGTAGTAGCTTGTCCCCTGGAAGCCAGACAAGTGATGCTTGAGAGGGTCAGAGTCCCATGAGAGTGCACAGCAATTAGAGCTGACATTAAAATGATCAAAGTTCAAAGTCAGATTTTATTATTTATTTTTAAGACAATAGTGTGACATTTCTCATATGAGAGTGCATGTGGTAGAGAATTTACCCTTAGTACAGTAACATTCAAACCAATTCAAAGTGAAATTCCTGAGGGTTAGGAGATATATATATATATATATATATATATATATATATATATTATATTTTAGCTGCCTGATTCTTTCTCTTCGTCTCCAAGTCAGAGGCCTTTGACATGAGTGACACTCCCTCAAAACTTGACAATCCTCCTCCACACCTTTGATCTGTTAGCACAACATTTCTATAAAACTCCGTTCCCTGGTACTAGCATATTATGCTGAACCTGAGGGCATGTATTCAAATGTATTATTTGGAGGTTTCTTCACAGCATCCCTTGTAACTAAAGTTAACTCTATCTTGACAAAGCTTGACAAAATGTACATATGGGATTTGGGGAGTTTTGATGGGTGAATGTTGATTTAGGAAGGAGACAGTGAAGCATTGTCTCATCTTTGTATCTATCTATTTATTTATTGCTTTGGATCATACCTGGCAGTGCTCAGGGTTTACTCCTGGCTCTGACTCAGGAAGCCCTCCTGGAGGTTCTCAGGGAAACATATGAGATATACTGGGGATCAAACCCAGGTCAATTATATGCAATGTAAGAGCCTTACCTGCTGTACTATCACTCTAGCCCCCCCACAAAAAAAAAACAATAAAAAATGGAAAAATAAAAGCCTGACTTTAGGGCATCTCTCATTATCTCATCATATCCTATCTCATTACAGTGCTAAATTTATTTTACTTATATTAACCTACTTTCATGTCAGAGCCTGGCAAACTACCCATGGCGTATTTGATATGCCAAAAACAGTAACAAAAATGGGTTTCATTCCCCTGACACTGAAGGACCCTCCAATATGGCAGTGTTGAGAAAGACAAGTAAGGATAGGCTGATAAAATCTCAGGGTTGGGACAAATGGAGATGTTACTGGTTCCCGCTTGAATAAATCGATGAACACCAGAATGACAGTGATACAGTGAAAAATCAAACCTACTTTCATCTCATAATGTTTTTTTTTCTCCAGGTGACCATGAATTTCAAATTTATTTTCAGACTATTGAAACATAGATAAGTGCATCTTTAAAAATTCACAACTTCTTCTGGTTTTTAACAATGTTCTGAGATGTGATTCTTTATACCTCATCATAATTTTTCATGCTTGCAGCTAATTTCCTCCCACGGGATATCTTTCCTATCTCTCCCCTGACCTATTCTTTGTTGATGCACAGTTGACACATATTCTACCAATTGATTGACCTAGCAAATTGTGATGCCTATGATTTTTGAAAGTCCATTAAATTCTAATTCCTAAATAAAAAAATATAAATGTTTTCTAAAAACATCCCCTCCTTCCCCCCCTTCCTTTTCTCCTCAACTATTCTCGCTTCACTTTGCCTCTCTTCTCCTTGCACTAATGAATTCCTCTTCTCTCCTGCACTAATGAATTCTGTTTTCTACCTTCTACTTTGGACTCATGCCTTCATGCCTGCCTTTATTACTAGATTGTGAACTTCCTGAAGGCAGAAAATACAATTCAGTCTTGGCCATCACCTCTTTAAGGACCACATACAGGGCCATAGAGGTAGCAGAGGGATTTAGGCACTTGACTTGTATGTGCTGACTTTGTTTCAATCCCCAGTATCACATATGGTCCCTGAATCGAAACCAGACTATGTAATCCCTAATTACATAGCCAGGAATAAGTCTTGAGACCACAGGGTGAGCCCCCAAAACAACTAACAACACAACAACAACAACAAAACATGTACAGAAACTGGGGGATAGTATTAACATACAACTGGCCAGGGTTCAATTCCTGGCACCACGTAGTCCCTGGAGCACTATTGTGTTCATCCCTGGATGCCTCCAGTACAGCCAGGGTTATCTGAATATCTCTAGTACAGCAAGGCCCCAGCAGAGTTGCACCCTCGTGTCCATGAATTGAAATGACAATCCAGTTGGCTGAGAATCACTGGTAGGGCCTCCGGACTTCCTGTATCCTTAGGAGTGCCCCGCCCATCTCCCAGAAAAGAACCACATCACATACACAGGATATGCATATTACATGCCTAAGTGACTGAAATGAATTGCCAACAGTCAACTCCTGTCCAACAAATGTCTGAAGCAACTGATCCTATCCTAGCTTATCTGGAGTCAAACTAGTATCTTTATCATCTGTTCTGGATCTGAGAACTGATTGACAGTCCGTGACAAATCTGAGAAGTTAATATTTAAAAAAATGTTATTGTCACTTGCCCCAGGAGAGCAGTTTTGAGCACCAGGACCAAGAAGTTATCCACTGAGGTTCCTCCCTTCACACAGGAAGTTTAGTTTCCCAACCTCTCAGTCCTGCTCCAGCCCAGAGTTTTAAGTAACTAACCAGAACATTATCAGTTGCTCTGAAAAGGTATCTATTATTATTAAGTCTAGCCCAGGTATCTCTCTCACCCCATGCTGACTCATTTACCCAAAATATGCCTGACTGGTGGGCAGAAAGAATGATTCCTACTGACTCTTAACTCCAGACTGCCCTGCTGTGTTTCCCTTAGTCCTAGGGGCAGAGCCTAATTTGGTACAGGAGAAAATAATAAGCTATGACTGACAATTCCCATCCTAGAATAACCAAAAAAAGGCAAATATATGTGATTATTTTAAAGGTTCATGTATTTATATGAAAGTGTCATTCACAACCCATCCCCACTTCACACCTCTGTACCGCCTCCATTGTCATAGAACTATTTTAACCTAATTGCATTTTAGAGTGATGCCATGCCCTATATTTTTTAAATGAGTTTTAAAAAATCAGTGCAAGAAAGGAGGTTAATAATAACATCTTCCTTATAGAAGTCTTCAGAATTTCTTTCTTGCTTTGCCATGGGGACTAGCTGTGAATTGCCAAAGCAATGAATGTGATTTAACTTATGTTAGAAATACTGCCAAAGGTGTCATTGATCAAGTTACCCTTTCTATACTTGATTTCTGAGAGATTACAGCCAATATTTGCACCCTATTTGCAAGAACATAGGCCTCTGGGAGACAGTTTTGTTTAAGCCTCACTGTCAAGGTTCCATTTTATTATTTTCATCTAAGCTCCATTTCATATTCATTCCTCTGTGGTCCTTTCTCTGTCTTCTCTTTTTATCTTGACTTGCTGTATTTTCTATATCTTTCAAAGTTTGATACGGCATCTAAATACCTTATGGAATAGGGAAGAGCTGGGTGAAAATTGAATAATCACTCTGTTTGAATTTATTTACCCACCTCAAGGCAGGTAAATGAAATTCAAAGTTAACAGCAGTAACTTTATAGTCCACATGTTTGGGATCCACATAAACAGAGACCAGGTGGGAAACAGACTGCAAACGCACTCTCTTAACACCTACTGTTATCCTACAAAATAATATTATTTCTGTTTTCTCCCAAATCTGAGTGACACCCAGAAGGAAGTGGTAGTTTTTCAAGTGTTTTTTTTTACCACTTCTGGGATGTCCAGGGGATACTTCCAGTAGTATTTAGGGGACCATGTGATGCTACAAATCAAAGCCATGCTTCCTCATGTAAAACTTGCAAACATGAAATCTAGCCTGCAAATCTTTCCAGCCCATTTTTAACATTTTTAACCTCCTTTGTAGGAATTAAGAATGGTAACACAGATGCACATATCAGCCTGTGTGTTAAAGGATACTTGTGTAGGCCCTTAGGTTGACATTAATTTTATGTCAATTAATTCATCATTGAAAAAATGGTCCCCACTGATCCCTCTTGATACTTTACCACTTAGAGCTAAACTGTGTTTATGTTTAACACTAAATACATCTTTCCTTATATCTTAAAGAATAATTTGGAAAATCTAAGATGCTGAAGCTAAAAAAAGACCTTTGTCATTGTCATCATCAGTTTCAAGTATTAAAATGAATATATAGGTGTATCTTTGTTTGATTTAACTTAGTTGCAAAAATTCTATTTATACTTCTCAGATAGCACAGCGGTAGGGCGTTTGCCTTGCACACAGACAACATGGCCTACCCGAGTTCGATTCCTCCGCCCCTCTCGGAGAGCCCGGCAAGCTACTGAGAGTATCTCACCCACAAGGCAGAGCCTGGCAAGCTCCCCGTGATGTATTCGATATGCCAAACACAGTAACAACAAAGTCTCCAATGGAGACGTTACTGGGCCCGCTCGAGCAAATCGATGAACAACGGGAGGGCCTTTACCTACTTTTACTTATACTTCTCAGAATGAGGACAATTATTGGAAGTGTGCACATACTCATTCAAAAATTTTTATTCATTGTCAAGTATATGTTAGGCTTTTTGGATTGAAGAAAATATAAAGAGCTATGAGATAGTACAGGGGCTCAAATATGCATGCATATTTTGCATGTAACTGTCCTTGGACCAGTTCTGGGCACTACATGGTTCCTAGAGAATTGTCAGGTGCAGCTATAAAGGTCCCAGAATATCACTTGAGTGGTATGGGTAAGCCCTGGTACTACAAAGCCCAAGTAGCACTGGATCCTTTAGTTTTCAAGTCCAGTTGATTAAGAATCTCTTTGAAGGGACTTTGAGTCTTCTGAGCTTTGCTTTGGAGATGCACCAATTATTCAACAGTAGATGAATGGATGAACAAGTTGTAGTATATATACACTATGGAATACTATGCAGCCATAAGGAAAAATAGAAGCATGCAGTTTGATGCAACTTGATTGGGACTGGAGCATTTAATGTTGAGTGATTCCAGTCAGATGAACAAGGACAAATACTGAATTATTCATTTGTGGTATATACCATTAACTTGTGGTATATATAGTAGTTAAACATGGAAATAAATGCTATCCCTTAATAGAAATTTTTGCTTATTTCTTAAAGAACTGAGAACAAATAAGGGGGGTTGGGAAATAAATGGATTGGGAAGGGGGAGAGCTTGAAGAAGGGAATAAAACATAAGGACATTGGTGGTTGGCATTTGGTGGTGGTGAGGTGTGGTAATTGTCAAAATCAAAGTCATAAAGATTAACACTATCATAAGTTTGTGGTTCTAAACTATAAAAATGCTAAAGTTGAAAATGAATAAATGAGAGGAAGGATGATTCCATTTGTAAATACTACATAGAAAAACAAAGCATGGTGATGAGACAAAGAGTGATCAGTGTGTTCTTTTAAAGACAATGAACTACAGAGCAAAGGGAGCTGAGAATGCAGCCATCAGCAATAAAATGCCGAATGTGCTCTAGAAAAGATCAATATGGGTGTAGCTAAGAGACTACAAGAAAGAGGATGAATGAGTCAGATGAGACAGGTTATGTCAACAGTCCAAGGTGTCTGTGGGTCACTGAGGCATTGTAACTTACTTGTTTCTTTTCCCAGTTGTAAGAGAAGCAATTGAATGGTTTTAAGCAGGAGAACAGCATATTTAACAGTCAAAATGCTTTTGTCTATGATTAAAAGATCTAAGAGGATGGTGAAAGTTAATTTTCAAGAAGGCATTGCTTTAAAAATTACTATATGTGATGGTTTTTGTAGTGCTGATAGTTTTGATTGTTTCTTGTTGCCTTAACTCCCATATGGATATTAATACAAGAGAAAAATTCAAGCTGGCTTGGCCATCCTAGCAATGTCTACCTTATGTATTATCTAGTATCTGAATTCATAAGCAGCATATACAAAGGAAAAGAAAGTGCAAAGAAGCAGACAGATTCAACAGACTTGCCTATGTATCTTCACCCATGCTTGTTCTTTGTATAGTAATATCCTTTGTAAAATAAGTCAAATTTTTCTTATAATGTTTTACTTGGAAATAATTTTAGAATCAAAAGAATTTTAGAAAATACACAGAGTTCCTATTGACTTTCTCTCCAGCATCCCTGAAGAATATTCTTACATAACCATAGTACCAGAAAATTGACATTGCTATAAAATAACCATCTTAGAATAAATAGTCCTTATTTAGATTTAGTCAGTTTTTACATGATATTTATTAAATTATTTTTGAAGACGTTTATACTTTGAGAATTTATCCGAAGTGTAGGTGCAAATAACCTTCACCATGATCAGAATGAAGTGTCCCTTTGCTATACAGGGACTGCCTCCTCTTACCCCTTCATCTCTTATTGTACTGAAAGTCAACTTTGTTTTATAAAAACATTAAGTGTAGGCATAAAGATCTTTCTACCTGAGATTATCTATTTTAAAGAAACAGAATTGAACAGAAGGAAATTGGAAAATGTTTCCTATAATGGACTGGAAAAATCTAAAAATGTCCTTTCTATCCAAAGCCTTATAAAGATATAACAAAATTTCCACTAAAATTTCAATGATGTTCTTCAAGTACTTGATATAAACTTTACTAAAATTTACATAGAACCATAAAACTATACTAAAAGTCATAGAAATTCTAGAAAAGATGAAAATCTCTGCTATTCCTCTGGCCAGACTCCTCTGCCTCAGGAAATCCTAATCTGCCAAAAAATTAAGGTACTTGGAATTTTTTTTGCCTTAAAATTTCAAACTTTCTCAGAGTCTGGATGGGTGATGCCTCCCCATCTCCCTGTATTTCCTGAGGCCCCAGCAAACCACTACTGCTGGCATATAAGCTCATCTACCTGCCTTGTCCCAGAGACTCATAAATAAATCTTGAAAGAGATCAATTAGCTGCAAAAATTCCTCAGATGAATATCGTTTCCTGGCTGAGACTCTGGAATGATCTCAAGAGGGAGGCAGGCCAGCTCCTATTCTACTAAAGCTCCCAAGCAACAGTCACACCCCAGAGCTGCCGCCATGCCACCAACCAGACTGCTCAGTTAACTATTCTGTATTTCCTGGAGTGTACAACCACATTAGCAGCCATGTGACATCTCTAAACTCTACAATATTGACATGCCAGTAGTAGCATAGAATATTTTATGGGAATGTAATGTGGAAGTCAATCAATCTTGACTTACAAAACACAGAAAGCTCAACTTGCAATAAGAGCTTGCTATTGCAAATCCCCAGACAAGGTCTGAACATGCTGAGACCCCACAATTTTCACAAATTTTCTTCTATGGAAATATTTTTTGATCATTCCATTAGCCATTTAGTGCAAAAGAACAACATAAAATAAATTACTGTGGACCTGATACAGGGTCACGTTTAATAGGTGGTTGGTAAAATGGAGACAATGGTGGATGGAAGATGACAGTGGTGGTGGGATTCGAGTTGGAATATTCAATGCCTATAACAAATTATCATGAGCAACTATGTAAACAACAATGTATGAATAAAATGGGGGGAAAATTAATAAAAATATGATAGTATTAAATTTCCCAACTATGACTTGTACTGTCAACTATAATAATCAAAAGTGTGTGGTACGGGAACAGAATTGAGATTCCTGAGATCAATACTCAGATTTATGGGTAATAATCTATTATGACAAAGGAGCCAAATGCATGAGTGGAGTAAGCAAGGTGTTTTCAGCAAATGATGATGGAAAAACTAGATAGTCCCATGTTAACAAAAGAAAGAAATGGGGAAAAAATGGAACCAATCTCACACCATTGACAATAACCAATTCAGAGTAGATTAAAGACTTTAAATCCACAAAGTGTGTTGAAGAAAGCAATAAGCAGAACTCTCCAGGAAATGGACTTCAGAGGTATCTTCAATGAGCAGATAATAAAAGAGAAAATAAAAACAAAAACAAATAAGTGGGACTGCATCAAATTTAAAAGGTTTTGAATGGCAAAAGGAATTCAAACCAAAATAAAAATACACCCAACCGAATGGGAGAAAATATTTGCAAACAGTACATCAGAAAAAGGGCATGTGTGTTAACATGTTTGTGATATTTAAAACATTGTATTAATCATATTTATAAATTTTCCTTTATTTTTATACATTTTTGAGGGAATATGATATACAATAAGCTAATGTTAGTTTCATTCCTACATTGTTCCAATACCAGACCAACACCTGTGCTCTGTTCCTTTACCAATGTCCCAGTATTTCATCATCTCGATGTGCTTCCTGGAATTCTTTTCTCTCCTGAAAAAACAGTGTCTGCTCACATGTTACCTCACTTCCTCTTTTTAATAAGATGATTTGTTTTCCCAGAAAAGTTTTGTTTGTTCACTTTTTTAAATATGTATCTGTTCTTGTCTGTAATAAAAGTTTTAGACCTGCTTCATAAAATAAATACCGACTCTATATTAATGACTCTATATGCATTGCAGCAAACAAAAATAAACAAACACAATTTGCAATAATTATTTTAAATTTTACTATCTTTTTAAAATATGTTTTGCTAAATACTTTGAGGATTATGAAGATATAGAGTTGACAGAACTTGGCAAGTGCCTACCCACTCAAGACTTTTCTGATAGTATCTTTATGTCCTGGCAAAATGAAAATGTCTTACTGCCCAGCTGATTTTTTTTAAAAAGCACCAAGATATGGAGTTTGCCACTCTCCAAGGATTCTTATCTTCCTTTAATGGCAAATAACATTAAAGACCAGATTTGGCCCCAGGCTGTTCTGCATGAATATTGGGAATTGGTAATTGCCTTTAAGTTACGTTTGCAGCTAAAGTGGAAAAGACATTTCCTTATAGGCATATTGTTTTTCATCAACAGGTTTTACAGTTCTCTTTTCACTATATATTTTCTATGATAAAGACAGCCTTGAATCTGGGACACATATAGTAGGGTAATTGTGTGTGCAATCACCTTGAAAAACTTTATTACCAATTAAATTATATAAATCACTAAATTTTGCATGTTTTTCTGCCAAAGCATGACTAATTTATTTCACAGACACTGACATGGTGATTTTTAACCCTCACAAGGAATGATTATGTACAAACTTGTTTTATTATTTGCTGTTTTTACTTAGTTAGGCCTTTCAATTTATTGTCAGTATTTGATGCACTTATTTCCAGTATGATGCTATACATAAGCATTTTACATTTATACAGATACTGTGGTTTTTATATATTAATATACATGCATATTTTACTTAACAATATGCTCTGGTTTTTTTCCAAATCAGAACAATTGGTTAAATTCCTTCTCTTAGTTTTTAAATAATGTTTTCTGTTAATAATTTATGATCATCATAATGAAGTTTAAAGTGTAGAACAGTACCAATTATTAACAACATCTAACTCCTTAGAAAAAAAAATTGTCAGTAACTGTCTCTTCTTTTTCTACATATATGCAAATTTAGGAATAAATTATTTTAATAGAATAATTTAAAAATAATTGAATTATTTTAATAGGGAAAATAGTCTAAGTGATTTAAATAAAGGGCAATGTTTCTATTCATTGATGCATGTCAGAGTGAACCTGAAAAATTGGTAATTCCCCAGAACAAAAGCAAGGTTTGAGTTTTAAAGGAAAAAATAAGGTGGCATGATCTAGAATGATTTATAAAAATCTCTATTTGCTAAACTTGTGATTGCAAGAGGTCGAAACTGTTCTGGTCTCTCATGCTCAGGATTATTGGTACAGTCCCACTTGAACAACTGTCAATTCTTTCAAGAGCTATTTTTGCAAGATTTGTGGCTTGTCAAGTTTCAGGAGAAGGAGAGAAAAAGAGGAAAATAGCAGAAGAAAAGAAATACAAGGAGGCATGAACCAAACAAGCAGGACATATAGAGATTATCCAAGCAACACAATTATTAATTTAATTATAAAACTAAACTGCATTACCTGAAACTTATATAATTAAAAATATGAGTAAGCATAAGAGAAAGAACACATGGAGGGTGCGGGATCCCGGAGGAAAAAAAAAAGAAAAAACAGGTTCCAAAAAGAGCCGAGTTCACCCGCAAGTTCCAGATGGAGTAGGTGCCGCATCCCGCCTCCCCCAGATGGAACCCCGGTGACCAGAAGCCTCTACAAACACAGCTCGAGTATGCGGGAACGAGGACTTTTTCTCAAATCTGCCGGACTACACCTCCCAGGTAACCTCTGATTCCGGAAGTCACGCCCACAGCCCGCCCCCCAGCGCCATCTTTGAAGCGTTCAGCATAAGAGAAAGAACACATGGAGGGTGCGGGATCCCGGAGGAAAAAAAAAAAGAAAAAACAGGTTCCAAAAAGAGCCGAGTTCACCCGCAAGTTCCAGATGGAGTAGGTGCCGCATCCCACCTCCCCCAGATGGAACCCCGGTGACCAGAAGCCTCTACAAACACAGCTCGAGTATGCGGGAACGAGGACTTTTTCTCAAAACCGCGCGGCTGCTTACGCGGCCGCGCGACATCTCTCTATATACAAAGTGATCAATGAGAAGTAAACCACCCAATCTTTCTCCCTGAAAGTCAGAGTTAAGTTTGGAGCACGGCCACAGCCCCAGAAACACAAGGACTTAATGCAGAACCCAGCAGCTTAGAGCAGAAAAGTGAAAGGACTATGCGTTAATCCAGGCCATCAAGTCTGCCGGAGGGGAAAGGGTGTTGCCCCATTCGCCCTCTCTTCTCTGGAAAGAAGGATGGCGTCCGCATGGGAGCCTTGTGGACAGCAGGTATGAGCCGGGGGTGTGGGGGCGACTAAAACCTCATGGGAAGGGGGGCGTTCCGGTCCGTCCTTCACACCCTACCGAGGTCACCAGTTGCCCCCCATGAGCGGCTCTCCAGCACGGCCACAGCCCCAGAAGCACAAGGGCTTAATGCAGAACCCAGCAGCTTGGAGCAGAAAAGTGAAAGGACTATGCGTTAATCCAGGCAATCATTTCTGCCCAGAGGGGAAAGGGTGTTGCTCCCGTCCGCCCTCCTCCCTCTGGAAAGAAAGATGGCGGCCACATGGGAGCCTTGTGGACAGCAGGTATGAGCCGGGGGTGTGGGGGCGACTAAAACCTCATGGGAAGGGGGACTTTCCGGTCCGTCCTTCACGCCCTACCGAGGTCACCAGTTGCCCCCCACGAGCGGCTCTCCAGCACAGCCACGGCCCCAGAAGCACAAGGACTTAATGCAGAACCCAGCAGCTTGGAGCAGAAAAGTGAACGGACTATGCATTGACCCAGGCCATCAAGTCTGCCGGAGGGGAAAGGGTGTTGCCCCATTCGCCCTCTCCTCTCTGGAAAGAAAGATGGCGGCCACATGGGAGCCTTGTGGACAGCAGGTATGAGCCGGGAGTGTGGGGGCGACTAAAACCTCATGGGAAGGGGGGCATTCCGGTCCGTCCTTCACGCCCTACCGAGGTCACCAGTTGCCCCCCACGAGCGGCTCTCCAGCACAGCCACAGCCCCAGAAGCACAAGGGCTTAATGCAGAACCCAGCAGCTTGGAGCAGAAAAGTGAAAGGACTATGCGTTAATCCAGGCAATGATTTCTGCCCAGAGAGGAAAGGGTGTTGCTCCCTTCCGCCCTCCTCCCTCTGGAAAGAAAGATGGCAGCCACATGGGAGCCTTGTGGACAGCAGGTATGAGCCGGAGGTGTGGGGGCGACTAAAACCTCATGGGAAGGGGGGCGTTCCGGTCCGTCCTTCACGCCCTACCGAGGTCACCAGTCACCCCCCACGAGCGGCTCTCCAGCACAGCCACGGCCCCAGAAGCACAAGGACTTAATGCAGAACCCAGCAGCTTGGAGCAGAAAAGTGAACGGACTATGCATTGACCCAGGCCATCAAGTCTGCCGGAGGGGAAAGGGTGTTGCCCCATTCGCCCTCTCCTCTCTGGAAAGAAAGATGGCGGCCACATGGGAGCCTTGTGGACAGCAGGTATGAGCCGGGAGTGTGGGGGCGACTAAAACCTCATGGGTCGGGGGCGTTCCGGTCCGTCCTTCACGCCCTACCGAGGTCACCAGTTGCCCCCCACGAGCGGCTCTCCAGCACGGCCACAGCCCCAGAAGCACAAGGGCTTAATGCAGAACCCAGCAGCTTGGAGCAGAAAAGTGAAAGGACTATGCGTTAATCCAGGCAATCATTTCTGCCCAGAGGGGAGAGGGTGTTGCTCC
Source organism: Sorex fumeus (assembly GCF_029834395.1). Taxonomy (NCBI): domain Eukaryota; kingdom Metazoa; phylum Chordata; class Mammalia; order Eulipotyphla; family Soricidae; genus Sorex; species Sorex fumeus. The sequence continues at coordinate 76,393,306 of NW_026606094.1, read as the reverse complement.
CTTCCGCCCTCCTCCCTCTGGAAAGAAAGATGGCGGCCACATGGGAGCCTTGTGGACAGCAGGTATGAGCCAGGGGTGTGGGGGCGACTAAAACCTCATGGGAAGGGGGGCGTTCCGGTCCGTCCTTCACGCCCTACCGAGGTCACCAGTTGCCCCCCACGAGCGGCTCTCCAGCACAGCCACGGCCTCAGAAGCACAAGGACTTAATGCAGAACCCAGCAGCTTGGAGCAGAAAAGTGAACGGACTATGCATTGATCCAGGCCATCAAGTCTGCCGGAGGGGAAAGGGTGTTGCCCCATTCGCCCTCTCCTCTCTGGAAAGAAAGATGGCGGCCACATGGGAGCCTTGTGGACAGCAGGTATGAGCCGGGGGAGTGGGGGCGACTAAAACCTCATGGGTCGGGGGTCGTTCCGGTCCGTCCTTCACGCCCTACCGAGGTCACAAGTCGCCCCCCGCGAGCGGCTCTCCAGCACGGCCATGGCCCCAGAAGCACAAGGACTTAATGCAGAACCCAGCAGCTTGGAGCAGAAAAGTGAACGGACTATGCATTGATCCAGCCCATCAAGTCTGCCGGAGGGGAAAGGGTGTTGCCCCATTCGCCCTCTCCTCTCTGGAAAGAAAGATGGCGGCCACATGGGAGCCTTGTGGACAGCAGGTATGAGCCGGGAGTGTGGGGGCGACTAAAACCTCATGGGAAGGGGGGCGTTTCGCTCCGCCCTTCACGCCCTACCGAGGCCACCAGTTGCCCCCCGCGAGCGGCTCTCCAGCACGGCCACGACTCCAGAACACAGAAACCAATTTCTTAACTATCTGACTTTCAGTAGAAATACTTCCAGGGTCAATAGGTAAAATAGCAGAAATCCAAAACCAACATTTAATTCTTGAACCCAGCTGTAGAAAGCAAATCACTTCACAATGCTTTTTCAGCATGTCTGATTTGGGGGGGGGGGTGGGGGTTAAACTCTAAATAATAGTGGTGAATCTTTTATTGAAACAATCTAATCAAAGCAGATAGAGTGTTAACTAGAATTCATCTGCCTCACAGGGACGGGGAGGGGTGGGGGGTGGGGTTTTATTGGGGTTCTTCATGGGAAAAAATAAGTATTGGTAAAGGAAAATGTGTTTGATATTTGCATGACTGAGACATAAACCTGAAAGCTTTGTAACCTTTCCCACAGTGATTCAATAAATAAATTAAAAAAAAATATGAGTAGCTCAAGCAATAATAAAATTTCAATCATTTGTGTTCATGACAGAAATATTTCCTAAAAGAGACATCCTAAGACTAAGGGATCTATAATAAAATAAATATAAAAAGTAATTAAACTAAGTTTTTCTTATTGGATTAATTAACTATTAATTAATTTGTTTGTTTTGGGTTTCTGTACTCACTGACTTTCCTCAGGAGTCACTCCTAGCTCAGTACAGATCATATGCTCTCCCAGGGATTCAAGCAGGATCACCCACATACAAGGATCCTCTATTTTAACCTTTGTACACTACCTCTGGCCCTGCTTATATTCATTCTTAGAGAAAATTAATTGCCTTCCTAATATAAATGAGAAAATTACCATTATTTCATTTCCTTCCAGAATATTCCCATCACATTCTTATTGGTATCTGTTACACCACTGAATCTCACAATAATTTAGCCTAGGTTTGTGTACAAACAGATTCTAATTCTTACTGTCAGTGCTTCTACCACGAATTCTAAATTTCTTAATATTCTATCTTATTTTTAAACACAGGAGATTCTTAAACAAATATTAATTTTGCTTATTTTGTGGTGTTATTTAGCATTTGTCTAAATTGTCATATTTAGGTGTCATCCAATCTGGCCATAATAATAGTCATCACCACAAATAACCAAAAGAGATCTTCTAGAACATATTGAATCAAGAAAACTTTCAGCAATGATGGAGATGTTCTATATTTGCGAGTATTGATTCTTAAAAACTTGATTAGCATAAATAGGGAACTTTTTTTTTTTATTGAATCACAGTTAGATACACAGTTATCAAGCTTTTCATGATTGGGCTTCAGTTATACAATGTTCCAATCTGTCCCTTCACTGCTGTACATTTCCCAACACCAGTGTTTTCCAGCTCTGCCTCCCACCACCACCCTGCTTCCTCTATGGCACACAATTTCTCTCAGTCCTCTGTATAGACATACCTGAGCACATATATCAAAAGATGCAAAGTTGTTTTAATGGCCCTAATGAGAAGATCTTCAAACTCTTGAGTAGAATGCTAAGTTGAGTATATTTATACAGAGAAATTTTATTCTATATTTAATGTAGTAGGTTTATAATTGCATGCAATAAATCTCACATTGTGCAATACAAAGCAAATATGACAGGTTTATCTTGATAAACCTCACAAACAGATAAAACTAAAGCACTAGAAATCAGGTACTATTTGGGACCAGAGCAATAATACGGTAGGTAGGATGCTTGCCTTGCATGCAGACAACCCAGGTTTGAGTTGGATCCCTGGAACCCCATATGGTCCCTGAGTCACATCAGGAATAATCCTTAAGCATAGAGCCAGAAGTAAGATCTGAGCACCATTGGTGTCCTACCCCCACTACTCAAAGAAGAAAAAAAAAAAGAAAGAAAGAAACCACATATGAGTTACCTTAGGATAGGATGAAAGAGGCAGAAACTGGGAGTAACCACGGAGTGGGCTTTTGAGACACTGCTACACAGATGTAATCATGATGACTACACAAATGTTTATCTCATGATAGCTGATGAGAACACATTTAGACTTTAATGCTTTGCTGGGTTTGTTATTTTTTAATATAAAAGTATTAAGAAATATTAAGCCTCTTATTTTGTTACTTTATGTTGCCCAGATGAATGCAATCTTTCTATGTCTATCCCTTTCTTTCTGAGTCATTTCACCTAACATGATACTTTCCATGTAGTACCACTTGTATGTAAATTTCATGATTTCGTCTTTTCTAACAGCTACATAGTACTCCATTGTGTAGAAGTACCAAAGTTTCTTTAACCAGCCATCTGTTCTCAGGCACTCAGGTTTTTTCCAGATTCTGGCTATTGTAAAGAGTGCTGCAATGTGCAAAGTGCAGATGTCACTTCGACTATGCTTTATTGCCTCTCTGGGATATACTCCCAGGAGTGGTATTGCTGGGTCAAACGGGAGCTCAATTTCTAATTTTTTGAGAATCATCCATACTGGTTTCCAAAAGGGCTGAACCAGTCGGCATTCCCACCAGCAGTGAAGGAGGATCCCTTTCTCACCACATCTGCACCAGCACTGGTTGATTTTGTTCTTGTGGATGTGGGCCAGTCTCTATGGGTGAAATGACATCTCATTGTGGTTTTGATCTGCATCTCCCTGATGATTAATGTGTGGAGCATTTTCTCATGTGCCTTTTAGCCATTCGGATTTCTTCTTTGAGAAAGTTTCTATTCATTTCATCGCCCCATTTTTTAATGGGGTTGGATGTTTTCTTCTGGTGAAGTTCAACCAGTATTTTATATATCCTTGCTATCAACCCCTTGTCAGATGTGTATTGGGTGAATATCCTTTCCCATTTTGTAGACTGTCTTTGTATTTTGGTCACTGTTTCTTTGGAGGTGCAGAAGCTTCTTAGTTTAAGATAGTCCCATTTGTCTATATCTGTTTTCACTTGCTTGGCCAGTGGCATGACATCTTTGAAGATACCATTGGCTTCAATGTCATGGAGGGTTTTGCCGACATTTTTTTCAATGTACCTTATGGATTCCAGTGTGATGTTGAGGTCTTTAATCCACTTTGATCTTATTTTTGTACATGGCATTAGAAAGAGATCTGAGCCCACTTTTTTGCATGTAGCCGTCCAGTTTTGCCAGCACAATTTGTTAGAGGCTTTCCTTGCTCCACTTCACTATTCTTGCCCCCTTATCGTAGATTACATGGTCGTATGCTTGGGGGGAAAATGGCCGAGATTAGTACCAGGAATTTTACTCCATGGCTTGGAGGCCAGCCACACATGCTGGGGGAAAAGGGAGCTCAGATAGAGAAGGGAGCACCAAATAAAGGGTGTTGCGAGGATCCTTCCAGGATGGGAGAATCATGCTGAAAGTAGACTATAGGCCAAACATGATTGCCACCCATTGCCTCTTTTGCAAACCACAACACCCAATAGGAGAGAGAGAATAAAAGGGAATGCCCTGCCACAGAGGCAGGGTGGAATGGGGGTGGGGTGAGGGGGGAGAGGGATACTGGGCTCCGTGGTAGTGGGAAATGGGCACTGGTGGAGGGATGGGTATTTGATCATTGTATAATTGAAACCCAAGCACAAAAATTTGTAAGTCTACAACTGTACCTCATGGTATCTCCCTAATAAAAATTTTAAAAAAAAAGAAATATTAAACCTCAAAGGACAATTTAGGAGTGATCATTTCCAAAAATAAATGTTCTCGGTCTTTAAAATATTTGCTAAGATTGGAGTAAATAAAAAAATTTAAATTTTAGTCATTAACTTACTAGTTTATTTATCCTAAATAAAGGAGTATTCAATTCTTATGTGGTAGTAAACATTTTCCTACTTATTTATGAAAATTTACTGTACCAAGGATATTATCCACCTATCCATTAAACAAGGTATAAATACTTTCTCTACTTTTCATTTAATTTTATTTATAAAATAAGTTGACTCTGCTAAAGTTTCCATTTTTATTTTATCTAGTTTATTTCATATAATTTTATTTATGACTTCTACTTTTTGTTTCCTATAATAGCTTACTCATTCCAAGATGATAAAAATATTTGGTTCTGTTTTCCTCTAGTATTTTAATAACTCCTTTTAAACATTAAAGTTTTTATCCATCTGGAATTTATTTTAATTTGTGCTAGGCACAATCTGTTTATTTTTCTTTTTGTCCATCTAAATGTCAGTTGTTTGTCCAAGCAATAACATTTGTTGAATACATGATTAATTTTTTCTGTAACAATTTGTTTTTCATTTACATATATATATATTTAAACATATAAAAATTCATGCATACACATATATTTTAGTGCCTTTAGATATCTGAGTTCCTTATTAAATTCCATTTATTTATATAGGCAATCTTGTACCTATGTCATAATAATTTAATTGCAATGATGTAAATTTTGTGATGGTGGTTTTTGTTTTTATTTTGACTTTTACACATTTTCCAGTGCCTCTGTGCCCTTTCATGGGCCTCACTCTCTGTATTCCTCTCTCTATGTCTCTCTTTGTCTCTCTCACTCTGTCTCCCTGTAAGCCATTTCTTCTTTTCGGTCCCTATGTGGTGTTAAGGTCAGATATTTTACCTGGGAGGTGGCTTCTAAAGTACATGAACTATATGTTCTCAGGTCTTTCTAAGGATTGGTGCTCTAACTGGTACTCATTACATCTTTTTTTGTCAAGAAAGTAAGGAATATATAAGGGGGTAAATATCAGGAGTTGCATCCATTGGTTAGTATATTTGTTGTAAGCTATGACAGTGAACAACCTTGCATTGTGAACAATCTTGTCTATAATTAGAAATACATTCATTGACAGTTTTTGATTTCTAGACTTTATCAAGACTAATGGAAATATTTATAATACAGAGGTGAGTTTGCTTTTTAGAATAGGTTTAAATACTATTTGGAATTTACAGAGATGATTCTATTTCTCTCCTCTGAGATATTTCTGTAATGAATTTCCTTTATAAGATTACTGTAGCACTGTAGCACTGTCCTCCCATTGTTCGTTGATTTGCCTGAGCCAAGCTGAGTGGGTACCAGGAATGTCTCCATTGTGAGACTTGTTGTTACTGTTTTTGGCATATCGAATATGCCGCGGGGAGCTTGCCAGGCTCTGCAGTGTGGGTACGATAATCTCTTGCAGGGCTCTCTGAGAGGGATTACTAACTTGAATTATTCTTCTCTCTCTGAAGTAAACAACCCTGTCTCAGTCTGGGCTGCTTAAACAAGGTGCCAAAGACTAAGTAACTCAGAAGCAACAGAAATTTATTGCTTGCAGTTCTGTAGTGGTCCAAGTAAAGGGGCTATAAAAATTTCTGTCCAACAAGAACGTGTTTTCTGGTTCACAGAGGATGCCTTCTTTCTGTCTTCCTGCAATCTTACACAATGGTTTTTGTGTGCTTGTTTTTAAACTACATAGATAACATGCTGGGGTAGGAGAAGGTGTGGTGCTAGAGAATCTCTTTTGTTAGAAAGGATCCTATTGATCCTATTCATGAAGACTGCACCAACATCACCCTCCCTCTGAATAACATTGTCTTTTAGACTAGGACTTCAGCCTATGAAGTGAAAAGTGGAGGAGGGAGGACACAAACATTCAGAGAATAGTAACCTCCATTTCAATGTGAATTATCCTTTATGCTGCTCGATTCCATTTGTCCGAACTTTATTGAAGAATTCTCTATCACATAAAATTTCTTTAATTTTCTGGTACATTTCCTAATGCCTTCATTTTAAAAATTATGGATATGATGCCACAAGATCAAACTGTGTTTTAAATCAATGACTAACTTATACTAGAAACAATGCCTCCTGGGCTCAATTTACTGGATTTCCTGTGACTTGCTGTTCCAGTTTCTAAAGATTCCACCTGTTTGTTTGAGTATTAGAACAATTATAAAACATTTTAGACTATAAGAAGTTGATTTTAGAAAGTCTTGGGTGGAGTACAGTTAATATTTATTAACTGTTTGCTAATCACAGAGAGCTGGTATGTAATTCATCTGCTACTAGATCTCATTAGCCTCTGTGTATAAAGGAATTTTATTAGTGTCAATAGTTTCTTTACCCCATTACTCAGTCATTATTAACTTTCAAGACATTGAGCCTCTCAAGGTCTCATTGAAACTAAGGATGAGACCCTAGTTGGGTCTCACTTGACTTCTAGGATGCTCCCCACTACTACTTGGCATGTGTTCTGTCCTTTCTCCACATGGCCATGGAAGCAGTATTCTCTGTCACTTAAAGATGAGACTTCATGTAAGTTTCAAGGAATGCTAAATCTATGCGTAGGCAGCTCTTTCAGGAATTACTTCAGAGAATAAGAGAGTGGTCTATGTTCATCCTGTCATTTTGGAAGATGTTTGGGTGCACAAGTGACATGGCTTATACATTTTGGAAATCTTTTATTTTGCCAACTCTCTAACATCACAGAAAGACTCCAGACTGCATTGGCTATTTCTTTTGGGAATGCTCACCTTCCCCCACTTCTTTCTCATCATCTGTGGTCCTCAAAGTCAATAACCAAGAACTCACTCTATTTCTTCAGTAGAAAACCAGAACCTGAACTTTGTCTCAAAATAGAGCTGATTCTCAGTATGTTTCATTTCTGTGTATACTTTTCCTGGGATTTAGAAGCAAGGAGAAATCAATCTATGGGTCTAATTTTATTTAACCTCAACTCGAACATAAAATAAAGAGACTAGCTATGTTCAAATGTTAGTGAGGATGCCTCCACTTCACGATCCGAATCACGATCATTCTGTTCATGGATTGCCTCGAGCAGGCACCAGTAACGTATCCTTCACCCTAGCCCTGAGATTTTAAAAAGTACCATATTCAAGGCTCTTTTAGGGTTAGGAGAATGAGACCCATCATTGTTACTGGTATTTAACATAAAATAAAGAGACTAGCTATGTTCAATGTTAGTGAGGATGCCTCCACATATGAAAGTAGAGATATAAAAGATTTTGCTTAACAGATTAAATCTAATCATTTGGAAGATTCAGGGTAAGCCCTACATATTTAAAGTAAACAGATATTTTTGAAATAATTTTGATTATATTTTTAGGCATGCATGAAGAAACAAATTAAGCATCAAAACAATTATCAGACACCGTAAGATTTAGCTTCAAGCCTTTTGTTCAAGACTTTTATCCAACACCCATGGCAAGCAGAATTTAATAAAGAACCTCGAGCAATTTTACTCTTAAATAGTCTTAAGTATCAAAAATAAGTTTGACATCTTAAACTCTCAAAAGATAACTAGGTTCCTTAAAGAAATATTTGAATTAGAACAATGTGGGAAAAAATTGTTTGACAAAGAAGCTGAAAGGAAAAATTAGCATATTAGATATCTGAAACATTTAAAAAGTAACACTGATTTACTACATATAGCACCTGGTTCACCCCAAAATTTTAACCTTGGAATCTCATGTGAAATGATATGAAACGATATGAAATCAAATAATATATAAACTCCTATAAAAGATAAAGCCTGCTTTTCTATCCTGGAGCAGAAAGAATATTTCACGGGTAATTTTAGAATAATTTTATTTTTTTAAAAGAAAACATTAACACCTTTTTTCAGACCAAAATAAACCCATGTCGTTGCACAAGCTGTTCATTCACCAGGAGTTATCCTCTGCCTGCCTGTCTACCTAGCAAACTCCCACACATCCACCAGAAACAGCTCAACACATCCTTCCTGTTTCCTGTTTCCTTTCCTTTCAAAAACAAATGCAGGGGTGGGGAAGATAGCTCAAAGGCTGTATCATGAGCTTTGCCTATTTAAAGCCCTAAATTCCACCTTCAGCACTATATTGTCCCCTGAGTATCAAAGCAGTGGCCCTGAATTACTGGTAGCCCCCATACCACAGGGCCTGAGCAATACTGCATTATTGTCTTGTGACAAATAGCACACTGCATTATAATACTCTGGTCTTGTGACAAATAGCACACTGTATTATAATACTATGCACTTTCTTAAACAGAGTGTGGATTCATTCCATTTAACTTTTGTAACTCCAAGTTTGAAACAGGCATCAGTCAGGGTCAATAATCAGACTCCTTACAACTAGATTGCATGCAAATGCATGGAATAAAATTCCATGTATGATATAACAAAATATTTGTAAGGGATGTTGAACAGTAAATACAACATCACAAAAGTGAGCTAGATTAGGGCTATGAAGAAGTATGTCTCTATAGGCTCAAACGTAAAACAAGTATATAATTTTTAAGTTAGAACAACTGACATATTTCTAGTATTTTGTTAGCTTCAATGCTTTTTACTCATAGCACATCAGCCTTGGGCTTAATATAACTGCCACTGGCTTTAAAATAAGGCCCTTCTGCAATTAGTTTCAATTGAACTATTCCTACCTATACAATGGTTTCTATGGACAGAGAGAAAATCTGTTGTTTGTCACAAATGAGCATTTTGCAATTAATAACTCTTAACTTATTATAATGATTTAAATTATTAAATTTAAATTAATATAATTTATGTCAGAATTTTATGAAAATCTCTAAGATACTGCAACAACAAAATAATCTATGTAAATATCTAAGAAAGGTTTAGGGAAGGAATTTCACAAAGAATTATTTTGCTTCATTTTCCAAAAATCGACAGCAGATTCTTCAGGTGTTTGGGTCTGCCCTTGTCTGGGCCAGGTGCTGTTCGTTTCTTTAACAACAAAATGGCGTGTTGGATTTTGGAAGGGAGAACGTTGGAAACGACATATCCATCCTGCAGAATTTGGTATGTTAGCAGTTGGATGTGGCTATCGAAGAGATCTGAGTAGAAGTGATGGATAATTTTCTCTATTGCCCTTCTGGAAGATGTAATAGATCCATCAGGACGTCGGAGGGCAGTCATCTTGGTCTTGTAGTTGGCAAAGGACAGGCGGGCACTGCAAATGCTTTTCCCGGCTTCTGCCACATCTATCAGCACTGCTGCTCTTCTCTCTTTGAGGTCTTTCTTTAACGATTCTTTGCACAGCTTTGTGAGCTCAGACATTCGCTTGGGGTTGCCTGAAGCTTGTGCCAAGCCATGTTGGCAAATAAGCTCAAGAGTTTTCAAAGACAGGCATTTTTTTGTGTCTTTCTCTCTTGGTATTCCTCACACAATCATGGAGGTACTGAACCTGTGGATGGTATTCTTCGTCAATGTTGTCAACGATGGCATCTTCCCATGTTACAGCAATCGTGCCAAATAGCTCCCAGTTGGTGGTTGTTCTGAGAGTTCTCTTCTTAAACTTTGAAGCCCTTTCTCCACACTCTGTGAAATAGAATTTTGCATGAAGGAGATGGTGGTCTGATCCTGCTTGGAATTTTGGGACAACAGCAACATCAGTCAGGCAAAACCGTCGATTGAATATGATGTGGTCAATTTCATTGTGGAACCGTCCACCGGGAGACTCCCATGTCCAATGTTTAGATTCAGCCTTTTGGAACTGTGAGTTACCATAGATGGTCTTGGTCGACATGATGAACTCAGTCTCTCACCCTGTTCATTCCATTCTAGGCCATGGATCCCGATGTGGAGTTCTTTGGCTGATCTTCTTGGTCCTATCTTGGCATTAAAATCACAATGATCCTGTAGAAGGTGTGGTCTTCTTTATAGAACTTCTCCAGCTCCATGTAGAACTTCTCAATTTCTCCTTCATCATAATTGGATGTTGGTGCATAGACAACGAAGATAGAAACTGCTGACATTGAGCCACATCTATTCAAGTGTAATTGTCCGAATCGGATTGTTAGGCATTTGAATGAATCAAGGCTCATGGCCAAGTTCATGTTGACAAGGACACTGACACCTCCGATGCTTCTTTTGTCGCATGTTCTGAGGAACAGTTCTCCTCCAGTGTCGAAAACGGCATGATGTCACAGAAACTAATCTCATAATTATCCAGCTCTTGGCAGAAATCCCCCCAGCTTTAATTAATAAAATATTAGAGATCCAAAATTGTGTAGCAGCGATCATATGGTTTTCATAACCAGCAATAGAAAACAAATTATTTCACAACACCTTTTTAGCAGTTCTAATTGTTGGGGGGAAATTCCAAACAATAATGGTTCATCTTTTGTCGAAATAATTAATGTATTCAAAGTAGAGAGAGAGTTAAGTAGAAATCATTTGCTTCACACATATCGGGAGGGGTGGTAGGGGGCTATATTTGGGTTCTTGGTGGTGAAAAACAATTACTGGTGAGGGGAGGGGTGTTTGATTATTGTATGACCGAGACTTAAACCTGAAATCTTTGTAACTTTTCTCACGATGATTCAATAAATAAATTTAAAATAAAAAAAAAAAGAAAACGGTGTGATATGATTGATGCCTTCTTGTCTCGGTCAGACCAATGATGTCGTACTTGATCTTTCGTGCTTGTACCATGAGGTCCTCGATGGATGCATCCGATGCCAGCGTACATGCATTGAAAGTACAGACAGTAATTTTTGTCGTTTGGTTCCGTCCCAAAGGAAAACCATCAGGACTTCACTACTGTACAAGAAGGGAGACATACACAACATTGGCAACTATTGCCCGATCTGCCTGTTGTCTGTCATCTACAAGCTGTTCACTTGAGTCATCCTTAATAGGATTGGCAGAACACTAGATAAAGGACAACCATACGAGCAAGCTGGGTTCTGCAAAGGATTCAGACCATTGACCATATCCACACAATAACCAAGCTCATTGAGGTTTCTCAGGAGCTCAAGATGCCTCCCTGTCTAACATTCATTGATTTAAAGAAGGCCTTTTATTCTGTTGAGACTGAAGCGGTCATGGAGACCCTAACCAATCAGGGTATTCAAACTTAATACATCATGATCCTCTTGAGCTTTATTACAGATTCACTACCAGGATCTCACCATTCTTCAAAGAAGTGATCATCCATGTCAAGAGAGGGGTTCGGCAGGGTGATGCCATTTCACTGAAACTCCTCAGTGCCAGTCTTGAGAACATCATGCAATGACTGGAATGGGAAGGAATGGGAGTGAAGATAGATGGTCGGCAGCTACACCACTTCCGCTTTGCTGATGACATCATTCTAATAACACCAAACATTAGCCAAGTGGCACAAATGCTGGCCTACTTCGACTGTGAGTGTGGAAAGGTTGGACTCCAGCTGAATCTCACGAAGACAATGTTTATGAGAAACAGTCTTGTTCCTGACGTTCCATTCACTCTCAACAGAAGGAACACCTCTGAATGCAACAGTTATGTGTACCTACGTTGAGAAGTCAACAAGACGAACGATCTGGCACCTGAGTTGTGCAGGAGGAGGAGAGAGGCTTAGAACACCTTCAAGGGCATCAAAGAAATAGCTAAGAGGATGAAGAACCTCCAGCTCTGGGCACATCTCTTCGATTCCACTGTTCTTCCTGCATTAACATACACCTCAGAGACGTGGGCCCTATGAAAACAGGATGAAAATGCTATTCGAGTCTCCCAAAGAGGATTCGAAAGAGCTATGCTTGAAGCATCACGCTTCACTCAAGTGAGAGAAAGAAGTTCCGACTTCTGTCGACGGTCAAGAATCAGGGATGCTGTCTCATTTGCCAAGGCGTCGAAAATCAGATGGGCTTGACCCATAATGAGATTTGGAGATGACTGCTGGACTAGAGCCATTACCGACTGGATTCCACAGGATGTTAGAAGACCGTGTGGCTGCCCACCTACAAGATGATCAAACTTCTTTGTCAAGACTCTGCACGATCGATTTGAATCTCTTCGTATTCCTAGAATGAGCAGACGCCATTTGGCTACACTAGCATCCAACAGGGACGAATGGAGATATTACTGGTGCCTGCTCAAGCAAATCAATGAGTAACGGGATGTCAAGTGGTCTAAAAACCACTAGGGCCATACCTGGAGGAACTAGGGCAAAGAATGTGGTGCATGGGTAGAACTCAGTGCCTGGCACATAGAAGAACATGAACTCCATGAACTCTACCACTTAGACCATATCTAGTTCCTTGTTTAGTTGATCTATTGATAGACTTAGATAGCCATTGTCTTTCTCTATTACCCCACATTATTCTGCTGAGGCAGGATCAACTGTTGGAGCCACGATAGGTTACCTACCTAGAGATCTAAAAGGCAATAGCTCTCCTGGTTAGCAGCACACAAAACCTGTTCTATGTGCCTGGAGGATTTAGCTTCAAACTCCAGAGTCTGTACTTGGAAAATGTTGAATTTCTGATCCTTGACAATACTAATAAAAGAAATGGCAGACTGGTCCTAGATTTACAACTGATAAGGGAAAGCAACCAACTGTGGAATGGAGTTTGGACCTTGCCTAGAACTCTTAAGGGTAAAAAAAGAAGCTTACCTGTGTTTTTTTTAATATTAGACTTATTTTCCAGAGTTGGTAGAGACAAAGAATATATGAGTATCCCCATTATGAGAGAGAAAGTGAACATGAAGTGGTATAGGTTTTTGTAGGGTCCTGTCCAATACAGCTAGCTCGATAGGAACTAAAAAGACTTTATCTAAGAGCTGAGAATGAGGCAGTAAACAGTGACTTAACTAAAGACAAAGAAAGAAGACTCCCTTAGAAACTCAGATTTTTGTTTTTTACTTTCTAAGGGACCACTCCCAGCAGTGCCCCAGGCTTGTGATGCTAGGCTGGATTGGGGAAACTCTAGAGAGAGCCATAACGAGTAGTGTTAGTGAGGTAATATATGATACTAAAGATTGAACTCAGATTCTCAAATACACTAAATATGTGGCAACTCAGACTGAATACAGTTCTGATTTAACCAAAATATAAGGAACAAGATTCAGGTCATATTCAGGTCACCCATCTGAAGTACTTTGTGGGAGAAAGAATCAGACTCACAAATATGGGATCATTTGACTCAAAGGCACACATCAGGAGAGAACTGTCCTCTTTCTCTAAGTCTCCCAGGAGGTGACTGCTAGAGATAGGGTAGGTCAACAAGCTCATTCTCTATGGTCTAAGAAGAAGGTCAACGTTGGTAGAGGGAAGAAAATGTGAAACAAAGTCAATTTTGGCATTTTGATGACTACAAGAGGCAAAGCTATATAGATTCTGAATTTAGGATATTTGCTACTTAAAGTGAAGATTGTTCTATTTTCCAAGACATTTTCCAATTTTTTCCCAACACTCATGTGGGAAAGTAAGAATGATGACTTCCACGAGATTAAAAATAGGGGAAATAAATAAACTGTATGTTTTATTCCAGTTCTTCATGAATTTGATCAATATGGCAACTAAATGCCTCTACTCAGGGAAAGTCATAAAAGGAAGTTGTGAAGGTAAGAAAGTTTGTTCAGTTTTGACTTTTAGTTTGAGTTTTATTTATACCTTATGATCTCAGAACAGCCTACACTATTTCATATGCCTTTGAGTGAGAATACTTCAGATCTTTGAACATAAGGTATAGAAGGAAACTCATAGGTCATTGTGTCTCACCCCCACATTTTGCAGAGAAGGAAACTCCTGGCATAGGGAATTTAAATGACTTGTCCCTGACACTACTGCTAGTTAAGAGCAAAACAGCTTCTGGCACATCACACTTCCTTTCTTGTTTTCCAAAATTTCCACTGCCTGCAGTAGTTACACCCCCCAGTCTGAAAGGAGTCTGAAAATAGAAGAGAAGTGGGCAGTTTTCCTAACAATGCTAATCAGAAGTCATAGTCTTCTATATATGAGTGTCAGAGAGGTTCTTACAAAGCAAGTTTTTAGGGGAGTGTAGGAAGTTAATTACCTTCCTCTCTAATTCATTAGTCACCATCCTTATAACCTGAGGCTGTTCGAAATACAACTTTTACCTAGTAGCAGGGATTCAAAAGACTTTAGACATTAATCTGCCCAAGAGAGCTTCTTTCATCTAGTTTATTATGTTTTCCTTTGACAGGCTTAAATGATTTTTAGAACCTATCCTTGTATTTAGTCAAAAACACAAAACATCTAAGATTACAAAGAATGTTGTGGTTAGTATTAATGATTACCTTATATGTCTCCTTCCAATGAGCATGGAAATGGAGCTTAGATATTTAAGTGGATTGCTAGGATATTACTGACAAGGATTTCACAAACAAAATTGAACTCTCTTAGCATTCTGCTGCATCGCCTTATATGCAAGCAAGATTGCCTTAGGATAAAACATTAAGTCACTCCTGGATTCTGAGAAATATAGATGTGCTACCTGGAAATGGGGTATCAGCATTTCCAGTATTCCTTAAGGAGGTGGCTTGTTGGAAATGGGCAAGTCAGACAAAAACTAAGTTTGGATGAATTTTGGAGAGATGAGGAATATGCTAGTAGAGCAGATTGCCTCAGGACCAACTAATCAGTATCCAAAGAAATAGCTGGCCTCAGAAAAAAATGAAGCAAATAAGAAGCAGAAATATGTGGCAGAGAAAGGGGTGCCTATCTCTGATATTTCCACAGGCCCATCAAAATAAATGTAATATTGATATATTTCCTTTTCTGATTCTCTTCTCAACTTTAACTAAATTTTAAGAAAAATTCTTATACAAAGGACTAAAGAAAACATCTTCTACTTAAGTTTAATGAACCAGAGTTTTGGTCAAAAAATAATGTAAGGGGATTATTAGTAGGAAGACCATGGGAGGGGGATGGGGTGGCGGGAGGAAATGGGAACAATGGTGGAGGGAAGCAGACACTCTTAAAAAGAGAAGTAAATTTAAAAAATAAAAAATAAAAAAAAATAATGTAAGGGATATTTTCTTTACACAGAAACTGTGCTAAGTGCCAGGGATATAAAACTAGAAAAGGAGCAATTCCTATCCTCAAGAAGCCAAGAGGAGGCTAAGAAGGAGTTAACAGGAGTTATAATTACTTTGTATTATATCCTAAACAGTTTTATATTTTACACTTCTCTCTCAGTCTGTTTGTGTTGCCATTGTACGAAGATTAATGAACTTCTTTTGTTTAGGTACAATGTAAGAACATGCAAGATGTAAGCCAAGATGCATTTCTGGGCCAAAAGGTATAAAGAAGGCCATGCTTTGCCTAGCAACAGACAATTCTCATTGCTTTTCTTGGCTATGATTTTCACCAATTCCAAATAAATAACTAATGAATGATGCATGAGCTAAATTATATATGGCTTTTAGTAGCTATCTATGTATACATTACTCTGGATGTTGCCTATTAAATCTCAATGGCTTCATCAGTATTATTTTTAAGAGTTTTGGTATTTCAATAATTCTATATCTAAACTGCCATATAGCACAGAATTTTCATAGTGTACATGCAGATAACAACACTATTAATGATTTTGCACCTGAATACTTTAGTTAACATAGAGATATTTTCTTTTGACTGTGTGAACACAGAGATTTCAATTTTTGAATTATATTTCTACAATACAATTACATTTCAGAGGTTAGTGAAATACAGTACAAATCAATACATAGCTGATATAAATGTTCATGGAAGGAGATAGTATAAGTGAGAAATACATATAGAAAGAAAATATAAAAGAGTCTAAATGGCACCTTGGATAATTATGAGATTTTAAAATAGAAAAAAAAATCATACACGAGACTAAAGAAGATACCAAATGAAAAAAAAATAAAGAAATTTGGAGAGTAATTGGATTCTAAAAACAAACAGAAACATCAAAAAATGTTAGGCGTCTGGACAGGAGAGATAATACAGAAGTTAATGTACTTGCCTGGTATGCACCTATATCTGTGACAATTGTTTCAAATCCCTTTCACACGGTCCTCAGAATACTGCCAGACATGGTCCCAGAGCACTATATTTAACCTCTGAGCACCTCCAAGTGTACCACCCCAAACAGTGGAAGAATAGTTGAACAGACACTTCTTCAAAGAAGATATAAAGATGGACAAAAACATATGCAGAAGTGTTTATCACTAAGATTATCAGAATAAGATATCACTTAATGCCAGTGAGAATGGTGTATATTAAAAAGAATGGTAACAAGAATCTGAAAACAACCTGAATGTCTGAGAACAAACGACTGGATAAGGAAGCTAAGGCATGGAACCGCCATTAGGACCGAGCCACAGGAAAACAATTTCTCCTAATCCAGGTCAGAGTTCTGGTGGGTGTGGCATTTGTAGCTGGGGTCTCTCCATATCCCATAAAACCCCCAAATTAACCTCTTACGTGGAACTTTCACCAGGGCAGCCTGATTACCAAAATTACATTAGGCCAATAATTCATTAGCTACTACCTCAATTAGTATTACACCAAAAACACAATAGTAACGGTGAAAGTCCAAACTGAACAGGTCACAATGGCAAAGCAACACAGAAAGGCTTAGTGAGTGATGAAGCTAGTCCAGATCACCCAACCAGTAATAGTGAGCTATATAACCTCTCTAACAAGGAATTTAGAAAGGAGCTATTCACAATGCATAGGGAGCTAAATGGAATGCACTGTTAATAAAATACAAGAGGATTTGTGAGCAGAAATGATGAAATACAAACAGAAATGACAGATATGAAAAACTTGGTAGTTGAGTTGAAAAACTCAGTGGAAGACCTCAGCAGCAGAGTAACAGCTGCTGGGGACAGAATCAGTGAGCTCCAAGAGAGGTAAAGAGACTCTCCAGACAACAGCAGAAAATGGAAAAAAGTATCAAAATAAAACAACAGATATCAAGAGAAAATCAGGATGACGCCAAGAGGAGTAACATAAGAATCAATGAAATCCCAAAGGGATAGGAAAAAAACCCTGATGAAGAAAAAACTGTCAAAGACCTCATAGCTAAGACATTCCCGAATCTGAAGAACACAAGCAACCAGATTGAGGAGGCCTGAAAGTTAACATCTAAAAGAAATCCAAATAAAAATAATTCAGGACACATCCTTATCAAAATAATGAAAACCATAGACAGAGATAAAATTCTGAAAGCAGCAAGATCATATAAAGAAATTATTTATAAAGGAGCATCCTTAAAATTTATAGCACTTATCTGAGGAAACCTTTGGGACCCAAAGACAGTGATGGGATTTAGTGAAAAAACTCAATGATATAAATGCCTCACCAAGAGTACTTTAGCCAGTTAGACTCTCATTCATACCAGAAGGAACAACACACATCTTCACATACAAACAAGAACTCAGGAACTTTATAGACCGAAAACCATAGCTGTGGAAAAACTAAATGGGCTACTTTAAGATGACAAGCACCTCAAATACACCAAACTTTGGCAGAAAGATGGGACAAAACCCCATAACAATAAACTCCCTCAATGTCATTTGTCTAAAAGCACCAATTAAAAGACACAGAGTGGCAGAATGGATCAGAAAATCAAATCCAACATTCTGCTGACTGCAAGAAACACATCTGAACAGTCAGAGCAAACACAGATTCAAAGTTAAAGGCTGGAAAACAACTACAGGTAAACAATTCTCTCAGAAAAGCTGGGGTGGACATACTGGTATCTAATCACATTGATTTTAGACTGAAAAAGGTCACAAGAGAAAGTGAGTTTCGTTTTTTAATGATCAGGGAATCTGTACATCAGGAAGAACTCAAACTCCTAAATGTATATGCACCTAATGAGGGAACAGCAAAATACTTAAAACAACTACTCATAGACTTGAAGAAAGACATCGATAGCAACAAAATAATAGTGAGAAAATTCAACACTGCTTCATCACCTCTCTGCACATCAACAAGACTCAAACTCAGGAAGGACATACTTTATTTGAGAAAAGAAATGGAAGAAAGGTGTTTATACATATATGTATATACACATATATACATATATTTATATATACATATATAGAAAACTTCATACCAAAAATTATGAATAAACATTCTTCTCAATAGCATATGAGACATTCTACAACATAGATCACATGCTGGGCCATAAAACATACCTCCATAAAGTTAAGAAGATAAAGATTGTATCAACAATCTTTTCAGAGCATGATGCACTAAAAATAGAATTGAATCACACACACAAACATAAAATCAAATCAAACACATGGAAATTAAACAGCTCACCTCTGAACAACCAGTGGCTTAGAAAGGAAATAAAAAGATTCCTGAAAACAAATTAAAATGAAGACATCAGTTACCAGAATTTATGGGACACAACAAAAGCTGTGTTAAAAGGAACGGAACGTTATAGCTCTACAAGAATTTCTCAAGAAGGAAAAGTGAGTCTACATAAGTAACCTAATCTCACATCTTAAGATCTTGGAGAATGACCGACAAAGGGAGCCAACCCAGGCTGGAGGAAGGAAATAATAAAACTTCGAGTGGAAATTAATGAGATGGAAGTCCAAAAAACAATCTGAAAGATCAATGAAACCAAGAGCTGGTTCCTTGAGAAAATAAACAAGATTGATAAACCTCTAGCAATACTCACAAAGAAAGAGAGAGATAAAACCCTAATAAACAGAATCAGAAATAAAAAGGGGGATATCACAACAGAAACTACAGAAATCCAATGGATCATCAGAGATTACTTTTAGAATCTTTATGCCATGAAACAATAGAAATGGACAAATTTCTGGATTCCTATAACTTCCAAAGGCTTAACCAACAGGACTTGTAGCAACTACATGAACTTGTAGTACCAATCACTATCAAGGAAATGAAAACAGTAATAAAAATTCTCCCCTCAAACAAAAGTCCTAGCCCAGATAGATTCACTAGTGAATTCTTCCAAATCTTTAAAGAGGACATATCCCCAATCCTTTTCAAGATTTTCCAAGAAATTGAAGAATAAGAAACACTTCCAGACAGTCTCTATGAAGCAAATATCAACCTGATACCAAAAGGACTCAGAGATACCACAAAGAAACTATAGAAATTAACCAGAGTGACAGAAATCTGAGAGAATGTTATTCAAGGAAAACAATGAACCTCAGTTAAGAGTAGGACAATTGTTAATGTTTCGACTCCTCTCATTCTAATCATCCTCTCCTCAGCCCTGTAATATCCATGCAAACCAAAAGCATAACTCATACTGGAGGACTAGAACAATCAGGTACCTCCAGAAACCAGCCCATTCCCAAGAACAGACATTATCTCATCTGTGTGACAGTTCCTTAGAAAACCGAACATGGAGAGATAATCTTTGTTTAATCTGACTTGAATTTACTCACGACCATGATAACATTACTAAGGGCATTTTCCCCAAACCCAATACCCCAAAGAGGCAATAATGGTGGTCAGAAACATAAAGCTAGCCAAAAAAATGTAAAAAGGAAAAAAACTTGGAAATGAGACTTCATTAGGAAGCTTTAACATATTCTTGAAAATCTCAAAAACTTCAAACATATGCAGGACTATACATATGCAGGCATATCTGAGGAGATATTAATCTTTCACCTCCGGCTAAACAGGAAGTGACCCTTGGAATAGAATTCTGTGCAGAGCATGGAGGCAAAGCCCAAGCACAACCCCAGAGCGTCTCAGGAAATTCTAGAATACATATTGGTTCAAAACTTTTAGGAAATCTCTATGTAATAATCATAGCTGACCATTTGACTAAATAAACGGAGACTTTGCTGGTCATACACAACAACAACAACAACAAAAACAAGTTTTAGATATGTATCTCAGGAAAGTCACTAAACAAATAAGCAGCATCAACAAACAACCACAAAAGCAAATCTTGGAGAGGGAGGATAATTTCCAGTTTCAATAAAGAATTATAAGATTTTCAAGGGAACAGCAAAGTACACAGGGAAAAGACAGACAATAAAAATTTCCCAGAGGAAATTCAGACTTTAAAACTTACTAGGCAAAGATTCTCAATTTGTAATTATACTATAGCAATTATGTTGAAAGAACTAAAGAAAATTATATTGAAAGAACTAAAGGGGTATATGAAAATAAGTTATCATCAAATAGAGATTATCGTTATAGAGGTAAAATTATTCTTGAAAAGAGGAATTCTAGAAAGAGGAAAAACAGTAAAGATCAAAATTTCACTATTGATAATCAAAAATCACATTTGAGCTGGTGGAAGAAAGAATTGTTAAACAAAGTGATAAGCTAATTGTTAGGAGGTTGGGGAGGATGGTCAAATGAAGGAGAATATTCTGCTACATCAAGACATTTATGGAGGAATAGGCTGAGTACAAAGTTGACCTGAGGGCCAGCAATGTAGACCACTGAAACTCAGCATCCACCGAGACATGGAAGGATGCAAATAGTGGCAACACAGAAAAAGAATCTGGGGAACTTGGATAACTATGAGGCACCAGGGAGGTGGGAAATGCAGCCCAGTGACAAAAAATGTAAGTGGTTAGGGGATGAGTCCTAATAAACTGATGAAGCTGGGAGCACAGCAGAGAAATGTGTTCAAAGCAGAGTCTGGGAAGGGAATGGAACACAGTAGAGTTGGTATGGCCAGATTCCATGGCTTCTTGCAATATACCTTGTAGTCTGTGTATCAGGAATCTGTTTCAGCAGGGAACAGCTGCCCAGCTTGAAGGCAGTTGTTACCCGCCAGATCATAAGGGAAGTAAGATCCTAGCAGATTGGCACACACTCTCAGACAAACTTGCTGGATCAGCACTATTTAGCCCAACATGTTCAAAGGGTGCTAAGTAAAACCAGTGCACTGGGTCCACAAGCACAGCCAAACCTGCTGGCTGGAATGACCTGTAGAAGAAATAGTTTCTTTCTCTAATCTGAGCAGGGAGATATGTACACAGATCCAGGAAACACAAAGAGTGTCAAACAAAATCAACTCAAATAGAACAAACTAATCACAATGGCAAGAAACAAAAAGAGAAGCTCTTCAAAACAGCTAGAGAAATAAAGCCTCAAACTCATGGGAAGTAACATAAAATTCACATCAAATTTCTCAAATGAAATTATAAGCAAGAAGAAAATGGAATGATATATTCAGCATACTGAATGAGAAGAACCAGCGCCCAAGAGTCCTCTATCCTGCAAGGGTATCACTCAGATTTGAAAGATTAATAAAAAAATTTTTCAGGTGAATATTATTTGAGAATATTTATTGCCTGTAAACCAGACTTCAAGAAGAAACAAAGAAAACACAGGAAATTTAATTTGGAAGCAGAAAGATTCATAAAAGAAATAAAATGGGGATAAGCTGGTGAGTCTTTAAGGACTATCAAGATAGAGTCTCTAGATTTATCTGCTTTAAAATTGAGAGGGGAGAAATAAGTTTAGAATCTCATATCAAAATTATGTGGTAACTTCAAACCAAAAACACTCAGAAGAAAATAAGAAGAAAAACCTGGCAGATCCTATGTAAAAGGCCAGTATCAAACTGTAAGTGGAAAAAATAAAAGTCAAAGGAGCAATGCTAACGAACAAAATCGTCCATTGTCTTCATAGAAAAAAAAAAACGGTGGGGCTTTCACACACATATTCACACACACATGCGTGTGTGTCTTTGATAGTTCAGGAAACAAAATCTACTTTTTTCTACTGCTTTCAAGAGACACATAAACTCTCATAATACATACAGGCACAAAGTTAAAGCAAAGATAAATACATACAGTAGGTTAAAAAAATGACAAGGACAGCAATGCTTGTTTAGTTAAAACAATGCTTATACTAAAAAAGGGAATAAGAGATAGAGGTATACATAACATATTGGTTAAGGGACCATTAATCAAGCACTTAACTCTTGTTAGCATGTATCAAACTAAGGGACAGAAAGTTTATAAGGTGACTGGTAATAGACCTGAGGTAATACAACAATGAAAGCAGAGTAGCAGAGGGGGACTAACACCCTACTCTTGTTAATGCAAGGATCAATCAATGTAGAAACAAGGGCCATAAATGAAGAATTGAAAAAACTGGCACAATAGGTTTTGGACCATTCACCCCAAGTAGCTGAATATACATTATACATTCTACTCCAAAGTACAAAGCATTCCCTAAAACAAACCACCTTCTGGACATGTACAAGTCATACAATAAAGTCACAGAAATAGAAATAATGCCAAACACAGTAACAACAAAGTCTCACAATGGAGAAGTTACTGGGCCCACTCGAGAATCGATGAACAACGGGAGGATAGTGACAGTGATTGAATTCAACAATATATGAACATATCATATACCATGATCAATTGTGAATCACCTGGGAAGGAAGAATGGTTCAATATATGCAAATCAATTAATGTTGTTCTATGTATAAACAAAAAGAAAGATAAAAAAATCATATGCTTAGGGATGGCTAAATAAATACTACAGAAGCTAAGGCACAAGCAGTCAATCCTTGTTTGATCCTCAGAGCCTTTTGGTCTCCCAAGCATCATCACGTGCAGGTAGCCATAAGTCATCACTGGAGTGGCCTGCTTAATCATGGACACCACAAAACCAAAGCAGCACTGAATATATGGGCCATCTCATTGAACTCTCCAGAATAGTTAACTATCACCAGGCGGGGCTCCCAATACCACTGAGTACCTCCTGGGAGGAGAGAGATATCCTCAAAACAAACCAAAAACTATTTAAAATCATGATAATATTTATATAATAAACACTGTCACTGTCAAAACAAACACCGTCAAAACAAACACTCCCATTGTTCATCAATTTGCTCGAAGGGCCCAGTAACATCTCCATTGTGAGACTTCTTGTTACTGTGTTTGGCATATTGAATACTCTCAGTAGCTTGCAAGGCTCTCCAAGAGGGATGAGGAATTGAACCTGGCTCGGCTGGGCTGACTGCACGCAAGGCAAATGCCCTACCGTTGTGCTAGCACTAGTTTTGAAAATATTTAACATCAATTTATGATAAAAAATAACTCAATAAAATAAGAATTGAGGAAAATTATCTCCAAAAAATCATGACAATACACAACAAACTCAAGATTAACATCAGAGCCACACCCATGTTCCACCACTGCTGCTATCTAAGCTTATCTGCTGGTCTTGCTCCAGAGACTCATTAAAACATCTCAAAAGAGAAAAACTATCCACAGATATTTCTTGGATACACTAGTTCAAGGAAATCTCAGGAGGTGAACCAAGTTCCCACCCTGCTAAAGCCCCAGCAGTCTCACTCACACTCCAACAGCTGCCACCATGCCTGTAGCCAGGCTCCACAAGCTCATGACTGAGCTCTGATTATTGTTTCCAAAAGACTTTAAATGACTTTAGGGTTTACTATGCATATTATTGTGTCATCTGCAGATGGAGCGATAGCACAGCGGGTAGGGCATCTGCCTTGCACGCAGCCAACATGGCCGACTCAAATTCGATTCCTCCGCCCCTCTCGGAGAGCCCGGCAAGCTACCGAGAGTATTTGATATGCCAGACACAGTAACAACAAAGTCTCCAATGGAGACGTTACTGGGCCCGCTCGAGCAAATCGATGGCTCGAGCAAATCGATGATCAACGGGAGGGCCTTTACTTTACTTTTACTTTACATCTGCAGAGAATATATATTTTTTTAAATTTGGGTGCTATACAGCTGAAAACTTCAGGTGCACTGGGTTCATTTGGCTGAGAACTCCAAGCCTTCTCAGAGTCAGAGTGGGTGGCATCCTCTTATCCCACCTGCTGAACTTACAGAAACCCTGGCAGCCACACCCACATTCCACCACCACTTCATTCTTAGTTTCGTGCCTAGTTAAATATTCTGGACTTTCTGGAGACACATCTCCAAACTCTACAATACTAATACCTCAATGGCAGCACACCAAATTAGATGGTAATGTAACATAGAAGCCAATGAGGCTTGATTATCAAAAACATTAACACAGAACGCTCCACTAGCAACAACAGCTTAGTAAACCCTCAGACAAGGACTTAATGGTTCCCATGTTGGGAAACAACAATTTTCAGAATTTTTCTTTTATTGAAGTATTTCTGATAATTTTATTAGCCATTTAGTTGTAAGCAACATAAAATCAATGATTTGGGGTGGCTATGGAGGAAGGATTGAGAGGTGGTTGGGAAAATGGAGACACTGGTGGGGGGAAGATGACAGTGTTGGTGGAATTGTGGTGGAATAGTGAATGCCTGTAACAAATCGTCATGAACAACTTTGTAAACCATGTGTTTAAATAAAGTGGATAAAAAACACTAACATATAGTCAAGCCAAAAACAAAAATAAAAATTATTCTCACTAATTTCAGGCACAAGACAAGGATATTCTGTTTTTAACATAATTTTTAAACATTGCCACAGCAATCAGGCAATAAAATGAAATTAACATCACCCAAATTAGAAAAAAATTTATACTATCTGCAGATGACACAACAATATACATAGAAGACCCTAAAGACTTCATTAAAACCTTTTAGAAATAATAAACAATAAAGTAGCAGACTCCAAAATTCACACAAAAAAATTTCTGTTACATTTATACATGCAAACCGTAAACTAGAAGAGATGTAATTTTTAAAATTAAAATTGTGTATAAAATCACTAAAGTAACTGAATTAATTTATAAATACCTTGTGAAAGACATCAAGGGTACATTGCTTTTTGAGATAAATAGAAGAGAAGGGAGAGAAAATGAAGAACATTACTTCTCAGTGGACTAAAATAAATAACATTTTCAAATTGACCATATTACTGAATACATTATACATATTAAATAAACTGCCATCAAAATTTTAGTAGCATTCCTTAATAACGTAGAACAATGTCAAAATTTTTCATGGATTCATTTCATTTCATTTCATTTCATTTCATCATCCTGTTATTCGTCGATTGCCTCGAGCAGGCCCCAGTAACGTCTCTTTCATCCTAGCCCTGAGATTATATTCAAGGCTCTTTAGGAGAATGAGACCCATGACTGTTACTGGTATTTGGCATATTTGGTACACCACGGGGAGTTTGCCAGACTCTGCCCTGTGGGAAGGCTACATTCAATAGCCTGCAAGTATGTCCAATGAAGGAATGAGAAAATAAGATGTCATAAAAAGATGTCCTGATAAGATGTCGCTCGGCCGCAAATGCAAATGTGGCCGCGCGGTTCCGGGAGCTAGATTTTATAATCTCTGAGTCTTGGCGCTGATGGGATTACACGGCGCCAGGGGGCCAGGTGGTGGGTGTGACACCCGCCTACTGGAATTTGGAGGATCTGGGTGGAGGATGCTCAACTCCAATCTGAGTAGGCTTGGAGATCTCGGCCCCGGAACCCTCGTGGATTTGTCCCTCTGCCAGTACCATGGATTCATAAAAATGCTCAAATAGTCAAATAAAGCAACTATGAGATGCATGGGCATTTAATTAATAGTAAAAATGCTAGGTATATTAAGGAAGGTAGGAAAACCTTTTCAACAAATGATGTTGGAAAAATTGGATGGCAAAAATATATAATAAGACCCATATCCCAAGCTCCACAGCAAAATTTAACTCAAAATTGATTCAGTACTTTATATTCAAATCCATAAAAAATATATCACGGAAAAAGTAGGCAGAACTCTTCAGGATATGAAACTTAAAGGTTTGCTTAATGTTTTGATTCCATTGACAAAGAAAACAAATGGGACTATGTCAAATTAAAAAGTTTTTATATTGAAAAAGAAAATGGGTATGAAATTTAAAGTTACCCTATTGAATGAAGGAAATATTTGCACACCATTAGTCTGATAAAGGGCTAATGTCCAATATATATAAAGCACTCACAAAGCTCAACAACAACAAAACAATAACATCATGAAAAATTTGTAGAGGAGATGACAAATACTTCCTTGAAGAAAACTCATGACTAGCTAATATACCAATGAAAGTGTTCCTCTGTTAGTATCAGAGAAATGCAAATCAAAATGACAATGACATATCACTTCATGCCATTAATAACTACATATATCAGAAAGACCAAAACCAGCTAGTTTTTACAATAATGCAGTTTTGACAAGAAAAGAAGGAACCATCATTTACTGTTAAAATTAAAGATAGAACTCCTATATGACTCAATAATCTCACTACTTAACATCTATTCAAAAAATCACAAATAGCAATTAACTCTAAAAGCTATATGTGTTCTGTTCATTTCAGCACTTTTTGCAATAGCCAAATTCTGAAAACCCAAATATTTAATGATCAGTTATGAGTTCATGAAGAGGTAGTGCTATATGTACATTATGCAATACTATGAAGAAATTTTTAAAAAGATTAAATCTTGCCTTTTACTACAACTTGGTTATAGCTATCAGGGAGAGACTAATTCCAGATGATGTCTCTAACGTATATTAAAAAATTGAAGGGAATGAGCAGTATTTGATGATAATAAAGTCCTTGACTGAGATTTAAGTACTAAGTTTGTGAAGCAATGGATCATAGGAGAATTGGGGTATAGGAAGGAAGAGGCAGATTAGAAGTGAAATAAGAGAGGTGGAGGTGTTTTGACACTTTGATAGTCATAGGGGTGTAATAAAAGTTTATACCAAAAGTATATGTATTAACATTTTTTGTCAGTAGTGTTACCTCAACAATAAAATTATTTTTTAAAATGACACACCAGTTGATATTATCTATTTTTGAAACAAAAAAGAATTGAAGAAAAAATCAATTCAGAGCCACATATCGACACTATCAAGTTTATGAAAATATACAAAATGATATTCCCAGAGAGAGAAAATTCTGGAAAAATAAACTAGCAGAGAGAAAAAACAAAAATATTTTTAAAATAGTAAAATATTTATATTTTTAATAAAGTATATTAATAAAGCATATTAATCAACAAAAACAGGTGGTTGAATTAAAATATCATATCCAGTTCCATTTTTCTCATCTATGTAAAGCCAAAGGTAAAGAGAGGATTTTGAAACAAGCAAGAGAAATGTTTCACCATTTACAGGGACTATCAATAATGCTTCCAACAGGTAGATTTCTTATCAAAAGTAATGAAGACCAGAAAGAAACAAATTGTTACATTCAACGTGCTGATAGTAAAATATTGTCAACCAAGAGGTATTCATTTAGCAGAAGGCTGGAGCGATAGCACAGCAGTAGGGTGTTCGCCTTACAAGCGGCCAACATGGCCGACCCGAGTTCCATTCCTCCACCCCTCTCGGAGAGCCCGGCAAGCTACCGAGAGTATCTCGCCCACACGGCAGAGCCTGGCAAGCTACCTGTGACGTATTCGATATGCCAGACACAGTAACAATAAAGTCTCCAATGGAGATGTTACTGGGCCCGCTCGAGCAAATCCTTTTTTTTAAAAAAGCTAAATTTAAAGGACTTACAGAAAAGTAAAATGTAGATCTGCTTAACATTAGATTAGGAAATGGCTTGTTAAATATGATATGATAGTACAAACTACAAAGTAAGTAAGTAAAGTAAAGGCCCTCCCGTTGATCATCGATTTGCTCGAGCGGGCCCAGTAATGTCTCCATTTTGACAGTTGTTACTGTGTTTGGCATATCGAATACATCACGGGTAGCTTGCCAGGCCCTGCTGTGCAGGTAAGATACTCTCGGTAGCTTGCCGGGCTCTCCGAGAGGGGCGGAGGAATCCAACTCGGGTCGGCCATGTTGGCTGCGTGCAAGGCAAACACCCTACCGCTGTGCTATCACTCCAGCCCCACAAACTACAAAAGTAAACAGATACATTGAACTTCATCAAAATAAAAAACTTTAGTGTTTGGGGATACCTTTAAAAAATAAAAAGGTACCTTAGGGACCAGAGAGATAATGCAAGGATTAAGGCACTTAATTTGCCTGTAGAAGATGGTGGTTCAAACCCCAGCACCATAAGTAGTCCCCCAAACACAGCTTAGAGTGATCGCTGAGTATAGCCAGACATGCAGATACGACCCAAAACAAATTATTTAAAACGACCAGAAATGTGAATAAACAAACAACCAATTAGTGACTGAAGTGCATCCACCATTGGTCATCAGGAAAACATGAATAAAAATAAGATTCCACTTCATGTCCATTATAAAAATGATAATAAAATATAGTTAATAGGCTCAAGAAAGAGCACAGGGATTAAGAAACACATGTATTCCTGAACCCCATTTGGTCCCCAGCACATCTTGGCTCCCAGGAGTTACCCCGAAAGATCCCTGAGTCACACAGGGATCTGACACAGTAGGGACTTGAGACCTTGAGTTTCAAAGGCAGGGTTAGGGAAATTCCTTATCATTTTTTTCTTCTTATGAAATTAATAAAATCAAAACCATCTTCTAAAATAAAGGTAGATGAAACATTATAAAACTGTAATCCAACGATACCACCAAGAACCCAAGAAAATTTTGAAAAATAGCCACCACAGGTTACCAGTTTATTAAAAAAATAGCATCAGTGGCCCTTTCTCTACTTGTTCTCATTATTATTACTATTAACACAATTATTAATGTTATTATTATCTCTTTCCTTCTCCTCCTCCTTCTTCTGAGATCTAACTGTGGGTCTCCTACTCTAAGGCATGAGGTTTCCTGAGTCATATCTCAGGCCCTAATTAATTCTATCCGAGAAGTTCCCTGGGGGGTTTCCTTGCCTTAAGAATTTTTGTACCATGGAAAACAAAAGGCTCTCAAGTAGAGTTTTTTCCTGAATTTATGAAAGTGAACTTTAAGAAAATAACATTCAAGTTTCCAAAAGGAGATTGTGAAAGAGAGGGCAAGGAAATAAATGAAAATTGCTCAAGATTCCAGAGGAAAGGGGCCATCATGCCTCAACTAGGCCTGTGCTTTCTTCCTTGCCACACCTGCTCAGGTTCATCTGGGCATTGCCCCAATGGGCCCCAGGAGACGGTAGGTGTAAGGAATCATATGGTGTCTCCATAGTAACCAGTGGAGTCAGAGGTGCCAAAGCAATGTTGTGGTATCATGAAAAAAATCCCAGGTTTCTTAACTAAGTATCTGAGAGGGATATGGTGGTTGAACATAGTTTTTTTTAAATTTTTTTATTTTATAAGTTAGTTCACAATATTTGATTACATTTAATATTCAAATACCAATCCTACCACCATTACACCTTCCCCCCACCAAATTTGGGATGTTTCCATCTCAAGCCCCAATCCCTGTGGCAAAATACAACCGAAATAATATATCTTGTATTGTCCATTATAAAAAACTGCTGAACATGCTTACAAAAAAGTGTTCATATAGGAAACACTGTGAAGATTGTTCTATTTTGGCAGGAGCCATTAAGGCATTCTATAGGATATCACTAGCATGTTGGCGAACGACAGGCTGGCCTTACGAATGTTTTGCTGCTCTTCTCTCTTTGAGGTCTTCCTTTATTGCATCTCTGCACTGCTTTGCAAGCTGGGACATTTGCTTCCGGTTACCTGAGGCATGCACAAAACCACGTTGGCGAATAAGCTCAAGAGTTTTCGAACGCAGTCATTTTTTTGTGGCTATCTCTCTCGGCGTTCCTTACACAATCATGGAGGTGTTGAACCAGTCGATTGTATTCCTCATCAATGTTGTCAATGATGTCATCTTCCCATGTTGCAGCAATAGTGCCAAAGCGCTCCAAGTTGGTGGTCATTCTGGGAGTTCTCTTCTTAAACTTTGCAGCCCTTTCTTCCCACTCTGTGTAGTAGAATTTTGCATGAAGGAGATGGTGGTTCAATCCTGTTTGGAATTTTGGGACAACAGCGACATCGGTCAGGCAAAACTGTCGATTGGATATGATGTGGACAATTTCGTTGTGGAAGTGTCCACCAGGAGACTCCTCTGGTCAGAATTCTTTGTCAAGACCCTGAATGATCGGTTTGAGACTCTTTGTGTTCCTAGAACAAACAGACGCCATTGGGCTACACTAGCACACAACAGGGACTAATGGAGACGTTACTGGCGCCCATTCAAGTAAATCAATGATTAACAGGAAGTCAAGCGATCAAGTGATCAACAAGAAGTCAAGTGATCAACAGGAAGTCAAGTGATCAAGTGATCAACATGTTGTTAAAGTTTGGTTTATCTGAGCTTTGGTATAAATATCTGAAAATATGGGAGCAATAGCACAGTTGTAGGGTGTTTGCCTTGCACGCAGCCACCAGGGCTGAACCGGGTTCGATTCCTCCACCCCTCTTGGAGAGCCTGGCAAGCTACTGAGTGTATCTCGCCCGCACAGGAAAGCCTAGCAAGTTACCCATGACGTATTCAATATGCCAAACACAGTAACAACAAGTCTCAAAATGGAGATGTTACTGGACCTGCTCGAGCAAATTGATTAACAACGGGAGGTCAGTATATATATATATTTTTTTTTCTCTATGATTTGTTTCCTACTATCTGAAGCCCATCAAACGTGGTGTGGTAATTATTGAGAATGGGTAGAGAGTGTCTTATGATGTATTGTGCTGCCATGAAAGCAGCCGCGTGGTCCAGGAATATGTTCACTTATATGTGAGGCCCTTTCTCCCCACTCTGTGAAGTAGAATTTTTTTCACTTCACAGAGGGGGGAGAAAGGGCTGCAAAGTTCAAAAAGAGAACTCCCAGAACAACCACCAACTGGGAAATCTTTGGCACTATTGCGGCAACATGGGAAGATGCCATTGTTGACAACATTGACAAGGAATATGATCGACTGGTTCAGTACCTCCATGAATGTGCGAGGAACGCCAAGAGAGAGATAGCCACAAAAAAATCGCCTGTCTTGGAAAACTCTTGAGCTAATTTGCCAGCGTGGTTTGGCGCATGCCTCAGGAAACCGCAAGCTAACATCCGAGCTCACAAAGCAGTGCAGAGATGCGATCAAGGAAGACCTCAAAGAGAGAAGAGCAGAAGTGCTGGTAGATGCGGCAAAAGCTGGGAAAAGTATTCGTAACGCCCGCCTGTCCTTCGCCAACTACAAGACCAAGATGACTGCCCTCCAACGTCCTGATGTATCCATCACATCCTCCAGAATGGCAATGGAGAAGATTATCCATGACTTCTACTCAAATCTCTTCGATAGCCATGTCCACTTGCCGACATACCAAATTCCACAGGATGGATATGTCGTTCCCAACGTTCTCCCTGTTCTCCCTTCTGAAATCTAACACACCATTTCGTCGGTAAAGAAGCAAACAGCACCTGGCCCAGACAAGGTCAGACCTGAACACCTGAAGAACCTGCCGTCAGTACTCATCAATACACTGGCTCGGCTCTTCACTCGCTACCTGTCTAAATGCAAGGTTCCGTCCCAATGGAAAACCAACAGGACCGTACTACTGTTCAAGAAGGGAGACATCCATGACATTGGCAACTATCGCCCGATCTGCCTATTGTCTGTCATCTACAAGTTTTTCACTCGAGTCATCCTAAATAGGATTGGCAGAACACTAGATGAAGGACAACCATGCGAGCAAGCTGGGTTCTGCAAAGGATTCAGCACCATCCACCATATCCACATGATAACCAAGCTCATTGAGGTTTCTCGGGAGTTCAAGATGCTGCTCTGTTTAACATTCATTGATTTAAAGGCCTTTGATTCTGTTGAGACGGAAGTGGTCATTGAAGCCCTAGCCAATCAGGGCATTCAAGCCCAATACATCAGGATCCTCCGTGAGCTGTATTGCAGATTCACTACCAGGAACTCACCATTCTACAAAGAAGTGATCATTGATGTCAAGAGAGGGGTGTGGCAGGGTGATACCATTTCACCGAAACTCTTCAGTGCCACCCTCGAGAACATCATGCGACGACTGGAATGGGAAGGAATGGGAGTGAAGATAGATGGTCGGCAACTACACCACCTCCGCTTTGCTGATGACATTGTTTTAATAACACCAAACATCAGCCAAGCAGCACAAATGCTGCCCGACTTTGACCGTGAGTGTGGAAAGGTCGGACTACAGCTGAATCTTACGAAGACAATGTTTATGAGAAACAGCCTCGTTCCTGATGCCCCATTCACTGTCAATGGAACGACCATCTCTGAAAGCAACAGCTATGTGTACCTCGGTTGAGAAGTCAACATGACAAATGACCTGGCACCCGAGCTGCGCAGGAGGAAGAGAGCGGCTTGGAACGCCTTCGAGAGCTTCGAAGAAATAGCTAAGAGGACGAAGAACCTTCGGCTCCGGGCACATCTCTTTGATTCCACTGTTCTTCCTGCATTAACATATGCCTCAGAGACCTGGACCCTATGCAAACAGGATGAGAACGCTATTCAGGTCTCCCAAAGAATAGAAAGAGCTATGCTTGGAATATCACGTTTCACTCAAATGAGAGAAAGAATCCAGAGTTCCGACCTCTGTTGACGATCAAGAATCAGGGACGCTGTCTCATTTGCCAAGGTGTCGAAAATCAGATGGGCTGGTCGCATAATGAGATTTAAAGACCACCGCTGTTCTAGAGCTGTTACCGACTGGATTCCACGGGATGTCAAAAGACCGCTTGGCCGCCCACCTACCAGATGGTCAGACTTCTTCGTCAAGATCATGAATGATTGGTTTGAGGCTCTTCATGTTCCCAGAGCGAACAGATGCCATTGGGCTACACTAGCACGTGACAGGGACAAATGGAGACGTTACTGGCGCCCGCTCGAGCAAATCGCTGACCAACGGGAAGTTAAGTGATTAAGTGATTAATATGTGAGGCTCAGCCAAAGCATGGGGGGAGCAGCCTTGAGAGTGACACGGTTGAGTTGTGGAGGTTTTCTGCTGCCGGGGCAGGGCTGGGTCCCTTGGGTCGGGGAGGGCTCTCACTCGCCCCCTTCTGGAACTCCCCGAGTGAAACAGCCTGGTGTGGAGACAGTTGGCATGGCTATGGGAGCCTCATGTTATGCTCCCTTCCGGAAGAAGTACCAGGTGCAGTTAAACATAGTTTTGAAGTTAAATTGCAAACCCTTACAGAGCTGAGTGGATGCTCAGATTTAGGCTATGAATCATAGTATTTCTTACACATCTGTTTCTGGATTAGGATTCATTCCTTCTATGCTAACAATGAATAGAACTTTGAAATTTAAAAAATTGTCCCCTCACATAAATTTATGCCTTGGAATAAATGTTTAGATAAATATCATTACCTTATTTGACAAATCATTAATATTTAGAAAAGTTGGTTGAACAACTTGCCTATGATTAGACTGTTGTTCATCAATTTGTTCGAGCAGGCCCAGTAACATCTCCATTTTGAGACTTGTTGTTACTGGGTTTGGCATATTGAATACATCACGGGTAGCTTGCCAGGCTTTGTTGTACGGGTGAGATACTCTCGGTAGCTTGCCAGGCTCTCCAAGAGGGGTGGAGGAATTGAACTCTGGTTGGCCGGATCCGTCACGCGCAAGGCAAACGTCCTACTGCTGTGCTATCACTCCAACCCATGATTACACAGCAGAAAGAAAATCAAGGAATCAAGATTCAAGTTCAGAGACATTGTTTTAAAATTTCACGTGCTTTTCAGTATTCCATACTGTGTTCTAATAGGGAAACTAAGACTATTTATTCAGTATGATTGAGGTGATGCCTAAAGTTAGTTAAATTAAATAAAGTTGCTAATTTAAGCCATAACTAATAACAACAAAATCAGATCTCAATCATAGGTTCTCAGGGTCCTCATAGGATGAGGTTATTTGAGATTTTCTTCCAGACCTGGGTTCCATATCAAACAATGAGTATTCCAATTTTCCTTAAGAAAATTTCTCCCTCTTTTTTTTTCTTTGGGTTGCATTAGTGCAATTCAGAAAGAACTTTCCCCAGGCCTTTTGTTCTTTTCTACATCAAATACAAACAATGGGGCTCTCCTATTTCCCAAATGTTGGAGTAATGGTAAGGACCAACTCGTGACAGTTTACAAGAGGAAATAATATAAAACTCTTATATTATTTATAAAGCTCTTACAAAGTCTTATAGAGCCTCTCATATTATGGCATTGTAATATTTTAACCCCAGTCCTCCAGTTTTATATTTCTTCCCCAAGATGAAGATATTATCCAAGTGGAACATGTCACAACTTTCCCACTATCCATCAATCTCCAGTGGCTTCATTTACACAACCTAGAATCCATGGCATAGCATTTTAATTGCATCCCCTTATTTACTTTCTTTTTATCGACTTATTTATTGAAATTTTTCCCACCCTTCTTTATTTCTCACATTTATACCATATGAGCAAAACAGATGGGGAAAAAAATAAAAATAATAGAATGCAGCTGGACAAAATTGTACAATTGGTTTCACTGCTAATTCCTCATCACCATTATCTCACAGGAAATCTCTCCAGCCTCAGGCAATGCTACTTCATTCTCCTGTCTCTCAGTTCCCTTAGAGAATATTTCTTACTTACTCCTAACTCCTTGTGCACTCCAAACATTCAAATAATGCTCATGTCTATATAATTTATCTTTAAAATGCAATACCAGAAGAAAGAATGGAGAAATAATACAGGAGGTATGGCACTTGTTTTGCATGAGGCCAACCCTGGCTTCATCTGTCCTCGAGTACCACAAGGAGTGACCACTGAGCACAGATCCAGGAATAAGCCGAGACTACCAGGTGTGGCTCAAAAACCAACACTGTTCCCTCAAAAAGTTCCATGCCCCAAACACTTGTATCTAATGTCACTTTCTTCTCTCCAGTCCCCATGGAGGATACATCTTATTCCCACTGAGGCCCCAACCTGCCCCAATTCCTGTCCATTCCAATTCCACATGTTCTCTTGGGCATCATTGACCTACTCTCCTGAACCATCACTTCAGTACGGTCAGGACTCAGTGCTTTCACACACAATTATACTTCAGACATGCAATATGTCTACTTTCCAACCATTCATTCTTCGTGAAATACTACCTGGTACCCTCCATCAAAACATTTCAAGGCCAGTCACTATCTTCATGTTACCAAAATAAGTGCCCACATCTGTAAAAAATCTTTAAGGGTGGCCAGGGGGGGGCCCAATGGCTCTTCCCCTAGCCGCCCATGATTCGGGGAGGGCCCGTGTGGCTCCTGCAGCCAGGGCGGCCCGGGCCATGGGGCAGACGGTGG
Source organism: Sorex fumeus (assembly GCF_029834395.1). Taxonomy (NCBI): domain Eukaryota; kingdom Metazoa; phylum Chordata; class Mammalia; order Eulipotyphla; family Soricidae; genus Sorex; species Sorex fumeus. The sequence continues at coordinate 76,357,757 of NW_026606094.1, read as the reverse complement.
ACAAACCAAGGATTAAGCCAGTTGATTTATCAGATGCCGTTTATTCCATTCTCCCCACACACCTGCCCCAGTCTCTCTGAGCCTCCTATTCTGGTCTCACACTGCCTCTCATTCCCATCTCCTCCTGTCTCTTCCGCTCATCTCTCCATGATCCATCTCGCAATCCAGGCTCTCTCTCTTCACGTGCTTGCTTCTGTATTCTTCTACATTCTTTTCTCTCTGTCCCCCTTGCTAGCCTCTCCACGGGGTCCATCTTGCTGCCTTGCTCTCTCCTCTCTCTCCAGCTCTCTTGCCTCCCACTCCTCTGCAGTCTGGGCAGACACTGCACCCAGTCAGGTAGCAAAATCAACATAAGAAAGCCCTTTCTTTTTTTTTATTGTTTATTTATATTTATTTGTTTTGATTGAATCACCATGAGATACAGAGTTACAAAGTCGATCCTGGTCAGGTTTCAGTTATACAGTGTTCCAACACCCATCCCTGCACTAGTGTACATTTCCCACCACCAATGTCCCCAGTTTCCCTCCTGCCATCCTCCCTCCAGCATATCTCTATGACAGTCACTTTTCTTCTCTCTCTCTGTCTCTCTCTGTCTCTCTCTCTCTCTCTCTCTCTCTCTCTCTCTCTCTCTCTCTCTCTCTCTCTCTCTTCTCTCTCTTCCCCCACCCCAGGGGCAGTAAGGTTAAAATTGCAACTTTTGTTCAAGAAAGCCCTTTCTGAGGGCCCACCTAAAAGGTATTCTAAAGTCCTTCCTGACTGCCCAAGGGCAAAATACCTCTGAAGGTGTTTTTCTCTTTTCCTCAGTCTAATAACAACATATCAATACTAGCTGTTTCTGTATGGACACATTAAGAGATAACATTGAGGCTTGTAGGGCAGCTCTTCTGGGAACATCTAGACACAGACTCAGACTACAGCGCTCAGGCTAGATTAATCATTCCTAACCAGGGTCCAAATCTAGTTATTACTTTTTGGATCATAACAGCATTTGTCCATGAACAAGCTCTTAACTTATAGTTAAGAATCGTGGCACTTTGGCCTGGCCCATCTTCATGCCAGGGTAGCTCATAGCCTACCTGCTTGCCCTGGTTCCATCCAGTCCCTCATCGGGACTCTGCTTTTGGGGCGGTAGGAAGAAAGGGCAGCTGAGGCTTAGGTGAGAGAACAGATGACCAAGAGGGAAATATCACTGAGAGTCACATTACAAAAGCTTGTGTCCATACAAAAAGGACATTGCTCTGAATAAACTATGCAAAGGACTTAGGAAGAAGAGAAAAACAATATTTACAAGTCAACAGAGCACAAAGAAAGTTACAAATAAACACAGAGGAGTGGGAGCACTGTGATGGGAGCAACCCAATAAACCTAAACTACCTGAGGCTATGCAGGAAGGACAAAACAGTGTTATCCTACACACATCTGCTTCTCTTTTCCTTCCTTCAGCAGATCTCTGACCTGCACACACAATACCCTCCTCCCTACCATCCTGCTCTCCTCACATCCTTTCCACTACCTTCACCTGCATCCTCTCTTTTCTTAATTTTAAAAAATTTTAGGCATTATGATTTACAATACTATTAATAATAGGATTTCATGCATAAAACATTCCAACATTACACCCTGCACCAAATTGTACCCCACCCTTACCCCACCAAGTCCCCTACCTGTCCCCGTGGTCGTTCCATTTTGTAGACCAGTTCTCAGGTTCTGGTGCCTTTAGCCATTTATCATACTCTTCTTTTCCATATTGTACAAAAGAAAGAGATGACTATCTGTCTTTATTCCTCTGGCTGACTTCACTCAGCATGATACCTTCCAGTTTCACCCAAGGAGTGGCAAATTACACAATTTTATCTTTTCATATTGCTAAATAGTATCGACTGTGCATATATACACATAGCTAGTTTCTTTCTTCAATCTTGAGTTCTTGGACACTTGGTTTGTTTCCATATTTTGGTTATTATGAATAGGCCTGCAATGAACATAGGAGTGCAAATGTCTTTTCAGAAAACAATTTTTTGGCCTTTGAGTAGAGGCCCAAAATTAGAATTGCTGGATCATATGTAAGCATCATTCTTAGCTTTTCTTCTTCACCGCCCCTTTTTTTTTGTAGATGTGCCCATATTGTTTTCCAAAAGCATTGAACCATCTACGTTTTCTCTCACTGGCCTCATTATTCTGATCTTCTCCTTTTTATTCACCAAAATTAAGTGTTTTCTTTTCTCAGGATTTTGTCTGGAACCCTTTCTCTTATCTGCAACTTTCTTTTGAGGTAATCTCATTAATTCCAGTAACTCTATATTTTTATTTCTAATGATTTAATAAAAACAGACTACAATTATAATGCAGACTGCTTTCTCTAAAATCCTATAACTTTAAATATGATAACACATTTGAATTCCAAATGAGAAGTTCAGGCACCAGAGACTAATATTGAATCATTCATTTCCGTTTTATTAAATGTCAAACTCTTTACCAGACTGTGTAAGTCAGAAATCTGAAAATCAATCTGTTTTCTCCCTCCCCCTTATTTTTCACTCACAATCCATTCATCAGACCTGTACTTTTCTCCAAAATGTGACCCATGTTCTTGTCTCCATCTCTCTTTAACCTCTTATTATCTCTGTGGAGTTATCTCTCACCTGGACTTTAGCAGCTACATCTGAGTCCTAAACCTGTTCTCTGCAGCACCCTTTCCCTAAGCAGGAAACACAAGTTTCTTAAAGCACAAATCAGAGAATCTGACCCCTGTATCTTAAATCCTCCAAAACCTTCTGCTTTCATTAGAGGAAACTGGACCCCATTATCAGAGGTCAGAAACTGCTGGTGTGCTAACACCCCCTCTGACCGGTCAGCTGTCCCTCTTACATTGCTCGACCTGCACAAGCTATACTGAGTTGCTCTCTTCCAGCAGTTTTTTTCTTTCCCAAAACTTGAACTCCAAGTCTCTAATCTCTAAAGCCCCAGAAAGGACTTCCTTGACACTCATATACAATGTTCTGCAACTCAGCAATATATTTATATTTGTAATATATACATATATATACATACACATATTACATCATGTAATCATAACAACAATTATACTTTAGGTTACATACACATTGACTATATATTTTAATCATTTATTATATCCTACATATGCATGTAAATATAGTTATATTTATATGCTAAAACACATTTTTAAAGACTATGTTATGTGTATTTTTATAATAAATATAATAAAATGTAAACTCGATATTTTAAAATATTTTAAAGCATGTGTTATATAAATTTTAAACTTTAATAGATTAGTAAACCTAATGCATTTGGGGTTTCTGTCTGTTTTTATCCTCCTCTAATAGAATAAGTGATAATGAAGAGTAGACAAATCTTGGTTTCTCTTGCAAAGAGCTTAACTTGTCTGTTTTTATGTTATACAATCAGCTCATTACTCCTGTGGACAATATCTGTACCTGCCTAAGTGACACTTTGGGCTCTTGTTCACAAGAAATTTTAATCTGTGTAAGTGCCTACTTTAGAGAAATCTAGAATATAGTGCATCCCCAAACATAGCCCAGAGAAGGAAGGACTCATGCTGCTAGAGAAGTAGGACCAGGAAGGCTGTAATGTAAGGGACACAGGCCAAAGCTGAAAACAAGAGTTTGGTGCCATTCTCAAAATGGAGAGGATATTCTTATTCAGCCTTGCTAGTCTATTTTCAGATTACTGGGAAATAGGCATTTTCCTAGTGTCCTGTGTCTGACAGGATCACTATTACATCTCAGAAGGCGTGAGCGCCCCTGTGAACTCCAGATACTGTTATTGTTGAGTATCCTAGTGAAAATACCAGCTATGTCATTTTTAAATGACGTGAATCTGTTATTCTGCTGCTAAAGTCACAACCCAAGGATATGTATATTTAAGCTGCAAGAATGGGATGTCAGGAAATAGGGGTAATGAATATGGACAATTTTTTAGTAGTTTTCCATGATTAAGAACATAGAGGAAGTTACAGGAAGAAAACATAAGGGTGAGGGTGTCAGTGTGGAGTTACTCTGGCAGCAAAGTACTGGAACACTCTAAGCAGAGAGGGAGAAATTAATGACACAGAAATAAGTGGGAAGTTGCACAAGACTAGATCCTGAAGAGCTGAGAAGAGATGGTTAGAGAAGTCTGGAAGAGGCATGAGGGAATACCTGCAAAGACATAAGTTGGAAGCAAGAACTCAAGGTCAGTCTGAAACCAGAGCCAGGAGTGCAGATGACTAAGCACCCCTGGAATCAGTAACCCTCCAGAGGAGAACACTGGACATTTAATAGGGTGTGGAATGATGGTTTAAGCAAATTTAACTAGATCTTAAGGGACAAGATGACCCATTTCACATCTGGGTTCATTCAATTCTCAAATGGAAGTGGAATATTTTGAAGTTGTTTCTAATTAATTATATGTCTATTTTCACCTGAGCCTTCCCTTATTCTGTTTTACACATTCCTTGTGTTTATGCCAAATTGGCTTGCAGAAAATCCTCCACAAATATTCATTGCATTAACAACTAAATTGGACTCCCTGCCTCTGGCCTTGCTTGCGCATATTTTTTCCTTACATGGGAGAGATTGTCATATCCTACTGAAGTACTCTTTGTCCATCTCCCTTCCCTGATTTCCAAAATCATATTCTTCCTTCTTCCTTCATGGTCCAGCTTAAATGCAACTTTATGAATCCCTTTTGACCTTTCCTCACAAGTATGTTAGCCCACCCTCTTTCATTCCATAGAATTTTCTTTGTTTGCCACCTCTTAACATTCTGGTCCAGGGTATATGGTGACTGGTGGGGTTGCTAATATGATCATTTGGATGACAGCAAAATGGAATAACCCAACACTTTCCTGGCACAGCATCTTGCATGCAGGGAGTATTTTGCTCAGAATGGTTGGTCCACTTCCTTATCCTAGTTTCAGGACTCAGTTACACCTGCCAAAACTAACCTGGGATCCAGAGAGAGAGAGAGAGTGAGAGAGAAAGTAGGAGTGAAGCCACAGTCTCACTGTAATTGCTGACACCATGCTGCTCCCTCCAGCCTAGCACCACCAACTGTAACTGCTGCTCTCTCTACAGAATTGGACACAAGCCCTTGGGTGGAGGCACCCAAACACTAAGGTCAGGAAGTCCTCACCCACCAGGAAGGAGAAGCAAAGGAGAAAGGCAGGTGCCGTGTGGATCTGTGATGCCTGGACAGCATCCCAGTGCCACACTCAGTGAAGTTGTTGCTTTCCAAGTTTTCTGCTAAAGACATGAGTGCCTTTTCCCTTCTCTGTATTTAGACCTCTGAGCGCAGAGTGTCAGAGTCTGGCCGAACATCTGGCCAACCCGCCCAGCCTATGGAGAAGGATGGTGGTACTGCTGGGGAGAGGAGAGGGGAGGGGTGCCCATTTCTCTTTCACTGGTCTTTCCAGAAACTTTTTAATAAAGAACTTGGATCAAAGCTCCTGGTTTGAAAATCTTGGCATAATTTTCATGATTGGGAATGACACATAATTCCTCCTAGCCCTAGATACTCTGAAATTGCCTTTCTGTATTCATCTTCCCATGACTAAATGACTCTGAAATAAACTTGTTTTGTACCATTTTGTCTTGTTCACTTCCTCTATTACCAACACCTAGAAGAAAACTTTCTTTGTAGCAGACATTCAGTAAACATTTTCTGAAATAATGAACAAACATGAAGATGAAACAGACACTTTTCTTAATTTCCTCCTCATCATCAACAGAAAACTTTGGGGGTACATATCCTTTACAGATGGTCTGAAGAACTAGTAGGAAGTTCCCATTTGGAGCCAATATCTTCTTTTAGAATAATCACTTTAGCCTTTGCATCTAGATGCAGCTGGGGCTTCTTTGAAATACCACACTCACACGTATTGATGTTCTTTCTGTCACACAGTGTCTCCTCTGACCTTCACGATGAGAAGAAAGTAACGAAGACTATTTCCCCACTGACATAAACTATACTTCTTAGAAGACAAAACACCTGCAATTTGTTTTGGTTTTAAATAATATCTTTAAAAATTTAGTATATTGCCTTTAGATTCTGTGTCCTCAGATATTCATGGAAGGACAGTTCTTCCTCTTCATCAAATATTATATTTCAAGGGAAATAAAAGAAAATAGAAGTTTATAGTTCTGCTCTTTGGTTATTCTCCAAGAGCATCAGCTCGCTGTAGCACTGTAGCACTGTCCTCCCGTTGTTCATCAATTTGCTTGAGCGGGCACCAGTAAAGTCTCACAACAAATTGTGAGACTTGTTACTGTTTTTTGGCATATCAAATAGGTCACGGGTAGTTTGTGGGAGAGATGCTCTTAGTAGCTTGCTGGGCTCTCTGAGAGGGACGGACGAATCGAATCCGGGTTGGCTGCGTGTAAGGCAAACGCCCTACCACAATAGCTGTGCTATTGCTCCAGCCTTCTCCCAACTAATAGTCTTCCAATTACAATGATTTCAGGAAGTCCCCAAAACAGAACTCAAAGAAGTGCATTTGCATATGTGTGCGTTGCCCATCTGGGTCAAAAAGACACAACCCAGACATGGCTTAAAAGCACCTTGCTCAGAAAATATAGAACTTGATGAGTGACCTTCAAGCAAGGCCGGATGAAGTCCCCGGAGCCTGCACTGAGCCTGCAGGGCAAGGACCCTACCTATTCTGGGACAGGTCACTGCCATTTTCGAGGTCCACACAGACTAGGCTGGCCAAGGTGAAGGAAAGGGACAGGCGGCGGCCGAGCACGGTGGGAGAGACTGAAAGAAAGCAAGGTGCTTTGCATGCCCTCAGATTCACCTGCGGTGCACTGGCGCTGTCCCAGCGGCATGCACCAGCCTAGCCGCCAAGTGCCAAGGATGCGCGTGGGGCAGGCTGCGGGAGTCGTGAACCCCGAGCGAAGGGAGGGGGCGCTGCCCGTCAGGCACAGGTTGCAGGGCTCCTCGCTGCGCCGCTCAGAGCTGCCGGGGTCCTCTGCGGTCCACTGTGCCTTCCTCCCAGACTGCGTAAACCCGCTCCGCTCCCAGATGGCCAGAGGAACGAGATGTTGCCCCTTATCTGTAGGGTGACCACCTCCCCATTCCCCAACTCGGTCGTCCTCGTTTCCGACAGTGGGGCGTAGAAATAAGTTAATCAAACGGAAACGCGGGGCGAGGTCGAGGACGCGGGCACCGCTGCCAGCGTCTAGGCCCTGCCGGTACACGCGGGCGAGTCTCCCCCTGGTGGGCGGACGCTATCCCCGCGCTCCCGACGTCCCGGCCGGCCGGGATCGGCACCGAGCCTGCAGCGAGGAAGCAGGGAGAGGCCTGGCGCGCCCTGGAGGGAGAGGGAGTTCTTTTCTTTTCAGCATGCTATTTTATTCTTGTTACAGATGACTCCTGTCTCACTGTAAGGAAGAGTTTTCCAGGACAGTTGAGAAAAAGTGGAGAAGCAATAGTATAGCAAGTAGGACAGTTGGCTGCCTTGTACGCGGCCCACCCGGGTTCGAGCCCGGCAGTCTCATGAGGTCCCCCTTCTTCGGCGCAGAGCTTGCAGCGGAGCGCCGCAGCTCAGCGCAAACCTAGTGAATCCAGAGTCCTGTCCTTGGGAACCCTCACGGAGGGAGGGAGAGGAGGGAGTGCGTTGTCCTTCTGCTCCCTCTGCAGCTCTCTGAACCAGCAGCCCCCTCTACCTTTTGCTCATGTTTCAGCGCATCTTCAATGCCACTGGAGAATCTTGGTCGCTACTCCCAATTCTCTTCCTCTCCTTTGGCTTTGGCTAGGGAAATGTGAATTGAAATCTATAAAATAAGCCCCAGACAGCTTCTGAACTGTATTGAACATATATGTGCACGTGTGTGTGTGTGTGTGTGTGTGTGATGTGTATGAGTGCATGCACATTTCTGCATGAAAGTTCACACATTCTCACTTCACTCATAAAACATTTCATCATTTTATTTGGGCACCTGAACTCTGTAATCAGAAGCCTAAATTAAATTTCAACGGAGATTCCTTTGGAACGCAACGTCATCTGGCCAAATCACTTAGTGTTCCACATCTGCAAGGTGGAATGAATTTACTGTAAAGTAAATTATTCCCACTGTAACATGGGAATTAATGGCAATAGCACTCAATCCATTGAAACTTCCAAGGACTCTGCACTTAGTAACATTGGCTGCTTCGAAAGGACTGGTTTCCATTATTAAGATGAACCTTCAAACAAGGTGCAATGCTAGAATCTTTAACATGCTAATGTGAACACCATGCATTTTCTACTAGTTTTTCATTGGGGTGGGGTGAAGTAAAGGGTTTTTATTTTTTGTCTTTTGAAGGTATGCAATTTCTTGAAATAACCTAAGTACTTCTATGCAGAGTGATGTAGAATTACATAATCTAAAAGCAAGTAGAACCCTTCATTTTTATTCTTCATCAGTCCTTCAATGGCAACTGAGGCACCATGAAGGACTCCTCTGGCCATTCTAGTGTGGTGGTCACAACCAAAAGGACCATCTTCACTTTCATTCTTTTTTTTTATGCATGACTTTTTTATTATTATTTTTAGTGAAACACCATGAGGTACAGTTGTAGATTTACAATTTTTTGTGTTTGGGTCTCGATTATACAATGATCAAATACCCATCCCTCCACCAGTGCCCATTTTCCACCACCATGAATAATATCCCTCCCACCCCCATCCCTCCCATCTCACCCTGCCTCTGTGGCAGGGCAATCCCCTGTGTTCTCTCTCTCCTTTTGGGTGTTGTGGTCTGCAAAAGAGGCTTTGAGTGGCAAACATGAAAAATATGGAACGCTTCACGAATTTGCGTGTCATCCTTGCGCAGGGGCCATGCTAATCTTCTCTGTATCGTTCCAATTTTAGTACATGTGCTGCCAAAGCGAGCACTTCACTTCCATTCTGAGCTGAGTTTAGCACAGCTCCCAGAGAGTTTTCCAGACTACCTCTCCACCCCCAACACACACCCTTTCATGAGTTCCTCAAAGGTCTATAAAGGAAAAACTTGCAAAGGGCTATTCTGTGGGATACATCACCTTCCACTGGGACTCAACTTACATTTCTGACCTCTTGGACACTGGCTCAAAGGCAGAATTTGTTCCCCCTCAGGACTCCCAGCATCACAATCTCCTCTCTGTTTATCTCAGTCTGAGGTCATATTTCACATCTCTTTTTTTTTATCTCCTTTTCCCTTTCCCATTAGATTATGAACTTCCTGAAGACAGGATGGACAGCATCAAAAAGCATTGGGCAGAATCTTCTCTCATACTGGGAAATCCAGAAGGTCAAAAGGGATTGAAAGTGTCTACCTTCTTGTACATCTACCTTCTTGTCCATCTAAACTAAAAAACACTCCAGAGACCAAAGTCCTCTGCTCATTGCTGACACTTTCTCCTTGAACATCTGAAAGTAGGAAGAATCAAAAGTGGTCCAACAGCATAGGAAAGTTCAAAGTGGGCTGTTAAGGATGTTCGAGGATCTGCACACATCTTCGTGCTTAATCACTTAATCACTTAACTTCCCGTTAGTCGTCGATTTGCTCGAGCGGGCGCCAGTAACATCTCCATTTGTCCCTGTCGCGTGCTTGTGTAGCCCAATGGCATCAGTTCGCTCCGGGAACATGAAGGGCCTCAAACCGATCGTTCATGATCTTGACGAAGAAGTCTGACCATCTGGAAGGTGGGCGGCCACGCGGTCTTTTAACATCCAGTGGAATCCAGTCGGTAACAGCTCTAGTACAGCGGTGGTCTTTAAATCTCATTACGGGACCAGCCCATCTGATTTTCAACACCTTGGCAAATGAGACAGCGTCCCTGATTCTTGATCGTCAACAGAGGTTGGAACTCTGGATTCTTTCTCTCATTTGAGTGAAACGTGATATTCCAAGCATAGCTCTTTCTATTCTTTGGGACACCTGAATAGCGTTCTCATCTTGTTTGCATAGGGCCAAGGTCTCTGAGGCATATGTTAATGCAGGAAGAACAGTGGAATCAAAGAGATGTGCCCGGAGCCGGAGGTTCTTCGGCCTGTTAGCTATTTCTTCGACGTTCTTGAAGGCATTCCAAGCCGCTCTCTTCCTCCTGCGCAGCTCGGGGGCCAGGTCATTTGTCATGTTGACCTCTGGACCTAGGTACACATAGCTGTTGCATTCGGAGATGGTTGTTCCATTGAGAGCTAATGGGGCGTCAGGAACAAGGCTGTTTCTCATAAACATTGTCTTCGTAAGATTCAGCTGTAGTCCTACCTTTCCACACTCACGGTCGAAGTTGGCCAGCATTTGTGCTGCTTGGCTGATGTTTGGTGTTATTAAAACAATGTCATCAGCAAAGCGGAGGTGGTGTAGTTGCCGACCATCTATCTTCACTCCCATTCCTTCCCATTCCAGTCGTCGCATGATGTTCTGGAGGGTGGCACTGAAGAGTTTCGGTGAAATGGTATCACCCTGCCGCACCCCTCTCTTGACATCAATGATCACTTCTTTGTAGAATGGTGAGATCCTGGTAGTGAATCCGCAATACAGCTCACGGAGGATCCTGATGTATTGGGCTTGAATGCCCTGATTGGCTAGGGCTTCAATGACCGCTTCCATCTCAACAGAATCAAAGGCCTTCTTTAAATCAATGAACGTTCAACAGAGCAGCATCTTGAACTCCCGAGAAACCTCAATGAGCTTGGTTATTGTGTGGATATGGTCGATGGTGCTGAATCCTTTGTGGAACCCTGATTGCTCGCATGGTTGCCCTTCATCTAGTGTTCTGCCAATCCTATTTAGGGTGACTCGAGTGAACAACCTGTAGATGACAGACAATAGGCAGATCGGGCGATAGTTGCCAATGTCATGGATGTCTCCCTTCTTGAACAGTAGTACGGTCCTGCTGGTTTTCCATTGGGATGGAACCTTGCATTCAGACAGGTAGCGAGTGAAGAACTGAGCCAGTGTATTGATGAGTACTGACAGCAGGTTCTTCAGGTGTTCAGGTCTGACCTTGTCTGGGCCGGGTGCTGTTTGTTTCTTACGGACGAAATGGCGTGTCAGATTTCGGAAGGGAGAACATTGGGAACGACATATCCATCCTGTGGAATTTGGTATGTCGGCAAGTGGACATGGCTATCGAAGAGATTTGAGTAGAAGTCATGGATAATCTTCTCCATTGCCGTTCTGGAGGATGTGATGGATACATCAGGATGTTGGAGGGCAGTCATCTTGGTCTTATAGTTGGCGAAGGACAGGCAGGCGTTTATGAATACTTTTCCCGGCTTCTGCCACATCTACCAGTACTTCTGCTCTTCTCTCTTTGAGGTCTTTCTTGATCGCATCTCTGCACTGCTTTGTGAGCTTGGATGTTAGCTTGCGGTTGCCTGAGGCATGCGCCAAACCACGCTGGCGAATTAGCTCAAGAGTTTTCGAAGATAGGTGATTTTTTGTGGCTATCTCTCTCTTGGTGTTCCTTGCACATTCATGGAGGTGCTGAACCAGTCGATCGTATTGTTGTCAACAATGGCATCTTCCCATGTTGCCGCAATAGTACCAAAGAGTTCCCAGTTCGTGGTCATTCTGGGAGTTCTCTTTTTGAACTTTGCAGCCCTTTCTCCCTGCTCTGTGAAGTAGAATTTTGCACGGAGACGGTGGTCCGATCCCGTTCGAAATTTTGGGACAACAGCGACATCAGTCAGGCAAAACCGTCGATTGAATATGATGTGGTCTATTTCGTTGTGGAATCATCCACCGGGAGACTCCCATGTCCATCGTTTAGATTCTTCCTTCTAGAACTATGAGTTACCATGAATGGTCTTGGTCGACATGATGAACTCAGACAGTCTCTCACCCTGTTCATTCCATTCTAGGCCATGGGTCCCGATGTGAAGTTCTTCAGCTGATCTTCTCGGTCCTATCTTGGTATTAAAATCACCCACAATGATCTTGTAGAAGGTGTGGTCTTCTTTATAGAACTTCTCTAGCTCCATGTAGAACTTCTCGATTTCTCTTTCATCATAATGAGATGTTGGTGCATAGACAACGAAGATAGAAACTGCAGGCAGTGAGTCACATCTATTCAAATGTAAACGTCCGATTCGGGTTGTTAGGCATTCGAATGAATCAATGCTCTTGGCCAAGTTTGTGTTGACAAGGACACCGACGCCTCCAGCACCTCTTTTATTGCATGTTCCGAGGAACAATTCTTCTCCAGTGTCAAAAACGGCATGGTGAGATTCGTGCCTTCTTGTCTCGGTCAGACCAATGATGTCGTGCTTGATCATTCGCGCTTGTAACATCAGGTCCTCGATGGATGCATCTGATGCTAGTGTACGTGCATTGAAAGTACAGACGATCATTTTTGTCTTCCTTCGTTGTGGCATCCTAGGTCGGCCTTGAGATTTTGTCGGCCTCTCCTTTCTCATCCTTCTCAGTGCTGCCATGGCAGTGAAGCCTTCAGGGTCAGGTGAATGAGACCAGTTGTAGTTACTGGTTTTGGCATATCGAATACACAACGGATAGCTTGCCAGGCTCTTCCGTGCAGGTGGAATACTCTTGGTAGCTTGCCAGTCTTTCCGAGAGGGATAGAGGCTTTTGGGGCGACCTCTAATCACCCTTGTAGGTGTTACCATATTTGAACCCTATCAAATACGGTACGACAATTCCAGAAGATGGGTATTTAGTGTCTTTTGATGTGCGGCCGCGCGGGTCCGGAAAGCGTCCTGGAGTGTGGCGACGGCTGGGTAGTGGAAGTAGTGTCGAGAGTGGAAGTCTGCCAGTGGGGTATTTATCTGGGTAGGGTGGGTCTCCTGTGCGCAATTCGATCCCTGGGTGGTTGATGGAAGCAGACAGGGCAGGGTAGGGTGGGGCTCCTGATTAGAATCCCTTTGTCACCTGTGGTGGTGGGAGCAAGCAGAGAAGCTCTGTCCCTGGGTCCGCCGAGCCTGGAGTCCAAGGTCTCAGAGAGTTCCTCTTATCTTGTTCTGTGGGTCTTCAGTCGTGCATGGGTCTCGGCCGGAGCTGCCACGCAGGTCCGGAAAGCTTCCTGGAGTGTGGCGACGGCTGGGTAGTGGAAGTAGTGTCCCTCAAATGGAAGTAGTGTCCCTCAAGTGGAAGTAGGACTCTCAAATCAGTCATCCTGGGTGCAGGAGAACTTGTATACCTGGACAGAAAATAGATGGCAGTGAGTGTTTAGAAGACTGTGGGGGAAAGCTTCAATCTAGACCTCTACTGACAAAAGCAAATCAACTATCAGTCTTGGTCCACACCTCTGAGATGAGGCAGTTCTGAGTGTGGAAGGGGAAACCCTAACATTTAAAGTTAAAGACCTCAAGGGCAGAAGTTAAGTGAGTCATTCAAAGTTCTCTACCATCTTCACAGCATCTTCTTCTTTATTGCTGTTTCTCATTCTTTCTTCCTTATAGCACCTCACATCATTCCACGATGGTGAAGGAATGACCACATTCTCCAACACTGCCACACTCCATTGTCTACATGGAACAGGGGCTTTTAACTTGAGCTAAAATAGTTCTTTGACTCCTGAAAAAAATATACAAAAATGGGTCCCTTCATCACTTGTCTGTCTAGAGGGAGGATTTGTAGGTTTTATGAGATTCTCAGTGGTTAAGTGTGAGGGAGTCTAATGGAAATGAGATGAATGGTAGGTACTCAAGAGTTTAAGTCTTCACAATTTCCCAAACTCTCCCAGAGAGTCCTTCTCTTTTGTACCTCTAAGGATGATTCTTTTGATTTTGTTTCCTGAACAGTCTTCACTTGCATCATAAAAAGGACCTATAGACATCGACCCGTGAAGTTGCTGCAAAACCACTGCCATTAGAACAGAAAGTTGGCAGCCTAGAGACTCAGACCACTTGAGAATCCTAAAGGAGCCTAAACATTTTATTAATCCAATAAAAACTCATGAAACACAATGCAAGCTCTCTGACCCAAATCCTTTGACACCACAGATTAGGTGACCTAATAAAAGTTTGGGATAATATGCTGGTGAATTATCATTAGGAAAGATGGTTACTTATTCCTTTTATCTAGACAATGGGGAAAAACTGCTTTGCTAAATCATTCAATTATCCAAAGACCTGTTTTTCTAACAGGTGACTAGTTTGTCTTTTGGACCAAAGAAACTCACGCCCCAGAACAAAAGAATGTCTTCAAGATTCTACTGCTCAAAGACAGAGGCAGAGAATTCAGTGTGTTGTTTGAGGTTCTGGGGTTAATTAAACACTAAAAGTTATCTAAGAGTAGCAATCAGGAGAACAATTTATTTTCTGAGGGAGTCAGATCTATTCCACATTGTAGTGAATTGCAAATGATACTCTAGTGCCCAGTTCCCAAGAGGAACAAAGAAGAGCCTGGCCTTAACAAGGGACTCACTGAGGTGTACCTAAATGAACAGCTTTGGAAACCCTTCAACTGTGTTTCCTTTTTTGTTAGCGATCCAAATCAGCAACCTTGCCCTACCTTCTACCCTGCCCTTTGCACAAACTTCACTATAACCTCAGTCCACTGCATTTCAATAGAGAAGAAACTTGAATGTATCCAGAGAGGGTTTGTGTGTGTGTGTGTGTGTGTGTGTGTGTGTGTGTGTGTGTATTTATGTTTGTTTGTTTTTTGAGTCACTGTGAATTACAAAGGCATTTAATCATGACTGAGTTTCAGGCACACAATATTCCAACATCAATGCCTTCACCAAAGCCCACTTCCCTCCACGAATGTTTCTGGCTTACCCTCTTACTTCCCCATTACCCAGTCTGCCTGTCGCTCTGGCAGACATTGTCTTTTTGGTTTTGTTTTCTTTCTTTCTTCCAGGCACCACGATTTGCAAGAGTGTTACAAATAGGGCATCACACATAGCACTTTTCTACCTTCCAGCACCCCTTGCTCCTCCAGAGTGACGTCCACCCTTGTCTTAGTGTCCTCTTCTCTACCCTAGCCTCCCATTCCGTACTTCACCCCCAGTGGCAAACTTTCTATGACAGACTAGCTATTGTGGTCTCTGCAGGGAATTAGGTAGAAACAGTGTCTTGAGGGAGTGGGCTGAGGAACATTGCCACCTGTGAGAGGCAGCGCTTGTCACCTGCAGAGTCACCTACTCACCCTCCTTGCTCTAGACAACCATCTTGCTTGGAAGTACAAAAAGGAAGTTGGTTCAAGGTATCCCCCTGTGCATAGGTGAGATACCAAACTGATTTGGTGTCTTCAGAAAAAAGTTACTCAGGACAGACCTGGAAATCTATTTTTTTTTTTTTAGCAAAAAATTCAGAAAGTGCCCCCACCTCCAATTGCAAACCAAACTATTTCTCAGCCTCCATCTTTCCTGTGCCCCCAGGGGGCGGTATTGCCACTTTGGGAAACACAGGAAGCTTCCTGGAGCAAGCTGGGGAGGAGGAGAAGCTTCTTATTTATTGGCTGAAGCATGGGAATTGAATTCATCAAAGAAATAATAAAGGGAAGAATCAGTCCACTCATTTGGTTCAATGAAAAGCATTGAATAGTCTTTTGCTGTCGGTTGGAAGGGATGAGAAGGATTGAAACAGGAGCAAATGAGTCTTCATCTTCCCCCACCCCAGAAACATAGTTTGGTAAGTTTGGGAATTGGAAAATCAAGAGAGGAAAAGGATAATTTCATTCTCTTTTTCCACTCTTTAGATTCGTATCTAAGTTTCAGACACAATTGTTGCTAGAAAGATTGTACCATAGTACAAAGATTCCATTCATGAGCAAACCTGCTCCCCATCCCAGGTTACACATGTAAGCAAACTCAAAGAAATTTCTTAAATCTCGTATTAATGCATTCCCATCCCCACTATGAGATTCCTGCAAGCCCCTAACAAACAAGTTGAGAATTTATGCCACTATTTTTTCATTTCTATTATTTTTCTTCTTCTCCATCCCAGTCTAATTCTGTGATCTGAGACTGATAAAGCAAATGACTGTACAGTGAGTTGCTGTGCTACTTGATGGCTACTTGCCCATCTCTTCCCCTATATATAGGTTTGAAATTCCACTTAAATTATCAAAAACCTTTTCACAGGATGTTTTTCATCATCCATATAGAAGCAGAGAAAATTCAGAGCTAAAAGCTACAAGTCATGTCACATGGGGACATGAAAACCTTTGCAAAGAGCGTTTTATTCTTGATGTAGAAAGAAAGTACTTGAGATTGCAGTAAGACAGTGACATAAGCTGCCTAAGAAGGTCAATTTAACCTCTTTGAGGAGAATTAAAATAAAGAGATAAGGTGGGAGCAGCCCACAAAAGAACAAGTTACACTCATACACGTGCAATATCTCACATACGTGTGGCTACTCATATGTATGAATCTGCACATATACACCTACTGCCATAGAAATGTCTCTATAAAATGTATTTTGTTTACGGAGCGATAGCACAGCGGGTAGGGCGTTCGCCTTACATGCGGCCAACATGGCCGACCTGAGTTCGATTCCTCCGCCCCTCTCGGAGAGCCCAGCAAGCTACCAAGAGTATTCGATATGCCAAACACAGTAACAACAAAGTCTCCAATGGAGACGTTACTGGGCCCGCTCGAGAAAATCGACGATCAACGGGAGGGCCTTTTTAAACATGTCCATTCTGTGTCCTAATGTAACTTCTTGTCTCAATTTCTTTAGTCATCTCTTCTGCTGAAAAAAATCACTTTGACGAGTGTTTAACACATCATTAATAGGATCTTCCACAGATCACTTATTTGATTTTGGTCATTTAACTTCCAGTTTTTCCTGTTAAAGAATTCTAATGATGTCTTTTCCAAATAATTATTTCCTTAGGACTAAATACTGGAAGTGTTGCAGTGTCAGATTACTCAAGAATTCTAGAACACACTTGTTTGCTGAATTGAAAAGCCTTTGTTAAATGTAGGGGCTGCCCCATGAATAGCTAAAGCAATTCTTGGGAAAAAGAAAATGGGAGGAATCAAACTCCCTAACTTTAAACTCTACTACAAAGCAGTACTAATTAAAACAGCATGGTACTGGAACAAAGGCAGAGCTGCAGACCAATGGAACAGGGTTGAATATACTGATATCTCCCCCCAAACATATAATCATCTATTCTTTGACGAGGGAGCTAGAAATGTGAAGTGGAGCAAGGAAATCCTTTTAACAAGTTGTGCTAGCAAAAATGGATGTCTATATGCAAAAAAATGGGCTCAGATCTCTGCCTAACACCATGTACAAAAGTAAGATCAAAATGGATTATAGACCTCCACACCAGACCGGAATCCATAAGGTACATTGAAGACAAAGTTCGCACAACCCTCCACAACATTGAAGCTAATGGTATCTTCAAAGATGTCACAGCACTGGCCAAGCAAGTGAAAACAGAGATAGACAAATGGGACTATCTTAAACTAAGAAGCTTCTGCACCTCAAAAGAAACAGTGACCAAAATACAAAGACAGTCTACAGAATGGGAAAGGATATTCACCCAATACACACCTGACAAGGGGTTGATATCTGTCACGGTCACAGTCATGGTCCTCCTGTTGTTCATCAATTTGCTCGAGCAGGCCCAGTAACGTCTCCATTGGAGATTTTGTTGTTACTGTGTTTGGCATATCAGTACATCACGGGTAGCATGCCAGGCTCTGCCGTGCGGGTGAGACACTCTCGGTAGCTTGCCGGATTCTCCGAGAGGGGCGGAGGAAATGAACTTGTGTCGGCCATGTTGGCTGCGTACAAGACAAAGGCCTACCGCTGTGCTATCGGCTGGAGTGATAGCACAGCAGTAGGGCGTTTGCCTTGCACGCAGCCAACATGGGGTTGATATCAAGGATATACAAAAGTACTGGTTGAACTCCGCAAGAAGAAAACATCCAACCCCATCAAAAAATGGGGCGACAAAATGAACAGAAACTTTCTCAAAGAAGAAATTCAAATGGCTAAATAGCACATGAGAAAAAGCTCTACATCATTAATCAGCAAGGAGATGCAGATCAAAACCACAATGAAATATCACCTCACACCACAGAGACTGGCCCACATCCAAAAGAACAAAAGCAACTGGTGTTGGCGTGGATGTGGCAAGAAAGGGACCGTCCTTCGCTGCTGGTGGGAATGCCATCTGGTTCAGCCCTTTTGGAAAACAGTATGGATGATTCTCAACAAATTAGAAATTTAGCTCCCATTTGACCCAGCAATACGACTCCTGGGAACATATCCCAGAGAGGCAAAAAAGTATAGTCGAAGTGACATCTGCACTTGTTTGTTCATTGCAGCACTCTTTACAATAGCCAGAATCTGGAAAAAACCTGAGTGCCCAAGACCAGATGACTGGCTAAAGAAACTTTGGTACATCTACACAATGGAGTACTTTGTAGCTGTTAGAAAAGATGAGGTCATGAAATTTACATACAAGTGGTACTGCATGGAAAGTATCATGCTAAGTGAAATGAGTCAGAAATAGAGAGACAGACATAGAAAGATTGCATTCATCTGGGGAACATAAAGTAACAAAATGGGAGACTAACACCCAAGAGAGGCCGAGATTAGTACCAGAAGATTCACTCCATGGCTTGGAGGCCAGCTGCACATGCTAGGGGGAAAGGCAGCTCATATAGAGAAGGGAGCACCAAATAAAGGGTATTGGGAGGATCCTCCTACGCTGGGAGATGCATGCTGAAAGTAGACTATAGACCAAACATGATTAACATTCAATGCCTCTTTTGCAAACCTCAGCACTCAAAAGGATAGAGAGAACAAAAGGGAATACCCTGCCACAGAGGCAGGGTGGGATGGGGAAGATGGGGGTGGGTGGGAGGGATACTTGGATCAGTGGTGGTGGAAAATGGGCACTGGTGGAGGGATGGGTACTCGATCATTGTATAATTGAAACCCAAGCATAAATATTTCTAAGTCTACAACTGTACCTCGTTTTGTTTCACTAATAAAATTTAAAAAAATATGTAGGGCTGAGAGCAAGCACAACGAATAGCCTCCAACCTAAGTCCAGGTAAAGTTTTTAGACATTATCACATCCTGCTTGGTAGCATCATTAAACTTTTTTCTAACTAAGCAAGCAAGCACAGTACAGAAGCTAGATTTTCATGGTTAGCCTTGAACACTTAAAAACTTTCTACTTGCAGCTGAAAAGAGCAATATGTGAGAGCTACTTAGTCAAAATTCAGGTTATTCTCTGGGCATTCTGTCCCTGGAGCAATAGCACAGCATGTAGGGTGTTTGCCTTGCACATGGTCGACCAGGGTTCGATTACTCCATCCCTCCATCCCAGCAAGCTACTGAGAGTATTCTTCCCATATGGCAAAGGCTGGCAAGCTCCCTGTGGCATATTCAATATGCCAAAACCAGTAACAACACATCTCACAATGGAGAAGTTACTGGAGCCTGCTCGAGCAAATCGATGAACAACAGGAGGACAGTGCTACAGTGCATTCTGTCCCTCCATCTTTGAAGTGTCTCCCCTGATTCTCAGCTATCTTTTACTTATTTATTTTTTGTTAATTCATTTTTTAATAGAATCACCATGAGATACAAAGTTACAAAGTTGTTCAAGGTTGAGTTTCAGTCATAGAATGTTCCAACCTTCACCAGCATACATTTCCCATCACCAATGACCCCAGTTACCCTCCCACTACCTTCCCTCCAACCTGCCTCTATGGCAGCACTTTTCTTCTATCTATCTATCTATCTATCTATCTATCTATCTATCTATCTATCTAATCTCCCTCCCTCTCTCCCTTTAACTTCTCTCTCCCTCTCCCTTACTCCTTCTCTCTCCCCTTCTCTCTCTCTCCCCCCACTTCCTCCCCTCCTCTTTCTCTCCCTCTCTCTCTCTCTCTCTCTCTCCCTCTCCCTTTCTGGGCCTTATGGCTCACAATACAGATACTGAAAGGCTATCAATGCATATTCCTTTGTATACCTGCAGAACTCAGCCCTCGTCCAAAGTTATCATTTCCAACTATTGTCACTGTCACTGTCCTCTCGTTGTTCATCGATTTGCTGAGCAGGCCCAGTAACATCTCCATTTTGAGACTAGTTGTTACTGTGTTTGGCATATTTGCTGTGTGGGCGAGATACTCTCAGTAGCTTGCCAGGCTCTCCGAGAGGGGTGGAGAAATCAAACCTGGCTCTGCCAGGATGGCTGTGCGTAAGGCAAATGCCCTACTGCTGTGCTATCGCTCCAGCCCCTCCAACTATTATTGGTATATTATTATTATAGCGGTCCCTTTTCTATCCTAATGGCCTTCCACCCCTCTACCCAACCCCCCCATATTTGTGACAAATTTCCACTTCCACAGTCTTTCTGGCCCCTGTTTTTTTCTGTTCTTGGATATTAGTCTCATACTATTTTTAAAAAATATATCCCACAAATGGATGCAGTCATTCTATGTCTGTACTCTTCGTCTGACTCATTTAGCTCAACATGATACTCTCCATATCCATTCATTTAAAAACAAATTTCATGACTTAACTTTTCCTTGTGCAAGCTATCTCTTAGCAGTCACCTGCTTTTCTAGTAACTTTGGGTCGCCTCATTACAGAAGCAGAACTGGATCAAAGACCTCTTTTTAGGTTTTGATGGAGATTGCCAAGCTGCCTCCCCAATGTTTGTCCTGATTTATATCCCTAATAGAAGTGTGTGATGACTCCTATTCCCACATCTCCTTCCTTATAATTTAAACGTTAACTTAATGAACAACAATATTATAATTTCAAAGTAAGATGTATCATAAAGGAGCCTAAAACTGGGTTTAAAGGAATATATATTGCATTCAAAAATGCCCTTCAAGAAATGCTCTAGATTTAAGTTATATTTAGATTCTACACTATCTCCTTTGCTGTATACTATCTAACTCCTGAACAAGTCCACAATGAGTGAAAATGAAGCACATAATCTGAAAGGTGTTTGTGTTGTTATCTGGTATGTGGATCACAGTGCTTAATAAATAATTCTACCCAGCTTTGAAAAATCCCATTCAGGTCTCACTGTGAAATTAATTGAACAATCAGGGTTTGTGGTTTTCTAATGAAAGGAAGTAACTCAGATTGTCAGGGAAGCCATAGGAGAGAGGAGTGTCTCAAAAACCCTGCCTACAGTGTGGCAGCAAGTTGGATAAATCAGCATGGAGCTATCAAGTCTAAACCCTCACTTAAATGGAACTGGGTCTGACTACCTGGGGAGAAAGTAGTCATGCCCATTTTTATTTTATTTTTTTTATTTTTTTGCTGGCAAAATGTTAAAAAAGGTGAGAATTTTAAAAGGACTTATCAGAGGATATAAAAACTGAGAGACTGATTATAACAAGAAAAGTGAACAGATTTGTGGGTTTAATTTCCAAAGTTCATTCTTGAGCTTTGTATTGGCTCAGAAGCAAAATGGCAAATTGTTCTATGAAGTTTTAACTTGGAATATGACTAGCTTTGACTTTAAGCCTAATTTGAAGCTGAAATAGGCTAGTAGACAGGTATTTCTTTTAATGAATATGTAAAAGGTAGAAATTTCTTTTTATATTTTTTACTTACTGAATTCTTATTTTAGAAATAAAACAGTTAAAATGACACAATTTTTATTCTTTTACAGACTTGAGAAATCATGGATCTTGGAAATTCTTCAGAGCCCTGGAGGAAGATCAAATTTCAACTGTTGACCCTTCACACCAAGGCACTGTCTTTCTAAAAAAACAAATCATTTAAGCAAATTACTCATTAAACCATGCCATGCGAACATACCATGTTCTTGGCTATTTGATCTGATCTCCACCCCCCCCCCCCCCCAAGAAGAATGAGATAAGAGTTCCAGGAGAATTGAGCCCTGGATCCCAAGAAGGAAAAAAAGGAAGAATGTATATCCTCAAATTCCTGGTCTAACTTAGAGAAACTGAGGGGCATGTCTAAGGCTAAGGCTTCAAATCAAAAATAAATCCAGGTCTGTATGATTAGAAAGTTGATAAATTCTCCACTACCCACCAATATTATAGATTTCATAACCTGGGAATATTCCCCTTTCACTCAGGGAGAAAGAGAATGGAACAGGAGGGACCAGTCTACAAAAACCCAGAGGCAGGGTGGGGTCATGGTAGGGGGAGTGGCAGGAGAGATATGGGAGATATTGGTGGTAAGAAATGCACACTGGATATTTGCATGACTGAGACATAAACCTGAAAGCTTTGTAACCTTTCCCACAGTGATTCAATAAATAAATAAATAAATAAAAAATCATTATTGGGCTCTAAAAAAAAAAAAAAAAAAAAAAAAAAAAAGAAATGCACACTGGTGGAGGGATAGGTGTTGGAACATTCTATGACTGAAACTTGGTCATGAAAGCTTTGTACTGTATCTCACGGTGATTCAATAAAAAGCAAACTAGAACAACAACAACAACAAATCTTAAAAGTCCTTGACATATAATTCAACCCAAACTATGCACACTAGGGTATATACACCCAAGTATTGAAACTGAGTTCCCTGAGATCAAGAATGAGTTAAGGATTTTGTCATGGACTAAGGATAAGCCTGGAGAGGGAAAGACGCTGAGCTGTCAGCCAGCATCAGCGGCTCAGCATGTAAATGAGGTCCTTAGAAAGTTCTAGTCCTAATCAAGTCTCCCTGACTGATGAGAAGTGGACCTAACAGCCCCACTGAAATCTTTTAAAGAATCACAACAATGTCATGATTTCTGTCTGCAGCCAGCCACTACATTTTTTTTGTGGATTGTTTTGAGGGGTTAGGGTGTTTGGAGAGTCATTAAAACATTCTTAAAACATTTCCAGTGCTTATATGTAATGCGGAATAAAGAATATTGTCTGAAGAAAAATCAAATTATGGATTCTAAAGAAAATGTATGTCCCAAGGGAGAAGAATTATTCCCAAAATGCTAGAAAAGAAGAACTTGGACCTGGTCCTTACATTCGACCTTGTTGATTTCCCTGGTAGCCTGCGTCCATTGAATTGTGTCACTTTCCCTGAAATTTAGCCTTCAGAAAGAGAGCAATGGCCAGGCCTACTCAGAGTTGGACCTGCATCTTGTCTGAGATTAAATATTGACCATTCTGGAAACTTGTACTCATTTGCTTTTATTTGTAGGGGGAGTGGTCAGGGATCACTCCTGGCAGGACTCAGGGAACAGTGTGGTGCTGGGGACTAAACCTGGGTCAGCAGCATGCAAAGCAAATGCCCTACTCAATGTACTATTGCTCTGCCGTGTTCTGAAAAATTTAATCTCAGAGAGTGGGAGTAGGAACTCTGTGTCTGCTAAGGAAAGAATCCTGGAGAAACTGGAAGTTACATCTGCTTATCTGAGTCTCAGTATTCCCTGAACTTCTCAATCAATGCCTGGCCTGTAACTTCTCTGTACATTCTAATCCTATCTTCCAACGATTTCCTTTAGTTTCTACAACCCAGGAGCACCCCAGGGAGTTTAATTGTTCCAGAGTATAGCCAGAAGTGAAGCCCAGAATGACTTTTATTCCAATGACTTTGCTCTGTTCAAAAGGTGATGCAGGCCTGGGGTTAGACTTCTCATTTCTCAGATAGAATTTAAGAAATCAAAACTCACAGAGGCAGGAGGGGGAACATCTTCAGGGTTGTTGTCAAAACCTCCTACTAAAGTTGAGTCAACCTCAAATACCAATACCTAGGCAGTCAATAGTCACTCCTCTCTAAGGAGATACTTTATCTGTGATCAAGAAATTCAACTACTTCCCAAAGTAACTAGTTACCTTATGTTTTGAATCAATGCCAAGAAATCCATCTAGCCAATTCACTTCAAACAATTAATTAAAGTGTAGCTTATAATAAATGAGTTAATCGGTAATGTTCTTTGTTCTGCTTAATATAAGACTTTAGCAATGAAAAAAAAATTCCCAATATATCCTGAGCTCTTCATAAAACCCACAGAGTAAAATAATCTACATTTTAAAACTATAAATTAAAAAGGAATGAATTAAACTAATTTTGGGTTAGGTTAAAATAGAAAGCTATTTCTTCTTGCTTTCTCTCACTTGTCTCTTGATTAGAGTATTTTTTCTCTATTTTTTAGAGAGAGTAATTTTATTTTATTTCTCCTTTTCTGTTCATCAAGGTGACTTCTTTAAACTAAAGACATATCCTAATTTTACACAACACACAGATATAGAACTCTAATATGTATGTATAAACTATATATATGTTTTATTTTACACATACTGCTAATTCTTTTTTTTTCTTTTTTGGTTTTTGGGTCACACGCAGCTGTGCTCAGGGCTTATTCCTATCTCTGCACTCAGAGCTCACTCCTGACAGGGCTTGCAGGGACCATATTTGGTACAGGGGATTGAATCTGGGTCAGCCAAATGCAATGTAGCTGTCTCACCCACTATACTGTATCTTACATTTTTATAGATTCTGGTTATATTTGTTTTTCATTTCTAAACTTTGGCAGCATTCTCGTTGAACTCTCATTGCAATTAAATATTTTTATGTTGTTATTCTCTGTAGGTGCTTTCCATTTCAATATACATTTTTGGTAATAGCAAATCTTTTATTTTACTTCTTATTTACATGCCCCATCATTTACATGGAATATTAAAAAAGAGATATTTTTATTTTTTAATTCTATGAATTTATTTCTTCAAGAAATATTTTGAAAAACCTTTTATGTACTAAGAATGATGTGCAGCTTGAAACAACCAAAATGAATGTGACATCATTTCTTGATTCAAGAAATGAATACTTTTATTCTTTAGCTAAAGACTCTATTACTGAAAAGAAAAACCAAATGTGCCAGTATATTGTGGAGCTTGAGGCACATCCAAGTGACACATTGTAAGAAGAACATGTACAGAACTTACACGGTAACGATAAAGATACATAGTATTTTTTAACATCACAGAAGATGAAAGGCTTGGACTAGGAATCTGAAAACATGTTCTTTGGTTTAAGCTCTGCCAAAACTGATTTGATGACAACAAAAAATTTACTTGGCCACCTACCTTGAATGTTGGTATCTGAAAATCTGGGAAGGGGCTTTAGATAGTTTCAAACTTTCCTTGCAGACTCTAAATTATAAAAAATGAACAAGGCAAAATTCCCCCGGTTTCTAACAAAAATCAATCAGATGAAATTAGAAAAATGTAAAATTCAGAGTTGTTGTAAACTAGAGTTCTATTTAAGAAGGGGCAAATAGAATATGGGATTGCTCTTAACGAGAATTGATTAAAAATCCTTGTTAGTTAAAGATATTTGAACATAAACCCTGATGAAGTTTCAAATCATACACTGTCAATAGCCTAACAAAATATTCAAAAATAAGAAAGTAAAGGAAGGAAATGGAGTTAAATGGACACTTTTCTCTTCAGAATATCTGTCATTGTATAAAAGGATGTTACTAGTCCCCAGAAATACATCACTCTTTGTTTCTTAAACAGAATACAAAGAAATAAAATGATGATGGAATAGATTTGCAAAGTATTCAATTCCAGTGACAAATTTACAAATAAGCCTTCCCATCTCCCCCCCCAACCCAACAGGGTTGTAGTTTCAAGACATCAAACATGTTTGCTATTTTGTACAGCACAGCAGAATGTTAAGTTAATGAGACACAGAAGTGAATAGTATGTCAACATAATGATAAGCCTGAGTGACAGAGTAATCGAATATGAGAAAAACATTTTTGGAGCAAAGTGGTAACAGCTGCAATAAGGCCTGAGATAAATCGTTCAGGATCATTTTAGCTCAGGAGACCTAAGTGATTAAAAAAAAAAGCAACAGCAGGAGTTGAACTTACTTTGTATCAAAGTCCAAGAACTGAGAAAAACTGCAGACAGCAAAGAAAAGGTACAAAGGAACCAAACTCAACTCACATAGCAAAACCTATTTGAAGTCATGTAGATGATTTGAATCATCAAGGTATCACACAGAGAGAATTAATGAGTCATAACAGGGTTGGAACATAAGATTTCCATAATGTTATTTTACTCCCTGTTTGAAATTCAGTGTTCATCCTTGGAAACAAGTACTGTGCCCCCGCAAGTGAGTTCCCATGCAGCATTGGAGAACTTGAACTGATTCCAAAGAAGCAGAAGGCAGGGAAATTAAAAGTAGATGTCCAAAAATGTGGTCTCGAGTGTAGACAGCTGTGAAATAAAGCAGAGGTCCGAAAGCCTCAAACTGTAAGAAAATACATTCTCAAATATACCAAACTCTGTTAACATATAAGTGAGACAACAGGAAAGTTACACCTTAATGGAAGTGAATTCAAGTTTAAGCAAACATCAAGGTGGTCAGGCTTTTTAAGTCAAGTCAGAAAATTCAAACAGATGATTCCCGTGGCAACCATATCTCAGACACCCCATCCGTATGTTGTATTTCATGTCTGTTGGCTATGTTAACTTTGAGACTTTTCTATTTGTAACATGGCCAGCATGGAGTTGGGGTCTTAACAAAGATGTATAAATCACAATGGGATCTGCAAATGAGTACAGTATAGAAAAATAAAACCTTACAGAATGATAGGTCTTTCCCTGTGCTTTGCTCGGATGGGAAAGTTTTAAAGTAGCCCTGGCCCAAAAGCCCAGCTCTCTTGACATGAGCAAAATAAGAAAGATGAGGTAAGCCCTGGATGGATGGCCCCACCAAAGAACCGACCATATATAGTAAACAGTGAATCCGAGAGGAGACAGGAATGGCTCAACTCACCTGGAAACCTAAAGAAAGAGCAACTCAAGAGAGTGATCAGGATTAAATATAAAGATATCTTGGAGTTTATCAAACTGTTGGGGCCAAGTGATATAGTACAGCAAGGAGGGCGCTTTTCCTTCATGTGAGCAACCCAGGTTCAATCTCCGGCACCACACATGGTCCCCTGAGCCCCACATGTAAGGACCCCTGAGTGCAGAGATAGAAGTAAGCCCTGAGAACTGGGTGTGGCCTCCCAAACAAACAAAACCAAAAACCAAAATTTGATTTTGCATTTCACAGATCTTTTTGTGGAAATTATTACTGACATATTTCGTAGATGTGAACTGGTACATGGAAAGATTTCTAATTCAGCCAATACTTTACTGAGTGGGAAGCAGACATGGACCTGGTCTTTTTAACACCATGTGATGTCCATTCCATTGCATTCTTTCTCTCTTGTCCAGTGGATTCTAAGGTAGAGGAGAGAGGAGAGATTTTTGTTTTTGTTTTTGTCCATTTATTTAGAAAAAACTTAACATGAGATTCCTCAGTGTTACAACAGAGTAGAGAAACGTCTAGCAGTAGTCAAAGAATCTGATATTTAAATACAAAATAACCACATGAACACCTAATATACAGGTTTCATATGAATACATATTTACAAGATAAATATTAGAGGCATCCCTTCATCTAACTACATACAGCTTTGCAAGACTAGAAATCACAATTAGTTTCTGACCAGTTTAAAGTATGAAATGATCGCAATTGTACATGGGTATACAAAGATGGTGGCTTCAGCGGGGTCACTGCAGGCTGCACGGGGGTGTGGATGTGGAGGTGTGTGTCACCTGCGATCATGATATCAAAAATTATACAAAGTATAAATTTGGTTACAATTTTCTTCTGAAATTCCCGGTTTTTTTTATTATTTCCTTATCACCCTAAAAATACAAAGGTGGCAGGACCAGTACACTGAGGAGAATTTTTTAAAGGAAATTTTGCTTAAGAAAACAATTCAAGAGACCCACTAAAGAATTTATGTGTTCATAATTGTGTGTTCATAATTTATGTGTTCCAATTCATATATCAGAAATGTTTCAAGGCAGGGAAAGGACACAACTGCTGTCTGTGTGCTTCACCCAGAACATATTTTATGGGTAGAAATTGAAGAGGAAGGAAACTAACATTTGTGAAGCTCCTTTCACATGTTCACAGCTAAGTACTATTCCATACAAAGAAAAAGTAATGAAAGCTAATAGTAATAGTATAATGGCTTTGTGAAATTTTATTAAAATGTATTTAGGAAAATATGATTAAGATCTGCTGAAAGGAACATACTAATTTATATGATAACTGAACTTGTAATTACGTCTTTTGCATGGTTTACTTTAAAGCAACGTCCTTTCTGTATGGACACAAGAAGACAGTTAATATTATTCTTTTGTAACTTGGGAGTTGATTGACTCTGAATAATATTTACTCCTGGGAATCTGCTTTCTCGACTGAGTTGCCCTTAGTTCCCAGTACCCCAAAAGCAGGGTCCTGAAGAGGGACTGAATGGACCCAGAGCAAGCTCTGAGGTACCCGAGCATCGAAATGGGCCAGGTCAAAGTGCCACAATACTCAACTATTAGTTGAGAGCATGGTCATGGACAAATGCTGTCATGATCCAAAAGAAACGACGAGATTAGGACCCTAGTAGGGTTAGGAAGACTAATCTATCCTGAGGACGGTGGTCTGCAATATATAGTGAGATGTCGTCAGGAAGAACCAAACATTAAATTTGATATATCTCTTACTGTGCTCATAGAGAATGACATTGCTAGAAATATTAGAAGTAAATTTACTACAACTACTTAAGTGGATTGCTAGCTGAGGAAAGAAGAAAGAAACACACCCTGGATGAGATCCCGCCATTGAGCGGATGTCCTTCTGGAATAATCTCTTCAGATGAGATTTTGTCCTTGAGTTAATCTCCTGGAGGAGTGGCCTTAACTCTCTTTGTTAACTTGTTAATGTTCAGTCGACCTTTTTTTATCCCCACCCTATGTGATAGCCTGCAAGTTTGTCCAAAGTAAGAATGAGACAATAAGATGTAATAAAAAGATGACCTGATAAGATGTAGCGCAGATGTGGCCGTGCGGTTCCAGGAGCTGGATTTTATAGTCTCTGAGTCTTGGCCGTTGATGGGATTACAAGGCGCCAGGGGGCCAGGTGGTGGGTGTGACCCCGGCCTACTAGAATTTGAAAGATCTGGGTGAAGGATGCTCGACTCCAATCCGAGAAGGCTTGGCAACCTCGGCCCCGGAACCCGAGTGGCTTTCTCCCACTGCCAGTACCTTCATGTGTGCAGAGAGTGGACTCAGCATGGTGGTGGCTGGTCCTCGAGGCCTTCGGCTGCCGGAGCCCTCGGTGGGGTGGGGAGAAAAGCTCAACCTGCTCCCCTTCAAGAGGCCCCAGCGAGGAACAGCCAAGCGTGGGGGCAGGAGACTGCACTGTTCTCGTCCGGGAGCTGGATTTTATAGTGTCTTAGTCTTGGCCGTTGATGGGATTACACGGCGCCAGGGGTCCAGGTGCTGGGTGTGACTACCGCCTACTGGAATTTGGATGATCGGGGTGGAGGATGCTCGACTCCAATCCAAGTAGGCTTGGAGATCTCGGCCCCGGCACCCGCGTGGGTTTGTCCCTCTGCCAGTACCTACATGTGTGCGGAGAATGGTCTCAGCATGGTGGTGGCTGGTCCTGGAGGTCTTCGGCTGCCGGAGACCTGGTCAGGGCGGGGAGGAAATCCCAACCCGCTCCCCGTCAAGGGGCCCTGGCGAGGAACAGCTAGGCGCTGGGGCAGATTACTGCACTGTTCTCGTCCAGGAGCTGGATATTATAGTCTCTGAGTCTTGGCCGTTGAAGGATTACACAGCGCCAGGTGGCTAGGTGGTGGGTGTGACCCCGCCTACTAGAATTTGAAAGATCTGGGTGGAGGATGCTCAACTCCAATCTGAGAAGGCTTGGTGACCTCGGACCCGGAACCCGCGAGGCTTTCACCCCCTGCCAGTACCTTCATGTGTGCGAAGAGAGGACTCAGCATGGTGGTGGCTGGTCCTGGAGGCCTTCGGCTGCCGGAGCCCTCATTGGGGCGGGGAGGAAAGCTCAACCTGCTCCCCTCCAAGGGGCCGCGGCGAGGAAGAGCCAGGCGTGGGGGCAGGAGACTGCACTGTTCTCGTCCGGGAGCTGGATTTTATATTCTCTGAGTCTTGGCCGTTGATGGGATTACACGGCACCAGGGGGCCAGGTGGTGGGTGTGCCCCCGCCTACTGGAATTTGGAGGATCTCGGTGGAGACTGCTCGACTCCAATCCGAGTAGGCTTGGCGACCTCAGCCCCGGAACCCACGTGGCTTTGTCCATCTTCCAGTACCTTCATGTGTGAGGAGAGAGGACACAGCATGGTGGTGGCTGGTCCTGGAGGCCTTCGGCTGCCGGAACCCTCGTCAGGGCGGGGAAGAAAGCTTAACCCGCTCGCCTCCAAGGGCCCCGGCGAGGAACAGCCAGGCATGGGGGCAGGAGGCTGCACTGTTCTTGTCCGGGAGCTGGATATTATAGTGTCTGAGTCTTGGCCGTTGATGGAATTACATGGCGCCAGGGGCCAGGTGGTGGGTGTGACCCAAGCCTACTGGAATTTGGAGGATCTGGGTGGAGGATGCTCGACTCCAATCCGAGTAGCTTGGAGATCTAGGCCCTGGAAGCCGCATGGCATTGTGCCTCTGCCAGTACCTTCATGTGTGCACAGAGTGGTCTCAGCATGATGGTGGCTGGTCCTGGAGGGCTTCGGCTGCCAGAGCCCTGGTCAGGGCGGGGAGGAAATCTCAACCCGCTCTCCTCAAAGGGGCCCCGGCGAGGAACAGCCAGGCATGGGGGCAGGAGACTGCACTGTTCTTGTCCGGGAGCTGGATTTTATAGTGTCTTAGTCTTAGCCGTTGATGGGATTACACAGCGCCAGGGGGCCCTGTGCTGGGTGTGACTACTGCCTACTGGAATTTGGACGATCTGGGTGGAGGATGCTTGACTCCAATTCGAGTAGGCTTGGAGATCTCAGCCCCGGAACCCGCGTGGGTTTGTCCCTCTGCCAGTACCTACATGTGTGCAGAGAGTGGACTCAGCATGGTGATGGCTGGTCCTGGAGCCCTTCGGCTACCGGAACCCTCGTCAGGGCGGGGAAGAAAGCTCAACCCGCTCCCCTCCAAGGGTCCCCGGCGAGGAACAGCCAGGCACGGGGGTAGGAGACTGCACTGTTCATGTCTGGAACTGGATATTATATTCTCTGAGTCTTGGCCATTGATGGGATTACAGGGCACCAGGGGGCCAGGTGGTGGGTGTGATCCCCGCCTCCTGGAATTTGGAGGATCTGGGTGGAGGATGCTCGACTCCGATCCAAGTAGGCTTGAAGAACTCGGACGCGGCACCTGCGTGGCTTTGTCCGTCTGTCAGTACCTTCATGTGTGCCGAGAATGGTCTCAGCATGGTGGTGGATGATCCTGGAGGTCTTCGGCTGCCGGAGGCCTGGTCGGGGCGGGGAGGAAAGCTCAACCCGCTCCTCTCCAAGGGTCCCCGGCGAGGAACAGCCAGCCGTGGGGGCAGGAGACTGCACTGTTCTCGTCCGGAGCTTGATTTTTAGTCTCTGAGTCTTGGGCGTTGATGGGATTACACGGCGGCAGGAGGCAAGGTGGTGGGTATGACCCCCGCCTCCTGTAATTTGTAGGATCTGGGTGGAGTATGCTCGACTCCAATCCCAGTAGGCTTGGAGATCTCGGCCCCGGAATCCGCGTGGCATTGTCCCTCTGCCAGTACCTTCATGTGTGGGGAGAGTGGTCTCAGCATGGTGGTGGCTGGACCTGGAGGTCTTCGGCTGCCAGAGCCCAGGTCGGGTTGGGGAGGAAAGCTCAACCCGTTCCCCTGCAAGGGGCCCCGCAAGGAACAGCCAGCCGTGGGGGCAGGAGACTGCACTGTTCTCGTCCGGGAGCTGGATTTTTAGTATCTGTGTCTTGGGCGTTGATGGGATTACACGGTGGCAGGGGGCAAGGTGGTGGGTGTGACCCCCACCTCCTGGAATTTGGAGGATCTGGGTGGAGGATGCTCGACTCCAATCCCAGTAGGCTTAGAGATCTCGGCCCTGAAACCCGCGTGGATTTGTCCGTCTGCCAGTACCTTCATGTGTGCGGAGAGAGGACTCAGCATAGTGGTGGCTGGTCCTGGAGGTCTTCGGCTGCCAGAGGCCTGGTCGGGGAGGGGAGGAAAGCTCAACCCGCTCCCCTCCAACTGGCCCTGGCGAGGTTCAGCCAGGCGCGGGGGCAGGAGACTGCACTGTTCTCGTCCAGAAGCTGGAATTTATCGTCTCTGATCTTGGCCGTTGATGGGATTACACGGCGCAGGGGGCCAGGTGGTTGGTGCGACCCCTGCCTACTGGAATTTGGAGTATCTGGGTGGAGGATGCTCGACTCCAATCCGAGTAGGCTTGGAGATCTCGGTCCCGGAACCCGCGTGGCATTGTCCCTCTGCCAGTACCTTCATGTGTGGGGAGAGTGGTCTCAGTATGGTGGTGGCTGGTCCTGGAGGTCTTCGGCTGCCGGACACCTGGTTGGGGCGGGAAGGAAAGCTCAACCCGCCCCCCCCCCCCCCAAGGAGCACAGGTGAGGAACAGCCAGGCGCGGGGGCAGGAGACTGCACTGTTCTCGTCCGGAAGCTGGAATTTATAGTCTCTGATCTTGGCCGTTGATGTGATTACATGACGCCAGGGGACCAGGTGGTGGGTGTGACCCCCGCCTCCTGGAATTTGGAGGACCTGGGTGGAGGATGCTCGACTCCAATCTGCGTAGGCTTGGAGATCTCTGTCCCGGAACCCGTGTGGCTTTGTCCGTCTGACAGTACCTTCATGTGTGCGGAGAGTGGTCTCAGCATGGTGGTGGCTGGTCCTGGTGGTCTTCAGCTGATGGAGCCCTGGTCGCTGCGGGGAGGAAAGCTCAACCCACTCCCCTCCATGGGGCCCCGGTGAGGAACAGCCAGGCGTGGGGGCAGGAGACTGCACTATTCTCGTCCGGTAGCTGGATTTTATAGTCTCTGAGTCTTGGTCGTTGATGGAATTACATGGCGCTAGGGGACCAGGTGGTGGGTGTGACCCCGCCTCCTGGAATTTGGAGTATCTGGGAGGAGGATGCTCAATTCCAATCCGAGTAGTGTTGGAGATCTCGGCCCCGGAACCTGCGTGGCTTTGTCTGTCTGCCAGGACCTTCATTTGTGCGTAGAGTGGTCTCAGCATGTTGGTGGCTGATCCTGGAGGTCTTCGGCTGCCAGAGCCCTGGTCGGGGAGGGGAGGAAAGCTCAACCCGCTCCCCTGCAATGGGCCCCGACGAGGTCCAGCCAGACGCGGTGGCAGGAGACTGTACTGTTCTCGTCCGGAAGCTGGAATTTATAGTCTCTGATCTTGGCCGTTGATGGGATTACACGACGTCATGGGGCCAGGTGGTGGGTGTGACCCCCGCCTCTTGGAATTTGGAGGACCTGGGTGGTGGATGCTCGACTCCAATCCGAGTAGGCATGGAGAACTGGGCCCCGGAAGCCGCGTACATTTGTCCGTCTGCCAGTACCTTTATGTGTGCGGAGAGTGGTCTCAGCATGGTGGTTGCTGGTCCTGGAGGTCTTCGGCTTCCGGAGCCCTGGTCGGAGCGGGGAGGAAACTCAACCCGCTCTCCTCCAAGGGGATCTGGCGAGGAATAGCCAGGCGCAGGGGCAGGAGACTGCATTGTTATCGTCCGGGAGCTGGATTTTATAGTCTCTGAGTCTTGGCCGTTGATGGGATTACACGGCGCCAGGGGGCCAGGTGGTGGATGTGACCCCCGCCTACTGGAATTTTGAGGATCTGGGTGGAAGATGCTCAACTGCATTCTGAGTAGGGTTGGAGATCTCGGTCCCGGAACCCCCGTGGGTTTGTCCCTCTGCCAGTACCTTCATGTGTGCGGAGAGTGGTCTCAGCATGGTGGTGGCTGGTCCTGGAGGTCTTTGGCTGCCGGAGCCCTGGTGTGGGAGGGGAGGAAAGCTCAACCCGCTCCCCTCCAAGGTGCCCCGGCGAGGATCAGCCAGGCGCGGGAGCAGGAGACTGCAGTGTTCTCGTCCGGGAGCTGGTTTTTATCGTCTCTGAGTCTTGGCCGTTGATGGGATTACACGGCACCAGGGGGCCAGTTGGTCAGTGTGACCCCCACCTCCTGGAATTTGGAGGATCTGTGTGGAGGATGCTTGACTGCAATCCGAGTAGGCTTGGAGACCTCGGCCCCGGAACCTGCGTTGCTTTGTCCGTCTGCTAGTACCTTCATGTGTGCAGAGAGTTGCCTCATCATGGTGGTGGCTGATCCTGGAGGTCTTCGGCTGCCGGAGCCCTGGCCGGGGCGGGGAGGAAAGCTCAACCCGCTCCCCTCCAAGGGGCTCTGGCGAGGAACAGCCAGGCACGGAGTCAGGAGACTGCAGTGTTCTCGTCCGGGAGCTTGGTTTTATAGTCTCTGAGTCTTCGCCGTTGATGGGATTACACGG
This sequence comes from Sorex fumeus, assembly GCF_029834395.1. Lineage (NCBI taxonomy): Eukaryota > Metazoa > Chordata > Mammalia > Eulipotyphla > Soricidae > Sorex > Sorex fumeus. The sequence continues at coordinate 76,323,552 of NW_026606094.1, read as the reverse complement.
CGCCAGGGGGCCAGGTGGTGGGTGTGACCCCCGCCTACTGGAATTTGGAGGATCTGGGTGGAGGATGCTCGACTCCAATCCGAGTTGGCTTGGAGATCTCGGCCCCGGAACCCGCGTGGCTTTGTCTCTCTGCCAGTACCTTCATGTGTGCGGACAGTGGTCTCAGCATGATGGTGGCTGGTCCTGGAGGTCTTCGGCTGCCGGAGACCTGGTTGGGGCGGGTAGGAAAGCTCAACCCTCTCCCCTCCAAGGGGCCCCAGCGAGAAATAGCCAGGTGCCGGGGCAGGAGACTGCACTGTTCTCGTCCGGGAGCTGGATTTTGTAGTCTGAGTCTTGGCTGTTGATGGGATTACACGGCGCCAGGGGGCCAGGTGGTGGGTGTGACCCCCGCCTCCTTTAATTTGGAGGATCTGGGTGGAGGATGCTCGACTCCAATCCGAGTCAGCTTGGAGATCTCGGCCCCGGAACCCGCGTGGGTTTGTCCCTCTGCCAGTACCTTCATGTGTGCGTAGAGTGGTCTCAGCATGGTGGTGGCTGGTCCTGGAGGTTATCGGCTGCTGGAGCCCTGGTCAGGGCGGGGAGGAAAGCTCAACCCGCTCCCCTCCAAGGGGCGTACCAAATATGCCAAATACCAGTAACAATGATGGGTCTCATTCTCCTAAAGTGCCTTGAATATAATCTCAGGGGTAGAATGAAAGAGACGTTACTGGGGCCTGCTCGAGTCAATTGATGAATAACAGGATGGTGAATGAATGAATGAATGAATGAACCCTATGTGATTGCTATATAAACTAAGACTGTAAGAGCAGAAGGAATCAGAGTCAGAGTCAGAGTTACAATCCTGGGATCTGGGATCTAGAAATGAGTGGCTAGGAAGGAAGAGTGTGTGAGATGGGAGAGACAAGAGATTGAATAAATGGCAACTTATCAGCAACCAGTTTGGTCCTTGTTCTTCCTTACCTGCCCTTCACAAACAGCCGTCTCGATTCAGTTCATACACAGCAGTTTGAGAGCACCGAACGCAGGCAGCAAGCCAAGCCAGAGAGCACACATCCTTCCGCGTGTGTATTTTTTACACTAACTAAAGAGTCTTTTTTTATTTTTTAAATTATAGGTCACACCTGGTGTTCTCAGTGCTTATTCCTGACTCTGCACTTAGGGGTTACTCCTGCTGGTCTTGAGGGACCATATGGAGTGCAGCTGACTGAACCCAGCTCAGCTGTGTGTTGGGCAAACGCCCTTGACTCACTGTGCTATTACTCCAGCCCAAAACTAAAGAGTCTTTATATCTCAGCTCCATTTTACAGTTTAGGAAACTGAGGATCAGAGAAAGTCAAGAAAGATTTACAACATTAACTAATTAGAAAGGAGACATGTCAGGATCCCAAAGCAAAAGAGGAATAAATATTGAAAACTACTTCGATTCCCTCAAAAATGTTGCCTAGCACATGCAGATTTGAGGTTTTAATTAAAAGTTATTTTCACTGGCTTAATTTCACTTGCTTTGAGGTTCCTTGTCTCCTCTTAGCCTCAACCATGACAAAGGGGTGCAGGAACAGCTAACTTCCCCACTTTAACCAGAGAGGAAAGGAAAGCCTGGCTGGGACTGGAGGAGTTCTGTTTCCTTCTCCTGAAACCAAGATCTGAGACTCTACAAGGAACGAAGCAGAAGGGTTGTCATTCAACAAACTTTACCTGCTCCACTGTGCTTGAGCATAATTATACTTCAGGACATGCCCTCAACATGAGCCGCACCTGCAATACACAGATGTCAGAGTTTACTGCACTTAGCCAGCTGTCTCCCGCAGTGAAAGGAAAACATTTTTTCAGAGGAGGCTGTAGTGTTTTCTCTTCAGACCATGGGGTTTCTGCACTAAGCTAAATGACTGAACAGTATCTGAGAAGACAAAATGCTCAACAGTGCTCAGTGGAGACTGAGTTGCTCCACTGAGGGTGGGAGAATAAATCCACTGAGCATATGATACAGACATATGAATTGACTAAATTCATATGAATAAGCAGAGAGAAGTCACTGTCACACAGCAAATATTCCCACCCTCATCAGCTCATCTCCTACGCATTTGGATTACTTCTACTTGGTGTCACCTTCTTCTTCTTCCAGCTTCCATATTCCATATTGTATTGGAATTTATCTCTTGAACTTTGAGAAATGAAGGCAGTAAAACAGAGCTACTTCTCTTTCTCCTTTTATTTTATTTTATTTATAATTTTATTTTATTTACTAAAGATAAGCAAGTGGCAAATCTAACTGCAAAGAATCCTGTAAAATGGAGAAAGACATACATATCATATAACAGCTTTAAAGTTTCTACCTAAAGTGAGCCCTTCTCCATAGGATACACAAGAAAGACTCAACAATCATTGCTTTCAACTCAAGTGCAGCAGTTCTGGCAATGCCCCATCCTTTTATGCAGATGATTTGAAGTTCATCTGGTTCTGGCAATGTTAAATGGAAACAATAAATGATCTGTTCCTCTTCTAGTATTTGTGCAGTGAATGAACAACAAAAGAATAATGACCAATCACACCCTTCACTTAAATCATGGGAGGCAATGCTGCTCTAGTCTTTGGTTCACCACGTTGGAAGAATTACTCTTGTTGATATTAGAAATGTTCTATTGGCAGTTAGGGGGGACTTTGATTATGTACATTCTTCTCCGTGGGAAGACAATTGCTGGTAATATCTGGACATCCTAACTCACTTCAAAAGGAAACATTTTACCCACTATGCTCCTTCTTTTCATTTGGAGTGGAAGTTGTAGAACTAGTTTCCTTTAGGACAACAGAACACAGATTTTACCTTCTTCTCTTGGAATTTGATGTTCAGAATTTATTTATCCTCAACCATCAGAGGCTTTGGAGACTCTCCAGAAAGAGAACACTATACTTGATTTACTTCCAGTTACTCTTTCTATTTTTCCGAGGACTTCCTTCCATTGTTCTGTCCGTCCTTCCTTCCTTCCTTCCTTCCTTCCTTCCTTCCTTCCTTCCTTCCTTCCGTCCTTCTTTCCTTCCTTCCTTCCTTCCTCCCTTCCTTCGTTCCTTCGTTCCTTCCTTACTTTTTCCCTTCTTCCCTCCTTTCTCTTCCCTCTCTTTCTCCCTTCCTCCATCCCTCTTTCCCTCCCTCTCTCCCTTCTTCCCTCCCTCTCTTCCTTACTTTATTCATTCATCCCTCCTTCCCTCATTTTTTATTTACCTTTCTCACTCCCTTTCTTATTTCATCCTTCTCCCCTCCTTCTTTCTCTTCTTATTCCCTCTTCCTTTAGTCCATTATCTTCCCTTCCTCTTATGTATCATTCTTTCTTTTCTATCTCATTTCCTCCATCCACCCTTCCTCATTTCCTTCCTTCCTTCCTCCTCCCCATCAGGAGTCACAACTACTATTCTCTCCTAGTCATAACATTTTTAATAAGTGACAGAAATTTCCAATTTTTCGGGAATGAAAATTTTTCTAGAACATGGAATTTTAAGTGATTAGACATAAAAATCCCACACTAGAACAGGAAGATGTGTCTCAGGGATAGAGAGCACTTGCCTTGCATGTGTGGTGTGATAGATTCCATACTTCCAATCACAACAACAAAAAATCAAATCCAATGTAGTTCAGTGTTCTAATTTTTCAAGTCCACAGATTTCTTTTTTCCTTTTTCCATATTTTCTATTTGTTGAGGTGATCTCAAGCAGATGACAACAGTCATATCTGAGAATGATAACTTACTGGTAGTCTCCCTAAATTTTATCTTTTGACATTTGACTTTTGTGATATTTGTGATATTTGATATTTTGTGACTTTCATGATTCTGAACTTTATAAAACTCTCTTTTCTATTTTTAATACTCTTTTCTGTTTCAATTGTTTGTATAACAATCAATTATTTCTGAAACTCATCTTTTCATGAAAATGAAAATGAGGCCGCCCTAAAAGCCTCTAATCCCTCTCAGAAAGCCTGGCAAGCTACCGAGAATATCCCGCCCACACAGCAGAGCCTGGCAAGCTATCCGTGGCGTATTCGATATGCCAAAAACAGTAAATACAATGGGTCTCATCCCCCTGACCCTGAAAGAGCCACCAATACAGCAGAGTTAAGAAGGAGGAGGAGGAGAGACTGATAAAATCTCAAGGCCGAACTAGGCTGCCAAAATGAAGAAGGACAAAAATGATTCTGTACTTTCAATGCATGTAGGCTGGCATCTGATGCATCCATCAAGAACCTGATAGTACAAGCATGAAAGATCAAATACGACATCATTGGCCTGACCAAGACAAGAAGGCAACAATCACATCATGCCGTTTTCGACACTGGAGAAGAACTGTTCCTTGGAACATGTGACAAAAGAGGCGTTGGTGGCGTTGGTGTCCTTGCCAACATGAAGTTGGACATGAGCATTGATTCATTCAAATGCCTAACAACTCGAATTGGACAATTACACTTGAATAGATGTGGCTCACTGCTGGCAGTTCCTATCTACCTTGTCTACGCACCAACATCCAATTATGATAAAGGAGAAATTAAGAAACTCTACATGGAGCTGGAAAAGTTCTATAAAGAAGACCACACCTTCTACAAGATCATTGTCGGTGATTTTAATGCCAAGATAGGACCAAGAAGATCAGCCGAAGAACTCCACATCAGGACCCATGGCCTAGAATGGAACAAATAGGATAAGAGACTGTCTGAGTTTGTCTTGCTGACCAAGACCATCCATGGTAACTCACAGTTCCAGAAGGTTGAATCTAAACGTTGGACATGGGAGTATCCTGGTGGACGGTTCCACAACGAAATTGACCACACCCTATTCAATTGATGTTTTTGCCTGACCCATGTTGCTGTTGTCCCAAAATTCCAAATGGGATCAGACCACCATCTCCTTCGTGCAAAATTCTACTTCACGGAGAGAGGAGAAATGTCTGCAAAGTTTAGGAAGAGACCTCTCAGAATGATCACCAACTGGGAGCTCTTTGGCACTATTGCAGGAATGTGGGAAGATTCTGTCATTGACAACATTGACGAAGATATGATCCACTGGTTCAGCACCTCCGTGATGGTACAAGGAATGCTTAGAGAGAGATAGTCACAAAAAGATGCCTGTCTTAGAAAACTCTTGAGCTCATTTGCCATCATGGCTTGGCGCAAGCCTCAGGCAACCGCAAGTGAATGTCCAAGCATGCAAAGCAGTGCAGAGAAGCAATAAAGGAAGACCTCAATAAGAGGAGAGCATCAGTGCTGGTAGATGTGGCAGAAGCTAGGAAAAGCATTCGCATCACCCACCTGTCCTTTGCCAACTACAAGACCAAGATGACTGCCCTCCGACGTCCTGATGGATCTATCACATCTTCCAGAAGGGTAATGGAGAAGATTATCCATGACTTCTACTTGGATCTCTTCGACAGCCACATCCACCTGCCCACATACCAAATTCCGCAGAATGGATACGTCGTTCCAATGTTCTCCCTTCCAAATTTTGACATGCCATTTCATCAGTAAAGAAGTGAACAGCACTGGGCCCAGACAAGGTCAGACCTGAACACCTGAAGAACCTGCCGTCAGTACTCATCAATACACTGGCTCTGCTCTTCACATGCTACCTGTCTGAATAAAAGGTTCTGTCCCAATGGAAAACCAGCATGACTGTACTACTGTACAAGAAGGGAGACATCCACAACATTGGCAACTATCGCCTGATCCTCCTGTTGTCTGTTCACTCGAGTCACCCTGAATAGGATTGGCAGAACACTAGATGAAGGACAACCATGTGAGAAGCCAGGTTCCACAAAGGATTCAGCACGATTGGCCGTATCCACACTATAACCAAGCTCATTGAGGTTTCTCGGGAGTTCAAGATGCCACTCTGTCTAACGTTCATTGATTTGAAGAAGGCCTTTGATTCTGTTGAGACTGAAGCAGTCATTGAGGCCCTAGCCAATCAGGGTGTTCAAACTCAATACATCAAGATCCTCTGTGAGCTGTATTACAGATTCACTACCAGGATCTCACTATTCTACAAAGAAGTGATCATCCATGTCAAGAAAGGGGTTTGTCAGGGTGATACCATTTCACTGAAACTCTTCATTCCACCCTCGAGAACGTCATGTGATGACTAGAATGGGAAGGAATTGGAGTGAAATAGATGGTCGGCAACTATACCACCACTGCTTCAGTAATGACATTGTTCTAATAACACCAAACATTAGCCAAGTGGCACAAAAATCCTGACCGACTTCAACCATGAGTGTGGAAAGGTCGGACTCCAGCTGAATCTCACGAAGCCAATGTTTATGAGAAACGGTCTTGTTCCTGACGTTCCATTTGCTCTCAATGGAATGAACATCTCCAAATGCAACAATTTTGTGTACTTAGGTCGAGAAGTCAACATGATGAATGACCTGGCACCTGAGTTGCACAGGAGGAAGAGAGTGGCTTGGAACACCTTCAAGAGAGTTGAAGAAATAGCTAAGAGGACGAAGAACCTTCGGCTCTGGGCTCTTTGATTCCACTGTTCTTCCTGCATTAACATACACCTCCGAGACCTGGGCCCTACAAAAGCAGGATGAGAACTCTATTCGGGTCTCCCAAAGAGGAATCAAAAGAGCTAGCTGAGAATATCATGTTTCACTCAAATGAGAGAAAGAATCCGGAGTTCCGACCTCCGTCGACAGTCAAGAATCAGCGATGCCATCTCGTTTGCCAAGGCGTCGAAAATCAGATGGGCTGGACACGTAATGAGATTTGGAGACGACCGCTGGACTAGAGCCATTACTGACTGGATTCCATGGACGTCAAAAGACCACGTGGCCGCCCACCTACAAGATGGTCAGATGTTTTTGTCAAGACCCTGAACAATCGGTTTAAGGAGCTTCGTGTTCTTAGAAGGAGCAGATGCCATTGGGCTACACTAGCATGCGACAGGGACGTTTGGAGATGTTACTGGTGCCTGCTCAAGCAAATCGATCAGTAACGAGATGTCAACTGATCAAGTGATGTTTTCATGATTTTACATTTATAATGTACAATCCTTGTACGTTGTAGTGTGTAAGATGCAATATATACTGTTAGAGATCACTACTGAAAACCAGTAGAACAAGCACCTTTGGTTCCATTCTAGAGTCTGCAGATCTCAAAGAATAATGGACAGTGACTGTCCAGAAAGCTAACCTGGAAGTTTAGGGTTTTTCAAATTATTTAGTTTAGGCATGAACTTCCCCAGTCTTTCATCAAAAGGCCATTCTTTACCCATTAATTTGACATACATTGAATTAATATATACAACAAGTACACAAAGGCTATTGTACTGACATAGCTGTGGCCATATGCTGATAAGAAATGTGTAAATACCTATACATTAAATCCATGAATTAATAGTTATCTCATATTCTTTTGTAGAAGAATGTTTCCTGCTTGGGTACAAGTTCACAATCCTCTAAGCTAAACTTGTTTTACCCAGAGAACTGTCCCAGCCTTGAGTTTTTTTTTTAATAGGGGGATAATTTCCCACAGTAGATTACAACCATGAACAGCTGTGATTCTTTCTAGCCACTTTTTGTAGAGCTGGCAAACAAGTGACCTACATCCTTAGTCATCAAAGGCAACAATTTTGTTAATATTTTGTGACTTTGTATAGCAAAAATCATGGTCTTTCTGACTATGACTCCGCTTTCTTTCTATGGTCATTAAATGACTCAGCTGACAATTCCTATTTTAGAAATGTTTATGGCAAATTTCACTTCAACTTAGTGATTTCTATGTATATTATGGTGGATAAGTCAGGCAACGTTACCAAATACACACCATCTGTCACCTGTTAATCATTTAGCAATGAGTTCTCTCACTCCTTGACTATTAACTCAACTTAAATATTTTTTGGCTTTTTTTGGATTAGATCTGACAGTGCTCAGGGATTACTCCTGGCTCTGCACTCAGGAATTACTCTTGGTAGTGCTTATAGGGGTCTCTATCGGATGCCACGGATTGAACCCAGGTTGGCCACATGAAAAGCAAATGCCCTACGAGCTGTACTATCACTTAGTTCCCTTTTATTTCTTTTAGCCTGTGTCTATACTACCTTGTGGCTTTAGAGACTGTAAGCCAGTGCACTAAGAGATAAAGCATTAGATAGGTACAGCAGGTATACTAAATATCTTGAATGGTGCACAAGTTTCTCTGGCCAAAGTAAATCAATGATAAGAGAAGTTGCAATGCAGAGTGTGGTCTCCCCTGACCCCCCCCCCCCCAATAGAACACTGAGAAGTCCCCATTAAACTTGTTCTTTCTACATTTGAGTTCAAGCGCTTATTCCAGACTCACTTTTTCTTCCCCAATTCGTACCGTTCTGATTCTCACCCCTCCAGGCTCCTCATTACCTACTCTACCCATGGAGCAAAATGTGGTTTCCCTAGGACTTCCTTCCTTTGCACATTGTATGTTAAAAAAATATGGTTGCTCGATGTTTGTGTCTCAGTGGCCAACAGTCACCTACCCACCCTTGGTGGCTGACAAGTGAAAGAAGGAGGATTGGTAGTCAATCAGTAGTCATTTACTCCAGTCTCTGTCCTGTTCTAGTTTCACATACTGCCTCCTTCCACTCTCAATCCCTGCCTCATTCTACTCTCACACTGGCTCATATTTTGTCTCTTCTCAGCCCATCTCACAGTCTAAGTTATATAGAAAAAAATCAAGAGTTGGGGGTAGCAGTTACACATTGGTGTGGTAGGTACAGTCAACAGATGTAAGGCCCTTCCCTCAGAGAAACTTCATCTAGGATAAAAATCACTCTACAAGATCTACCCAAGGGTGGAATACCATCTAGGGAAGTATTACTTTTCCCTTTCCTTAGTCCATACCCATTTAAACAGTCATCTTAATTTACTTCTTAATAATATTGCTAGTCATTTTGTATGGACACAGCAAGAGATATATTAAGCTTAAAGGGTGATGTGGTTCTCCTGGTAACATCTTGCTATATATTCCAGACTATAGTCCTCAGTCCAGGTTAGTCCTTCCTTACTATAGCAGGGTCCTCATTCAGTTACTTTTTTGGGGTCATGACAGAGTTTGTCCATTAATATGCTCTAACATAAGTTTTATGGTGCTTGGCCTGTCTCTTTTCTATGCAAGTGTTGCTCATGGCTTTCCCTGGTTCCATATGAGTCCCTTCATCAGGACCTTCCTTTTGGGGTACTAGGAACTAAGAGCAACAGACACTTAAGTTGAGTAAATATGACAGATACCACGGAGTAAACATTATTTGTAATCAATTAAGTCCAAAGTTACAAAAGAATAGCATCAACTGTCATCCTGTGTTTATGTAAAAAGGACATTTCTCTAAAGTAAACTATGCAAAGGATATAAAGGAAAGAGAAAGGCAATATTTCACTCACATATACAAAATCCAGAGTCCTAGAAGAATCTGACTTTACAAGTCACAGGGTCTGATTAGGGGATACACGATCAAAAGAAGAAGCAGAGCACAGAGGAGAAGTTAAAGATAAACACAGAGGAATGGGAGTGTCTTGGGAGCACAGTGATGGGTGTAACCTGATAAACTCCTTGTGGTGGAAGAGAAAGGAAGGAGGAGAAAGAATGAACCAATGCTAAACCTAAAACATTTAGAACTATAATCCAACAGCACATGTCAAAGATGAGTTTCCAACTCTCTATTTTAAAGAAAAGCCTCAATTACCACAGCGAAAATTCCAAGAAACACGAAGCAGCCATGTGCAGACAACCTCCTGGGAATTACCCACTGGTTCAGGCCTTGACCTTAGCTATTGAGTTAACACTGTCGCTGGACATTGGGAAATGTTTTAGATGTGCTCTCTGAACAATTATCAAGGTGAAAATATACCAAAAGAATTCTCCATTCTTGATGCAAAAGTCTATAAAGTAAAAACTCCAATTCTGAAGTCAGAAACACCAATAACTTCCTTATGAGTTGTTAGCACCAGGTGCTGCCTTAGCAAACGGGTTCCAATCTACTGCCCATTGGAACAATGGCTCATTTCTACTGAGCTGAGATTTTACTTATCTACCAAACATGACTCTGAGTGTCTTTCATGTAATAACCTACTTCATCTTCACAGAGACCTCTATGCCATTAACTATTATTATCCTGCAGATTTTCTTTTAAAGAAGACATAAAATGATAAGCAGTGTGCCCAAGGTTAGTAAGTTGATAGGACTAGAAGTAATATCTAGACTGACTGCAGAGTCCAAACTCATAACCATCTAACAGATTTACATAATATCAATGCAAAGACTATGAAAATGATAGAATTTATTTCCCTACATTCTTATTTTCTTAGCCAGGTTTGAATAAGAGAAGATTATAAAATATGGCTGAGTTAGCCACTTTCCTCAAAATAATTTAGTTTCCCTTATGAGCTTACTTCTCAAAGCCAGTAGCATTCATTGTAACTCTTATTAACATTACAGTTTAATAATGTTCAAACAGTTACTTATTCTATGTATGCCTCAATTATTAGGATAATTTCTCAGTAGTGACTAGTGTGAACTCAAAGCTATTTGCAAAATGCTCAATAGGGATGCACTAAAATTCTGGTGAAGGGTGTGGTACTGGACTGACTTATGCAGAAACCACATCATTAACACTATTATAAACCATAATGCCTAAGATAAAATAAAAACATAAAACATTTTAAAGAAGTTTTTTTTAAAAAATATTGCTTCTTAGTGCAGAAATTAAGGTTCTTGTCTTGCACGTGGGCTGGAGCAATAACACAGCAGGTAGGGCATTTGCCTTGCATGCTGTGGACCCGGCAGACCCGAGTTCAATTTCTCCGCTCCTCTCGGAGAGCCCTGCAAGCTACCGAGATTATCTCATCGGCACAGCAAAGCCTGGCAAGCTACCTGTGAAGTAGTCAATATGCCAAACACAGTAACAAAAAGTGTCACAATGGAGACATTACTGGGCCTGCTCGAGCAAATCAAATCGATGAACAATGAGAGGACAGTGCTACAGTGCTACAGTCTTGCATGTGTTCAACCCTGGGTCAATCCCTCAGTCTGCAAATGGCCAGGTGATTCCTTAGCACACAGCTAAGAGTAAGACTGGATTACCATATATTGTGCCTCAACTGTACCCCAGGAAAGGATAAAAGAGAAAGAAAGAAAGAAAGAAAGAAAGAAAGGAAGGAAGGAAGGAAGGAAGGAAGGAAGGAAGGAAGAAAGCAGGAAAGCAAGCAGGAATGCAAACAGGAAAGCAAGAGAGAGAAAGAGAAATAGAGAGAAAGAGAGAGAGAAGGAAATAGAGAAAGAAAGAAGAAAGGAAGGAAGGAAGGAAGGAAAGAAAGAAAGAAAGAAAGAAAGAAAGAAAGAAAGAAAGAAAGAAAGAAAGAAGGTTGCTGATGGTTTGATGATGCCTAATGAGTGAGAACTCTCATTTCTGGTTTCCTGATTTGTGGAACTAGAATCTTCAGGGTCCCATTTTTCTACCATTTTCCAGTTTACTACTATTTTAAAATGCAATCGATGGTTCTAATATATATTAATATCTGTTTTTAGACAAAAGTTTCTGAAAATGCGCCACAAATAAACAGCAACAACAGTGTTGGAGTTCCTGCTGACAAGACTCTGAAATCACCTGGTTCGGCTGAACTGCAAGAACACTCCCAGCACCCAGACAAAGGATGATGGAGTAGTGACAGAGGATAAGGGTAGGGGGCTGGCATTTCCTAGAGATTAGTATAAAGTTTGGAAATCACAGGTGGTTGGTTATGAAATGTGGGGCGCTGACACTTGTGTAATCTAGAAAAATAACTGATTGGCAGTACTGGAAAATGAAATGTTGACACCTACAGAATCTAGACAAATAATAGTTTCTGCTATACCAGTCTTCCCCATGAAATCTAACCTTTGCCTCCCACTTACCACCTGCCCTCTTCTTGCATGTATTACACTCCGTTTGCCCCTATATAGTCATTGTTAATCTTGAATAAAATTGTCTACCTGTGCCATCAGCCTCTAATGACCATCAGCCAGACTGTGTTGGAATCAGCTCTGTGTACCCAGGTCACCGCATACTGCCAGATAGTGTCACAACATCATCTGGAAACTTATTAGAAAAATAAAATCTTGGGTTTCATCCAGACCTACTGAATCAGAAACTAGAGGCAGGGGTGGTGCCAGCATTTTAAAAAATTGAATTACTGTGATACGAGAGGGAAGCTACCAAGAGTATCCTGCCAGCACAGCAGAGCCTGGCAAGCTCCCTGCAGCATATTCGATATGCCAGAAACAGTAACGAGTCTCACAGTGGTGACATTACTGATGCCACTGGAGCAAATTGATGAACAATGGGAGGGCAGTGCTACACAGAAACAAAGTTGTTAGTGGTTGGGCTTCAGGTATACAAGACTTCAACACCATCCCTCCACCAGTGTGCATTTCTTACCACCAATGTCCCCAGTTTCCCTCCTGCCACTCCCTTCCCAGTCTTCCTCTATGGCAGTCACTTTCCTCTCTCTCTCTCTCTCTCTCTCTCTCTCTCTCTCTCTCTCTCTCTCTCATTTTGGCATCATAGTATGCAACAAAGATGCTGAGAGGTCATCACATTTGTTCCTTTATCTACTTTTAGCATGCAGTACTTATTCAGAGTGACCATCTCCAACTATCATTGTCATATTAGTCCCTTCTCTATCCCAATTGCCTTCTTCCCCAGCACCTGAGGGAGGCTTCCAACCATGGATCTATCCTCCTAGTCTTTGTTTCTACGTTCCTTTGGTATGGGTTGGGTGCTTTATTTTCTCCTGGTAAAGTTCTACCAGTGCCTTATATATTTTGTCCCTTATCTGATAGGTATTGGGTAAATAATTTTTCTCATTCCATGGGCTGTCTTTGTATCTTGGTCACAATTTCTTTTGCCGTGCAGAAGATTTTTACTTTAATGTAGTCCCATTTGTTTATCTTTACTTCCACTTACATGGCCAATGGTGTTTCTTCTTAGAAAATGCCTTTAGCTTCAATGTCAAGGAGTGTTCTGCCTATGATTTTCTCCATGTTACTTATGGATTCAGGTGTGATATTGAGGTCTTCAATCCATTTTGATCTGGCTTTTGTGCCTGGCTTTAGAGAGAGGTCTGAGTTTATCTATTTATTTATTTATTTGCATGTAACTGTCCAGTTTTCCCAGCACCACTTGTTGAAGAGGTTTTCCTTGCTTCACTTCGTATTTATTGCTCCTTTATCAAATATTAAGCAATCATATAATCGAGACTCTGTATCAGGATATTTAACTCTATTCCATTGGTTTGTGGGTCTGTGTTTATTCCAATACCATGCTGTTTTAGTTACTACTGCTTTGTAGTACATGGTTTTTTAAGCTTACTTTTTAAAAAATTGAATCGTGGTGAGATACATTTACAAAGCTGCTCATGATCAAGTTTCAGTTATAAAGTGTTCCAATACTTATCCCTCCACCAAGGTATATTTCACCAGTATCCCTATCACCATCCCCAATCCCTTCCCCAGCATGTCTCTATGCCAGGTACTTTTCTTCTATCTTTCTCTGTCTCTGTGTCTCTCTCTGTCTCTGTGTCTCTCTCTGTCTCTGTGTCTCTCTCTGTCTCTGTGTCTCTCTGTCTTTGTATCTCTCTCTGTATTTCTGCCTCTGTCTGTCTCTGTCTCTGTCTCTTTCTGTCTGTCTGTCTGTCTGTTTGTCTGTCTCTCTCTCTCTCTCTATCTCTGTATCCTCTTTTGGGCATTCTGGTTTGCAATACAAATACTCAGAGGCCATCATGTTTAGTCCTTTACCCATTTTCAGCACACATATCCCATTCAGAGTGGTCAATTCCAAGTGTCAGTGTCAAGTGGTCCTGCTCTATCCCAAATGCCCTCTCACCCCAGCACATTTTTAAAAATTTTTATTAGTGAAACACCATGAGGTACAGTTGTAGACTTACAAATTTTTGTGCTTGGGTTTCAGTTATACAATGATCAAGTACCCATCCCTCCACCAGTGCCCATTCTCCACCACCAATGATCCCAGTGTTCCTCCCACCCCCATCCCACCCTGCCTCTGTGGCAGGGCATTCCATTTTGTTCTCTCCTTTTGTCACCTCAGCATTTGAGGCAGTATTTCAATCATGAACTAAACCTCCTAGTCCCTGTTTTTTACTGTCCATGGGTATTCGTTTCATACTATGTTTTTTTAAATATCCCACACATGACTGTATTTATTCTGTCTGTCCCTCTGTTTCTGACTCATTTCACTCATCATGATACTAATGAGAAAATTATTTACCCAATACCTATCAAATAAGGGGTTAATATCCAAGATGTATAAGGCACTGATAGAACTTTACAAGAAAAAAATAATTCAACCCCATAAAAATTGGGGAGAAGAAACAAACAGAAAATTTCTCAAAGAAGAAATTAAAATGGCCAAAAGACTTATAAAAATGCTCTACACCACTAATCATCAGGGAGATGCAAATCAAAACAACAATAAGATATCGTCTCACACCACAGAGACTGGCACACATTCAAAAGTACAAAAGCAACCAGTATTGGTGTGGAGAGAAAGGGATGCTCCTTCATTGTTGGTGGGATTGCTGACTGGTCCAGCCTTTATGGAAAACAATATGTGGATTCCTTCAAAAACTAGAAATTGAGCTTCCATATGACCCCGCAATACCACTTCTGGGAATATATCCCGAGGGTGCAAAAACAGCAGGGTAGAAATGACATCTGCACCTGTATGTTCATTGCAGCACTGTTCATAATAGTCAGGATATAGAAACAATCTGAGTGCCCAAGAACAGACAACTGGCTAAAGAAACTTTGGTATATCTACACAATGGAATACTTTGAAGCTGATAGGAAGAATAAAGTCATGAAATTCGCTTATAAATGGATGGACATGGAGAGTATCATGCAAAATGTAGTACAGTTTGAAGTTGGGGAAGTTGATGCCTCCCATCTTCTTTATTCCAATGATTGAATTAACCATCCATATGGGTTTGTTGTTCCATTTAATTTCAGGACTGTTTATCTATTATTTAAAAACAATGTTATTGGTATCCTTATAAGGGTCCAAAAAAGGTCCTGGAGTGTTGCAGCGGCTGGGTAGTGGAGCTAGTGTCGGTAGTGGAGGTCTACCAGTGGGGTATTTATCTGGTCCCGGTAGGGGTAGGGTGGGTCTTCTGTGTGCAATCTGATCTCTGGGTCTCTAGTGGTTGGTAGGAGCAGACAGGGCAGGGTAGGGTGGGGCTTCTGATTAGAATCCCTTTGTCACCTGTGGTTGGTGGGACCAAGCAGAGAATCTCTGTCCCTGGGTCCGTTGAGCCTAGAGTCCAAGGTCTCAGAGAGTTCTGCTTATCTTGTTGTGTGGGTCTCCAGTCGTGCGTGAGTCTCGGCCAGAGATGCCACGCGGGTCTGGAAAGCGTCCTGGAGTGTCGCAGCGGCTGGGTAGTGGAGGTAGTGTTGGCCGACTTTGACTGTGAGTGTGGAAAGGTAGGACTACAGCTGAATCTTATGAAGACAATGTTTATGAGAAACATCCTCGTTCCTGATGCCCCTTTTGCTCCCAACGGAACAACCATCTCTGAATGCAACAGCTATGTGTACCTAGGTCGAGAAGTCAACATGACAAATGACCTGGCACCCAAGCTGCGCAGGAGGAAGAGAGCGGCTTGGAACGCTTTCAAGAACCTCGAAGAAATAGCTAAGAGGACGAAGAACCTCCGGCGCTGGGCACATCTCTCTGATTCCACTGTTCTTTCTACATTAACATATGCCTCAGAGACCTGGGCCCTAGGTAAACAGAATGAGAATGCTATTCGGGTCTCCCAAAGAGGAATTGAAAGAGCTATGCTTGAAATATCACGTTTCACTCAAATGAGAGAAAGAATCTGGAGTTCTGACATCCGTCGACGATCAAGAATCAGGGACACTGTCTTGTTTGCCAAGGTGTCAAAAATCAGATGGGCTGGTCACGTAATGATATTTAAAGATGACCGCTGGACTAGAGCTGTTACCGACTGGATTCCACAGGATGTCAAAAGACTGTGTGGCCGCCCACCTACCAGATGGTCAGACTTCTTTGTCAAGATCATGAATGATCGGTTTGAGGCTCTTCATGTTTCCAGAGCGAACAGATGCCATTGGGCTACACTAGCACGCGACAGGGACAAACGGAGACGTTACTGGTGCCAGCTCAAGCAAATCGATGAGTAATGGGAAGTTAAGTGATCAAGTGAATGCTTTAGGGGGTACAACTATTTTAACAATGTTAATCCTCCTGACCCATAAGCAAGGGGTGGATCTCCATTTCCTCATGCCCTCCTATTTCTTGACTAGTGTGTCGTCATTTTCTTTATACAGATCTTTCACATATTTAGTTAAGCTGATTCTGAGGTATTTAATTTTCTGAGACACAATTGTGAATCGATTTTTAAAAAAAATTCTTTCTTCTCTTTCATTATTTGTTCATAGGAAAGCTATGGATTCTGGGATATTGATTTTGTAATCTGCCACTTTAGTATACAAACTTATTGTTTCTAGGAGCTTTTTGGTAGTCTTTAGGATTTTCTAAGTATATGATCATTTTATCTGCAAATGGTGATAGCTTAACTTCTTTCTTTTCTATCCAGATGCCTTGATAGTTTTTCCTTCCCTAATTGTTATGCAAGTACTTATATTACTATATTGAATAGAAGTGGTGAGAGTGGGCAACCTTGTCTTGTGTCTAATCTTAGAGGGAAGTCTCTTAGTTTTTCTCTATTAAGAATGCTTGCCATGGGCTTGTGGCTTTGATTATATTGAGGAAAGTTCCTTCAACTCCATGAGAGTTCTTATCATGAATGGGTGCTGGATCCTGTTAAATTCTTTCTGTGTATCTATTGATAAGATCATGTGGTTTTATCTTTTATTTTATTGATGTAGTGTATTATGTTGATTGACTTGTTTAACCATCCTTGCATCTCCAGAATGGTTCCTGCTTGCTCATGGTGTATGACCTTTTTGATATGTCACTGGATTCTGTTTGCTAATATTTTGAGTATTTTTGATTCTGTGTTTATCAGGGATATTGGCTGGTAATTCTTTTATATTTGGAGTGTGATTCTGTTCGCTTTTGATATCAGGGTGATATCTGCCTCATAGAAACTATTTGGAGGTTTCATCTGATAAGTCTGCTGTAAATCTCAAGGATTCTCCTTTGTAAGTAACTTCCTTCTTGGATCTTGCTGCTTTCAATATTGTGTCTAACTATGGTTTTCATCATTCTGATTAGAATGTGTCTTGAGATAATTTTATTTTTATTTATTTTAGCTGGTACCCTTTAGGCCTCATGCATTTGGGTGCATGCATGCTTCAGCTAGGAGAACTTCCCAGCAATGATGGCTTTGATCGTTCTTTTTTCATCAATTTTCCTCCTGTCCTCATTGGAACCCATCTGTTGGTTTATTTGGGGGCTCTTTTACATCTTATTCCGTTGTCTGGAGATTCTCTGCACCTCATCTTGGAACTAGCTCACTGATTCTGTCATCAGCAGCTGTTACTCTGCTTCTGAGACCTTCCAGCATGTTTTTTATTTCACCTCAGATCTGTCATTTTTCTTGCGTTTTTGTTAGTCTTTTTCTTATTTCTGCTCTCATAGCCTCTTATATTTTATTGGTGGTGCGTTCCATTGTTTCTTTGAGCTCTTTTGCATCCTCAACAACTTCTATCTAAATTCCTTATTAGAGAGGTTATATAGCTCACTCTTATTGGTTGGGTTATCTGGGCTAACATCTTCACTCACTAAGCCTGGTCTGTTTCTGTGTTGCTTTACCATTGTGACCTTTGCAGTTTTGAATTGTTTATTGTGTGTTGCTGTGTGCTTAGGAACCTACATGTATGTTTAAGATGTGTTATGAAGAGGTGAAAAAATTATCTTCAGAGCCCCACTACCTCATCTTCCTGGCTTTACTGCTCAGGAACCTTAGTTGGACTGTGGTGCAGTACCATGCCTGCTGGTTGGTGCCACTCAATTTCCTCTTTACAAGCTGGTACCAGCTATTTTTGTCTTTAAAAGGTCCTCAGATGATTAAGTAATGCTAAAGTGTGAGAAGTTTTCAGCCCCTTTATACCTGTCAACTGACACTTGTTGATCACTGGTCTATGGACTAGTAACCATGGTAGTAGACATTCAGCTGTCTTCCAACCTTTTAATATTGACTCAACCATTAATGAAGCTGGATCAGCAGTTGAGGACTCTTGATCTAGACTGGAACACTATTAAGAAACTTTATTTGCCTCTGTCCTAAGCATCTATTTATCTCAATACCCAATATCTAATTGATAGTAAACATTTGTTTAAAAATGAATACATAAGGGATGGACCCATAGTATTGAGGGTAGGGCATTTGCCTTGCACACAGCTAACCCAAGGTTTTATCTCTGGCATCACATATGGTTCCCTGAGCACCACCAGGAATAATTCCTGAGTGCAGAACCAGGATTAGCCCCTGAGCATCACCAGGCATAACCCAAAAAGAAAAAAAAAACCTAAAAAAGAGAAAGACTATATAGGTGAATAAGCAATAATTTTAAATTGAATGTTAAGGAAATAGCATCACCTCAGGAAAAATATTCATAGAATTGGTAATAAAGTCATGGTTTTGCTATGAAATAACAAAATGATCTTATCATAGATCTATCTTGATCTATCTTTATCATACTCTCCCCCTCCTCTCTATCTCCTGATTGGAGATTAATTCACTACTCTTAAACCAGTATTTTATCAGTGATCTAGATCATTAAGATTTAAGAACCTTGTTTTTTACTGGGTTGGGGGGCAAACCCAGTGATGCTCAGGGTTTATTCCGGGTTCTTGACTCAAGGATAACTA
The DNA here is from genome assembly GCF_029834395.1 of Sorex fumeus. NCBI lineage: Eukaryota > Metazoa > Chordata > Mammalia > Eulipotyphla > Soricidae > Sorex > Sorex fumeus. The sequence goes on along the minus strand of NW_026606094.1, from coordinate 76,304,686 downwards.
CTAGTGGTGCTCGAGGTACCACCTAGGATGCTGGGGATCAAATCCAGACCTGCCAAGTGCAATGCAAGTGCCCTACCAGCTGTACTATTGCTCTGGCTCTGAATGTTGCTTTTGTAAACATTAAGACCACACCTAATGGAGGAGGGAGACTGGGACCACTCCCCATGAAGCTTAAGATTGAACTAAGAACCTCACAATAGTGACATATGTCAAGCACTTGAGCCATATCCAAGAGGTTTTTTTTTTCCTGATGTTATGTGAAAAATGTCTCATTTTATTTATTATTATATTTTTAAATAAATAAAACAGGACCTTTTTCACATACCATCACATACTATCAGGAAAAAATAAAATAAAATAAATAAAATAAAATAAAATGAGGCCCCCATAACCATGTTACCGGACTCTGAGCCAGGCTGTTTTTAACTCAGGGTGCCCGAGAGGGGGGCAGTGAGAGTCCTCCCCACCCTAAGGGATCCAGCCCTGGCAGCTGACCTCCACTACCCAAACGCTGCCATGCTCCAGGCCATTTTCCACATGCTCGGGCTGATCCTCACATATGAGTGAACATTCCTGGACACATCATAAGACAGTCCCTACCCATTTTCAGTAATTACCACACCATATCTGAAGTGGTTCAGACAGTAGGCAAATAATCATAGATAGAGATAGTTATATATGCCTCTCAGAGAACCCGGCAAGCTACCGAGGGTGTCCCTCCCACATATCAGAGCCCGCCAAGCTACCCGTGGTATATTCAATATGCCAAAAACAGTAACAATAAAGGGTCTCATTCCCCTAACCCTGAAAGAGCCTCCAATATGAACGCATTGGGAAAGACAAGTAAGGAGAGGCTGTTAAAATCTCAGGGCTGGGATGAATAGAGATGTTACTGGTGCCCGTTCAAGTAAAGCGATGAACAATAGGATGATACAGTGACAATGATACAGTGATACAGTGATGTGAAAAAGGTGAAAGTTCAGTAGGAACTTTTAGAAGTTTTTCATAATTTGAAAAATGAGATCATGGCATGTGCATAATTTTCTGCATTATAATATGATATATAGTACAAAGAACAATTAAATATTTAGATAGTGAGTTAGGGAATGTTGTGCTGGGGAAGAAGATGGTTTAAGGCAGAGAGACAGACACGATGCTTTCACACATTTCAATATGCTAGTATTTCCTTTAGAATGATGTGAATATGTTTGTACGTGTGCGTGAGGATATACAGTAAAAATATTTTGTATAGCAATTCTAGTACTCACAGTCATTGTTCAAGATGAAATTGACGCATATCATACTGTTCCTACCCCAAAGTATAGTGAAAATTTGAATATTATATAGAAAACAAACGAAAAAGACATGCAGAGACTGATAGGGACATACCCTCTAGAGATCTTGTGATCTGAGTTAATGTAGGGAACAGTGATGAAATAATGGTCTCAGAAGTCCACTACATTGCAACATTAACAAGGAATTTCTCTCTTGAGCAAACTTGGATCCTCGCTTAGTTGTAACAAAAGGACATGTCCATTCTTCCACCAGTCTGGCCTCAGAAAAGGTATGTTGATTTAATCATGCAAATAAGATAGAGTCTCATATCAAAATGCCCACTATGCCCAAGATATAATCATAAATCATTTGCCACACTCAGAACAATGGAAATCTTAATGTGATTGAAAAATGATCATAACTCTATAAGAATACTAAGATTGTATAAATGTTAGAATCATCTTACAACAATTTTCAAGCAGTCATCATGGAAAACACTTTAGTGAGTAAGAGCAAATGTATTTGGAACAAGTGGGAAAAAATCAGCAAAATACTGAATACTTTAAAAAGAATCCAAATCAAATGTTACAATTGAATATTATAAAAGCCAAAATCAAGAACTGAATATATAAGCTCAGAGTAAAATGAAAAGGAGAGTGGAAAAAAATCAGTAATATGCATGATAGAATTAAAATAAGTGCCCTATGTATATAACAGAAAATACACTGAAAAAATAGTTTTTGGCTGAACATAAGAGGCAATTGTGTCAAACTTTGAGAAGAAAAAAATGTGACTGAAAAATCTATGTAAAGAAATAGAGAGCAAGTTTGCAATACTATATAAACTGAAATTCAAGAAATTTATTGGACCCCAATAAAAAATCAATTCAAAGAAATGCATATCAAAACATATAGAGTCAAATTTCTAAAGTCTAAAGGCAAACTTTTCTTGCAAGCAGTGAGAAAGAAGTAACATTTTACCTGAAAAGGCAAAGCAATTCACATGACATAAGATTTCTATTATAAATAACCGGGAGGAAACCCATCACAATCTTTAAAATATTAAAGACCTATAACCCCAAATTTATATTCAGAGAAAACACCAACTAAATATGAAAAAGAAATAAAGCTATTCTTAGATGAATGAAAATGAAAGAATGTGTTACCTACAGACCTTAACTTTAAAAATAATGACTAAAGGAAGTTCTTGAAACAAAGAAAAAGGTAAGAGGGGGAATATAGGAACATAAAAAGAGCATAAGGAACAGTGCAAAGAATAAACATGTGTGTATATCATATTTAGGCACAAAGATTTGCAAAACCGTTAATTAGAGTTTCAGGCATACAGTGTTCCAAGCCCACAACCAGTGTCAGTCATCCTTCCACCAATGTACCCAAGTTCCCTCCCAATCCTAGCACAGCGGGTAGGGCGTTCGCCTTACAAGCAGCCAACATGGCCGACCCGAGTTCGATTCCTCCGCCCCTCTCGGAGAGCCCAGCAAGCTACCGAGAGTATTCCATATGCCAGACACAGTAACAACAAAGTCTCCAATGGAGACATTACTGGGCCCGCTCGAGCAAATCGACGATCAACGGGAGGGCCTTTACCTTTACCTTACCTAATAAACTCAAATTTAAAAATGTATTATGTACTAAAATAAATAAATAAATAAAAATGTATTATGTACTGGACATATGCTTACAAAAGTGTTGGCATTTACGGTTTGGGATACTATAAATTGTGTGATGTTTGAAGCAAAAATTATAGTATTGTTTGACACAATTTTCAATGTATGTAGGTGAAAAATTTATGACATTAGATCTGGAAATGAACAAAAGAACTAAAAGAAAGGTAGGGTTCCCACAGTGTATGTCAGTATTAGGAGACTGTTGACAGATTATGTTTACATCTGTAATGTGAATTACATACATATAATATGCAGTGTGTATGTAATATAGTTAGTATGTGTTTGTGTATGTTTACATGTGTTTATGTATGTACCATAAATTATGTTTGCAACAAACATGTTACTGTGTAAAAAATATGTTAAACATGTAGTAGACATCTTGGATAGGGTGTTAAATAAAAAAGAAAGAAATATGAAAATGAAATTATTCTCAAGCATGCATTGATATATTAAAAAATAAATATGTAATAAACATGTTAAATGTATTTAATAAATGAATATAAAATTTAATAAATTTTATACATACAGTATATCATGTATCTATAAAATACATGTGTTTGTGGTGGGTTTTATAGAAGTATATAAAACACACTTAGATAAACCACTGAAAATTTTATATAAAGAGTTGTACTAAACTACAATGCACTCTAAATGAATTAAAATATAATTCTAAGGAAAGGTTTAAGTAATACATAAGAAAAAGGAGAGTCATAAATAATAGGCCAGATGTTAAACTCACTGAAACTGGATCACTTCAGACATAGAAGCTCTTTTTCCTGCTGAACCAGCCCTTCTGTTTTATTGATGGGTCTTCTCTGACCTAAGTAGGTTACTAAACAAGAGGAATGTCACTGTCTGTCACTGTCCTCCCGTTGTTCATCGATTTGCTCGAGCGGGCCCAGTAACGTCTCCATTGGATACTTTGTTGTTACTGTGTTTGGCGTATGGAATATGTCACAGGGAACTTGCCAGGCTCTGCCGTGCGGGCGAGATACTCTCGGTAGCTTGCCGGGCTCTCCGAGAGGGGCGGAGGAATCGAACTCGGGTCAGCCATGTTGGCTGCGTGCAAGGCAAACGCCCTGCCGCTGTTCTATCGCTCCAGCCCCAAACAAGAGGAATGCAATGTTCCTTATATGACAATTTTTCTCCACTTTTCACTGCATTCAGGGCAGAATTAGAGTGGTAACTCAATGTTCTTCTGATTTTTTTTTCTTTTGTGGTCACACCTGGCGATGCACAGAGGTTACTCCTGGCTCATGCACTCAGGAATTACTCCTGGCGGTACTCAAGGGACCATATGGGACACTGTGAATCGAACCGGGGTCAGCTGCATGCAAGGCAAATGCCCCACTCGCTATGCTATTGCTCTAGCCCCTCAATGTTCTTCTGGAGGTCATTGTAATGCTAAGCTCAAAAAAAGAGAGAAACTTATTTGAAAGACTTGTATAATGGCCAATGATTCATTCCTAGACCTGGACCTACCTACTGCTAGCACTTGAGAAAGGATACTGCAGTCATATAAACAAACAAACAAACAAAGACCCATGCTAGGACTTGGGGCTAAAGAGTGGTATCGTGGGCAGGTGCTTCTCTTTCATGGGGCCGACTCAGGAACAATACCTGGCACCCCACATGACCCTCCAGAACCCTGCCAAGAGTGATTTCTGAGCAAAGAGTCTGAATACTATAGGGTGTGATCCCCAGAACAAAGAAAAGAGTAGGAATATACCTTTTAGCCTTCCTCAAAGAAATGTTGGGACAAAAATTAAAATCAAGTTTTAAATAGTTATGGCTATACTGCCTGATACACCTGGTGAGATTCATATCTCATTTGTGGTACATTCACTGTATATTCACTATTCTTCAGGAAATGAAATAAAATTTTAAGTCTTAAAAAGAATTTTTACATTGAGTCCCAAATTTATGCATGAAGTTATTGAGGTAGAAAAGGAAGAGAAGGATTCCTAAAGTTTCTCATTCATGTCAAAGAGATAAATCAAAAACAAACCTTCATTACTATGTGATCCCAAGAGCAAAGAAAAAAGCGTGTGCCTGTGAGTACAAACAGTGGGTGCGTGACACATTCATTTGGTGGCCAAGAGCTGTCTCCCCAATCTGGCCATCCTACAGTGAAGGACAAATGAAAGAGGGAACCAGGCAGGGCGGGGGAGCACGTGATTTGTTGGTAATCAGTCATCCTTTATTCCAGTCTCACAATGCTAGTTTTAGAGAAATCATCAAGGTTGGGGGTAGCAATTACACAAAGGTGTGGCTGGACATCATTCTAAACAATGAACAGCTGTAAAACCCTTCCTTCAGGGAAAGTTCTTCTAAGACAAACCCAGGGACAAATTCTCATCTGCTAGGAGATCCACCCAAGGGCAGAATTCCATCTAAGGGTGTATTACTTTCCCCTTTCCTTAGCCAGTATCCATTTAAACAATCATCTTAAATTTACTTTTTAATAATATTTCTAGTCATTTTTATAAGGACACAGTAAGAGATATATTAATCTTAAAGGGTGTCCTTTACCTGGGGCTATCTTGCTATATATTCCAGACTACAATCCTCAGGCCAGGTTAATATTTCTAACCCCAGCAGGATCCTCAATCAGTTATTTCTTTTTGGGTCATGACCAGAGTTTGCTCCATGACTGATGTCTAAACTTAGTATATGTTTTAAGGAGCTTAGACTGTCCATTTGTGATGGCAGTGTAGTTCGGAGTTTGCCCTAGGTCCATCCAAGACCTTCACTGGGACCCTCCTTTGGGGGTGTTAGCAACTAAGGGCAACTGAGGCTTAAGTCAAGTTCATAGATTTGCTCGAGTGGGCACCAGTAACGTCTCCATTGTGAGACTTGTTACTGTTTTTGTCATATTGAATACATCACGAGTAGCTTGCCAGGCCTTGCTGTGTGGGCAGAATACTCTCGGTGGCTTGCCGGGTCAAGTAAATATGACAAAAGCCCAGGAATAAATATTATTCAGAGTCAATAAACTCCCAAGTTATAAAAGTATAGCATTAATTGTCTTCCTGTTCTATACAAAAGGACATTGCTCTAAAGTAAACTATGCATACGACATAAAGAAGAGAGAAGAGCAATATTTCACTTACATATACAAAAATCCAGAGTCCTCAGTAGAATTTGACTTTACAAATCACGGGGTCTGATTTGAGGGTGTTAGTGATTACAGGTAGAGGAAGGACAGCACAGAGGATTGGTAGTGCCTGATGGGATTGAGTGTGCCTCAGGAGAACTGTGATGGGTGTAACTCACTAAACTTAATCTCCCTACAATTGGGGACGGGGCACAGGCAGAGGGGAAAAAGAAGAAACCAATGTTATCCAACATATGCCAATCCTCATGCACCTTCAATTACCAAAAGTTAAATGAGCAGAAACGTCATTGGTCTATAAAAATGAAAAAAAGATTAGTTTACAGATGACCATGTGGTATGACTTAATTGTAGCTTGGAATTGTTCAAATGCATAGCCCCTCATACCTATATCACTGTATCATTGTCATTCCATTGTTCATCGATTTCCTTGAGTAGGCACCAGTAACGTCTCTATTCGTCGTAGCCCTGAGAATTTAGTAAGTGCCACCTACATTGGGGGCTCTTTCAGGGTAAGGGGAATGAGACCCGTGATTGTTATTGGGTTTTGGCATATCGAATACACTATAGGGAGCTTGCCAGACTCTGCCGTGCAGGCAGGATACTCTCGGTAGCCCAGTGGGTTCTCCGAGAGTGAGGACTACACAATAAGAAGCTTCCGGGAGCTTGGTTTTATAGTCTCTGGGTCTTGGGCTTTGTTGGGATTACACGGTGCCATGGGCAGTTGGTGGGTGTAACCGTCTAGCTACTGGAGGATGGGGTTCTGGGTGGAGGAGACCCAGCCCTGATCTGAGCAGCCTTGGAGATCTCAGCCCCGGATCCCACACAGCTGAGTTCCTCTGCCGGTTCCTTCATTCGTAAGGCTCATCCGAGCATATGGAGAATGGTCTGAAGCATGACTGTGGCTGGTTCCGGAGGTCTTCAGCTACCAGAGCTCTGCTTTGGGCTGGAAGGGAAAATCAACCCGCCCCCCTCCAAGGGGCCCCAGTGAGCACAGCCAGGCGGATACCTATATATAGTCATTAAACTGACTAGTGTTTTCACTGCTTTCCTTTAAAGAGAGATTATCATAATCAATATGCTTGTATTTAGAAGAAACAGGATTACATTGAGCCTCAGGGTTATCTGTCTTCTACAGATGTATACAGTAATTTCACCATGGAATTTTACTATTCCACCAATGTACAATCAATGAGTACATTGTTCTGTTATATATGTTAGATTATAAGGGAATAATACTTTCATTAGGAAACTCAATAACAGTTCTATTGAATTAAATGCTAGCCATTTCATGCATGCCAATAAGTAGACATAAAAGATGTCACGATATTGACAGTAATTGTTGATCATCATTATCAAGAAGACATACAAATGCTTTTGCACACTTTAGCTACAGAGGAATAAATATAGATAAAATTTAGTCTTCTTATTACTTAGTCTAATATCCAAAGCTAATATAAAACTTCTATAATGCTATATAGGAAAGACTAATAGGGATCAATATCTCTCAGGAATGATGGTTTGTGCAAGAAGTTTTGGATGAAGTGCATCAATTTGTTGTTATACTGGTTGAAAGCAAAGATAATTAACTGGGTAAAAGAGCAATATTGTACAAATATCAACAAGCTAGAGATTCATACCCCCTTGTCAAAAAGCAGAGCCTTATACCTCTCTATTTCTTATCACCTCAAGCATATAATTGAGATACATATTATATTAGTATATGGTAGTATATTATTATCTCATCTATATATATTTGCATGTTTTACTAAATTTTATTTGTCTCATTTATTTCTCACAATGTGTCCTTGGCACTGAATTCTTCAATTTAGATGATAATTTTAGAATAGCAGGACTGTGGAAGAAAATTGAGAAGTGAGCATAATCTGAAGATATTAGACTTGGAAAGGGATAATACACTTGATATAATTTTATTGGATGTCTCCTTTGGGGGATTTGAGAGTGCATATTTTTCCTTTGGAGAATAGTTAGGTGACAGGATTGATTTTAAAAGGGAAAAAGATAAACATATTTTTTTAGCTGATAGAAAACTTGTCTGATTCATGGTGAGACAGAGGTTCATATTTATACAGGAAGCTGTTGATATAAGTTGTTTCCTTTCCAATCATCTAGCAGCTCAGTATAAACTAAACCCAAATAAAAGTCCCAATTAAAAGGCATTGAAAAAGTTAAAAAATAATTTACAATAGTGGTCATGTTGAAAGTCCAGATATATAATGATATCAATAATACAGACATGATAGAATGAGTAACAAAGATCTGCAGTAAAGATCAGATTAAAGATGTTACCTTCCCAGCAAAGAATATTGTTTAATATAATTTCAATATTGCTTCCATTAACTTTATAGAAAGAATAATGGGGCAGTAGCAATAGAGGGAGAGGACAAGCAACTGGCAAAGTGTACAGGAAGGTCTGAGGTTGGAAAAGAAGAAAAAAGGTAATAAAACATTTGGGCTAGGAAAATATTTGGATGTTGTTTCTGGTACATGAGATTTATTGAAGCAATTAGATTATTCATCATTTTTGAGAAATTTGTGTTGCCAAAGAAACTGTTATCCTGTGCAAGGATGGCTTAACATATGCAAATTAATTAGTGTAATATGCCATTTCAACAAAGCAGAGAAAAATATGATTATATCAACCGGCAGAGTCTGGCAAACTCCCCGTCGGGTACCCAATAAGCCAAATACCAGTAACAATGATGGGTCTCATTCTCCTAACCCTGAAAGAGCCTTGAATATGGCAGCTTTTAAAAAAATCTCAGGGCTAGGACGAAGGAGACGTTACTGGGACCTACTCGAGGCAATCGATGAATAACAGGATGGTTGTGATCGTGATATCAACCAATGCAGAGAATGTTTTTTAGAAAAATTCAATATTTCTTCATGATTAACTTTTTTTCTTAATTAACAAAATAGGGTTAGAAGCAGCCTTTCTTAAGATGTCAACACCTCTTTACAACCCACAGACAAAATTACAGTCAGTGGCTAAAACTTTCCCTCTGAGATCAGGCATAAATCAAGGGTGTCTACATTCTCCATTACTATTCAATATAATCCTGGAAGTATGTATTATAGAGACTCAAAAGGTGGAAACATCATTGTAATCACTTAATCACTTACCTTCCCGTTAGTCGTTGAATTGCTCGAGCGGGCGCCAGTAACGTCTCCATTTGTCCCTGTTGCGTGCTAGTGTAGCCCAATGGCATCTGTTCACTCTGGGAACATGAAGAGCCTCAAACCGATCGTTCATGATCTTGACAAAGAAGTCTGACCATCTGGTAGATGGGTGGCCACGCGGTCTTTTGACATCATGTGGAATCTAGTCGGTAACAGCTCTAGTCCAGCGGTCGTCTTTAAATCTCATTACGTGACCAGCCCATCTGATTTTTGACACCTTGGCAAAAGAGACAGCGTCCCTGATTCTTGATCGTCGACGGATGTCAGAACTCCGGATTCTTTCTCTCATTTGAGTGAAACGTGATATTCCAAGCATAGCTCTTTCTATTCTTCTTTGGGAGACCTGAATAGCGTTCTTATCCTGTTTGCGTAGGGCCCAGGTCTCTGAGGCATATGTTAATTCAGGAAGAACAGTGGAATCAAAGAGATGTGCCCGGAGCTGGAGGTTCTTTGGCCTCTTAGCTATTTCTTCGATGTTCTTGAAGGCGTTCCAAGCCGCTCTCTTCCTCCTGCACAGCTCGGGTGCCAGGTCATTTGTCATGTTGACTTCTCAACCTAGGTACACATAGCTGTTGCATTCGGAGATGGTCGTTCCGTTGAGAGCGAATGGGGCATCAGGAACGAGGCTGTTTCTCATAAACATTGTCTTCGTAAGATTCAGCTGTAGTCCTACCTTTCCACACTCACGGTCAAAGTCGGCCAGCATTTATGCCGCTTGGCTGATGTTTGGTGTTATTAAAACAATATCATCAGCAAAGCGGAGGTGGTGTAGTTGCCGACCATCTATCTTCACTCCCATTCCTTCCCATTCCAGTCGTCGCATGATGTTCTCGAGGGTGGCACTGAAGAGTTTCGGTGAAATGGTATCACCCTGCTGCACCCCTCTCTTGACATCAACGATCACTTCTTTGTAGAATGATGAGATCCTGGTAGTGAATCCGCAATACAGCTCACGGAGGATCCTGATGTATTGGGCTTGAATGTCCTGATTGGCTAGGGCTTCAATGACTGCTTCCGTCTCAACAGAATCAAAGGCCTTCTTTAAATCAATGAACGTTAAACTGAGTGGCATCTTGAACTCCCGAGAAACCTCATTGAGCTTGGTTATCATGTGGATATGGTGGAATGTGCTGAATCATTTGCAAAACCCGGCTTGCTCGCATGGTTGTCCTTCATCTGGTGTTCTGCCAATCCTATTTAGGATGACTCGAGTGAACAACTTGTAGATAAAAGACAATAGGCAGATCAGGCAATAGTTGCCAATGTCATGGATGTCTCTCTTCTTGAACAGTAGTACGGTCCTGCTGGTTTTCCATTGGGATGGAACCTTGCATTCAGACAGGTAGCGAGTGAAGAGCCGAGCCAGTGTATTGATGAGTACTGACGGCAGGTTCTTTAGGTGTTCAGGTCTGACCTTGTCTGGGCCAGGTGCTGTTTGCTTCTTTACCGATGAAATGGCGTGTCGGATTTTGGAAGGGAGAACGTTGGGAATGACATATCCATCCTGTGGAATTTGGTATGTCGGCAAGTGGACAGGGCTATCGAAGAGATTTGAGTAGAAGTCATAGATAATCTTCTCCATTGACACTACCTCCACTACCCAGCCACCGCCACACTCCAGGACGCTTTCTGGACCCACATGGCAGAACCGGCCGAGACTCATGCACGACTGAAGACCCACAGAACAAGATAAGTGGAACTCTCTGTGACCTTGGACTGAAGGCTCGGCGGACCCAGGGTCAGAGTTTCTCTGCTTGCTCCCACCAACCACAGGTGACAAAGGGATTCTAATCAGGAGCCCCACCCTACCCTGCTCTGTCTGCTTCCATCAACCACCCAGGGATCGAATTGTGCACAGGAGACCCACCCTACCCAGATAAATACCCCACTGGCAGACTTCCACTATCAACGCTACCTCCACTGCCCAGCCGCCGCCACACTCCAGGATGCTTTCTGGACCATCGCAGCCGCTTTGCAGCCGCGCAACACATCATAAGACACTAACTACCCAACTTCCGGAATTGTCGTACCATATTTGATAGAGTTCAAATATGGTAACACCTACAAGGGTGATTAGTGGTCGCTCCAAAAGCCTCTATCCCTCTCGGAAAAACTGGCAAGCTACCGAGAGTATGCCGCCCGCACGGAAGAGCCTGGCAAGCTATCCATTGTGTATTCGATATGCCAAAACCAGTAACTACAACTGGTCTCATTCTCCTGACCCTGAAGGCTTCACCGACATGGCAGCACTGAGAAGGATGAGAAAGGAGAGGCCGATAAAATCTCAAGGCCGAACTAGACTGCCACAATGAAGGAAGACAAAAATGATCTTCTGTACTTTCAATGCACATACGCTAGCATCAGATGCATCCATCGAGGACCTGATGGTACAAGCGCAAATGATCAAGTACGGCATCATTGGTCTGACCGAGACAAGAAAGCACGAATCTCACCATGCCGTTTTCGACACTGGAGAAGAATTGTTCCTCGGAACATGCGATAAAAGAGGTGTTGGAGGTGTCGGTGTCCTTGTCAACACAAACTTGGCCAAGAGCATTGATTCATTTGAATGCCTAACAACCCGAATCGGACGTTTACATTTGAATAGATGTGACTCACTGCCTGCAGTTTCTATCTTCGTTGTCTATGCACCAACATCTCATTATGATGAAAGAGAAACCGAGAAGTTCTACATGAAGCTGGAGAAGTTCTATAAAGAAGACCACACCTTCTACAAGATCATTGTGGGTGATTTTAATGCCAAGATAGGACTGAATACACATTCTTCTCAAGCGTACATGGAATATTCTCCAAGATAGACCACATGCTGAGCCACAAAACATGCCTCCAAAAATTTAAGAAGATAGAGATTGTAACGACAATCTTCTCAGACCATAATGCGCTGAAATTAGAAGTAAATCACATACAAAAACAGAAAACTAAATCAAACACCTGGAAATTAAACAGTGCTCTATTGAACAATGAGACAGGAAATCAAAGAGGAAATCAAAAGATTCCTAGAAACAAATGAAAATGAGAACACGAGTTACCAAAACTTATGGGACACAGCAAAAGCTGTGTTAAGAGGAAAGTTTATAGCTCTACAAGCATTCCTCAGGAAGGAGGAGCGAGCACACATAAGTAACCTAACCTCACAGCTTAAGAGCTTGGAGAAGGACCAAAAAAAGGAGCACAACCCGAACAGGAGAAAGGAAATAATAAAACTCAGAGCAGAGATTAACGAGATGGAAACCCAAAAAACAATCCGAAAGATCAATGAAACCAAGAGCTGGTTCTTCGAGAAAATTAACAAGATTGATAAGCCTCTAGCAAAACTCACAAAGAAAGGGAGAGAGAAAACCCTAATAAAACGAATCAGAAATGAAAAGGGGGTCATTAAAACAGAAACTACAGAAATTCAAAGGATCCTCAGGGAGTACTTTGAGAAACTGTATGCCACGGAACATCAAAACCTCGAGGAAATGGATAAATTCCTAGACTCCTACAGACTCCCAAGGCTGAACCAAGAAGACCTGGAATACCTGAACAGACCTATCACCATCAAGGAAATAGAAATGGTAATAAAAAGTCTCCCCAAGCACAAAAGTCTTGGCCCGGATGGATTCACTAGTGAATTCTTCCAAATCTTTAAAGAGGACTTACTCCCAATCCTCTTTAAGCTTTTCCACGAAATTGAAATATCAAAAACACTTCCAAACAGTTTCTACGAAGCAAATATCACACTGATACCAAAAGCAGACAGAGATACCACAAAGAAAGAGAATTACAGACCAATATCCCTGATGAACACAGATGCAAAGATCCTCAACAAACTACTAGCAAATAGAATCCAACTACTCATCAAAAAAATCATACACCATGACCAAGTAGGATTCATCACAGGGATGCAAGGATGGTTCAACTTTCGGAAATCAATCCACATAATCCATCATATCAACAAAAGAAAAGATAAAAAGCATATGATTATATCAATAGATGCAGCGAAAGTATTTGACAAGATCAAGCACCCCTTTATGATGAAAACCCTAGCCAAAATGGGCATAGAGGGGACCTTCTTCAACACAATTAAAGCCATCTACCACAAGCCTACAGCAAGCATCATCCTCAATGAGGAAAAACTGAGAGCCTTCCCTCTAAGATCAGGGACGAGACAAGGATGCCCACTCTATCCACTGCTGTTCAATATAGTACTGGAAGTAATTGCAATAGCGATTAGGCAAGAAAAAGATATTAAGTGCATTCAGGTAGGAAAGGAAGAAATCAAGCTCTCACTATTCACAGATGATATGATACTATACTTAGAGAACCCAATAACCTCCACCAAAAAACTCCTAGAAACAATAGAGTCGTATAGTAAATTTGCAGACTATAAAATCGATACCCAAACGTCCATGGCTTTCCTATATGCAAACAGTGAGAGAGAAGAAAGCAACATGAAAAAAAACAATCCCGTTGACAATTGTGCCCCAGAAAATCAAGTACTTAGGAATCAGCTTAACTAAGGAAGTAAAGGACCTGTACAAAGAAAACTACAAAACGCTACTTCAGGAAATAAAAGAGGACATGAGGAAATGGAAAGATATCCCCTGCTCATGGTTAGGAGACTTAACATTGTCAAAATGGCAATACTACCGAAAGCATTGTATAAATTCAATGCAATCCCTATAAGGATACCCATGACATTCTTCAAAGAAATGGAGCAAACACTCCTGAAATTTATATGGAACAATAAGCCCCCACGAATAGCTAAAGCAATTCTTGGGAAAAAGAAAATGGGAGGAATCAACCTCCCGAACTTCAACCTGTACTACAAAGCAGTAATAATTAAAACAACATGGTACTGGAACAAAGGAATAACTGCAGACCAATGGAACAGGGTTGAATACACTGACATCTCCCCTCAATCATATGATCATCTAATCTTTGATAAATAGTGCAAGTAATGTGAAGTGGAGTAAGGAAAGCCTCTTTAACAAATTGTGCTGGCATCACTGGACGGCTACATGCAAAAAAATGGGCTCAGAACTCTGCCTAACACCGTGTACAAAAGTAAGATCAAAACGGATTAAAGACCTCAACATCAGACCAGAAACCATAAGGTACATTGAAGACAAAGTTGGCAAAACCCTCCATGACATTGAAGCTAATGGCATCTTCAAAGATGCCACACCACTGGCTGAGCAAGCGAAAACAGAGATAGATAAATGGGACTATCTTAAACTAAGAAGCTTCTGCACCTCCAAAGAAACAGTGACCAAAATACAAAGACAGTCTACAGAATGGGAAAGGATATTCGCCGAATACACATCTGACAAGGCGTTGATATCCAGGATATACAAAATACTGGTTAAACTCCACAAGAAGAAAACATCCAACCCCATCCAAAAATGGTGCAATGAAATGAACAGAAATTTCTCAAAGAAGAAATCCGAATGGCCAAAAAGCACATGAGAAAATGCTCTACATCATTAATCATCAGGGAGATGCAGATCAAAACCACAATGAGATACCATCTCAAACCTCAGAGACTGGCCCACATTCAAAAGAACAAAAGCAACCGATGCTGGCGCTGATGTGGCGAGAAAGGGACACTCCTTCACTGTTGGTGGGAATGTCCACTGGTTCAGCCCTTCTGGAATACATTATGGACGATTCTTAAAAAATTAGAAATTGAACTCCCATTTGACCCAGCAATACCACTCCTGGGAATATATCCCAGAGAGGCAAAAATGTATAGTCGAAGTGACATCTGCACTTGTTTGTTCATTGCAGCACTCTACAATCACCAGAAACTGGAAGAAACCTGAATGCCCAAGAACAGATGACTGGTTAAAGAAACTTTGGTACATCTACACAATGGAGTACTATGTAGCTGTTAGAAAAGATGAAGTCATGAAATTTACATAGAAGTGCTACAACATGGAAAGTATCATGCTAAGCGAAATGAGTCAGAAAGAGAGGGATAGACATAGAAAGATTGCATTCATCTGGGGGACATAAAGTAACAAAATATGAGATTAATACCCAAGAATAGCTGAGATCAACACCAGGAGGATTACTCCATAGCTTAGTGGCCAGTCGGGCATTCTAGAGGAAAGGGCAGCTCAGATAGAGAAGGGAACACCAAATAAAGGGTGTTTGGAGGATCCTCCCAGGAGGGGAGATGCATGTCGAAAGTGGACTATGTTTGAACATGTTTGCCACTCAAGGCCTCTTTTGTAGACTACAACACCCAAAAGGAGAGAGAGAACACAGGGGATTGCCCTGCCACAGAGGCAGGGGGGGATGGGGGATGGGGGTGGGGAGGATATTATCCATGGTGGTAGAAAATGGGCACTGGTGGAGGAATGGGTATCTGATCATTGTATAATCAAACCCAAGCACAAAAAAATTGTAAATCTACAACTGTACCTCATGGTGTTTCACTAATAAAAAAAAAATTAAAAAAAAAAAAGATTTACAAAAAATTGTAAATCTACAACTTTAAAAAAAATAAAATAAAATAAAGGGGGAAAAAAAAAAAAAAAAAGACTGAACCTAGAAGATCAGCCGAAGAACTCCACATCGGGACCCATGGCCTAGAATGGAATGAACAGGGTGAGAGACTGTCTGAGTTCATCATGTCGACCAAGACCATTCATGGTAACTCACAGTTACAGAAGGTAGAATCTAAACGATGGACATGGGACTCTCCCGGTGGACGATTCCACAACGAAATAGACCACATCATATTCAATTGACGGTTTTGCCTGACCGATGTCGCTTTTGTCCCAAAATTTCAAACGGGATCGGACCACCGTCTCCTTCGTGCAAAATTCTACTTCACAGAGCGGGGAGAAAGGGCTTCAAAATTCAAAAAGAGAACTCCTAGAATGACCACCAACTGGGAGCTCTATGGCACTATTGTGGCAACATGGGAAGATGCCATTGTTGACAACATTGACGAGGAATACAATTGACTGGTTCAGCACCTCCATGAATGTGTGAGGAATGCCAAGAGAGAGATAGCCACAAAAAATCGCCTGTCTTCGAAAACTCTTGAGGTAATTCACCAACGTGGTTTTGCGCATGCCTCAGGCAACCGCAAGCTAACGTCCTAGCTGAGCTCGCAAAGCAGTGCAGAGATGCGATCAAGGAAGACCTCAAAGACAGAAGAGCAGAAGTACTGGTAGATGCGGCATAAGTCGGGAAAAGTATTCGTAATGCCCGCCTGTCCTTCTCCAACTACAAGACCAAGATGACTGCCCTCCGACGTCCTGATGGATCCATCACATCCTCCAGAACGGCAATGGAGAAGATTATCCATGACTTATTGTAATGTACTAAAAAAATCCATGATGAACAAGTAAATTTAAGTCACTCAGATCAAATGCTTCTGAGTAGTAGTGGATAAACCTAGGAATCACAGACTGAGCAGAAATGTATTAGCATGCTTGGCTCTTAATCTTATATCCTTGCCAACCCATGTCTGATATTAGGTCTCGCACTTGTCAGTTTCACTTTGCTTTTCAGGTCATTAGTTAGATAATGTCTTTAATGTCTTTGCCTCTTTAATAGATTGCCTCTGGATTACACCTCCTATTCTAAATTTCTAAACTGAAATTCTTACTCAACCAACTTAGTAGACAGTCTGCAAGTCAAGACTCTTAAGTGGGAGTCCATTAAGATTAATGATGCTTTGTAAATAAATTGTCTCTGTGTCATAGAGCTATGCTTTAGTCAGTGAAAATGTCAATAGTGAAATAGTTATTCAAGCCCACACCAAGTTTTGAAAGTACGAAGCAGATCTTTTCCTTATTTTCATGTAATATTCTACAACCATTTCAGAGTCTAAAGAGGAATGGATATTTGGGTATTTCAACTTATTCTTCACCTTTTGTCATGGAAATAAGTGCTTTGACTCAGAATCATTTGACTATTCCATAATTCTACATGGCCACCTTTGCCACTAATGACACATTCCTTCCCACAATACCTTTTCTCTCTTCCATCCTCCTCCTTAATTAAGACCTTAAGTTCTTTGTTCCTCTTTTTCAATATTCTGTCTCTTTCATCCATCTGATTACTTTCATGATGTGTGACTGGCACCCTAAAAAGACGAGATCCTCAAACTCTATTTTTGCCACCGTTACCTCTTCATCAAAACTCTGAATTCATAAAAAGTTCCTGCATCTTTTATTCTTTCATTTCTATGATTTAGGCATTGGTATGTCTATATTGTAGAGCTTGGGAAAAAATTGGGAAGACAGTTTATCTCCTTCCTCAACATGAAGTAAGGTATGATTATGTTAATGATAAAATTATATTCTAATTTATTGTTTATATGACTATTAAATTATAATAGCATAATTATATAAATGTTTATTAGTTTAGAGAGTGATTTTGATAGCCAAGTACCAAAAGTCCCTAAACAAATTACTGGTATGCTTAAATATAGTTTAGATATACAGTTTAGATAAGACCAACTAGATTGGTTGGACATCTGAGACTCTAAGGTCCTTGTTTCCTTCTGAAGAATCTCCAAAATTTTGTTGTAGAAACTCAAGATACACAAACTAATCTCACAGGATTAAAAAAGTAAAAGATGTTTACTTTTGGCAATTCTGTTGTCTTTAATATCAACTAATTTAGCATAACACGCCAAAGAAAAGAGATTTAAACAAATGCATAGCATCAAATACTCTCAAAGAAATTAAGCAGAAAAGTGAAAGTCAACTATAAAGAGAATAATTGTTTCTGATATTCCATTGTAACCTGAACTAATAAATCATTAAGGAGGGATATAGAAATCATAAATGAGCTTATAGCAATAATTTGAAGAAAATGATACATTTAAAAATAATTTCCCTTGAAGAAAGAAAATGGAAAGTACTATTTATCTATGTTGGGAGTGAAGGTGAGGGATCACAAATGTAAATTAAATCATCTATTAAACAAATTAAATATGTTAAGTCACCTTGTTTGTGTTTATGGTGAAAAAAGTCTTTTAAAGGGAGTAAACTTAATTAAAAACTGTTTTTAATTTTCAAAAGCTGCTACCACTGCTTTACTAGTCAAATACAATTAATCCATTTTAAATTCACTTGTTAGTAATGTGGGCTCCGGAAATTTAACAGATAATTGGAGATTCCCAAATTTATAAATCTTTCCAGTTTTTCCCTCAAGGTAAAATTTTGCATATGGATGACAAAGGGAAATATTTTGTACTTACTGTGTTGAGTGACATTTCTATGGAACTTCATGTCTTTCATTTAACACAAATGGTCCCTAGAGACTATCTTCATCCTTCACTAGACTGTGATCCTGAAAGATGCCTACTCTTCTGATTCCATATCCTGCTTCCAGAATGAATCACCCAATGAATCATCCAAGGCACCATCTGATTTCAAAGCATTTTGTGCTTCACAATTGGCTACAGAACAAAGATACTCTCTAAACATAATATTTTCAAAATAACAATAATCAAATTTTAAATATTTGCTGGGAAGTATATTTCTCTCCACACTTTAGTATCTATGAAATATTTGTGTCTTAAAATCTATAAAAGTCAGGTGGCAGTAGTGTGGTGGTTGCTGCTGCTTAAAAACACACTTCAGATTTTGCAACTTGGAAGAAACCCTTGAGACAATATTTGATCATTCTTTTAAGAAATGCCACATTAACAGTGCTCTCGATGGCAAACAAGGCAATCTTGTACTAAAAACACAAGTGACTCAGGATAATGAAAAGGCAGATGCCTAAAACATTATTAAAACAACTCATTTTGCTTTATTACTTTTTCATGAGAATTAGATATTATGTCTAACATTTTAAAGGAGCATCTTCAGTAAAATAGATATTTTAAGTGTCATTGTTCAGCTGGTTTTTAGTTTGAATAAAGCATGAAATAATAATACATCTTATTGTGGAGGTGTTTTTAGACGGATCACAATGGATTTCACCAATATGATCATCGTATTAATTCCTAATTTATCTTTCTGTGACCAGCCAGTCTCATCAGTATTAGTTCCTGAACTGGGTTACCTTTTTGTGCTTTTACTTCCTTTGTTGGAGCTATGTGATAACTAATCTTATCTATTAAAATTTGACCTGATCTGAAAGGTAACTTACTCCATGAAGTTATCTCCATGTCATTTATTTACCATGATCTTCTTTCGCCTCTATAATCTCACATAGATTTTTCACCTGTTGCATTTAAGTTACAATAAATTCTGAAAATTGTCCTATGATCTGAGAATCATGGAGTGTACTTTAGAACAGACTATTCCAATTAATCACCACAATATCTTTTTTGAGGTAGAAAATATCTTCTGTTCTCAGATGTTAGAGAGAGAGAGAGAGAGAGAGAGAGAGAGAGAGAGAGAGAGAATAAATGACTTACATACTTATATACATACAGTAGGTGGTAAACTCAGATATTTGGGTACAAATTCTGATCTATCATTTAATATCAGCTTTCTTTTTTTCACAGCCTACCCTCTGTGCTCATATTATGAAAGAAAAATTGTAGTTAATTTGATTGCGACATGTACAATATAATACTAAATGAAGTCTTGATAATAAAGTTCCAAATTTATGTGAAAACCAAGAAAAATAATGCAAATTATTTCAAATTACACTTTTCATCATTAGGCTGATAGCCTTTGTTAAACCCCATTTGTTCGAGAAAAATTAGAATTACATTTCAATGTAAGAAAAGAACCATTGAAGCTTAGTTTCAGAATACTATGATTATTTTTCTTGTTCCTTCTCTTTCCTTCTTAAATAGTCATGCAGAGCTGGCTAAAATTTTTAGGCACAATACCCTGTTTACATCTAATATTAAATTTAAAAATTCTTCCTTCTGCTTTTGGGAAGTTTTAAATATGGGTTATATAAAAAACAAAGTTTTTGCAAGCATACTTACCCTCTTGAAATCAAACAGACCTGATTCAACTTTACCAATGTCATTGTGTTTGAATACTAAAATTGTTTATGTTGTAACCTTGGTAAAGTTACCTAACGTTGTTGAGCATCAATATATTCATTTATAGAAAAAGAATAAACAAAAAATATACATAATTTTAGGACCTATCAATAATGCTATAAATAGGCACAGCTGCTATGATTTCCTATGATTTTGGTGATTTGGACTATTATTTAAAGGAATATCTGATACTATGCAGGAAGAGGTTTATGATAGCACTTGACTGCTATTTCAAAACACACAAAAACCTCTTCTTCTATGGAGACTAGATTAGAAGGGGAGTAGAAAGAAAAACGTCTGCAGTTTTCCCAGCAACAAACTATGAAGGCTTGCACCTGGGTCATAATAGTGAACATGATTCAAATGTTTACAGCACTGGGAAATAGAATTCATATAACACGTTATTGGGTTGCTGTGAGGTAAATCAGGGAATTAAAATTAACATCTTGGTCTGTGACTTAGACACCTGGGGAGAATGGGATTACTGCTAATTAAACTGGGTAGATGAGGAAGAGGAAAGGGTGGATAGTGATACTAGAGACAAAATTTCAATTATAGAACAAAAGTCTATGCTTAAAAAATTAATGCAATAGTTTCTAAAACCACAGTTCATGATTTTAGTTTTGGACATTTATCTCAGTCTACATACAAAATGTTGATCTTAATAGGAATATTTTTTCACCTCTTTCTGTATAGGTGACAGGTAATAACCCATAGATCTCCTAGTTGTCTTTACTCCTTCTCTCTCTCACAATTATTAAGTCAGCACTTAAGGAAGTCTTTGTAGTTAAATCTTGAATTCTCCCTACAAATTTTCCTTCGGGACTCATAGTTCTGTTGAAGGAACTCTGGTTCTCTTAGAGGCTGGTTCCTTTATCCTTGGAGTCAAAGATTTTTTGCCTGGAACGTTTAATTACATTGCCTATCATGTCAAAGCACTTCACAGTCTCAAACTTTCCTCCACACCCTCCTAGAATCACTTTCTCAACAATATCCACATTGTTTTATTTGACAATTTCTTTTATGATTGATTTATGAATACAAATTCAATTGTTACCTTATGGTCACCATAATCACAATAGCAATTATCATAATACCTTAAAATTACAATTTGAACCAGTGTGTCTTAAGCTTCTCCTCTCTAAAATTGCCCAAGTAGAGTCAGTCTAGGTGACTAAGATGGATGTGAGGTGAATAGGATGGCCCCAAAGTAAACTTCCTACTCCTGAATCTTGTGTAATTCACATGTAATGTTTTGCAGAAACCCAGTATGCCTGCTGCTCACAGGGTCATTCTAACCAACTTAGTTCCATAGTACCATCAGTATTTTAGTTTAGATCAGAAGTGGCATCCAATTTTCTAAGTAAGAAATCACTGCTAGCATTTTTAGCAAGAAAATGCCTAATACAGTGATCTGCTACATACAGGGAGCAGCTATTTTTGAAAGGAAGCTATATTCTTGGTTTGTTTCTTTTAGTCTGGAACTAACTACTCCATTGAGTTTGAATGGCACTTCTCATATCTGAGTTTTAAACTTCTATTGTAATGTTAGAGTAGTTAATTGTATCTAGATTGTTCAACATCTACACAACTTATTTTTTATAACAGGCAATATGTTATGTACTTAAGAATGTTTAATGTCTCCCCTGACATCTACCTGCAAGATGCCAGTAACAACTTCTTTTTCAAGTTTTTACAACTACAAATGTCTCAAACATTGGAAACTATCTCATGCGGAACACAACTGTCCTGGCTGAAAACATTGGCATAAGATAAGAAAAAAAAATAAACTTTTGAAAAAAAAAAGTGTTGTAAATCAGGCAATGTAAACCCTGCAAACTGCATTGGTTCCTATTATCAAGAGCTCTTAAAATATATGTTGTTTGGTTTTTGTTTTTTTGGGTGAAGAAAATAATTTTTACTGGAAGAAATTTGTGAATGTGAGGGGAGAGAGATATGTGTTCAAGCAAGAATATGGAATTCTTCAGAGGTGGGGAAAGCAGCGAATGAATTTAGGATAAATGTTATATATAATTTCTTAGAGTTCTCTGGATCTTTAGATTCTCTGGCCTCTCCTCCTGTCCCTTCACTTCTCCCTCTCTTTTCCTTCCCTCCCCTTCCTACCCCACTTCTCCTCCCCACCACCCCTCCCCTCATTTTTTTTTATTTTGGGGCTGGGCTGGAGCGATAGCACAGCAGTAGGGCATTTGCCTTGCATGAAACCAGCCGAGCCGAGCCGGGTTTGATTCCTCTGCCCCTCTTGGAGAGCCCGGCAAGCTACCGAGAGTATCTTGCCCACGCAGAAAATCCTGGCAAGCTACTCATGACATATTAATATGCCAAACACAGTAATGACAAGTCTCAAAAATGGAGTTGCTACTGGGCCCGCTCGAGCAAATTGATGCACAGTGGGAGGACAGACAGACAGACAGATTTTGGGGTTATACCTGTAAGTGCTCAGGATCCACCTTCTTTAGTTGCCACCTCTGGCTAACTTCACTTGTCTGTCTCCAAAGAACTCAGGACTTGCATCTCAAAAAGATGAGGAATGCAGCCCTTTAAAATCTGTAAGTTTTGAGGCCAGAGCAATAGGCATTTGCCTTGCATACTAGCAATTTGAACTAGGTTCAAACAAAATGTAAGTTTTAAGGTAAACTTAAGATTTTAAGATAATTTTTACCTGTCAACTTTAGTTAAAAAAACTTACCTACTTAGTAAGAGAAAAAGACCACTAAAAGACTGTTTAGTAAAAGAAAAGACCACTAAAAGACTGTTTAGTCTGTTCTGCACAGGTAGGCACTCAAAACAAAAAGAATGCTATAAAACATGGTCATATCAAACAGACCAATATGATAGGAACTTTAATGGCAGAACATACCTATCAAAAGACAGACATTCAGGTTGTTTTTAAAAGTAAAACTGAATATCATCTCACTCATATCACTTGATCACTTGATATCCCATTATTCATCGATTTGCTCGAGTGGGCGCCAGTAACGTCTCCATTCATCCCTTTTGTGTTCTTGAAGGTCACCTGAGGTCGGAACTCCAGATTCTATCTCTCATTTGAGTGAAGTGTGATACTCCAAGCATAACTCTTTCAATTCCTCTTTGAGAGACCCGAATAGCCTTCTCATCCTGTTTTCGTAGGGCCCAGGTCTCTGAGGTGTATGTTAATGCAGGAAGAACAGTGGAATCGAAGAGAAGTGCTCGGAGCTGGAGGTTCTTCATCCTCTCAGTGATTTCTTCGACACTATTGAAAGCATTCCAAACTGTTCTCGTCCTCCTGCGCAACTCAGGTGCCAGGTCATTCGTCATGTTGACTTCTCGACCTAGGTATACATAACTGTTGGATTCGGAGATGGTTGTTCTGTTGAGAGTGAATGGAACGTCAGGAACAAGACTGTTTCTCATGAACATTGTCTTTGCAAGATTCAGCTGTAATCCAACCTTTTCACATTCACGGTCGAAGTCAATCAGCATTTGTGCCGCTTGGCTGATGTTTGGTGTTATATTAGAACGATGTCATCAGCAAAGCGGAGGTGGTGTAGTTGCCGACCATCTATCTTCATTCCCAGTCCTTCCCATTCCAGTCATCGCATGATGTTGTCGAGGGTGGCACTGAAGGGTTTCAATGAAATAGTATCACCCCGCTGAACCACTCTCTTGACATGGATGATCACTTCTTTGTAGAATGGTGAGATCCTGGTAGTAAATCCATAATACAGCTCACGGAGGATACTGATGTATTGAGTTTGAATGCCCTGATTGGCTAGGGATTCGATGACCACTTCTGTCTCAACAGAATCAAAGGCCTTCTTTAAATCAATGAAGGTTAGACAGAGCGGCATCTTGAACTCCCGAGAAACCTCAATGAGCTTGGTTATCCTGTGGGTATGGTCGATGGTGCTGAATCCTTTTCGGAACTCGGCTTGCTGGCATGGTTGTCCTTCATCTAGTGTCCTGCAAATCCTATTCAGGATGACTTGAGTGAACAGCTTGTAGATAATAGGCAGATTGGGCAATAGTTGCCAATGTTGTGGATGTCTCCCTTCTTGTACAGTAGCACAGTCCTTCTGGTTTTCCACTGGCATGGAAACTTGCATTCAGACAGGTAATGTGTGAAGAGCTGAGCCAGTGTATTGATGAGTACTGACAGTAGGTTCTTCAGGTGTTCAGGTCTGACCTTGTCTGGGCCAGGTGCTTTTTATTTCTTTACCGACGAGATGGCGTGTCGGATATCTGAAGGGAGAACGTTGGGAACCGACATATCCATCCTACGGAATTTGGTATGTGGGCAAGTGGACATGGCTATTAAAGAGATGAGTAGAATTCATGAATAAACTTCTCCATTGCCCTTCTGGAAGATGTACTAGATCGATCAGACGTCAGAGGGCAGTCATCTTGGTCTTGTACTTGGTGAAAGACAGGCGGGCATTACGAATGCTTTTCCCGGCTTCTGTCACATCTACCAGCACTGCTGCTCTTCTGTCTTTGAGGTCTTCCTTGATCGCATCTCTGCACTGTTTTGCGAGCTCGGATGTTTGCTTGCGGTTGCCTGAGGCATGCGCCAAGCCACATTGGCGAATAAACTCAAGAGTTTTTGAAGACAGGAATTTTTTTTTGTGGTTATCTCTCTCTTGGCGATCCTCGCACAAATCATGGAGGTGCTGAACCAGTCAATCGTACTACTCTTCAATGTTGTCAATGGCGGCATCTTCCCATATCTGTGACCCCAACTTTCAATATTTTGACTTGTCTTCAAGCACACTGACCTTTTTAGTATGAACTAAACACTTCAGGTGCTCCAAATGTCTCCTGACTCATATATGCTAGATAAATAAGCAAAGATGATGAGTTAACTAAACAAAATATATATTAACTCGTAGAAACAGAATAGATTGATGGACTGGGTGAAACCGGTCAAAGAAATCAATTGTATTGTGATTAGTAGAAGCTAGACTCTTACAAAGAAGTATCCCAAACATGAGCCCAGGCAGCCGAAAACCTCTGCACTCCACAATGCCACCATGCTACACAATTTCCACCATGCTCCTGGTCAGACTCCAATGATCAGGACAAGCCTCATCCAGAAATTAATCTGTTGAGAAATTCAGGAGAGAGGGTTTTGACTGAAATCTGCAGACTTTCAGGGTGTCAGGGGTGGGCCACCTCCATCATCTCCCTGAACTCCCAGAAGCCCCAGCAGTCACACTCCCCCAAACTGCCGCCAGTTAAAAATTTCACTCCAACTGTATCACCCCATTAAAAATGTTTGATTTTTGGAGTGCGTGACCACAATGTCAGGTGTTTGACATCTCAAACTCTACAACACAGGTAAACCAGGAGTAGCATACCAGATTGAAAAAGTTGTAACATAGAGGGCAACCTATCTCAGTGAACAAAATATAAAGACAGAAGGCTTAAACTGTAACAACATCCTAGTGATCTCCTATACAAGGACTTAAGGGCTCCCGGGTGAGACACAACAATTTTCACTTATTTTCTTCTAAGGAAACATTTTTTTCAATCATTTTTTAGCAAATTATTTCTAAAAAGCAATATAAAATAAATCACTGGGGGCCGTCCATGGGAGTAGCCTTAAGGGGTGGTTGGGAAAATTGGAAATAATGATGGTGGAAAGGTGCAATGTTGGTGAGATAGACCTTAGAATAGTGAATGTCTGTAACAAATTATCATGAACAACTTTGAAAAAAAATAAATAAAATGACAAAAAGTATAATTATGCACTTAACATTTCCATAATGTTATAAACCAATTTATAGCAATAAAAAGTACTAAAATAAATAATATATATAAAATAGTGAAAGTTAACTAGACTGCCTAAAATAACAGGTATAAATAAAATGACTTTAAGCTTTTAAAAAAAGCATGGATAATTACTTATCTGGCAAAATGAATTCCAGTCAGTCGAGATATCAAAACAAAATATAAAGTCAGGATGATAACTTCCCATTAAAGAAGGTATACGGTCATGGTCCTCCCATTGTTCATCAATTTTCTCGAGCGGGCCCAGTAATGTCTCCATCATGAGACTTGTTGTTACTGTGTTTGGCATATCAAATACGTCACGGGTAGCTTGCCAGGTTCTGCTGTGCGGGTGAGATACTCTCAGTAGCTTGCCGGGCTCTCTGAGAGAGGCGGAGGAATCGAACTCGGGTCGGCCATGTTGGCTGCTTATAAGGCAAATGCCCTACCTCTGTGCTATCGCTCCAGCCCAAAGAAGGTATAATTTAAATTAAAACATAACATAATGAAGACATAGCTGCTTAAAACTTTTTATTGCATTTCAAGTAACATAGTTATAATAGTGTTAATATTTGTGGTTTTGGTGTAAAACCTTACTATATTTCCATCACCACCAAAGCAACAAAGATCCACTACCCCATCCTTATGCCTTTTCTAGTTTATAAAAGGCACAAAATAGTAATAATATAATCGATAGACAACATTATTAAATACATATATATAGAAAACCAAAGAGAAAAAAATTATAAAGACAGAATAATGGTTAAAAAATTTAGGATAATATTAGTGTTTGATGATAAAAAAAAAGGCAAAAATCAAAGACATTGAAAGATTGTACAACATAATTGAAATGGCTAATTGAGTTATACCCTATTTTATTAGGATAATGTTATCGGATCACAGAATTACATTGTAATTATATTAAAACTTAAAATAAAAGTGAACCTCTATTTGAAAGATTGTAAATAGGTTTCATTTATTTTTTCAAGACTAAATCATTAAAACTATAAATATAAAAACAAATATAAAATTTGGGAAATATAAATATAAAATATCACTTAATCACTTAATCACTTAATCCCCGTTATTCATCGATTTATTCGAGCGGGTGCCAGTAACGTCTCCATTCATCCCGGTTGCGTGCTAGCGTAGCCCAATGGTATCTGTTCATTCTAGGAACATGCAGAGCCTCAAACCGATCATTTAGGGTCTTGACGAAGAAGTCTGACCATTTTGTAGGTGGGCGTCCACGTGATCTTTTGATGCCCCGTGAAATCCAATCAGTAATGGCTCTAGTCCAGCGGTTGTCTGTAAACCTCATTACGTGTCCAGCCCATCTTATTTTTGATGTCTTGGCAAATGAGACAGCGTCCCTGATTCTTGAGCGTTGACGAAGATCAGAACTCCGGATTCTATCTCTCATTTGAGTGAATCGTGATATTCCAAGCATAGTTCTTTCAATTCCTCTTTGAGAGACCCGAATAGCGTTCTCATCCTGTTTTCATAGGGTCCAGGTCTCTGAGGCATATGTTAATGCAGGAAGAATAGTGGAATCAAAGAGATGTGCTCGTAGCTGGAGGTTCTTTGTCCTTTTAGTTATTTCTTCAATGCTCTTGAAGGCATTCCAAGCCGCTCTCTTCCTCCTGCGCAACTCAGGTGCCAGGTCATTCATCATGTTGATTTCTCGACCTAGGTATATATAACTGTTGCATTCGGAGATGGTGGTTGCGTTGAGAGCGAATGGAGCATTAGGAACAAGGCTGTTTCTCATAAACATTGTCTTCGTAAGATTCAGTTGTAGTCCGACCTTTCCACATTCACGGTCAAAGTCGTTCAGCATTTGTGCCGCTTGGCTGATGTTTGGTGTTATTAGAACGATGTCATCAGCAAAGCAGAGGTGGTGTAGTTGCCGACCATCTATCTTCACTCCCATGTTTTCCCATTCCAGTCGTCGCATGATGTTCTCTAGGGTGGCACTGAAGAGTTTTGGTGAAATGGTATCACTCTGCCGAACCCCTCTCTTGATATGGATGATTACTTCTTTGTAGAATGGTGAGATTTTGGTAGTGAATCTGCAATAGAGCTCACGAAGGATCCTGATGTATTGAGTTTGTACGCCCTGATTGGCTAGGGCCAATATGTCAAATATAAAATATAAGGTTAAGGTTAAGGCCCTCCCGTTGATCGTCGATTTGCTCGAGCGGGCCCAGTAACGTCTCCATTGGAGATTTTGTTGTTACTGTGTCTGGCATATCAAATACTCTCGGTAGCTTGCCGGGCTCTCCGAGAGGGGCGGAGGAATCGAACTCGGGTCGGCCATGTTGGCCGCTTGTAAGGCGAACGCCCTACCCGCTGTGCTATCGCTCCAGACAAATATAAATAGAAAAGTTATTTTTTATGTAGGAATATATTTATTCTGCCACTGATTATCTGATTGAATTGGGCATGAACTCTACCTTACTTTTTTTTCATAATTTTATTTATTTATTCATTTTTCTTCTTATATTTATCTATTGAATAACTGTGAGAAAAGTTACAAAGCTTTCAGGTTTATGTCTCAGTCATACAATGATCAAACATCTTTCCCTTCACTAGTACTCATTCTTCAGCATCAAGAACCCCAATATACCCCCCTCCCACCCCTCCCAATGCCTGTGAGGCAGATGATTTCTACTTAACTCTTCTCTATATTGATTACATTCATTATTTTGACAAAAAAATGCACCATTATTGTTCAGAATTTCCCCCCCAACAATCAGAATTGCTGAAAAGGCATTGTGAAATACTTTGTTTTCTAAATAGAAAAATTTTAATTGCTCCCTAAACCTCTCTTGGAACCATTTAATCAAAAACTAGAAAATGAAGAACTACACTGGAAGGATGTAATATGAGGTTCAAATTTAAAAATGTATATGATATTGATTTTCAACCTGATCATCATAAGACTTATTAGTATCATAGTAAACAACTCTGAAACTAGATATAACATGAGCTATGACTTTTTTCAAAGATTACATAGTAGCCTGAACAGAATATGATTTCTAGAGACGGGGCATAAGGAAGTTAGTACCCCCTTTCTCCTCTTTCCTGCCAAGGTCATTATTAAATTCAATGTAGAAATGAATGCAGAGTTGGGGATGAGTGGTGGGAGGAGGGAGGGAAGAGGGGGGAGGCACAGCTGATTGAACCTCTCAAGTATCCAGGGATGGAGGTTCATGGCATCCAAAAGAAAAGAGTCCCAGAAGATGATGGGGGTCTGTTCTAGGAATAATCCTAAACTTTTCAAGCACTGGACAATATTCTACAGGCCTAGCCAAGAGGTTTCTCACATGTGGAGAGATATTGAAGTTCTCACCAGCAGGAGTCAGGAGACATTTGGAGCACCTTGGGTGTTTAGTTCATACTCCAAATGTGTGCTTGAAGACAAGTCAAAATATTGGAAGTTGGGGTCACAGAAACATTACAGGGCTAAGGCACTTTCCTGGCACCTGGCCAACTTCAGTTTGATCTCTGGTATACAATATGTTCTCCAAAGCATCACCAGGAATGATACGTGAGTCTAGAGCCAAGAGCAATGCCTGAGCAACAGTAAATGTAGCCCATCTCTCAAATAAAGCCATCAAAGAAAACTTTGAAAGCTATTGAGAAACAAATGGCCCAAAGGAGGAGAATATTAGATTGACTGAGCTTACCCTATTAGGAGGTGGAAGGACCAAGAGAGGGGGGATTTGAGGGACACTGAGACAATAACAGAGGGAAGCAGCCACTCTGGTGGAGGATGCAGTGCTGGGATACTGTGTCCATGAAATTCTGTCACCAACAATATCGTAAATCACTGGGGCTTCAAATAAAGTTTCAAAACTCATAAAATAGAAAATAAAGTCATTGCAGACAATAAGAACAAAATCACGATCACGATCACGACCACCCTGTTGTTCGTCGATTGCCTCGAGCAGGTGCCAGTAACGTCTTCTTCGTCCTAGCCCTGAGATTTTTTTTTTTTTTAAAGTGCCATATTCAAGGCTTTTTCAGGGTTAGGAGAATGAGACCCATCATTGTTACTGGTATTTGGCATATTGGGTATACCACGGGGAGTTTGCCAGACTCTGCCGTGTGGGCATGTTACATTTGGTAGCCTGCCAGTTTGACCGAATTAGGAATGAGATGATAAGATGTCGCGCGGCCGCGCGCTTCCGGGAGCTGAGTGTGATAATCTCTGGATCCTGGCCGTTGTTGGAGTTACACGGCAGCTGGTGGGTGTAACTGTCTAGTTACTGGCAGGTCCAGTCCCAAACTGTACAGGCTTGGAGATCTCAGCCCCGGGTCCCACACACCTGGGTTCCTCTGTCAGTTCTTTTATGCGTGAGGCTCATCCAAGTGTGTGGAGAGTGCTCCCAGCATGGCCTTGGCTGGGCCTCGGTGGTCTTCAGCTGTTGGGCCCTGGTGGAGACAGTCAGGCATAGGGTAGGAGACTCTGTCTTGTTCTCTCCCAGGAGCTGAGTGTGATGATCTCTGGATCCTGGCCGTTGTTGGAGTTACACGGCTGTTGGTGGGTGTAACTGTCTAGTTACTGGCAGGTCCAGTCCCAAACTGTACAGGCTTGGAGATCTCAGCCCCGGGTCCCACACACCTGGGTTCCTCTGTCAGTTCTTTTATGCGTGAGGCTCATCCAAGTGTGTGGAGAGTGCTCCCAGCATGGCCTTGGCTGGGCCTCGGTGGTCTTCAGCTGTTGGGCCCTGGTGGAGACAGTCAGGCATAGGGTAGGAGACTCTGTCTTGTTCTCTCCCAGGAGCTGAGTGTGATGATCTCTGGATCCTGGCCAAGAACAAAATACAGATGAGAAAATGTCAGACCTGTGAGATGTTTATAAATTATTTCATTAATATTAATGAGAGGAAAAACATGAAGAAATACTGGCTGAAAATATTCTAAAATGCATGAGAGATGGCTACGTCACAGTGAAATAAAAACCACTAACTTTGCACAATTTAAACAAGTTTAGGTAAAAGAGAATGGCCAAGAAGACAGAAGATAGTCCTGAATATATGTTTCCAGTCTCCCTCCCACTCTCTGATATAGTGACACTTGCTGTCATAATGACACTTGTACTAACTGGTCAAGGAGCAGTGAGTGTATAAAATTTGTCTTCAGAACTGTTAGTTCCATCTCTTTCTGCTCCCAGCAAGCATGCTGCTAATGTTTCGGAGGGAAGAGGACAGATTAAGACTCCTGGAGTTGTAAGATGTAAATCTTTATAAAGCTCAGCCCACCAGGGTTGGCATTTCCAAGATTCTTAATTACTCAGCTGTGGAAAGATGTTAGAGGAATAGTGTTTGATGGTTGGAGCAATAGTACAGCAGGTAGAATGTTTGCCTAGCACCTGTCAAACCAGAGTTTGATCCCTAGCATCCCACATGATCCTCTGAGTCCTGCCAGGAGTGATAACTGAGCACAGAGCCAGGAGCAAGTCCTGAGCACAGCCAGGCATGACCCAAACCAACCCCAACCCCTAAAAACAAAACACAGTGAGAACAGTAGGAAAATCCTAAAATATAAGCATAAATCTATGAATTTAAAAAGATTCAAAATTTTGATCAGAATGAATTCAATCAATTCAAAAAGAAGTGAAAATAGAATTTTTCTTTTAATTTCTTAATAAAATTAACAAATCTAATCAAGAATAGACTCCAACCTTAAATCAACATTAAAATACTTACTTCTTAGGGCTTCCATAGTAAACTGTCACAAACAGGTTGGTTTAACAGAAATTTATCCTCTGACCATCATGGAAGCTTGAACATTACCATTACATGGCCTTCCTATATGTATGTTTATGCCTTTTCATCTCTTCTATTTCAATAGATGACACCAAGCAAGTTGTGAGGGGTTTTTTTCTACATATATTTTTAATGATGTAAGCCGCTTGATCGATATTTTGAGAAAAATAGATACTCCTTTTCCTTTAGGCTAGTTTATATTACAGAAGCATTAATGGAGTTAAATTTCTCTACTGGAAAAAAGTAGGAAATAACCAATAAATAATTAGAACAATGACTGAGTATCAATACAAAAGAATTATTGATGTTGCTTTAATTGCAACCTTTTATTATCAATCCTTGTCATTTTCATATCTTCAGAAAAGTATAAGCTGAACAAAGTCTTTAGTTGTATCTATGGAGGTGAATAAAATATCTTATTTGTGCTTAAGCAGAAAAATAAAGGCAAAATGGGTGAAAGATCTTGGAATAACATAAAAGGAGTGACTAAAATTGAATTAAAATGCTTTAATTAAAATTCATAGCAATGAACCAGTTAGAAGATAGATTCCAAAGTGTTTCTTCCTGGATAGTAAATGAGCTTGTTGCCAAAAATAATTTGGAGATGGACAACAAAGGTGTCCATAAGAATTGTGGTTAGTCTACAGACTGGGAAAACCTATTCACCCAAAACCCACCTGATAAGAGGTTGATATCAAGGATATACAAAGCATTTGTTGGACAAGAGAAAAACAGCCAATCCCATCAGAAAATGGAGTGATGAAATGAACAGAAACTTTCTCAAAGAAGAAATTCGAATGGCCAAAAGGTACATGAAAAAATGCTCTTCATCAATAATCATCAGGGAGATGCAGATCAAAACAACAATGAGATATCATCTCACACTACAGAGACTGGCACACATCCAAAAGAACAAAAGCAACCGATTTTGGCGTGGATGTGGGGAGAAAGGGATTCTCCTTCACTGCTGATGGGAATGCCGACTGGTTCAGCCCTTCTGGAAAACAGTATGGACGTTTCTCAAAAAATTAGAAATTGATCTTCCATACTCAGTAATACACTTCTGGGAATATAACCTGGAGATGCAAAAAAGTACAATAGAAATGACAACTGCACTTGTATGTTCATTGTACCATTGTTTACAAGAGGCAGAATCTGGAAAAAAAAATTGAGTGCCCTAGAACAGATAACTGGTTAAAGAAACTTTGGTACATCTACACAATGGAATAGTATGTAGCTATTAGAAAAGATGTCAATGTCACTGTCCCCCCATTGTTCATCAACTGAGTGGGCTCAGTAACATTGTGAGACTTGTTACTGTGTTTGGCATATTGAATACATCGAGGGTAGCTTGCCAGGCTTTGCTGTGTGGGCAAGAAACTTTCGGTAGCTTGCCAAGCTCTCTGAGAGGGGCGGAGGAATAGAACTCATGGTGCAAGGCAAACACCCTACCCGCTGTGCTATCATTCCAGCCCCCTGAAAAAATGAAGTCACAAAATTTGCATACAAGTCTATCAACATGGAGAGTATCACGCTAAGTGAAATGAGTCAGAAAGAGAGAGACAGACATAAGGGGACTGCACTCATCTGTGGAATATAAAGTAACAGAATAGGAGACTAACACTGAAGGATAGTAGAGATAAGGACCAGGCTGATTGATCCACAGCTTGAAAGCCAGCCTCACATGTAGGGGGAAAAGGCAGCTAAGATAGATAAGGGACCACCAAGTAAAGGATGCTTGGAGTGCCCACTCAAGATGGGAGATGTGTGCTGAAAATAAACTGTAGACCCAACATGATGGCCACTTAATACCTGTATTGCAAACCACAACACCCAAAAGGAGAAAAAGAGTAAAAGGGAATGTGTCTGCCATAAAGTCGGGGGTGGGGGATGGAGAGAAGGGTGGCGGTGGTGGTGGGAGATATACTGGAAATATTGGTGGTGGTGAATATGCACTGGTGGAGGGATGGTGCTCTATCATCATATGACTGAAATGTAAATATGAAAGTCTGTAAGTCAGTAACTGTACCTCATGGTGATTCATTAATTTAAAAAGAAAAAAAGGTTGTTAGTAAGTCATGGAGTCATACTGACAATGTGATTTGCTCAACCAAATCCTATTCAGAGGAAAATATTCAAACACTAAAACCAGGGACTTGCTCAGTATCAAGTGCATAAATATTCTAATCATGTAACTTCTTACAAATTTTCTTTCCCTGTTACTCACCAAATGTTCCAAGTACCTTCACTGTATTTCATCTTTCTGAGAGGGGCAGAGGAATCGAACTCAGGTCAGCCAAGTTGGCCACGTGCAAGGCAAACGCCCTACCACTGTGCTATCGCTCTAGCCCCCTGTGAATGTGTGTGTGTCTATATGTGAAGGTGAGTATCCTCCAAGCCCTCTAGAGTAAGAATTCAACTTGCTTTATCTGAGGATAAAGGTGTGCACACAGATTGAGGACAATGTCCATACAATGACAAACAAATTCTGATTGCCAATCACAAAGTTGTGTGTTCTCTCTGCTGCTGTCACTAGAAAGACAGGGTTCTGGTTTCAAATCCAGAAAAGTCATGGAGAAGACCTTGAAAGAGGCCCAGAGGATCAAGGCTAGAGTCAGAGTTTCTGCTTAACAGAAATCTTGTAATACTTTACCTAGGCAAAACAAATTCTTCAAATGAATACACACACAATGCAGAAAGTCTCTATGGATGCTATGCAGATTTCTTTTTCAAAATGGCCTTGAGAACAGAATAAACACACTGTGCCTGGATGGTATATTTATGAAGTCTCTTTTTCGGGAAATGGCTTTAGAATAATTACTTTCCCTTTGCTTTGCCAGAGCTCGGCACTGCAGGATAGAGTTGGAGCCAGGCGTCCACAAATTAAATGGAAGTAAAATAAAGTAACTACCTTCATGGAGTTTGTAGTCTAAGAATGCGAGATACACCAAATAAACATTAAGTCTAAATTCAGGTAGAAGAAGGTGTTATGAAGAAAAGAATAAAACAAGGGATCAAATTAGAAATGGTGATGGAACTTATTCAAAGTTTTTGATATGAGCTCAGAGACCTATAAATTATGTGAGAAAATTAACAAACTAAAGGAAGACTTTTGTCAATGCAATTAATAAAAAGCCAGCAAATCAATGAGCAAGAAATTGAAAGATTTTGAAAAAACAGATTATTTTAATATAAACAATCCAGTTCACTATGAAGATGTGAGAGATATTTGTATTCTCAACAGTATCACATTAGTTCTTGACAAAGGGGAATGATGCTTTGAAGCACAATGCCAGTTAGATATTGATTGCAGGTTCCTCCTCTATATAAGAGTATAGTGTTTCCCCAGAAGAAAAGTGACTTCCATGTGCCAAGACTCATTTCCAGAAGAGGGCTGTGAACTATTAGTTGCCAATATTCACCATACCTAGAAATGTACATAACAACCAAGCAAATTGGTTCTTGGAAAAGCATCAGTGGTTTCAACAGAATCAACTATGCTGAGAACCAGCATTTTTGGACCTAAAGAGAGAAGATGCTGGTTTAAAGTCAGTAAAGTATGTAAAGAACCTGTAGTTGTAGGTACACATCAGAAGTATTGGCATGAACTCATGGTCTCTGCTATTTTCTACTTATACTCACTGAAAAAGCATAGAACCAATTACCAACATGACACTAATGAGCAGTTTTACTGCCCAGTCTGTTTTTTCTTTAACATTTTCCACTAAAAGATATCAGGACTTCTTTGAAAAATGTTTCATTCTCAGTTTGAAGAATGAAGTGTACAACAAAACCCTGAAATGTGTTCTCATTCCAAAAAGCAAATAAGCTCTTAGAGACCATTACATTTTAAGAGTAATATAGGATTACACTAAAAAATTGGAGACAATTTGAAGAGGACCCATTGACCAAAAGTGGTAACTTTTGTTAAATTAATAAATCCATCATCTCCATGTCTTGTACCCCCACCCCACCCTACCATACACACATTCTTATTGCTTTCCTTCTGATACAATCAGATACTATCAGAAACTTACTTTCTAATAGTCTTGGCTCTCAGTTCGAATTCCTGCTCAGTTTATTTTTTTCCCTTGGCTTTCAGGTCCTACTTTCTTGCTTTTTCTTCATGTGACCTTTCCTTACCTCTGCATGTCCCGGGTCTCCTACACTTCTTATAAGGACTTCAGTCCTCTAAGAGTAGGATTCATAACTTTATTCAACCTTAACTGCCTTTTGAAATATCTGTCCTGAGTGAACTGAATCTAATTTAGAAGGTAGGGCTTGAATGTACAAATTTAGGGAGTTATAACTCATCCATAACATCTTTGCCAAGGAAGGAACATATGTATGATATGGAAGAAAAAAAGCACAACAGACCGTTTTTCTTAAGGATTCAAATTGTTCAGCAATGGTTGCTCTGTATACCTCTTCTCAGCTTCCACTTTGTGGTCACACCAAGCTTGACCAATAGCTGCATTGATGCCATATGTGAGTTTGTATTCAATAATCTCAATAACTTAGTTTCTCAGACTTCACTTCTTTACCACTCTGATGCTTCAGTCATTGAAATCACTAGTGAACAGTTCTCTGATTTTTCTGATTGAAGTGTTTAGATTATCAACCTTTCCATCTTGACCCACACGGGTGTTAACTCATGTTCCTGCGTATGTCCGTTTGCTTGGCATCATGTCTTCTTTGTATAACTGGGCTGCACGTGTGCAACATCAGCTATCTGCGTCTATGCAACTTCATGGAGGATTGACATCTATCAATTGCTCCTTCCCTGTGATGTGTTAGTTTCCTAGTTTAACAGTAGACACGCAGGTTGTAGGAATATCTCTTAGCATTCTGGAAATGGGAGAAGCAAGAAATAAGCAACAGTTGTAAAAATCCTTTAGAGAACTAGATGAGGTTTCCAGTGCTTTCCTACTAATCTGCACAATCTTCCTTACATATTCAGGTCAACTACAAGCTTGAATACAGCATTCATGTTTTGTTCAAATAGTTGCAGGTCTGTGCACTGTGGACTGGGTATATTAAAGAAAATTTGTTGATACAGCCGAGGAGAGGGGCCACATGGAGGGCGGGATCCACAGCTACCGGAGGAAAAAAAAAACAGGTTCCAAAAAGAGCCAAGATCATCGGGAAGTCCCAGATGGAGTAGGTACCGCATCCCGCCTCCCCCAGATGGAACCCCAGTGACCAGAAGCCTCTACAAGCACAGCTCGAGTGAACTAGGACTTTTCCTCAAAACCGCGCAGCCGCTTAAACGGCCGCGCGACATCTCTCTATATACAAAGTGATCAATGTGAAGTAAACCACCCAACGTTTCTCCCTGAAAATCAGAGTTAAGATTGGAGCACGGCCACAGCCCCAGAAGCACAAGGACTTAATGCAGAACCCAGCAGCTTGGAGCAGAAAAGTGAATGGACTATGTGTTGATCCAGGCCATCATGTCTTCCCAGAGGGGAAAGGGTGTTGCCCCATTCACCCTCTCTTCTCTGGAAAGAAGGATGGCGGCCGCATGGGAGCCTTGTGGACAGCAGGTATGAGCCGGGGGTGTGGGGACGACTAAAACCTCATGGGAAGGGGGGCATTCCGGTCCATCCTTCATGCCCTACCGAGGTCACCAGTTGCCCCCCATGAGCGGCTCTCCAGCATGGCCACAGCCCCAGAAGCACAAGGACTTAATGCAGAACCCAGCAGCTTGGAGCAGAAAAGTGAAAGGACTATGCATTAATACAAGCCATCATGTCTGCCCGGAGGGGAAAGGGTGTTGCTCCCTTCCGCCCTCCTCCCTCTGGAAAGAAAGGTAGCGGCCACATGGGAGCCTTGTGGACAGCAGGTATGAGCCTGGGGTGTGGGGGCCACTAAAACCTCATGGGAAGGGGGGCGTTCTGGTCCATCCTTGACGCCCTACCAAGGTCACCAGTTGCCCCCCACGAGCGGCTCTCCAGCATGGCCACGGCCCCAGAAGCACAAGGACTTAATGCAGAACCCAGCAGCTTGGAGCAGAAAAGTGAACGGGCTATGCGTTAATCCAGGCCATCATGTCTGCCCAGAGGGGAAAGTTGTTGCCCCATTCGCCCTCTCTTCTCTGGAAAGAAAGATGGCGGCCGCATGGGAGCCTTGTGGACAGCAGGTATGAGCCGGGGGTGTGGGGGTGACTAAAACCTCATGGGAAGGGGGGTGTTTCGGTCCGCCCTTCACGCCCTACCGAGGCTACCAGTTGCCCCCCACGAGCGGCTCTCCAGCACAGCCGCAACTCCAGAGCACAGAAACCAATTTCTTAACTATCTGACTTTCAGTAGAGATACTTCCAGGGTCGATAAGTAAAATAGCAGAAATCCAAAACCAACATTTAATTCTTGAACCCAGCTGTAGAAAGCAAATCACTTCACAATGCTTCTTCAGCATGTCTGATTTGGGGGGGGGGGGTAAACTCTAAATAATAGTTGTGAATCTTTTATTGAAACAATGAATCTAATGAAAGCAGATAGAGTGTTGACTAGAATTCATCTGCCTCGCGGGGACTGGGAGGGGTGGGGGGTGGGGTTTTATTGGGGTTCTTCATGGTGGAAGATAGGTATTGGTAAAGGGAAATGTGTTTGATGTTTGCATGACTGAGACCTGAACCTGAGGGCTTTGTAACCTTTCCCACAGTGATTCAATAAATTTAAAAAAAAAAGTAAAAAAAAATTTGTCTACAGAACTTCAAAGCCAAAGAGTACAGTTGTGTCAATCCCTTCATCAACCCCCTAAGTCTTAACAAAGTGGTACTGATTGAGTGACAAAACAAACAAAACACAGAACTCTGAATTTGTTCTACAAGTATGCAATTAGGGAGTTGACAAAAAAAATAGAGTAGAAATGTAGTAATGGAGTCATGGAGTAGAAAAAAACCTGTTTTTTCTACTAGGGAAGAGATGACTCTGTAAAGGACATGATTCGAATACCACTGCTCCTCTATCCACCCAGTACACACACAAACACACACACACAAACACACACATACACACGCATGCATGTATGCGCGCATGCACACACACACACACCCTTCAGAGAGAAGCACAAACAAAAATTACATGAACTTCACAAAGTCTAAAATCACGGCAATGATTAAGGTGATCTGCCTATATATTATCCTCCTGCCAAAAGAATATTAAATCCACTCTAGAGGAAGATAAAATCTTCCAGCACCCCATACTATTGTTTTCATGGATAATGTCTGGCATTCAAATTAATAAGCATGCCAGAAAACTAGAACAAATAACAAAAATGCAAGAGAAAAAGAAAAACCCTAAAATATAAACAGACTACAGGTTATCTAAGGTGGAGTTTTTAACACTTACAATAAATGTGATCAAGAAAAAATTGAAAGATGGATAATTTCTCAAAGAACTAAATTATATTAAAAATAAATAAAAATTCTAAATCCTAAGAATAGCATAATATAATAATGAAAACTAAATAGGTGAATGTAGCAGCAGGTTAAACAAGCTAGAAGAGAGGATTAAACAGTTGGAAGGTTCACAGTAGAGGATACCTAAATTGTAGCACACACAACACATAAAGGTTAAATATGTATTTATTGTTATTATTATTATTAACAGTAACATCATTCTCTAACTAACTGAGCTAACCAGCCCAAATTTCCTGAATGTTTAAAAGATATGTCAATAATAATAAATTAAAACTAAATACCTAAATTGTGCAATTATTATCTAATAAAAAAGTGAGAAAATAATAATGAAGAAGATATATCCTATGTGGAAAATAACCAAGGATTATCTAGAATTTATGAAAATATAAATCCTTAGATTCAAGAATCACTATAAACCCAAGCAGGATAAATACAAAGAAAAGCACACCTCCGCACTTCAAAAGAACAAAAGAAAGATTTTAAAAGCTGCCAGATATTTAAAAATGCATGGTTTTCTAAGAGCATCAATCTGACTGACATTTTAATTTTTCATAGAAACAATAGAAGCAACCAGACAGGAGAATGGCATATTTATAACATAAAAATAAAACTAATGTCAATGGAAAATCTTCCAGAAATGAAGTAAAATCAAGATTTTTTTATCCATAAGACTGAGGGAATTAATCTAATCAGCACTTTATTAAAAGAAACACTAAAGGAGATTTTTTAGGAATAAGAGTAATAATTCCAGATCATAGCAAACTTATATAGGAAGAAATATAAAACACTAAAATGGATGGAATGTTGGTAAATTTAAAGAATCTTCCCTTTGAAATAATAATAGTAATGTCTTATAAGGGTTCAAATAAATGTGAGATTTAAGGAACTTAGAATAAAAGCAAGAAAAGGATATAAGTAGATTAAAGTGTAGTGAGGTTCTTGTATATCTGAAAATTACCTAGTAAAGTACCTAGTACTTAAATACATAAGGTAGTATCTATCCAACCAATGATGCGCTATCAGCTAGCATTTAAGAAAGAAATAGAAAAGAAATATATTTCTATGTGTGCATATATACACATATAACCCAGTTTATACCACAGAAAAGAATAGGAAATGATATACCATGAAAAGTCAAATTAAATTAAAAAATTGGTATTACTTTACTGTATCACACTGTTAAAATTTAAGGCAATAAATACTAATGATGAAGAAATTTTTCAGGATAATAAAAGTTTTAGTTCAACAAGATGATATAATAAATACAAATACATGCACATATTAACATATATCAACAAAATAGAACAAACCATCCTATATGTAGAAACATGAATGACTCTCATAGACACTCTCACAAAAGATTCTGGGCATAAAGAATATCTACTCTATAATGCTATGAAGATAAAATTCAAAGGCAGGAGAAGTAACTATGGTGAGGTAAGACTCACGGATTCAGCCAGAACTGACTGGGGAGGGGCTCACAGGAGGATACTGGGGCTGGAAATGGCCTATGTATTGAGGCTATGAGTAGGTGAATTCATACCCCAAATAATCATGGAGATATGTACTTATGGTATCTGAGCTTTATGAGTATATAGTGTACTCCTTTTTAATTTTTTTTATTAGTGAAACACCATGAGGTACAGTTGTAGATTTACAATTTTTTGTGCTTGGGTTTCGATTATACAATGATCAAATACCCATCCCTCCACCAGTGCCCATTTTCCACCACCATGGATAATATCCCTCCCACCCCCATCCCCCCCAAGCCCCCCAGCCTCTGTTGCAGGGAAATCCCTTGTGTTCTCTCTCTCCTTTTGAGTGTTGTGGTCTGCAAAAGAGGCATTGAGTGGCAAACATGTTCAGTCCATAGTCTACTTTCAACACGCATCTCCCCTCCTGGGAGGATCCTCCAAACACCCTTTATTTGGTGCTCCCTTCTCTATCTGAGCTGCCCTTTCCCCTAGAATGCCTGACTGGCCTCTAAGCTATGGAGTAATCCTCCAGGTTCTGATCTCAGCTATTCTTGGGTATTAATCTCATATTTTG
Organism: Sorex fumeus; assembly: GCF_029834395.1. NCBI lineage: Eukaryota > Metazoa > Chordata > Mammalia > Eulipotyphla > Soricidae > Sorex > Sorex fumeus. The sequence goes on along the minus strand of NW_026606094.1, from coordinate 76,263,403 downwards.
TTACTTTATATCCCCCAGATAAACGCAATATTTCTATGTCTATCCCTCTATTTCTGACTCATTTCGCTTAGCATGATACTTTCCATGTTGTAGCACTTGAATGTAAATTTCATGACTTCATCTTTTCTAAAAGCTACATAGTACTCCATTGTGTAGATGTACCAAAGTTTCTTTAACCAGTCATCTGTTCTTGGGCATTCAGGTTTCTTCCAGTTTCTGGTGATTGTAAAGAGTGCTGCAATGAACAAACAAGTGCAGATGTCACTTCGACTATACATTTTTGCCTCTCTGGAATATATTCCCAGGAGTGGTATTGCTAGGTCAAATGGGAGCTCAATTTCTAATATTTGAGAATCGTCCATACTGTTTTCCAGAAGGGCTGAACCAGTCGACATTCCCACCAACAGAGAAAGAGTGTCCCTTTCTGGCCACATCCGCGCCAGCATCAGTTGCTTTTGTTTTTTTGAATGTGGCCCAGTCTCTGAGGTGTGAGATCGTATCTCACTGTGGTTTTGATCTGCATCTCCCTGATGATTAATGATGTAGAGCATTTTCTCATGTGCTTTTTGGCCATTCGGATTTCTTCTTTGAGAAAGTTTCTGTTCATTTCATTGCCCCATTTTTGGATGGGGTTGGATGTTTTCTTCTTGTGGAGTTCAACCAGTATTTTGTATATCTTGGATATCAACCCCTTGTCAGATGTGTATTCGGCGAATATCCTTTCCCATTCTGTAGACTGTCTTTGTATTTTGGTCACTGTTTCTTTTGAGGTGCAGAAGCTTCTTAGTTTAAGATAGTCCCATTTATCTATCTCTGTTTTCACTTGCTCAGCCAGTGTCGTGGCATCTTTGAAGATACCATTAGCTTCAATGTCATGGAGGGTTTTGCCGACTTTGTCTTCAATGTACCTTATGGTTTCTGGTCTGATATTGAGGTCCTTAATCTATTTCGATCTTACTTTTGTACATGGTGTTAGGCAGAGTTCTGAGCCCATTTTTTTGCATGTAGCCATCCAGTGATGCCAGCACAATTTGTTAAAGAGGCTTTCCTTACTCTACTTCACATTACTTGCACCTTTATCAAAGATTAGATGATCATATGGTTGAGGGGAGATGTCAGTGTATTCAACCCTGTTCCATTGGTCTGCACTTCTTCCTTTGTTCCAGTACCATGCTGTTATAATTATTACTACATTGTAGTACAGTTTGAAGATCGGGAGGTTGATTCCTTCCATTTTCTTTTTCCCAAGAATTGCTTTAGCTATTCGTGGGGGCTTATTGTTCCATATAAATTTCAGGAGTGTTTATTCCAATTCTTTGAAGAATGTCATGGGTATCCTTATAGGAATTGCATTGAATTTATACAATGCTTTCGGTAGTATTGCCATTTTCACAATGTTAAGTCTCCAGACCCATGAGCAGGGGATATTCTTCCATTTCCTCATGTCCTCTTTTATTTCCTGAAGTAGCGTTTTGTAGTTTTCTTTATACAGGTCCTTTACTTCCTTAGTTAAGCTGATTCCTGATTCCTAGGTACTTGATTTTCTGGGGCACAATTGTGAACGGGATTGTTTTTTTTTTTCCATGTAGCTTTCTTCTCTCTCACTGTTTGCATATAGGAAAGCCATGGACTTTTGCGTATTGATTTTATAGCCTGCAACTTTACTATACGTGTCTATTGTTTCTAGGAGTTTTTTGGTGGAGGTTATTGGGTTCTCTAAGTATAGTATCATATCATCTGCGAATAGTGAGAGCTTGATTTCTTCCTTTCTTACCTGAATGCCCTTAATATCTTTTGCTGGCCTAATCACTATTGCAAGTACTTCCAGGACTATATTGAACAGCAGTGGAGAGAGTGGGCATCCTTGTCTCGTCCCTGATCTTAGAGGGAAGGCTCTCAGTTTTTCCCCATTGAGGATGATGCTTGCTGTAGGCTTGTGGTAGATGGCTTTAACTATGTTGAGGAAAGTCCCTTCTATACCCATTTTGGCTAGGGTTTTCATCATAAAGGGGTGCTGGTTCTTGTCAAGTGCTTTCTCTGCATCTATTGATATGATCATATGCTTTTTATCTTTTCTTTTGTTGATATGATGTATTATGTTGATTGATTTCCAAACATTAAACCATCCTTGCATCCCTGGGATGAATCCTACTTGGTCATGGTGTATGATCTTTTTGATGAGTAGTTGGATTCTATTTGCTAGTAGTTTGTTGAGGATCTTTGCATCTGTGTTCATCAGGGATATCGGTCTGTAATTCTCTTTCTTTGTGGTATCTCTGTCTGCTTTTGTTGTCAGTGTGATATTTGCTTTGTAGAAACCGTTCGGAAGTGTTTTTGATATTTCAATTTCGTGGAAAAGCTTAAAGAGGATTGGGAGTAAGTCTTCTTTAAAGATTTGGAAGAATTCACTATTGAATCCATCCGGGCCAGGACTTTTGTGCTTGGGGAGACTTTTTATTACCATTTCAATTTCCTTGATGGTGATAGGTCTGTTCAGGTATTCCAGGTCTTCTAGGTTCAGCCTTGGAAGTCTGTAGGAGTGTAGGAATTTATCCATTTCCTTGAGGTTTTGATGTTTCGTGGCATAAAGCTTCTCAAAGTACTCCGTGAGGTTCCTTTGAATTTCTGTAGTTTCTGTTGTAATGACCTCCTTTTCATTTCTGATTCGGTTTATTAGGGTTTTCTCTCTCCCTTTCTTTGTGAGTTTTGCTAGAGGCTTATCGATCTTGTTAATTTTCTCGAAGGACCAAGGTCTTGGTTTCATTGATCTTTCTGATTGTTTTTTTTTGGGTTTCCATCTCATTAATCTCTGCTCTGAGTTTTATTATTTCCTTTCTCCTGTTAGGGTTGTGCTCCTTTTGTTGGTCCTTCTCCAAGTTCTTAAGCTGTGAGGTTAGGTTATTTATGTGTGCTCGCTCCTCCTTCCTGAGGAATGCTTGTAGAGCTATAAACTTTACTCTTAAGACAACTTTTGCTGTGTCCCATAAGTTTTGGTAACTCGTGTTCTCATTTTCATTCTTTTCTAGGAATCTTTTGATTTCCTCTTTGATTTCCTTTCTAAGCCACTCATTGTTCAATAGCGCACTGTTTAGTTTCCAGGTGTTTGATTTAGTTTTCTGTTTTTGTGTGTGATTTACTTCCAATTTCAGCGCACTATGGTCTGAGAAGATTGTTGATACAATCTCTATCTTCTTAATTTTATGGAGGCATGTTTTGTGGCTCAGCATGTGGTCTATCTTGGAGAATGTTCCATGTACGCTTGAGAAGAATGTGTATTCAGCTTTTTGTGGATGAAGTGTCCTGTATATATCTACTAAGTCCCTTTCTTCCATTGTTTCCCTCAGATGAAGTATGTCCTTGCTAAGTTTGAGTCTGGTTGAGCTACCAAGAGGTGACAAAGTGGTGTTGAAGTCTCCCACTAGTATTTTGTTGCTATTGATGTCTTTTTACAAATCTATGAGTATTTGTTTGAAGTACTTTTCTGGTCTCTTATTAGGTGCATTTATTATTGTACATTTATTATTGTAAGTTCTTCCTGTTGTACAGATCCTTTGATCAATAAGAGATGGCCTTCACTGTCTCTTATGCCCTTCTTCACTCTCAAATCGATGTAGTCTGATATTAGAATGGCTACCCTAGATTTTTATGGGAGCTGTTTGCCTGTAGGATTGTTTTTCAGCCTTTGACTCTGAGCCTGTGTTTGCTTTGACTATTGAGATGTGTTTCTTGCAGGCAGCAGAATGTTGGGTTCAATTTTCTAATCCATCCTGCCACTCTGTGTCTTTTAATTGGTGCGTTTAGCCCATTGACATTGAGAGAGATTATTGTTATGGGATTTTGTCCCATTATTCTGTTGAAATTTGGTGTATTTGAGGGGCCTGTCTTGCCTTAAAGTAGCCCATATAGTTGTTCTTGTAACCATGGTTTTGAGTCTATGAAGTTCCTGAGCAGTTGTTTGTCTGTGAAACTGTGTTGTTCCTACTATTATGAATGAGAGTCTCACTGGGTAAAATATTTTTGGGGAGGCATTTATTTCATTGAGTTTATTCACATGCCCCACCACTGTTTTCGGGCCATGAAGGTTTCATCAGAAAAATCAGCTGTGAATTTTAAGGATGTTCCTTTGTAAGAGATTTCTTTCTTTGATCTTGCTGCTTTCAGAATTTTGTCTCTGTCTAAGGTTTTGGTCATTTTGATCAGGATGTGTCGTTGGGTATTTTTATTCGGATTTCTTCTAGCTGGTACCCTTCGGGTCTCCTGAATGTGGTCACAAGTTTTCTTCAGCTCTTTTCTGGAGAGTCTCTGAACTTCATCTTCGAGCTCACTGATTCTGTTCTCAGCAGCTGTTACTCTGCTGCTGACGCCTTCCACTGAGTTTTTCAATTCGCCTACGAGATTTTTCAGGTCTGACATTTCCAATTGCATTTTCCTCATTTCTGCCTTCAAATTCTCTTGTCTTGTATTGGCTTTGCTTCCCATTGTTTCTTTTAGTTCCCTAAGCATCCTAAGTAGCTCCCTTCTGAATTCCTTGTCAGAGAGGTTGTCTAACACTACAGTACTGTTGGTGTCATCTGGGCTAGACTATTCAATAAGAATGTTTGGTGGGCTTTTGAGTTGCTTTACCATTGTGACAAGTGTGGTTAAGTCCTTCACGTTCACTTTTACTATTCTGCTTGATATGCAGTGTGAGTTAAGATAAGCTTGTGAGTTATTGGCTACTGTGTTTCTATTGGCTGAGCTAAACTAGAGAAGTTTCCATCTAAGAAGGTAGCTTATGGTTCCTATGGCATATGTAGTGGGAGAATATTTCGCAGCTGTGTTAGTGGCCGTGGCTCTGGAAAGAGTCCCTGGCAATGGGCGAAGCGTTGGGAACATCTCCTGGTTGGAATGAGGAGCCGTTCAGCTTTGTTGCCCAGAGCTGGGCCTCCGTTCCCATCGCACGCAGATCAGGGGAGAAAACCGGCTTTCTAGGAGATGGAGCTAGTTGTGCATGCCCAGAGAGAGTCCCAGGCCCTGGGGGCGGGCTGTAACTGGTTGGAATAGGAGCCGTTCAGCTTTGTTGCCCAGAGCTGGGCCTCCGTTACCATTCCACGCAGATCAGGGGAGAAAACCGGCTTTCTAGGAGATGCTCCTTTTTTAATTTTTAAAAAAGGAAAGTCAAGAATTTCTAATCCTCTTAAGGTCTGAGAACCACAAAGCTCTGTGACAATATACAGACAGATGATGCTGTAGATGCTCCTTTGAGATTCCTGATATGTGCAAAGCGCCACTTTCTCACTAACCAACTGCTGCTTTGGTGACATAGGGAAATGTGGACAAATACCACCTGGAATATTGATAATGATGGAGACTCAGGTAAAAGTAGATCCATAATCCCACTTTTTCTCTACTCCATGTAGTAGTTTAACACTTTCCACTGCAACAGTGAAATTCTTCTAGAAAACAGAGTAAACTCGCTCATACCCAATGATATTAGTTTCCCTCAATTAGGTCAAGCTGTTTCTTTGACAAAAGGCAAAGTGGTAGTGTTCTAAGATCTCAACTATGCCAGTGCAACCTTATCTTACCCAAAACTTTACAACCAAAAATATCAGTTCCTCCTCTCCCATCAGCTTTGACCTCATTTCTTATTCCTAATGGCAACACCCTTAACAAGAATAACAATTTGAGGATAAGACGTAACATAATTTTGACATAAAGTGGCAGTAAGTCTCTACCTCTGATGACAGATATTATAGGATTCATCTGGGGAGCAAAGTATTTGGGTTATTAAATACAGAGAAAAATTACAATGCCTCCTCGAGAACAGTTTAATAGCTAGTGTGCTTATATTTTGTGCAATGTGGGAAGCATTGCAAACTTTAAATGCCTTGGACTGGTTCAATGATTGGAGAGATCTGGCCAATCTTCAAAGGCCTGTTTTTCTTCTCCATCATAGCAAAAGATTCCAGAAGAGCTGGACCCATTTCTTACAGTGATGTGATTAATGTACTTATTGATACATATGTTTACTGAAAGTGCCACTGAGTTTTCTCTCCTACTGCTAAAGAAAAGGAAAATTTCCTAAAGAAAAAAGTGTGCTTCATGTTTGTGCTCAATTTTATTTATTTATTTTTTACATTATGATAAATTGTCCTGTGTTTGGGGAAATGGAAATGATACATGTTAAATAAAAGAACCACAGACTGTAGGAACACAATATGGGAAGCAGCTGGATAAAAGGGAGAAATAGAAATTCCAAAGAGTTTTAAGAAGCATTAATTTCCTCTTTATCATATAAACAAACACAAATGTATCTTCTATAATCCATTGGGAAAGATAAATGTTTGATAATGCTCATGTTCAAAGCCATTTGGTGTGATGGATTGGTACCCTGGCTCTACCATGATGAAGTTTTGTGGTCCTGAGGAAAACTATTTCCCTTTTTGTGCCTCGGCCTCAAAAATCTACAACACCAAAGGAAAACACACAGAAATAAGTCTGATACTGGCTTCCACACTCTTGTCCCTGCCTTAAGCATTTTATTTCTATAATTTTATTTTATTCAGTCAAAACATTAAAGTGAATGTTGCTGTCATTAACTCTACTTTACAGATGTGGAAACTGAGGTGCAAAAGTAAGGAAACTGATATGTCAAAGACCACAGCTATTAAGGACAGAGATGGGAGTCAAATCTTGGGTATTTGGGCCTCAGTGCTGTGTTCTCATAAGCTCTATTGCTTTCTTTTTCAGGTTTGAGCATAGTCACTGAAAATGCTTCTCCAGAAATTCTCTAAAAGAATTTCACTGTTGCAGGAGAAACTGTTAAACTACTACATGGAGTAGAGAAGAAGTGGGATTCTGTATCTAATGGAAAAATGTATTAGAGAACATGTAGTTAAAGTGTGGGGTAAAGTTCAGAGCAGTCAACAAATGACCTTTCACAAAGGAACCTCGTTTTCCTAATTTTCCTCCCTGGTGTCTCATCACCTCAGCTCTCAGTGATCACACAAGATATTTTCACATGGCATTGCCTGAACTTTGCCTGTGTCTTGTCATGCCTTGGGTTCCGTTCTTGCTTCTCCCCCTTTTTCTGATATGCTCTCCTCACACCGTTTTTTTAAAAAAGTTTTTATTACTATTATTATTTTTTGATTGAATCACCATGAGATACAGAATACAAAGCTGATCATGGTTGGGTTTCAGTCATACAGTGTTCCAACACCCATCCCTCCACCAGTGTACATTTCCCACCACCAATGTCCCCAGTTTCCCTGCCACCACCTGACAAGCTCTATGTCAAGCTCTTCTATGCCTTGTCTCTATGATAAGCTTCTCTCTCTCTCTCTCTCCCCTCGCCTCCATTGGGAGAATTATGCTTTGCAACGCTGTTATTCAGAAGTTTTCATGTTTATGTTTTCTGGATAAGCATACAATTCTTATCCAGAGTGATCATTTCCAACTATCTTTATCATGGTGGCCCCCTCTCTATCCCAACTGCCTTCTCCCCCAGCACTTGATGCAGGTTCCCAACCATAGAGCAATCCTCCTAGTCCTTGTTTCTACTGTCCTTGGGTATTGCTTTCATATTATGTTTTTTTTATATCCCAAAAATGAATCCAGTTATTCTATGTCTATCCCTCTCCTCTGACTCATTTCATTCAGCATGATATCCTCACACCATTTCCAAGCTCTTCTGAGCTGCTTTGTAGCACCTTAAGCTTTCCTCAAATTCTAAGGAAAATTATAATTCCTCTGAAAAATTTCCTTAACTTCCTGTGCCCAGTTAGCTCACCCAACTTTTCATACTCCCATGCCAGTTCATGTCTGCTGAGGAGATAGTTTTGTTTCTTAGCATTACGTTGTTTGATTTTTTCCAATCTGTGAGTCCCATGAGATCACAGGTCAGACGCTAGGTTTCTTTCTACCAAAGTAGAAAATTGGTGGTACTACCCAGAGCATAGTGTGGGGAAGGATTCAGAGCTCGACACATCTGAGCTCGACAGGGAGATGTATAAGACAGACTTCACAAGATCAAGAACTTCATCAAGATCATTTATACTCATGATAACTCCAGTCCCTGGTTCAATATGAGTATATGGCAGACGTTTAATTAATATCAATATATAAGAACAATACATTAAAATACATGCTTTTTCAGGAGGATGAATGTGGTGTCATTCATAACAAAATTTTACTTTTCTTTGAGTAGCCTTGGAACTCTTCAAAGGCAAAGACCACTCTTGTTATTTTAGTGTCTCTGATACGTTACTTTGCTCATTGAAGAGAATATTATAGCTATGTATATACTTGCTTCAAGGTAGCAACTTGTATCTCAGGTGATGAGATGTGGAAGAGGAAAACCAAATTGTGTCATACTCTCTTTTATCAGCACTTTTCCTAATGTCATTCTCTCCATTATCAGCACTGCACCAAATGGGACACTATAGAAAGAAATACTTCCTAGAACTAGTGGGTGACTTTCTCCTACCTTCTGAATAACAGGTTAACGACTAAATGGGGCCAGCTTGCACCTTGTAAGCTACATTGTGCATACATTGTTTTCAAACTCTCAAGAGTATCTTCATTTTTCTTATTTCTCTATTATAGTATTCACCCTCCTGGGGGATCCCCTCAGGAGACTCTGGAAATTCTTTGGATCTGATGAATTATTATTTGTTTAAATGCAATTTGAAACTCCTTTCTCTAAGCTATTGCATGATAAGCAAAGAAATTAAGTCGTTGGTACTTATTTGACTTTATATAGGAAATTTTCCCAATGATACTCAAGGAGCCTTGTAACCACTTCCAGGACTTCTGGGGAGCCATATGGCACTGGGGATCACAACTGGGGCTGCACATGCATGTCATATCTCTTCACCTCTTTGAAATATCTCCCAGGATCATAAAATGCTATTATTTTTAATAATCAACATAAGTAGAAATTTTCCCCTAAAGATGTCAACTTATCATGCTGTATCTTCTGTATGATAATGAACTGTTTATCTACTATTTGATGGGCATCCCACTCCTCAGAAGGTACCACAAAGTTTTCATCAATGGAAAGGGCAGAAGTTTCCAATAAAGAGAAATGAAAAAAGGGACCAGTCATTGAAACTGAATATAGACTGCACCAGAAATCCAAGCTGGCATTGCTGTCTCCAAACTGTTTTGGTCATATTAATAGTGAACAAAAAGTCTGAGCTTTATCAACAAATTCTACCATTAGATCAGCTCAGAGAACGTCTTCTGAGAAGATTTAAATAATTGTTGTTCCTTGCAAAAATATGTAATAATATAGTTTAAAAAATGTAACTGCATTGGAATTAACTTACAAATTATTTAGTATATGTTCTGTGGTTTCTGTAATGTTTCAAATGTCATAAAACCAGAGTTTTAGGACAAAATGCATTTTCTCTTTTCTCAGCTCACTTTGGAGCTTATAATAAACTCACTGTGATATGTCTAGCAGAGATTACCCAATTGGGGACTTTCAGATTACCCAAGAACTTTCTGTGATAACGTTCATGCTTTATATTTACAGCATCTAATATAGTAACCACTGGCCACATGTGGCAACTGAATACTTCAAGAGTAGCTTGGATGGTCTTATTTTATTTTCATCATATAAGTTTTATAATCTAGCTAGGAAAGTTTTCTCTTATTTTCTTTTAATATACACATTTATCCTCACCTCCGAGTCATTGTTGAAACTGAGCTGGATATGTAAATTTCTAAACTCGAAGGATTTTTAGTGCCAGGAGCACTGTTATACAAAGGAAAAACACAGAGATCTGCCTACATTTAACAGTTATCTCTGGAAAACCTGAACCATCTGCTATCCACCTCTTCAAGTCCAAATGCTACCCCAGGGATTTTACTTAGTAGTTGCACTAACTAAACTCCTAAATCTTGCTGATTCCCTTTCCTTTACTTCGACAACTGTCCTTTGTCCTATGATTCCTTTCCTCCCCCTTCTCTACCTTGAATTCCTAAAAATAGCACTGGAAATAATCTCAGGCAAGTTTCTCCTTTCATGTAAGGCAATATCAAGACACAGACAGACTCAGTGACTAGCAGCAAACTTCACAGTTAATAGACCTTTTCTAAATAGTAAAATTTTACTCTTTCTTTCAATTTTTGTCTCTGTCGCCCCCTTTTTTCCTGGAAAGCTCTAGCTAACTTTTTGGTTTTATTCTTCATTTTGGGGTCACATGCAATGGTGCAAAGGATTTACTCAGGGATCTATGCTAATGGATCACTCCTGGATCACTCAGAGAACCATATGGGTTGCTGGGGTTTGGACCCTTATAAATCATGTAAGACAAGTGACATTACCTACTGTACTATTTGCCCCCAATTGATAGTGCAGTTTATTCCCACTGATAATTCATATTGTATTCTCCTCTAGCATATGACCAAGAGGATATATTTTGGCACAAAACATTCATTGTACATTACATTTTTATTTTATTTTGTTTTGGCAGGGACCACACCCAATGGTATTCAGGACTTATTCCTAGCTCAGTGCTCAGAGGTTATCCCTGGCACTACTCAGGGCACCATGCGATACTGGTGATCAAACCTGGGCCTCCTGCATTGTAAGTATATACTCCAGCTTGTAGAGATACCTCTCACTACCATATTTTCTTAACTAGAATATAGACATCTAGAAATAAGAAGATGATTCCTTTAACTCTCTCTACACTGTGCTGTGTATCAGAATATAAACCCCACATTACTGCTATAAGAAAGAGGTAGAGCTTGTCCTGGTTCTTACAATAATATTATATGCCTAAAGAGAAAAAGAATCAATAGTAACACCATTTTTTCTCCTCTCAGATTACCTATAAAAAGGAAATGCTTAAATTTTTATTGTTTCAAATGGCCACTTTTGATAAACTGCACCAAAGTAATAATTAAGAATTATTTTCAACATTGAGTTGGCCAATTCAACTTGGAAAATATTTATTAAAGTCAAATACTTTATACTATAGTTTAGAGGATAATATATCCACACACAAAGTAGACTGAGATTAATATAATAGAATGTAAGTTTATTTAAGAGTTCATCAAACGTCCACAATGAACCAAAAAATGTGTAACTCAGAGATTTTCAAGGTTGGTGACAGCCAAAATTACTAAGAATTATTTCTCTAGCATGGACAGCAATCAAGTAGGTTTTATATTATGATATAAATTAGCATCACTGTTAGGAGAAATAAAAGGATTTATCTACCTTCATGTTGGTAAAAAAAAAAGTGGTATTGATGTGGAAAGTCATTGGTTCAGCATAAACTTTGAACAGAGTTGAAGCGATGACAAAGGGTGGAAATTTCAGGATTTGCTCCATTGGGTTGAATGGGAAACGGGAATGTTCCTAACACATTGGGCAACAAAAAAAAAACATTTAATTTCTGAAGAGCAGAGGAATATATGAAGGTATCCATGAGGGTAGAGAAGCACACTGATCCAGTTGGCTAAGTTTAACTCTAGTATGGTGCAGTAGCAATAAAGAACAAGAATTTAATCTGAATAATATGATAACTTAGCAATATATATTTTTAATTTAATTTTTCATAAAGTTGTTCACAATAACTGATTACATTCAATATTCCAACACCAACCCCACCACCAATACACCTTCCCACCACCATTGTTTAAAATTTTCCCACCACCACTCAAGCCTGCCCCACAGGAAGATGCTAGATGATTTATTTTTCATTGCTTGTTATGACTAGCATGATAGGCTCTGCAGCCACTTTTGCAGTTGTGTGGTTCAGAAATTCTAAAATTTTAAATAATTGGGCTCTGGAGACATATCCACAGCGAGATACTCAGTTTCAAACTTCATTTGTGAGTTTCTGCATCATGGCAGTTAATGGCTTAAGTGGCAGTTCGTGAGCATGACAGCCAGGACCCTGAAGGGGCGGGGAGATGGGTAGAAGTGACCCAGATCCCTCGAGGCCTGGAGTTTTCAATCACTGGTCCTGCATACCTGGGTTTTTCAATGGTCACTGGTCCTGCGTACCTGGGTTTTTCACTGGGTTCTAAAGGTTTGTGGCCGCGGGATTCATATGGGACAGGTGGAGGGATGATGCCTGCTCCTGTCTAAGGTACTCTGGTGAAATCGGCATGGCACGAGGTCTGGAATATCTCTGGGTGAGCTGCTTGATTCCAAGATTGATTTGTGAGTCTCACAATATATTGTTTAAAGGTTGCAAAACATTTTTTTTTACTGTTCAATTTATATCTTTAATATCTAGCTTGTACCTTTATTTTTTTATTTTTTAATTTTTATTAGTGAGACACCATGAGGTACAGTTGTAGACTTACAAATTTTTGTGCTTGGGTTTCAATTATACAATGATTGAGTACTCATCCCTCCACCAGTGCACAATGCCCACCTCCAATGCTCCCAGCATTCCTCCCATCCCCCCACCTTCCCATCCCACCCCACCACTGTGGGAGGGCATTCCCTTTTGTTCTCTCTCTCCTTTTGGGTGTTGTGGGTTTCAAAAGAGACATTGAGTGGCAATCATGTTCGGTCTATAGTCTACTTTCAGCATGCATCTCTCATCCTGGGAGGATTCTCCCAACACTCTGAGCTGCCTTCTCACCCTGCATGTGCGGCTGACCTCCAAGCCGTGGAGTGAAACTCCTGGTACTTATCACAGCTATTCTTGGTGTTAGTCTCCCATTTTGTTACTTTATATTCCCCAGATGAATGCAATCTTTCTATGTCTTCCCTCTCGTTCTGACTCATTTCACTTAGCATGACACATTCCATGTAGTACCACTTGTATGTAAATTTCATGACTTCATCCTTTCTAACAGCTGCATAGTACTCCATTGTGTAGATGTACCAGGGTTTCTTTAACCAGTCATCTGTTCTTGGGCACTAAGGTTTTTTCCCAGATTTTGGCTATTGTGTATAGTGCAGCAATGAACATAGAAGTGTAGATGTCATTTTGATTGTACTTTTTTGCCCCTCTGGGATATATTTCCAGGAGTGGTATGGTGTGTCAAATGGGAGCTCAATTTCTAATTTTTTGAGAATTGTCCATATTGTTTTCCAAAAGGGCTGAACCAGTCGGCATTCCCACCAGCAGTGAAGGAGAATCCCTTTCTTACCACATCCATGCCAACACCGGTTGCTTTTGTTCTTTTGGATATGGGCCATTCTCTGTGGTGTAAGATGATATTTCATTGTTGTTTTGATCTGCATCTCCCTGATGATTAGTGATGTAGAGCATTTTCTCATGTGCCCTTTAGCCATTCAGATTTATTCTTTGGGAAAGTTTCTGTTCATATCATCACACCATTTTTTGATGAGGTTAGATGTTCTCTTCTTGTAGAGTTCAACCAGTGCTTTGAATATCCTTGATGTCAACCCTTTATCAGATGGGTGTTGGGTAAATATCCTTTCCCATTCTGTAGATTGTCTTTTTATTTTTGTTATTGTATCTTTTGAGGTGCCGAAGCTTCTAATTTAAGATAGTCCCATTTGTTTATCTCTGTTTCCTCTTGGTTGGTCAGTGGAGTGTCATCTTTAAAGATACCTTAGCCTCAATATTGTGGAGGGTTTTGCCGACCTTGTCTTCAATGTATCCTATGAATTTTGGCCTGAAGTTGAGATCTTAAATCCGTTTTGATTTGACTTTTGTGCTTGGTGTTAGGTAAGGTCTAAGCCCATTTTTTTGCACATGGTTTTCCAATTATGTCAGCACCATTTGTTGAAGAGGATTTTCTTGCTCCACTTCACATTTCTTGCTCCCTTATCAAAGATTAAATGTTCATACATTTTGGGTTCTGTGTACGGATATTCCACCCTGTTCCATTGGTCTGCATCCCTGGTTTTGTTCCAGTACTATTTTAATTATTATCGCTTTGTAGTAGAGTGTGAGGTTGGGGAGGGTAATACCTCCCCACGTCTTTTCCCCAAGAATTTCTTTAGCTATTCGTGGGCATTTGTTGTTCCACATGAATTTCAGGAGTGCTTGATCTATTTCTTTGAAGAATTTCATGGGTATTCTATAGGGATCACAGTGAATCTGTATAATGTTTTCCGGAGTATTGCCATTTTGATGATCTTGATTCTTCCTATCCATGAGCAGGGGATATGTTTCCATTTCCTCATGTCCTCTTTTATTTCATGGAGTAGCGTTTTGTAGTTTTCATTATAGAGGTCCTTTACCTCTTTAGTTAGGCTGATTCCGAGGTATTTGATTTTCTGGGGCACAGTTGTGAACGGGATTATTTTTTTCATGTCACTTTCCTCTCTCTCATTATTTGCGCATAAGAATGCCATAGATTTTTGGGCATTGATTTTATAGCCTGCGACTTTACTGTACAAGAGTATTGTTTCTAGGAGTTTCTTGGTAGAGGATTTAGGATTCTAGAGATATAGTGTCATATCATCTGCAAATATGGAGAGCTTGATTTCTTCCTTTCCTATCTGGATGCCTTTAATGTCTTTTTCTTGCCTAATCGCTATTGCAAGTACTTCCAGTACTATGTTAAAAAGAAGTGGTGATAGTGGGCATCCTTGTCTTATCCCTGATCTTAGAGGAAAGGCCCTTCGTTTTTCCCCATTGAGGATAATGCGTGCTATGGGTTTGTTGTAGATGGCTTTGACTATCTTGAGGAAAGTTCCTTCAAAACCCATTTTGGTGAGAGTTTTCATCATAAATGGGTGCTGGATCTTGTCAAAAGTTTTCTCTGCGTCTATTGATATGATCATATGGTTTTTATCTTTACTTTTGTTGATATGATGGATTATGTTGATTGATTTCCAAATGTTAAACCATCCTTGCATCCCCAGAATGAATCCCAATTGGTCGTGGTGTATGATCTTTATGATGAATTGTTGTGTTCTATCTGCTAATATTTTGTTGAGGATCTTCACATCCGTGTTCATCAGGGGTATTAGCCTATAGTTTTCTTTGTTGGTGGTGTCTTTGTTTGCTTTAGGTATTAGGGAGATATGTGCCTCATATAGAAGCTGTTTGGGAGAGTTCCTGTTTTTTCAATTTTCTGGAAAAGCTTGAGGAGAACTGGCAAAAGGTCTTCTTTGAATGTTTGGAAGAATTCATTTATACGTTTATACATTTATACATTTAATTCATAATACATTTAAGAGTGTGATATCTTTCTGTTCTACATATCCCTTGATAAATAGAAAATGGCCTTCACTGTCCCTTCTAATCTTTTTCAACATGAAATTTATGTTGTAGGATACTAGAATGGCCACCCCAGCTATTTTGAGGGAGCTGTTTGCTCGACAGATTGTTTTCCATCCTTTAACTTTGAGTCTGTGTTTACTCTGATTATTCAGATTAGTTTCTTGTAGACAGCAGAATGTTGGTTTCAGTTTCTGAATCCATTTTGCCACTTTGCGTCTCTTGATTGGTGCATTTAGACCATTTACATTAAGAGAAATTATTGTCATGGGATTTTGTGCCATCTTTCTGTCGGGGTTGATTTTGTTTATATGTGTTTTTCTTCTTATCTTATAGGAGTCCCTTTAATCCTTCTTTTATATTTGGTTTTGAGTCTATGAAAACCCTGAGCTGTTTTTTATCTACAAAATGGTGTATAGTTCCATCGAGTTTGAGTGAGAGTTTAGCTGGATAAAGTATTCTTGGTGAGGCATTCATTTCATTGAGTTTTTTTCACTATATCCCACCATTGCCTTTGGGCGTGGAGGGTTTCCTCTGATAGGTCTGCTGTAAATTCAAGTGGTTCTCCTTTGTATGTGATTTCCTTCTTTGACCCTGCTGCTTGCAATATTGTGTCTCTGTACACAGCATCCATCATTCTGGCTATGATATGCCTTGGGGTGTTTTTATTAGGGTCTCTTTTAGCTGGCACCCTTCTGGCTCCTTGGATCTAGATGTTTGCATTCTTTAACTCTGGGAACTTTTCAGCAATGATTTCTTTGACTGTGGCTTTTTCATTGGGGTTGCCTCCCTGTCTTTCTGGTACTCCGATGATTCTAATGTTGTTCCTCTTGGAGTCATCCTCTAGGTCTCGGATTCTTCTTAGAGCTATTTTGAGGTCTTTTTCCATTGATTGGTGTTCTCTATGCGATTTCTGTTGCTCATCATCAAGCTCACTGATCCTCTCTTCAGCTGTATTCATACTACTGCTAAGGGCACCTACTAAGTTTTTAATTTCATCTACAGAATCCTTTACTTGTGACACTTCTTTTTGTAGCTTTTTCATTTCTGCTCTCATTTCTTCCTGTATTTTCTCAACTCTCCATTCTACTGTTTCTTTCATTTCTTCCTTTAGTTTTATGGATATCTCCACCATTGATTCTTTGAGTAGATCCTTGAAAATCCTCTGCATTTCGTCTCAGAATTCTTTATCAGAGAGAGCATATTTGTGGATAATCCCGGTTGAGGATTCAGGACTCGTTTTTTCATCTTCTCCTTGTAGTGGAGATTTGCCCTGTTTCTTCATGTTGTTTTGGTTGTCTAGTGGTAAAACCCTGGAATTCACTATTACTGTTCCCTCTTATCGTGGGAAAGGATTCTGGATAAGATTGGTTGATGGTGGACACCCTTCTCCCTTTCTAGAGTCTGACCTTCTTCTCAGGCATTATTCTTTGGCTTATGACGGGTATCTAGTGAAGTTTTGGAGCAAGTGCTCTTTAATGTTAAACAGTTTAACAATAACTCACATATTGAGCTTGTACAGCTTCTTGCTTACTGGTTTTTTGTTAGGATTGGAGTAGGCCAGTGGATTATTGTTGTATTGTAGTTGAGGTGGCCAGAACTTTTTCCACAGAATTAGGTGATAAAGGCTGGGATCAAAGTCCAGAGTGCTGGGAGTGGAAAATATAGCTGCAGCCGTGTTAGTGGCTGCCCATCTCGGAGAAGCCACGCCCAGTTTTGAGGAAGCCATGCCCCTAAAGTGGTGGCCACATCCCCTGCCAGTTCAGATGCTAGTCCACAGACCTGTTGGGGCAGAGGCTAGGTGGGCTGGTGCTTGCTGCAGAAGTGGAGGCAGGTGCCTCAGACTGGGTCCCGGTGGCAACAGGCTTTCAGGATCACGAGTTTAGGTGGGGGGGGGGGGCACCAATCCTGCTGCCGGGCGGGTACCTGAATGAGTGAGCAGAGGGAGAAGGAATGGCTCAGTTTTGGGCTCGCATGGTGTGCCTCAATTCCCATCCTCCGCAGACCAAGGATGAAAACTGACCATTCTCAGGGGATCTAGTTAGACACAAGGCCCCGGGAAGGAGCCCTGCCACTGGGCAGGTACCTGGATGAGTGAGCAGAGGGAGGCGGTGCAAAACATTTGAGGGGGACAAGAAGTTTACTTTCAGGTTTGGAGGTTTGGAGAATTAAAAATGTTCCACTGTCGGGGGTACGGTGCCACCAGCAGGTCAACCTGTACTTGCAGGGTGAGTGCAGCAGCAGCCTGATGGTGCCTTCAGACTTCCTGATACCCCAAAATTGCCGCTGTGCCTTTGGCCAGATGTTAACATCTTGGGGTCAAGTTTACCAAAAAATTAAATGGCCAAAAGTTAGGAAGTGGGAACCATACCCACGAAACCATCACCAGTTCATCTATATGAGCTCACTTATTGGCCTTATTTTAGAGATACACAAATTTTGAAAGATCAAAAGTTGAGGTAAGGGCTGGTGGCTGAGCAGGTGTGCCCTGCAGGGCATAAACCAATAGTTTATTTCTCTGGAAAAGATGGAAACAAAGACCATGATCCAGTGACACACAAAAGAATGTCCAAACCAAGCAGCTCACTGCAGAGATGCCCTTGGAGTTTAAGCCAGGCCAATTTCACTGGGGTCCCTCAGAAAGGGGCAGGCGTCATCCCTCCATCTAATCCTTAGAAACAGCTCCCGCTGCTACTTAAGCTCCATAACGGCTGTGATCCAGAGACACACACACGAATCTCAGAACCGAGCAGCTCGCTGCAGAAATTTCTCCAGACTCTAATTATCTAAAATTTTATAATTCCAGGAGCATGCAGCCGCTCTCACAGCCATGTGAAATCTTATGCTATTCATAACAAGCAATACAAAAGAGAGTATGGGGGAGATTGTCTGCCATACAGCCAGGGGGAGGTTGGGATGGGGATGGATACTGAGGAAGTGGTGCAAGATGTGCACTGATGGAGGGTTGGGTGATTGCTCATTGCATGACTAAAACTCAAACAGGAAAGCTTTGTAACTGTATCACATGGTGATTAAAAATAGTAATAATAATAAAAATAATAAAATAAAATTAGTATTCTCGGGGCAGGAGCGATAGCACAGTGGTAGGTCATTTGCCTTGCGTGCAGCCAGCCTGAGGCTGAGCCGGGTTTGATTCCTCCGTCCCTCTTAGAGAGCCTGACAAGCTACCAAGAGTATCTTGCCCACACGGCAAAGCCTGGCAAGCTACCCCTGATGTATTCAATATGCTAAACACAGTAACAACAAGTCTCATGATGAAGATGTTATGGGGCCCACTTGAGCAAAATCAATGAGTAACGGGAGGACTGTGACCATGTAGTATTCTGAATTAAAAAAAATAATGTGGAGTTCATGCCCAATTCAATCAGCTTTATCAATGACTGAAAAAATAGCTGTACTCTACTCCTACATTAAAAATATATTGTTTCAGTGATGAAATGTAGTCAAGGAGGGCCCAAGGAGATAGGAGAGGGCTTAGGGAGTTTGTGCCCAGACCAGATTCATCCCCAATACCATGTACCTACCAAATATTGCTGGGTGTAGTTCCCTAGGCCCTAAGCATCACCAGATATAGCCCTAGTGGTTCCTGGCACAAGTTGCACTCACTGCATGTTGGGGACCTCACATTGAACTCCCAACTGGGTAGACAAGAGTCAAGTAGGACTGGTCCCTAGAGCGTCTGAGCATGACTTGAGAGGACTCTGAAAAAGAGACAGTGGGTGAAAATAAATAGCTAATGTGGTAAAGATAGGACACATTGAGAGTGAAAAGATACGGAACTTTTGTAAAAATATGTTAAACAAGTTTCCAAATAAAAAAAAACTGAAACTAGAATTAGGGGTGTTTGTGTAGACAATGTCTTTCATAATGAGACTTAACTCCCTACTCTAAAATACACATTTAATATTCTTTAGAAAACCCTGTACTAAAGGGGCACCCCTGCCACAAACAAGTCCAATGTTAGAACATAAGATTGGTTGAAGTCAGTAGCTCTAGTTTTGAGGTTACCTTGCCAAAGACATTATAGATAGTTCAAAGTCAAATTAATAGTTGCTTTATGACTTTTCCATTAAATGATAGTCTCAGTTCCAGCTGAACACTGGAGAAAGAATGAGAAGCTTTTTTTCACTGATACATCAAAGAGAAGATCAAGAATTGGAGAGAGTATAGGTCTGAGACTAGAGAGCACATGAATATATGAACAATAGTTTGACTTGAGCAATTGTCACCAGAAATCCTAGAGCTCCATGCCCCTATCCACAACTCCATTTCCTACCTCCCCTCACACACCAAATATCCTACTGGAAAGTTGAGATGACTGTCTACATGTTTTTCACTGAAGTAGTACCCTAGCAGAAAGTGGTAATTTCTCTATGCTACTGAATCATCTCCTCACATCTAATGCTGTCACTATAAAGCCAAAAGGCAGGTATGGTATCTCTGACAGTTTTCATTTTGTGGCATCCCAACTCGTTCCTATTTTGCATCCAAGCTATTTTGATCTCTTAACTCTGCCTTGCACCAAGAAATGATATGTGACTTTTATGTCAAATCCTGGCTATGGTTGTTTCATACTTGTTCTCTCCGTATTTCTCTGTGTGCTTCCTGAGACTCTCCTTTCTGCTCCAGCTAAGACAAAAGGAAATGCCAGACATTGGTGGTGCCCTCAAAGATTATAGATACCTCCAAAATGTCATGTTATCTTAGCTCATCACTAGATCTGCACACACGAGCAATGTTAGTAAATGTGGAAAAATTTCCTATTACATCCAATATATTTTCTGTCTTGCTATTTTCCTTCAGCAACAAGTTTCCTGAGCATAGGGCAAAGTTCTTGCTTGACAAGGCACAATTAATGGCAAATTAAGGCTTCACCTTCAAGTTTTGTAAAACATACAGTCACTTTGAAAATACACAACCATTTTCTCTGTCTTGCCAGGATTTTGTGGCAAGTACCCACTAGTTACAGTCTCTCCTCCACCCGCTCCCTGTCTCTCCTCCTGTTTTTCTTTTTTTTTTCTTTAACTCCCCCTCTCCCCAATAATAAGAACAAGAGTATCTATAATAAGAGACTCTATTATAGACAAAAGCTTTCTTTCAGTAACAAGGACCATGTGTTTCAGGAGATGTAACCAACAATTACACAGGATTATTTGACTGAAGCCAGTTGCCTAATCTTATGTAAAACATCCCATTTTCTTTGAAATCCCTGATATGAACTGGAAGTTAGTTTAGGGTAATCAGTTTCAAAATAAAGATTAAATCATAGTTCATTACCCTAGTTGAGTCCAAAAATTCCTTGGTTAGTACATCCAATCATTCTCAGTCATTTTTAAAAGACAAAATATTGCTACTTTGATAACCCTGCTGATAGTTTCAAGCTGGCCTTAAGAGAAAGAAAATGATACTGGTTCCAAAACATTATCTGATAGTGCAATGGGTTCATTTTTTAGTGCCAGTAAAATAATAGCTTGGAAGAGAGCAAAGGAAAAATAAATCCAAACTGTAAGTTATGAGTATAAGTTGGACCATATTATGTCCCTGAGTGTACGACTGATTTGGCTGATAATCTCTCAGGAAGTACATCAAGATGCA
The DNA here is from genome assembly GCF_029834395.1 of Sorex fumeus. Lineage (NCBI taxonomy): Eukaryota > Metazoa > Chordata > Mammalia > Eulipotyphla > Soricidae > Sorex > Sorex fumeus. The sequence continues at coordinate 76,242,626 of NW_026606094.1, read as the reverse complement.
GCAGGAATGAATTTTATTTTTTTCTGAGACAGTATGAATTGCAAAAAAAGGGAAAAACATAGAGGCAAAAAAACTATAATTTGTGTATTGTCATTTGACTCCAATTGGAAGTAGAAAGTCCTAAATTGTTCTCACAAATTTTCATAGCCCACAACATGTCTAGGTAAAATTGCCTGGCTTATGCTCAGAATTTAAATCATAGCAAGACTTTTCAGTGCTTATTTTATTTAAAGGTCATAGTTTTAACTGTTGTTAAGACACCCTACAAAGAGAGGGAACATAAAATAAAAGAAGGGATGAAAAGGGGGTTAGAAGAGTGAAAGACTCCAGCCAACCCCACAGACATCAGAAAGGCTCTCAGACCCAGCGTTGGAAATAGGCAAACAACTATTTGTGAAATAATCCTATTATGAAAAATGTGTAGTTACTTTTGCCATTGTTTGGTAGGAGATGCAATATAAAGTTCTAAATTCATAACTGCTTTGAATATATGGCATTTATATTCCTTTTTTTTATAACAATTATTAGTAAGACACCATGAGGTACAGTTATAGACTTACAAATTTTTGTGCTTGGGTTTCAATTATACAATGATCAAATACCCATCCCTCCACCAGAGCCCATTTCCCACCACCACAGATCCCAGTATCCCTCCCACCCCCCCATCTCCCCCATCCCACCCTGCCTCTGTGGCAGGGCATTCACTTTTGTTCTTTCTCTCCTTTTGGGTGTTGTGGTTTGCAAAAGAGGCATTGAGTGGCAATCATGTTTGGTCTATAGTCTACTTTCAGCATGCTTCTCCTGTCCTGGGAGGATCCTCCCAACACTCTTTATTTGGTGCTCCCTTCTCTATCTGAGTTTCCTTTACCCTAGCACATGTGACTGGCCTCCAAGCCATGAAGCAAAATTCCTGGTACTAATCTCGGCCATTCTTGGGTGTTAGTCTCCTATTTTGTTACTTTATGTTTCCCAGATGAATGCAATCTTTCTATGTCTATCCCTCTCTTTCTGACTCATTTCGCTTAGCATGATACTTTCCATATTGTACCACTTGTATGTAAATTTCATGACTTCATCTTTTCTAACCACTACATAGTACTCCATTGTGTAGGTGTACCAAAGTTTCTTTAACCAGCCATCTGTTCTCAGATACTAGGTTTTTTTCCAGATTCTGGCTATTGTAAATAGTGCTGCAATGAACAAACAAGTGCAGATATCACATTGACTATACTTTTTTGCCTCTCTGGGATATATATTCTCAGGAGGGGTATTGCTGGGTCAAATGGGAGCTCAATTTCTAATATTTTTTATTGTATATAAATACAGTTTTATTGAAACTTAGAAAGATGTTAAATAATATATGTTAAATGTAAACAAAATTTGCAAACAAAACAAAAATTCCAGATAAAAAACAACAATCTATATTGCCTATGGGTAGCTATGAGGTTTGGGAAGAGAGTAAGGAAACTCTAGGATGATGGTTAAGTTCATTACATCTTGGAGTAGTAGATTGTATTACACAGGTATAGTCTTATTTTTTTGGTGTGGACCATTCTTATTTACATACAAATAATTTCCCCCTTTATTTATTTATTTATTTATTTATTTTTATTTAATCATTTTTTATTAGTGAAACACCATGAGGTACATTTATAGACTTATAAATTTTTGTGCTTGGGTTTCAGTTATACAATGATCAAGTACTCATCCCTCCACCAGTGCCCATCCTCCCCCACCACGGGTCATAGCATCCCTCCCTCCCCCATCCTCCCCCATCCCACCCTGCCGCTGTGGCAGGGCATTCCCCCTAGTTCTCTCTCTCTTCTTTTGGGTACTGTGTTTTTTTTTTTAAATTTTTTTTTATTAGTGAAACACCATGAGTTACAGTTACAGACTTACAAAATTTGTGCTTGGATTTCAGTTATACAATGATCAAGTACCCATCCCTCCACCAGCGCCCTTTTTTTTTTTTTTTTTTAAGATTTTCTTTTTCCATTTTTTTCCCTTTATTTTATTTTATTTTTTTTAAAGTTGTAGATTTACAATTTTTTGTGCTTTGGTTTCAATTATACAATGATCAGATACCCATCCCTCCACCAGTGCCCATTTTCCACCACCATGGATAATATCCCTCCCACCCCCATCCCCCCATCCCCCCTGTCTCTGTGGCAGGGAAATCCCCTGTGTTCTCTCTCTCCTTTTGGATGTTGTGGTCTGCAAAAGAGGCATTGAGTGGCAAACATGTTCAGTCCATAGTCTACTTTCGACATGCATCTCCCCTCCTGGGAGGATCCTCCAAACATCCTTTATTTGGTGCTCCCTTCTCTATCTGAACAGCCCTTTCCTCTAGGATACCCGGCTGGCCTCTAAGTTATGGAGTAATCCTCCTGGTGCTGATCTCAGCTATTCTTGGGTATTAATCTCATACTTTGTTACTTTATATCCCCCAGATGAATGCAATCTTTCTATGTCTATCCCTCTCTTTCTGACTCATTTCGCTTAGCATGATACTTTCCATATTGTACCACTTGTATGTAAATTTCATGACTTCATTTTTTCTAAGAGCTACATAGTACTCCATTGTGTAGATGTACCAAAGTTTCTTTAACCAGTCATCTGTTCTTGGGCATTCAGGTTTCTTCCAGTTTCTGGCTATTGTAAAGAGTGCTGCAATGAACAAACAAGTGCAGATGTCACTTCGACTATACATTTTTGCCTCTCTGGGATATATTCCCAGGAGTGGTATTGCTGGGTCAAATGGGAGCTCAATTTCTAATTTTTTGAGTATTGTCCATACTGTTTTCCAGAAGGGCTGAACCAGTGGACATTCCCACCAACAGTGAAGGAGTGTCCCTTTCTCGCCACATCCACGCCAGCATCGGTTGCTTTTGTTCTTTTGAATGTGGGCCAGTCTCTGAGGTGTGAGATGGTATCTCATTGTGGTTTTGATCTGCATCTCCCTGATGATTAATGATGTAGAGCATTTTCTCATGTGCTTTTTTGCCATTCGGATTTCTTCTTTGAGAAAGTTTCTGTTCATTTCATTGCCCCATTTTTGGATGGGGTTGGATGTTTTCTTCTTGTGGAGTTTAACCAGTATTTTGTATATCCTGGATATCAACCCCTTGTCAGATGTGTATTCGGTGAATATCCTTTCCCATTCTGTAGACTGTCTTTGTATTTTGGTCACTGTTTCTTTGGAGGTGCAGAGGCTTCTTAGTTTAAGATAGTCCCATTTATCTATCTCTGTTTTCACTTGCTCGGCCAGTGGCGTGGCATCTTTGAAGATACCATTAGCTTCAATGTCATGGAGGGTTTTGCCAACTTTATCTTCAATGTACCTTATGGTTTCTGGTCTGATGTTGAGGTCTTTAATACATTTTGATCTTACTTTTGTACATGGTGTTAGGCAGAGTTCTGAGCCTATTTTTTTGCATGTAGCCGTCCAGTGATGCCAACACAATTTATTAAAGAGGCTTTCCTTACTCCACTTCACATTACTTGCACCTTTATCAAAGATTAGATGAGCATATGATTGAGGAGAGATGTCAGTGTATTCAACCCTGTTCCATTGGTCTGCAGTTCTGCCTTTGTTCCAGTACCATGCTGTTTTAATTATTACTGCTTTGTAGTACAGTTTGAAGTTCGGGAGGTTGATTCCTCCCATTTTCTTTTTCCCAAGAATTGCTTTAGCTATTCGTGGGGGCTTATTGTTCCATATAAATTTCAAGAGTGTTTGCTCCATTTCTTTGAAGAATGTCATGGGTATCCTTATAGGGATTGCATTGAATTTATACAATGCTTTCGGTAGTATTGCCATTTTGACAATGTTAAGTCTCCCGACCCATGAGCAGGGGATATCTTTCCATTTCCTCATGTCCTCTTTTATTTCCTGAAGTAGCGTTTTGTAGTTTTCTTTGTACAGGTCCTTTACTTCCTTAGTTAAGCTGATTCCTAAGTACTTGATTTTCTGGGGCACAATTGTGAATGGGATTGTTTTTTTCATGTTGCTTTCTTCTCTCTCACTGTTTGCGTATAGGAAAGCCATGGACTTTTGGGTATTGATTTTATAACCTGCAACTTTACTATACGAGTCTATTGTTTCTAGGAGTTTTTTGGTGGACGTTATTGGGTTCTCTAAGTAGAGTATCATATCATCTGCGAATAGTGAGAGCTTGATTTCTTCCTTTCCTACCTGAATGTCCTTAATATCTTTTTCCTGCCTAATCGCTATTGCAAGTACTTCCAGTACTATATTGAACAGCAGTGGAGAGAGTGGGCATCCCTGTCTCGTCCCTGATCTTAGAGGGAAGGCTCTCAGTTTTTCCCCATTGAGGATGATGCTTGCTGTAGGCTTGTGGTAGATGGCTTTAATTATGTTGAGGAAGGTCCCCTCTATACCCATTTTGGCTAGGGTTTTCATCATAAAGGGGTGCTGGATCTTATCAAATGCTTTCTCTGCATCTATTGATATGATCATATGCTTTTTATCTTTTCTTTTGTTGATATGGTGGATTATGTTGATTGATTTCCGAATGTTGAACCATCCTTGCATCCCTGGGATGAATCCTACTTGGTCATGGTGTATGATTTTTTTGATGAGTAGTTGGATTCTATTTGCTAGTAGTTTGTTGAGGATCTTTGCATCTGTGTTCATCAGGGATATCGGCCTGTAATTCTCTTTCTTTGTGGTATCTCTGTCTGCTTTTGGTATCAGTGTGATATTTGCTTCGTAGAAACTGTTTGGAAGTGTTTTTGATACTTCAATTTCGTGGAAAAGCTTAAAGAGCATTGGGAGTAAGTCCTCTTTAAAGATTTGGAAGAATTCACTAGTGAATCCATCCGGGCCAGGACTTTTGTGCTTGGGGAGACTTTTTATTACCATTTCAATTTCCTTGATGGTGATAGGTCTGTTCAGGTATTCCAGGTCTTCTTGGTTCAGCCTTGGGAGTCTGTAGGAGTCTAGGAATTTATCCATTTCCTCGAGGTTTTGATGTTCCGTGGCATAAAGCTTCTCAAAGTACTCCCTGAGGATCCTCTGAATTTCTGTAGTTTCTGTTGTAATGACCCCCTTTTCATTTCTGATTCGGTTTATTAGGGTTTTCTCTCTCCCTTTCTTTGTGAGTTTTGCTAGAGGCTTATCGATCTTGTTAATTTTCTCGAAGAACCAGCTCTTGGTTTCATTGATCTTTCGGATTGTTTTTTGGGTTTCCATCTCGTTAATCTCTGCTCTGAGTTTTATTATTTCCTTTCTCCTGTTCGGGTTGTGCTCCTTTTTTTGGTCCTTCTCCAAGCTCTTAAGCTGTGAGGTTAGGTTACTTATGTGTGCTCGCTCCTCCTTCCTGAGGAATGCTTGTAGAGCTATAAACTTTCCTCTTAACACAGCCTTTGCTGTGTCCCATAAGTTTTGGTAACTCGTGTTCTCATTTTCATTCGTTTCTAGGAATCTTTTGATTTCCTCTTTGATTTCCTGTCTAATCCACTCGTTGTTCAATAGTGCACTGTTTAATTTCCAGGTGTTTGATTTAGTTTTCTGTTTTTGTGTGTGATTTACTTCTAATTTCAGAGCATTATGGTCTGAGAAGATTGTTGATACAATCTCTACCTTCTTGATTTTATGGAGGCATGTTTTGTGGCTCAGCATGTGGTCTATCTTGGAGAATGTTCCATGGACGCTTGAGAAGAATGTGTATTCAGCTTTTTGTGGATGAAGTGTCCTGTATATATCTACTAAGTCCCTTTCTTCCATTGTTTCCCTCAAATGAAGTATGTCCTTGCTAAGCTTGAGTCTGGTTGATCTATCAAGAGGTGACAAAGCAGTGTTGAAGTCTCCCACTAGTATTGTGTTGCTATTGATGTCTTTTTCCAAATCTATGAGTAGTTGTTTTAAGTTCTTTGCTGGTCTCTCATTAGGTGCATATACATTTATTATTGTAAGTTCTTCCTGTTGTACAGATCCTCTGATCAATAAGAAATGGCCTTCACTGTCTCTTATGACCTTCCTCACTCTGAAATCGATGTGGTCTGATATAAGGATGGCTACCCCAGCTTTTTTATGGGAGCTGTTTGCCTGTATGATTGTTTTCCAGCCTTTGACTCTGAGTCTGTGTTTGCTTTGACTATTGAGATGCGTTTCTTGCAGGCAGCAGAATGTTGGGTTCAATTTTCTAATCCATCCTGCCACTCTATGTCTTTTAATTGGTGCATTTAGCCCATTGACATTGAGAGAGATTATTGTTATGGGATTTTGTCCCATTGTTCTGTTAAAATTTGGTGTATTTGAGGGGCCTTTCTTGCCTTAAAGTAGCCCATTTAGTTGTTCTTGTAACCATGGTTTTGAGTCTATGAAGTTCCTGAGCTGTTGTTTGTCTGTGAAACTGTGTGTTGTTCCTTCTATTATGAATGAGAGTCTTGCTGGGAAAAGTATTTTGGGGGAGGCATTTATTTCATTGAGTTTTTTTACTATGTCCCACCACTGTTTTCGGGCCATGAGGGTTTCATCAGAAAAATCAGCTGTGAATTTTAAGGATGCTCCTTTGTAAGAGATTTCTTTCTTCGATCTTGCTGCTTTCAGAATTTTGTCTCTGTCTAAGGTTTTGGTCATTTTGATCAGAATGTGTCTTGGGGTATTTTTATTCGGATTTCTTCTAGCTGGTACCCTTCGGGCCTCCTGAATGTGGTCACAAGTTTTCTTCAGCTCTGGAAATGTTGTAGCAATGATGTCTTTGACAGTTTCTTCTTCATCGAGGTTTTCTTCCTGTCCCTCTGGGACTCCAATAATTCTTATGTTACCCCTCTTGGCTTCATCACGATCTTCTCTTGCCATCTGTTCCCGAATTGTGAGTCTCTTTTCCATTTTCTGCTCTTTTCTGGAGAGTCTCTGAAGTTCATCTTCGAGCTCACTGATTCTGTTCTCAGCCGCTCTTACTCTGCTGCTGAGGCCTTCCACTGAGCTTTTCAATTCGCCTACGAGATTTTTCAGGTCTGACATTTCTGATTGCATTTTCCTCATTTCTGCCTTCAGATCCTCTTGTCTTCTATTGGCATTGGTTTCCATTGTTTCTTTTAATTCCCTAAGCATCCTAAGTAGCTCCCTTCTGAATTCCTTGTCAGAGAGGTTGTCTAACACTACAGTACTATTGGTGTCATCTGGGCTAGACTCTTCAATATGAATGTTTGGTGGGCTTTTGCGTTGCTTTACCATTGTGAGAGGTGTGGTTTAGTCCTTCACGATCAGTGTTACTATTCTGCTTGATATGCAGTGTGAGTTAAGATAGGCTTATGAGTTATTGGCAACTGTGTTTCTAGTGGCTGAGCTAAAATAGAGAAGTTTCCATCTAGGAAGTTAGCTTATGGTTCCCATGGCATATGTAGTGGGAAAATATTTCGCGGCCGCGTTAGCGGCCACGGCTCCGGAAAGACTCCCTGGCACTGGGCGAGGAGTTGGGAAGGTCTCCTGTTTGGAATTGGAGCCGTTCAGCTTTGTTGCCCAGAGCTGGGCCTCTGTGCCCGTCCCACGCGGATCAGGGGTTGAAAACCGGCTGTCTAGGGGCTGTTTCTAGCTGCGCGTGCCCAGAGAGGAACCCAGGCCCTTGGGGGCGGGCTGTACCTGTTGGAATTGGAGCCGTTCAGCTTTGTTGCCCAGAGCTGGGCCTCTGTGCCCGTCCCACGCGGATCAGGGGTTGAAAACCGGCTGTCTAGGGGTGGGTACTGTGTTTTGCCAGAGAGGCACTGAGTGGCAATCATGTTTGGTCTATAGACTACTTTTAGCATGTCTCTCCCACCCTGGGAGGGTCTTCACAACACCCTTTATTTGGTGCCCTCTTCTCTATCTGAGCTTCCTTTTCACGTAGCACATGTGGCTGGCCTTCAAGTCATGGAGCAAAATTCCTGGTACTAATCTCAGCCATTCCTGGGTGTTAGTCTCCCGTTTTGTTGCTTTATGTTCCCCAGATGAATGCAATCTTTCTGTGTCTATCCCGCTCTTTCTGACTCATTTCGCTTAACATGATACTTTCCATGTAGTACCACTTGTATGTAAATTTCATAACTTCATCTTTTCTAACAGCTACATAGTACTCCATTGTGTAAATGTACCAAAGTTTCTTTAACCAGTCATCTGTTCTCGGGCACTCAGGTTTTTTTCTAGATTCTGGCTATTGTAAAGAGTGCTGCAATGAACAAACAATTGCAGATGTCACTTCGACTGTACCTTTTTGCCTCTCTGGGATATATTCCCAGGAGTGCCATAGCTGGGTCAAATGGGAGATCAAATTCTAATTTTTTGAGAATCGTCCAAACTGTTTTCCAAAAGGGTTGGACCAGCCTGCATTCCCACCAGCAGTGAAGGAGGGTCCCTTTCTCGCCACATCTGCGCCAGCACCTGTTGCTTTTGTTCTTGTGGATGTGGGCCAGTCTCTGTGGTGTGAAATGATATCTCATTGTTGTTTTGATCTGCATATCTCTGATGATTAGTGATGTAGAGCATTTTCTCATGTGCCTTTTTGCCATTCGGATTTCTTCTTTGCGAAAGTTTCTGTTCATTTCCTCGCCCCATTTTTTGATGGGGTTGGGTGATTTCTTCTTGTGTAGTTTAACCAGTACCTTGTATATCCTTGATATTAACCCCTTGTCGGATGTGTATTTGGTGAATATTCTTTCCCATTCTGTAGGCTGTCTTTGTATTTTGGTCACTGTTTCTTTTGAGGTGCAGAATCTTCTTAGTTTAAGATAGTCCCATTTGTCTATCTCTGTTTTCACTTGCTCGGCCAGTGGCGTGACATCTTTGAAGATACCATTAACTTTAATATCGTGGAGAGTTTTGCCAACTTTGTCTTCAATAAACATTATGGATTCCGGTCTGATGTTGAGGTCATAAATCCATTTCGATCTTACTTTTATGCATGGCGTTAGGCAGAGATTTGAGCCCACTTTTTTGCATGTAGCCGTCCAGTTTTGCCAGCACAATTTATTAAAGAGGCTTTCCCTGCTCCTTTTCGCTTTTCTTGCCCCCTTATCGAAGATTAGATGATTATATGTTTGGGAGGAGATGTCAGTATATTCAGCTCTGTTCCATTGGTCTGCAACTCTGCCTTTGTTCCAGTACCATGCTGTTTTGATTATTACTGCTTTGTAGTAGAGCTTGAAGTTAGGTAGGTTGATTCCTCCCATTTTCTTTTTCCCAAGAATTGCGTTAGTTATTCGTGGGGGCTTATTGTTCCATATCAATTTCAGGAGTGTTTCCTCCATTTCTTTGAAGAATGTCATGGGTATCCTAATAGGGATCACGTTGAATTTGTACAGTGCTTTGGGAAGTATTGGCATTTTATTCTTATAAAATCATATTTATTCCTGAAACCTCTGAAAGATTTGTTACACATCCCCATATTTTGCAGGAAATATATTTTATTTCTATCCTGATCCCCTAACACATAGTATATCTTACATGCAAATACAAATTATAACCCATTTACACCGATTAAGAATTCATTTACCATCTGCTACTATTCTTTTCTTCCTTGGGCCCTCTCTACTATTATCACAAAAACCCTCCATACCCACTCTTTTAGTTAAAAAATATATTGATTGAGAGTCTGTAGTTTACAATATTTTTGCTGAAGATTTCTTGCACATGTAATTACAACACCACAACCATCACCTGTGTAGCCACCTTCTCCCCCAAAGACCCCAACACACCTTGCTTTCAGCATTACCCCTCAACTCACTTGTATGATTGAGTTCTCTCAATGTGTTGCCTTTGGATCTCCATTGCTGCCTTGCTGTGTATCTTTATGTTCCACGTGAGAGATACATTCTGTATCTACCCCTTTCTTGATTGACCGACTTTGCTCAGCATGATACCGTCTATTTCCATACATGTTGCTGAAAATTACATGATTTTGTTCTTTCCTACAGCTGTTTACTATTGTGTATATATACCTCAACTTATTGACTCATTTGTCTATATTTGGGCAGTTGGGTTGTTTCCATATTTTGGCTATTGTACAATTCAGTTATACCACTTCTCAGCATCTATCCCCCAAACATGAAAACATTAATTTGAAAGGAAATATGCATATATATGTCCATTGCCACATCCACTTACTCATGCTTTTTTCAAGCTATGCTATTTCTCTTTTCGGTGTATTCTCAAATGTGATATCTTCAAATGACAATGCACTCTACCCCACATTTAGGATTCTTGTGCAACTTTTATTATTCTCATAACTGGTAGATTTCTCCCTATAGGGTTGCATATTTCAGCCAAATCGAACTGTTTTTCTTTGCCAATACAACTCCAGCATTGTATACAGAACTACAGATGTTTAGATTTGGAAATTTTTAATTGTATAGTTTACAAAATCACTACTAACAATTATTTCTGTTTAGATTTTGACTGTTTTCCATCTCTCATCCAATGCACATGATGCTCCTCAGTAACAGTGAGCCAAACCAAAGCTGCCAGCTAGCTACACAAGACATTAAATAATATATATTTTACAGTGCACATGTTGCCTTGTTCTTTAATATTACTTTTGTGTCTATTGTATTTGACTGAGTCTACAAATTTATATTTGATTCTATGATATATTGGTTTGCTGGTTTTTAATGAATTCTAGGCTGATGTAAGTGTTTTGGTGAACATTTAGGTAGTCTAGGCTAAGCTCTCATGACAGGAGTTAGGTGTAGTAAACTCATCTTAATGAGATGTTTTCATTTTATGAAGGGTTCATTTGGAGTTAACCCCATCGCAAGTGGAAGAAAATCTGAGAATATGTAAAATGATGTTCTCTGGTGTCAATTCCTGTATACCCAAACATAGAACACTAGAATTGGTGAGTCTTTAACATCTGTGAGGGGTTTGAGGCGCCTGATCAAGGATTCCATATAAAGAGATTAAAGAGAATCCATTTTGGATACAAGTACAAATATAAAAAATAGGCAGCTCTTTCTACATTGTCTTACAAGATTAAAGAGTCAGAAGAAAAGAAGAATCCAAATTTAAATCAATCAGAGGAAACAAAAAGACTCTAGAAAGCAAAAATACAGTTCAAGGCAGAGCATCAAGAAATACTCTAAAGCTATGGGTATGGAGAAGACTCAGAGACTTCAATAACAATAACAGGTAACCAAGGAACTGGAGCAGGTAGGGCACTTGACTTGCAAGCAGCCTTTCAGGGTTTGATCACAGCATCCCATAAAGTCCTCAAAGCACCTCCATGACTAATTATCAAGTGCAAAGTCAGGAGTTACCCCTGAGTACCACTGAGGTTGGCACTAAAACCACCCAACCAAACAAAAAAGAATAGGTAATTGAAATAAAATGATCTGGATTGGCAAAATTCAACTCAGATTGCTTACTTGACAGCTATGATTTGAGTTCGAGCTCAGTTAGTCAAAAGCAATTATCTTCTTTTATGTTCAGTTAACAACTCCCTAAAGTCTCACTTCCTAAAGTAGGTTTCAAGCTCATAAGGGCTCACAAAACAATTTTTAAAATTGTTCTAAATTTTATTTCCTTTTGCATTAAAATTTATTTTCTTATGTTTGATTTGTGTACCTGTTTTATGCCCTATATGGCCAGACCATATAAAATTTTATTGGAACAAAAGGAGTCTGAGTCTTGGTGAGTAGAAAAGATTTAAGAGACAATGACACAGCAGGTATTTACTTACTGGTCACTGTGATGCCTGTTTTAAAATGTGTCTGTTTGCAGTCCCCAGGCAATGTCATTATTTGTGAACTTTTTTATATCAAGATTTACCTTTATATGTATTTTTGGTAATAATATCCAAATGTTGTATTTTTTAAAAATACACGAGATAGTAATTTTTTTAATCTTATAAAGGGATCATTTTAAAACTTAGGCTATACTGGCCAACACTCATACAAAAATTGAAGGATGGTAAGACAGAGGAATGTAGATGAATTTCCTCAACAGCTACAGGAGTGCTTCTTTTCTGGTGCTGGCTCAATTCCCTAGGAAGCCAAGTGTGCTTGGTCTCAATATTCTGAAGCAACTTTGCTTTAAGTGAAAGTCATCTTTGATGTCAGAACAAGAATCTGTGTGTCTCACAATGATTAAGTGAGCAGTGAGCAGACCTGTTTGGAGTCCTTGTAGTCCAAGGTGAGAGCATTCATATTTGGTTCTGCTAAGTGGGGTATCTTTAATTATAGAGGGGCTTTGTGGCATAATATTAACATGAAATTTAAGTTTGGTGTCTTTAATTAATCAGGGGATAATTGCCCCGTTGAGTGTGTTCTTGGCATAACTGTCCATGTTTATCTACATTCATAATTGAACTCAGGTTGTACTAAGAATTGAAGAATAGAATAGAGAAGAACCATACAAATACTATTGGTGATGCTGTTTTATCACCCTCCAGTTACTGGTTTAAAAAGTATTTTCAAAGGGAATAGACAGTATCAAACAATGACAAATCCTTAGCTGTGAGTTACAAAACTGAGATTACCAAGCAGCGTGGGGAGGCAGATAGGGAGAGGGGTAGAAAAACAGACTAAAAGTAGCATTAGTACAGTAGTGGATGTCTCAGGCACTTTGATGGTGCTCACATTGTTCATTCATTTGCTTGAGTGGACCCAGTAACTTCTCCATTGTGAGACTTGTTGTTACTATGCTTGGCATATTGAATACATCACAGGAAGCTTGCCAGGCTTTGCCGTGCAGGTGAGATACTCTCAGTAACTTGCTGTGGAGGAGTGCAGTAACCATACAAAATGCATAAATGTTGGGGCTAGAGTGGTAGTTCAGTGGGTAAGGCCCATATCTTGCATGCGGTTGACCTGAGAAACTGTCAAAGACTTCATTGCTATCGCATTTCCAGAGCTGAAGAAAGAATGTGACCACATTCAGGAGGCCCGAAGGGTACCAGCTAGAAGAAGTCCGAATAAAAATACCCCTACACAATTCTCATCAAAATGAACAAAACCTTAGACAAAATTCTGAAAGCAGCAAGATCAAAGAAAGAAATTGCCTATAAAGGAGCATCCTTAAGATTCACAGCCAATTTGTCTGATAAAACCTTCACGGCCCAAAAACAGTGGTGGAATATAGTGAAAAAACTCAATGAAATAAATGCCTCCCCAAAAATACTTTATCCAGTGAGATTCTCACTCATAATTGAAGAAAGAACACACAGTTTCACAGATAAACAGCAGCTCAGGAACTTCATTAGACTCAAAACCATGTTTAAAGAGCAACTAAATGGGCTACTTTAAGACAAGACAGGCCCCTTAAATACACCAAATTGCAACAGAAAAAATGGAACAAAACCCCATAACAATAATCTCTCTCAACATCAATGGGCTAAACTCACCAATTAAAAGACATAGACTGGCAGGATGAATAAAAAAATTGAACCCAACATTCTGTTGCCTCCAAGAAACACATCTAAATAGTCAAAGCAAACACAGGCTTAGAGTCAAAGGCTGGAAAATAATCCTACAGGCAAACAACTCCCATAAAAATGCTGGGGTAGCCATTGTAGTATCAGACCACATTGATTTCAGAGTGAAGAAGGTCACAAGAGACAGTGAAGGCTATTTCTTATTGATCAAGGGATCTGTACAACAGGAAGAACTTATAATACTAAATGTATATGCACCTAATGAGGGACCAGTAAAGTACTTAAAACAACTACTCATAGACTTAAAAAAAGACATCGATAGCAACACAATACTAGTGGGAGACTTCAACACTGCTTTATCACCTCTTGGTATCTCAACCAGATTCAAGATTAGCAAGAATATACTTCATCTGAGGGAAAAAATGGAAGAAAGTGGCTTAGAAAATTTATACACGACATTTCATCCTCAAAAAGCTGAATACCGTCTCCGGGTACTCTCTCCTCATCCAACCAGGTACAGCCTGTCCCCAGGCCTTGGGAGTCTCTCTGGGAATGCACAGCTAGCTCGAACCGCTAGAATAGCTGGTTTTCTCCCTCGATCTGCGTGGGACAGGAACTGAACCCCATACCATCTCTCAGCAACAAAGCTGAATGTCTCAGGGTACTCTTTCCTCATTCAACCAGGTACAGCCCGGCGCCCAGCACCAGTGACCCTTTCCGGAGCCTCGGCCATTAATGTGGCCGCGAAATATTATCCCACTACATATGCCATAGGAACCATAACCTACCCTCTTAGATGGAACATTCACTAGGTTAGATAAGCCACTAGAAACACAGTAGCCAATAACTCATAAGCCTATCTCAATTCACACTGCGTATCAAGCAGAATAGTAACAGTGAACGTGAAGGACTAAACCACACTGGTCACAATGGTAAAGCAATGCAAAAGTCCACCAAACTTTCTTATTGAATAGTCTAGCCCAGAAGACACCAACAGTACTGTAGTGTTAGACAACCTCTCTGACAAGGAATTCAGAAGGGAGCTACTTAGGATGATTAGGGAACTAAAAGAAACAATGGAAAGCAATGCCAATAAAAGACAAGAGGATTTGAAGGCAGAAATGAGGAAAATGCAATCGGAAATGTTAGACCTGAAAAACCTGGTAGGCAAATTGAAAAACTCAGGGGAAGGCCTCAGCAGCAGAGTAACAGCTGCTGAGAACAGAAAAAGTGAGCTCGAAGAAGGAGTTCAGAGACTCTCCAGAAAAGAGCAGACAATGGAAAAGTAACTCACAATTCAGGAACAGATGGCAAGAGAAGATCGTGATGAAGCCAAGAGGGGTAACATAAGAATTATTTGAGTCCCAAAAGGACACGAAGAAAACCTTGATGAAGAAGAAACTGTCAAAGACATCATTGCTACCACATTAAGGAGGCCTGAAGGGTACCAGCTAGAAGAAATTTGAATAAAAATACCCAACGACACATCCTGATCAAAATGACCAAAACCTTTTTTTTTAATTAATTAATTAATTTATTTATTTTTATTAGTGAAGCACCATGAGGTACAGTTGTAGATTTACAAATCTTTGTGCCTGAGTTTCGGTCATACAATGATCAAATACCCATCCCTCCACCAGTGCCCATTTCCCCCCAACCCCCCTCCCACCCTGACTCTGTGGCAGGGCATTCCCCTTTGTTCTCTCTCTCCTTTTGGGTGTTGTGGTCTGCAAAAGGGGCATTGAGTGGCAATCATGTTCAGTCCATAGTCTACTTTCAACATGCATTTCCCCTCCTTGGAGGATCCTCCAAACACCTTTCATTTGGTGTTCCCTTCTCTAACTGAACTGCCCTTTCCCCTAGAATATCCGGCTGGCCTCTAAGTTATGGAGTAATCCTCCTGGTGTTGATCTCAGCTATTCTTAGGTATTGATCTCATGTTTTGTTGCTTTATATCCCCCAGATGAATGCAATTTTTCTATGTCTATCCCTCTCTTTCTGACTCATTTCTGACTCATGACTGATACTTTCCATATTGTACCACTTGTATGTAAATTTCATGACTTCATCTTTTCTAAGAGCTACGTAGTACTCCATTGTGTAGATGTACCAGAGTTTCTTTAACCAGTCATCTGTTCTTGGGCACTCAGGTTTCTTCCAGTTTCTGGCTATTGTAAACAGTGCTGCAATGAACAAACAAGTGCAGATGTCACTTCGACTACACATTTTTGCCTCTCTGGGGTATATTCCCAGGAGTGAAAAATGACCAAAACCTTAGACAGAGACAAAATTCTGAAAGCAGCAAGATCAAAGAAAGAAATCTCTTACAAAGGAACATCCTTAAAATTCAAAGCTGATTTTTCTGATGAAACCCTCATGGCCTGAAAACAATGGTGGGACATAGTGAAAAAACTCACCGAAATAAATGCTCTCCAAAAATACTTTACCCAGCGAGACTCTCATTCATAATAGATGGAACAACACACAGTTTCAAAGACAAACAGCAGCTCAGGAACTTCACAGACTCAAAACCATGGTTACAAGAACAACTAAATGGGCTACTTTAATACAAGACAGACCCCTCAAATACACCAAATTTCAACAGAATAATGGGACAAAATCCCATAACAATAATCTCTCTCAATGTCAATGGGCTAAACGCACCAATTAGAGACATAGAGTGGCAGGATGGATTAGAAAATTGAACCCAACATTCTGCTGCCTGCAAGAAACACATCTCAATAGTCAAAGCAAACACAGGCTCAGAGTCAAAGGCTGGAAAACAATCCTACAGGCAAACAGCTCCCATAAAAAAGCTAGGGTAGCCATTCTAATATCAGACCACATCGATTTGAGAGTGAAGAAGGGCATAAGAGACAGTGAAGGCCATCTCTTATTGATCAAAGGATCTGTACAACAGGAAGAACTTACAATAATAAATGTATATGCACCTAATGAGAGACCAGAAAAGTACTTCAAACAAATACTCATAGATTTGTAAAAAGACATCAATAGCAACAAAATACTAGTGGGAGACTTCAACACCACTTTGTCACCTCTTGGTAGCTCAACCAGACTCAAGCTTAGCAAGGACATACTTCATCTGAGGGAAACAATGGAAGAAAGGGACTTAGTAGATATATACAGGAAACTTCATCCTCAAAAAGCTGAATACAGGTCAGGAGTGAAGAGGGCAGGGCAGAGGCTCAAAACTGCTTCTCTTCAGGCATCTCGGGGGACACCTGGGGTCCTGCAGGGAAAGATGGAGGTCCCAGGGTCGCGGGCCAGCAGCTGTAAGCCTATAACTGTACCTCATGGTTTTTCACTAATAAAAAAAGGAAAAAAAAAGCTGAATACACATTCTTCTCAAGCGTACATGGAACATTCTCCAAGATAGACCACATGCTGAGCCACAAAACATGCCTCCATAAAATTAAGAAGAGAGAGATTGTATGAACAATCTTCTCAGGCCATAGTGTGCTGAAATTAGAAGTGAATCACACACAAAACTAGAAAACTAAATCAAACACCTGGAAACTAAACAGTGCGCTATTGAACAACGAGTGGCTTAGAAAGGAAATCAAAGAGGAAATCAAAAGATTCCTAGAAACGAATTAAAATGAGGACACGAGTTACCAAAACTTATGGGACACAGCAAAAGCTGTGTTAAGAGCTCTACAAGCATTCCTCAGGAAGGAGGAGCGAGCACACATAAATAACCTAACCTCACAGCTTAAGAGCTTGGAAAAGGACCAACAAAAGGAGCACAACACGAACAGAAGAAAGAAAATAATAAAACTCAGAGCAGAGATTAATGAGATGGAAACCCAAAAAACAATCCAAAATATCAAGGAAACCAAGAGCTGGTTCTTCGAGAAAATAAGAAGATCGATAAGCCTCTAGCAAAACTCACAAAGAAAGGGAAAGAGAAAATTCTAATAAACCGAATCAGATATGAGAAGGGGGTCATTACAACAGAAACTACAGAAATTAAAAGGATCCTCAGGGAGTACTTTGAGAAGCTTTATGCCACAGAAAATCAAAACTTCGAGGAAATGGATAAATTCCTAGACTCCTACATTCTCCCAAGGCTGAACCAAGAAGACCTGGAATACCTGAACAGACCTATCACCATCAAGGAAATTGAAATGGTAATAAAAATTCTCCCCAAGCACAAAAGTCTTGGCCCGGATGGATTCACTAGTGAATTCTTCCAAATCTTTAAAGAAGACTTACTCCCAATCCTCTTTAAGCTTTCCCACGAAATTGAAATATCAAAAACACTTCCGAACAGTTTCTACAAAGCAAATATTACACTGATACCAAAAGCAGACAGAGATACCACAAAGAAAGAGAATTACAGGCCGATATCCCTGATGAACACAGATGCAAATATCCTCAACAAACTACTAGCAAATAGAATCCAACTATTCATCAAAAAGATCATACACCATGACCAAGTAGGATTCATCCCAGGGATGCAAGGATGGTTTAAGATTCGGAAATCAATCAACATAATCCATCATATCAACAAAAGAAAAGATAAAAAGCATATGATCATATCAATAGATGCAGAGAAAGCACTTGACAAGTTCCAGCACCGCTTTATGATGAAAACCCTAGCCAAAATGGGTATAGAGGGAACCTTCCTCAACATAGTTAAAGCCATCTACCACAAGCCTAAAGCAAGCATCATCTAAAATGGGGAAAAACTGAGAGCCTTCCCTCTAAGATCAGGGACGAGACAGGGATGCCCACTCTCTCCACTGCTGTTCAATATAGTACTGGAAGTACTTGCAATAGCGATTAGGCAAGAAAAAGATATTATAGGCATTCAGGTAGGAATGGAAGAAATCAAGCTCTCACTATTCGCAGATGATATACTATACTTAGAGAACCCAATAACCTCCACCTAAAAACTCCTAGAAACAATAGACTCGTATAGTAAAGTTGCAGGCTATAAAATCAATACCCAAAAGTCCATGGCTTTCCTGTACGCAAACAGTGAGAGAGAGGAAAGCTACATGAAAAAAACAATCCCGTTCACAATTGTGCCCCAGAAAACCAAGTACCTAGGAATCAGCTTAACTAAGGAAGTAAAAGACCTGTACAAAGAAAACTACAAAACGCTACTTCAGGAAATAAAAGAGGACACGAGGAAATGGAAGGATATCCCCTGCTCATGGGTCGGAAGACTTAACATTGTCAAAATGGCAATACTACCAAAAGCGTTGTATAAATTCAATGCAATCCCTATAAGGATACCCATGACATTCTTCAAAGAAATGGAGCAAACACTCCTGAAATTTATATGGAACAATAAGCCCCCACGAATAGCTAAAGCAATTCTTGGGAAAAAGAAAATGGAAGGAATCAACTTCCCTAACTTCAAAATCTATTACAAAGCAGTAATAATTAAAATAGCATGGTACAGGAACAAAAGCAGAGCTGCAGACCAATGGAACAGGGTTGAATACACTGACATCTCCCCTCAAACATATGATCATCTAATCTTTGATAAAGTTGCAAGAAATGTGAAATGGAGTAAGGAAAGCCTCTTTAACAAATTGTGCTGGCATCACTTGACGGCTAAATGTAAAAAAATGGGCTCAGAACTCTGCCTAACACCATGTACAAAAGTAAGATCAAAATGGATTAAAGACCTCAACATCAGACCAGACACCGTAAGGTACATTGAAGACATAGTTGGCAAAACTCTCCATGACATTGAAGCTAATGGTATTTTCAAAGATGCCACGTCACTGGCTGAGCAAGTGAAAACAGAGATAGATAAATGGGACTATCTTAAACTAAGAAGATTCTGCACCTCAAAAGAAACAGTGACCAAAATACAAAGACAGTCTACAGAATGGTAAAGGATATTCGCCCAATACACATCTGATAAGGGGTTGATATCCAGGATATACAAAATACTGGTTAAACTCCACAAGAAGAAAACATCCAACCCCATCCAAAAATGGGTCAATGAAATGAACAGAAACTTTCTCAAAGAAGAAATCCGAATGGCAAAAAAGCACATGAGAAAATGCTCTACATCATTAATCATCAGAGAGATGCAGATCAAAACCACAATGAGATACCATCTCACACCTCAGAGACTGGCCCACATTCAAAAGAACAAAAGCAACCGATGCTGGCGTGGATGTGGCGAGAAAGGGACACTCCTTCACTGTTGGTGGGAATGTCCACTGGTTCAGCCCTTCTGGACAACAGTATGGACGATTCTCAAAAAATTAGAAATTGAGCTCCCATTTGACCCAGCAATACCACTCCTGGGAATATATCCCAGAGAAGCAAAAATGTATAGTCGAAGTGACATCTGCACTTGTTTGTTCATTGCAGCACTCTTTACAATAGCCAGAAACTGGAAGAAACCTGAATGCCCAAGAACAGATGACTGGTTAAAGAAACTTTGGTACATCTACACAATGGAGTACTATGTAGCTCTTAGAAAAAATGAAGTCATGAAATTTACATACAAGTGGTACAATATGGAAAGTATCATGCTAAGCGAAATGAGTCAGAAAGAGAGGGATAGACATAGAAAGATTGCATTCATCTGGGGGATATAAAGTAACAAAGTATGAGATTAATACCCAAGAATAGCTGAGATCAGCACCAGGAGGATTACTCCATAACTTAGAGGCCAGCCGGGTATCCTAGAGGAAAGGGCAGTTCAGATAGAGAAGGGAGCACCAAATAAAGGATGTTTGGAGGATCCTCCCAGGAGGGGAGATGCATGTCGAAAGTAGACTATGGACTGAACATGTTTGCCACTCAATGCCTCTTTTGCAGACCACAACACCCAAATGGAGAGAGAGAACACAGGGGATTGTCCTGCCACAGAGGCAGGGGGGGATGGGGGGATGGGGGTGGGAGGGATATTATCCATGGTGGTGAAAAACGGGCACTGGTGGAGGGATGGGTATCTGATCATTGTATAATTGAAACCCAAGCACAAAAAAAATTGTAAATCTACAACTGTAAAAAAATAAATAAAAAAAAATTAAAAAAAAAAAGAAACAGTGACCAAAATACAAAGACAGTCCACAGAATGGAAAAGGATATTCGCCAAATATATGTCTGACAAGGGGTTGATATCAAGGATATACAAAGTACTGGTTGAACTTCACAAGAAGAAAACATCCAACCCCATCCAAAAATGGGGCAATGAAATGAACAGAAACTTTCTCAAAGAAGAAATCAGAATGGCAAAAAAGCACATGAGAAAATGCTCTACATCATTAATCATCAGGGAGATGCAGATCAAAACCACAATGAGATACCATCTCACACCTCAGAGACTGGCCCACATCCAAAAGAACAAAAGCAACCGATGTTGGTGTGGATGTGGTGAGAAAGGAACACTCCTTCTCTGTTGGTGGGAAAGAGTATGGACGATTCTCAAAAAATTAGAAATTGAGTTCCCATTTGACCCAGCAATACCACTCCTGGGAATATATCCCAGAAAGGCAAAAATGTATAGTCGAAGTGACATCTGCACTTGTTTGTTCATTTCAGGACTCTTTACCATAGCCAGAAACTGGAAGATACCTGAGTGCCCAAGAACAGAGGACTGGTTAAAGAAACTTTGGTACATCTACACAATGGAGTACTATGTAGTGGTTAGAAAAAATGAAGTCATGAAATTTACATAAAAGTGGTACTACATGGAAAGTATCATGCTAAGCGAAATGAGTCAGAAAGAGAGGGATAGACATAGAAAGATTGCATTCATCTGGGGGATATAAATTAACAATATATGCAATTAATACCCAAGAATAGCTGAGATCAGCACCAGGAGGTTTACTCCATAGCTTAGAGGCCATCCGGGCATTCTAGGGGAAAGGGTAGCTCAGATAGAGAAGGGAGCACCAAATAAAGGGTGTTTGGAGGATCCTCCCAGGAAGGGAGATGCATATCGAAAGTAGACTATGGACTGAACATGTTTGCCACTCAACGCCTCTTTTGCAGACCACAACACCCAAAAGGAGAGAGAGAACAAAAGGGAATGCCCTGTCACAGAGGCAGGGTGGGATGGTGGGGGTGGGATATTATCCATGGTGGTGGAAAATGGGCACTGGTGGAGGGATGGGTATTTGATCATTGTATAATCGAAACCCAAACACAAAAAATTGTAAATCTACAACTGTACCTCATGGTGTTTCACTAATAAACATTTTTTTAAAAATCTGACTACACATACTTCTCAAGTGTTTATGGAACATTCTCCAAGATAGACCATATGCTGAGCGACAAAACATACCTCCATAAAATGAAGAAATAAAGACTTTATCAACATTCTTCTCAGACCACAATGCGCTTAAATTAGAAGTAAATCACACACACAAACAGAAAACTAAATCATACACTTGAAATTAAGCAGCTCACTATTGGGAAATGAGTGGTTTAGAATGAAAATCAAAGAGGAAATCAAAAGATTCCTGAAGAGAAACAAAAATGAGGACACGAGTTCCCAAATCTTATGGGACACAGCAAAAGCTGTGTTAAAAGGAAAGTTTATAGCTCTTCGAGCATTCCTCAGGGAGGAGCGAGCGCACATAAGTAATCTAATATCATTGCTTAAGAGCTTGGAGAAGGACCAACAAAAGGAGCCCAATCCAAGCAGGAGGAAGGAAATAATAAAACTCAGAAGAGAAATTAACGAGATGAAAACCCAAAAAACAATCCAAAAGATCAAGGAAACCAAGAGCTGGTTCTTCAAGAAAATAAACAAGATCAATAAGCCTCTATCAAGACTCACAAAGAAAGGGAGAGAGAAAACCCTAATAAACCAAATTAGAAACGTAAAGGGGGTCATTACAACAGAAACTACAGAAATCCAAAGGATCCTCAGGGAGTACTTTGAGAAGCTCTATGCCACGGAACACGAAAACCTCAAGGAAATCGATAAATTCCTAGATTCCTATAGGCTCCCAAGACTGAACCAAGAAGACCTGGAATACCTGAATTGACCAATCACCATCAAGAAAATTGAAAGGATAATAAAAAGTCTCCCCAAGCACAAAAGTCCTGGCCCAGATGGATTTACTAGTGAATTCTTCCAAATCTTTAAAGAGGACTTACTCCCAATACTTTTTAAGCTTTTCCACAAAACTGAAGTATCAAAAACACTTCTGAGCAGTTTCTATGAAGCAAATATCACCGGGATACCAAAAGCAGACAGAGATACCACAAAGAAAGACAATTACAGGCCGATATCCCTGATGTACACTGAAGCAACGATCTTCAACACACTATTAGCAAATAAAATCCTATGATTCATAAAAAAAATCATACACCATGACCAAGTAGGATTCATCCCAGGGATGCAAGGATGGTTTAACATTCGGAAATCGATCAACATAATTCATCATATCAACAAAAGAAAAGATAAAAACAATATGATCATATCTATAGATGCAGAGAAAGCATTTGACAAGATTCAGCACCAGATTATGATGAAAACTCTCAGCAGAATAAGCATCTAAGGTACTTTCCTCAAGATAGTCAAGACATCTACCAGAAGCCTATGACAAGTATCATTCTCATGGGAAAAAGCTAAAAGCCTTACCTCTAAGATTGGGCACAAGACAAGGTTTCCCACTTTTGCCACTCCTATTCAGTATAGTACTGGAAGTCCTGGCCATTGCAGTTAGCAAGAGAAATGTATCAAGGGAATACAGATAGGAAAATTAGAGGTCAAGCTATCACTATTTGCAGAACATATGATACTATAATTAGAAAATCCTAAAGACTCTACCAAAAGCTCCTAGGAACAATAGGTTGGTTTAGTAAAGTGACAGGCTACAAAATGAACACCCAAAAGTTCATGACTTTCTTATATACAAATAACAAAAGAGAAGAAAGTGATATTAAAATAAACAATCTCATTCACAATAGTACCTCTGAAAAATCAAGTACCTCGGAATTAGCTTAACAAAAGAGGTGAAGGACCTATATAAGAAAAATTACAAAACACTACTTCAAGCAATAAAAAACGACACTAGGAAATGGAAACACATCCCCTGATCATGGATAGGGAGGATTAACATTATCAAAATGGCAATACTGCCCAAAGTACTATATATTCAATGCGGCCTCTATCAGGATACCCATGACATTTTTCAAAAAAATAGACAAAACACTCCTGAAATTCATATGGAACAATAAACTCTCACGAATAGCTAAAGCAATCCTTGGGAAAAAGAAGATGGTTGGCATCACCCTCCCCAACTTCAAACTGTACTACAAAGCAGTACTAATTAAGACAGCATGGTACTGGGCTAGAAACATACCTGCAGAACAATGGAACGGAGTTGAATATTCTGTCACAAACCCCCAAATATATGACCACTTAATATTTGACAAAGGAGCAAGAAATGTGAAGCGGAACAAGAAAAGCCTCTTCAACAAGTGGTGCTGGGAAACTGGATAGCTATCTGCAAAAAAAAAAAAAAAATTAACCCTGATCTCTGTCTAATACCAGGACAAAAGTCAGATCAAAGTGGATTAAAGACCTCAATATAAGACACGAATCCATAAGGTACACGGATGAAAACGTAGGCAGAACTCTCCACGGCATTGAAGCTAAAAGCATCTTTAAGGATGAAACAGCACTGACCATGCAAGTGGAAGCAAACATAAACAAATGGGACTAAATCAAACTAAGAAGCTTCTGCACTTCAAAGGTAACAGTGACCAAAATACAGAAAGAGCCCACAGAATTGGAAAGAATATTTACCCAATACCCATCTGATAAGGGATTAATATCCAGGATATACAAGACACTAGTAAAATTGTACAAGAAAAACACCACCAACCCCATCAAAAAATGAGGAGAAGAAATGAACCGATGTTACCTCAAAAAAAAAAATACAAATGAAAAAAATGCTCCACATCGCTAGAATTAAGGGAGATGCAAATCAAAACAACGATGAAATATCATCTCACTCCACAGAGACTGGCACACATTCAAAAGAACAAAAGCAACCAGTGATGGCTTGGATGTGGGGGGAAAGGGACACTCTTTCACTGTTATTGGAAATGCCCAGTAGTCCAGCTTTTCTGGAAAACAATATGGACAGTCATTCAAAAACTAGAAATTGAGCTTCTATATGACCCACAATACCACTTCTCGGAATATATCCCAAGGGTGCAAAAAAGCACAGTAAAAATGGACATCTGTACTGATATGCTCATTGCAGCACTGTTCACAATAGCCAAAATTTGGAAACAACCCAACTGCCCTAGAACAGATGACTGGTTAAAGAGTCTTTGGTACATCTACACAATAGAATACTATGCAGCTGTCAGGAGAAATGAAGTCATGAACTTTGCTTATAAATAGAGAGACATGGAGAGTATCATGCTAAGTGAAATAAGTCAGAAAGAGAGGTACAGACATAGAAGGACTGCACTCATTTGTGGAGTGTAAAACAGCACACCATAAGGCTGACACCTAAGGATAGTAGATATATGGGCCAGGAAGATTGCTCCATAGCTGGAAGCCTGCCTCATGAGCAAAGGGGAGAAGGCAGCTGGAATAGAGAAGGGATCACTAAGAAAATGATGGCTGGAGGAATCAGTCTGGATCGGAGATATGTGCAGAAAGTAGGTAAAGGACCAAACATGATAACCTCTCAGTGTCTGTATTGCAAACCTTAATGCCCCAAAGTAAAGAGAGATTATGGGGGATAATGTCTGCCATGGAGGCAAGGGGTGGGTGGAAAAGGTGGGGTATACCGGGGATATTGGTGGTGGGGAACGTGCACTAGTGGAGGGATGGGTGTTTGACCATTGTGTGATTGTAACCCAAACATGAAAGCTTGTAATTATCTCACACTGCTTCAATAAAATAAAAAAAAACATAAACCACAGAGTTTATTATATGCTGCTCTGTCCCCTGGGACCTCTTATGACAATTGCTTTGTCCACAAAGAATAAACTGGCATATTTAACTCTACTCATATAAAAGCAGAAAGCCTTTTGGAATGACTCTGATAGGGTTATCCTTCTCATCTTGAAAAGAAATCTTTCTGGAAAATAATGTAGTGACCTATATATTATCGGTCTGTAGTGATCGTTTCTCTACTTCTGACTTGGCACCTCATGGGTGAAGCTGCATTGACCCAGATTACTGATGTCTAAACAAAGTTAGCCTTTTTAAAACATTTTTATTGAGGAATCAGGATTTACAAAACTTAAAAAAATAGAAAAAAACCCAAAACTTTACATGAATGCATCATTCCAATATTAAACCAATCACTAGAGCTCCCACATTCACTAACAGTGTCCATATGAGACTTTCCACATGTAAACTTAATTATATAGACAAATTTTCAGTTAAAAGGAATTTGACCATTTTTCATTCCCTTAATAGCCTCCATTCTTATCCAAAATAGGGGAAAAAGTTTTTATTGTGTAAGTATTAACACAT
The DNA here is from genome assembly GCF_029834395.1 of Sorex fumeus. NCBI lineage: Eukaryota > Metazoa > Chordata > Mammalia > Eulipotyphla > Soricidae > Sorex > Sorex fumeus. The sequence goes on along the minus strand of NW_026606094.1, from coordinate 76,216,799 downwards.
ATAGATGAATAGAACTAAACTTATAAAATTCCACATACCTGTAAATACATAATAAATTAATAAAGTAGTCTCTCAAAATCTGCATCTTTTTATTTTTATATGTATAGAAATTTTAGAAAATATTATTATGAAAGGCCTTGTGACAATATTTTTTAAATTACATGAAATATATAAGTCCTATAAAAGTAAAGTTTAGTAATGGTGAAGAGAATTAAGAAAATTTTAAAGGAATAATCGTAATAGGTCTATGAAATTGCTTTATCCTAAAAAAGGAAATATTGGTTTTTAGATTAAAATTATATTATAATAATTATATTATATTACTAGAAATTATTAGTACATTGCTTAATTATTATGTCATACTGTTTAAGTATCTGCATTGATAAGCAAAATATAACAAATATATCTATGGATACTAAAAAACAGAACAAAAACAAAACACCTCATCAGACATAGAGAATTCATTATAAATAAAAATTTATTTATTATTGATCACTTGATCACTTGATCCCACGTGATTCATCGATTTACTCGAGTGGGTGCCAGTAACGTCTCCATTCATCCCTGTTGCGTGCTAGCGTAGCCCAATGGCATCTGTTCGTTCTAGGAACATGCAGAGCCTCAAACCGACCATTCAGGGTCTTGACGAAGAAGTCTGACCATCTTGTAGGTGGGCGTCCACGTGATCTTTTGACGTCACATGGAATCCAGTCAGTAATGGCTCTAGTCCAGCAATTGTCTGTAAACCTCATTACGTGTCCAGCCCATCTGATTTTGATGCCTTGGCAAATGAGACAGCGTCCCTGATTCTTGAGCATTAACAGAGATCAGAACTCCGGATTCTATCTCTCATTTGAGTGAATCGTGATATTCCAAGCATAGCTCTTTCGATTCCTCTTTGAGAGACCCGAATAATCTTCTCATCCTGTTTTCGTAGGGCCCTGGTCTCTGAGGCATATGTTAATGCAGGAAGAACAGTGGAATCGAAGAGATGTGCTCGTAGCTGGAGGTTCTTTGTCCTCTTAGTTATTTCTTCAATGCTCTTGAAGGCATTCCAAGCTGCTCTCTTCCTCCTGTGCAACTCAGGTGCCAGGTCATTCATCATGTTGATTTCTCAACCTAGGTATATATAACTGTTGCATTCGGAGATGGTGGTTCCGTTGAGAGCGAATGGAGCATTAGGAACAAGGCTGTTTCTCATAAACATTGTCTTCGTAAGATTCAGCTGTAGTCCGACCTTTCCACATTAATGGTCAAAGTCACTCAGCATTTGTGCCGCTTGGCTGATGTTTGGTGTTATTAGAACGATGTCATCAGCAAAGCGGAGGTGGTGTAGTTGCCGACCATCTATCTTCACTCCCATTCTTTCCCATTCCAGTCGTCGCAAGATGTTCTCGAGGGTGGCACTGAAAATAGTAATATACAATATAAATTATATTATACATAATAATATAATATATATTATATATAACATAAGATAAATAAATAAAAAGTATAAAAATTAAATATTGAAAATGCATAAAATTTCTTAGAAATCTAGGAGTAAACAAACCTTTTTTAATCTAGTACAGGACAACCATAAGCACCATGAATGAATGTCATACTCAATGCCAAATGCTACGAAGTGCATCTTGTCTTTTAAAGAATTAATGCTTTTTGCAAGAGTAGTTTCAACGCTATGGATTCCCTAAGCTGATGAAGCTCTGTACCATTTCTTCAAATCTGAGTGATAATCTAGCTGGATAGAGTATTCTTCGTGATGTGTTCATTTCACTGAAGTTTTGTACTATATCCCTCCATTCTTTTCTTGCTCACAGAGCCTCATTTGATAAATTTGTTGTGGATCTTACAATTTTTCATTATTAATTTTTTTATTGAATCACAAAGCTTTTCAGTTCAAGTCTCGGTCGGTCATACAATGATCAAATACCAGTCCCTTCACCAGTGCACTTTTTCCACCACCAAGAACCCCAGTATACCCCCCGTCCCACCCTCCCCCTGCCTGTGTGGCAGATTTTCACTTTCTCTCTACGTTGATCACATTCAATATTACAACAAAAGACCCAACATTGTTATATGGAATTTTCCCCAACATTCAGACCTGCCAAAAAAATGTAATTAGAAAATTTGTTTTCTATTGCTGATTATAAAGAGCATATGATGTTTTGTGGCCACAACAGCGGCCACGCAAATTTGGATTTCTGATATTTTAGTAATTAACCTAGAGGGATTACTGCCAGAAACCCCTGGGTTCCGAGATTGGTATGTGTGCCTTTGGGATTATGGTCGGTCAGAAGCTGGATGAGGCGTTTGAGGGTGGCAACCTGGTGCCACTCTCATGGCGGAGAGCAGGGCCAATTCCACACCCATCCCATGAAGCACAACGTGCCTCATCAATACAGTCTCATACCTGGCTGTTCATTAGGCTCTAAAAGATGCAGGCTACCATGCTGCCACCGCAAAGGAGGACAAGTGAGGGACAGACATCCTTTCCCTCCCAGGGAAGCATAGCATCATAGTTAAATACAAAATCTAGATGTGTTTTGGTTGGGCATTCTCTCTTACTCAGATTTTCCTATCATCATTCAAGCCTGCCTGATTTTCAGGGGAAAATGCTATATCATTTGCTATCCATTGATCACATTGCATATCAGGAAATGTCGTGCGGCCACATAACTGGTCACGTGGTTCGGGAAAAAGTCCTGGTACCCGTATGCCAAAGCCATGCTTGTAGAAGCTCATGGTCACCAGGATTCCATCTGGGATAGGTGGGGAGACAGCACCTACCCCATCTGGGACCTCCCGGCGATATCAGCCCTGGCCAAGGCCTGGAGCATTCTCTGGGAGCTGTGGGGCCCTCCAGCCGGTTTTTTTCTTCACTGCTGTGCTGTAAGATGGCACTGGGGGCGGGCTGTGGGCACGACTTCCGGAATCAGAGGTTTCCTAGGAGCTGGGGCAGCCCCATTACAGTTCAGGAAAAAGTCCTGGTACCCGCAGGCCAAAGCCATGCTTGTAGAAGCTCATGGTCACTGGGATTCCATCTGGGGAAGGTGACATTATTAAAATTTTTTAATTAAATTTTTTATCTTGCTTATTTCAGTATACTGTCTCTGTTTTTTTGTCATTTTGAATATGATATGTCTTGGAGTTTTTCTATTTGAATCTATTTTCTTTGGTACCCTTTGGGCCTCTTCGACCTAGGTGCCTGTGTTACGCAACACTGGGAAATTCTTACCTATGATTATTTAACAATTAGTTTTACATTGTATTTGCCTTCCTCAAACTTGCTCTTTACAGAAGTATATGGTTAGGATTGATAGATATGTAATTTGATAACATTGTGAGCAATAAAAATCCTAGCCTCTTTCTAACTCTGCTTCCTTTAAACATATCAGAATGACTGACTCTTACTTTTAAGCTGTGTTAAAGACAGAACTTGGTCTTTCAAATAATCATTAGGTATAGAGTTAATACCCAAATAATGGGAGAGTAGAGGTGTTGACCTTCCATTGTCACAGTATATGTTCCATATTTAGCTTTTGACTCCTTCAAAACTTATTTAGTAATTGTGAGTTCTGAGATGCACACCTAGGGACACCATATGTGAAGAAAAGTGAGTCAGGGGTCTCCCTTGGTATGATACATTCAGTGGCCAGGAGCTGCTTCCTCAGTAGAGGGACAAAGAGATGGGGACTGCCGGCTGATGGTCAATGGCCATTTAATTCAGAACTGAATAGCATTATTATAGAGAATATGAGAAGGTCCAAGGCACAGAACTGCACTAAGATGTGATCGATCATTTAGAAAGGTAAATTGTTTTAACAGAGGTGATTCTGTTGGAAGGATTAACTCAAAAAGATGCACCATCTAGAGGCTTCTTCCCAGGGGTGATATTCCATTTATATTGCATTTTTCTTTCCCTTATTGCTAGTATAAATAAACTAATTAAGTTTAGTTCTTATTAATAATTGTAGTTATTTGGATAAACACAGTAAGAAATATAGATTCTAAAAATTAGTTCTTTGGACTCAGGACATTGAGGTTAATAGCCAGCTGGGCTTTTACAGTAAGTCCAAACTAAGTCCTCAGGCTGGTTTAGCTGTTCCTACTCCATGGGGTCCTACCCTTTAGGTCATTATGGCTTATGATTTCTAGACTGTCTCAAAGTCTAGACAGGGTGATCCAGGTCCATCCAGAGATCCCTTGGTAGGACTCAGCTTTATGTGGTATTAGGAATTACGACAACAAAAGCCTGAGTCAAGTAATTATGACAGATGCCCAGGAGTACAGACTCTTCAGAGTCAATTAACTCCCAAATATTAGGAGGATGGCATTAATGGTCTTTCTATATTTAAGAAAGAACGCTGTTTTGCTGTAAAGTATAAATAGGTTATAGAGGAAAGAGAAAAGCAAGTAGTGCTCTACAAATACAAAATCCAGAGTTGCCATAATTTTGATTTTATAAATAACCAAATCTGACTTGGGGAATATAATAACTAACAGAATGAGAGATGAAGCACAAAGAAAAGGTTAAAGATAAATAAATTGGGGGATTATAAGTGCTCATAAGAGCACTGTAAGCTTCTCTGAGGGAAGAAAAATGAAGCCTAAAACACTTGGCCTTAAAAATAATAACATTCTTTTGGCAAAAAGTTTTAATGACAACATAAGTAGTTGATTAACATATATTATATTTATTGGTCAAGGGCCACCTCTATATTTTGTGTGTGTTTGAGGCTTTTGTTTGTTTGGTTTTGGTTTTGGTCACATACAGAGGTATTCAGGGAACTATTACTAGTTTTGTGCTGGGACTATCAGACTTGCAGGTACTGAGTGAACCATGCAATTCAGGGGATTTAACTCATACCAACTGCATGCAAAGTATGTGTTCATCTCATTGAGCCATGTTTCAGGCCCAGAATGTGTATTTTTTTTCTGCTCTCTGATTATTATAAAATGATGAAATGTAATTAACCTTCCCTTGCACAATTTGAATCATTATCTGATTGCTCTCCAAATGGCTCTTTACAAAACACCATTAGGGCACAAGAATTAAATTTGGCAGACAACTTCCAAGATCCAATAGATTGATATTCATTTTTCTTATGTCAGGATAAATTAGTTATACATATTCATGATATTTTTGCACTTATTTTTCTTAAAAATCTTATCAGAAACTACAATTTTTAACTTTCAACTTTTTATTTTGAGTGCAGAATTCCTGGAAGAGTGATTGATGCTTGATAAATAGTTGGCAACACTGAAGAAAATTAGACAGCTATGAAGCTAGCAATACCCTTTGGATATTTTCTGCCCTGATCTACAAAGACTGACAACTTCATTCTATTACAAAATACAATGGGAAGTGTAAAATTAGCTGCGCTTAAAAGAAAATTGGTTGTACAGTGTTACCTTAATTCCAAGACCAGTTAACAGAAATCACCACCATTTAGTCGGAGTCAATATTGGGTGGCTTATAAAATTATTCTCTTGAATCATTGAGACAGACCTGCATTCACTATTGGATGAAAACAGTGCAGTGTGACTCTTTGGATGCCTTATAGAGGGATCTAATGGAAATGCATAAAGTATCTTCTCAACTAAGAGCACAGAATGTTTCATCTCAATGAAAAAAGAAGGCCAAGTTGGGAGTTTCAACTTGTAGGATTATGACACAGGGAAGCAGATGACTGGGGAGGGCCTCATCGCCTCATGGATGGTCACTCTCCTCTGAACAGTGAGCAACATCATAAAAATAATGGGAAATGTGACTTATGGAGATGAAAACTCTCCTTTCACTGCACCCAGCTAATCAATCATGGAGATAACAAAAACTGAAACAGCTTTATCAGAGAACATTTTCATGAATTGGGTAATTAGTCTTTTTCTGACTATCACTGGATATAAATGCCCCTTTTTGAGCATTCCTGTACAGATAGGTCTAAATTATAAGCATGCCAATCATAAAATTTTATTAAGTAAAAGAAGTCACTTTTAACAGAGGTCAAATGCAAAATACTTCACGGTTATTTGAGATACAAAGAGTCATTAGGTGACATCCATATTTAAGACCTCCTTCACTATCCATATGGTATACGTAGAAAACACCACTCTAATAAACAAAAAATGCCATAATTCATTTAAACTTTGCATATATATCATATAATTTAAGGACTGCACTAATTCCATAATATATGCTCCATTATTAACTATATATTGGGGTGGGGGAAGAAGAACAGAGAAGTTAAGGAAACACAGGTGGAAGAGAAATGGTAGAGATTTTTTTTTGTTTCTTTCTCTCTTTAAAGATTTTCTGCCCTCCAACCCTTTCTGTCCTCTATTCTAATAGAGGCTGCAACATGTCGGGCTATTGAGCTCACATATCTTTTTTAATTATGGTGCAGACCAGGGGTGCAGCTAGAAGTTTCTGTGGCACAGGGGATTATAGATGGCAAAGTTGCCAAGGTCAAACAGCAGAGCACACGGGATTGTGATCTGTACAGGCAGGACACCAGGAATTTGAATTCAGGACCATCTGCTTGCAAAGCATATGCTGTAAACTGAGGTTTCATCAACTTTCATCACTTTCAGCCTCTCTTCCCTTTTGTCAGATAAATGCAAGATGGGCACAACCAAAACATCTCAGATTTATTATGCAGTTGGTTTTGAATTAAATTTTGGCCATTACACATTCAGAAATCACTTACTATTGCCAAAAATTTTGCAATACTCATATCCGCCATGAATCCCCAGAGAGTAATGACCCCCAGTTTAATAAGTTAGACTCTAAGTCACTGTACTATTGCTCTGGGCTTCAGGACAGAGGGTCTTGATTTAAGAGGCTACAGAATAAACTGTAGCATGCTGCTTATCTGGATGCAGAAGCAATGTGGATATGTGTGCTGTCCACAGTGGCAACCTTGTGGCATCTCTAGTTTTCTAGAATGACCATGAGTAACTTGGCCAGAATGTTTCCAACGATCCCACTTGCACACATAATACCCTGACTGGAAACAGGTTCACTGATTCACTCTTAACATAACTGCCATCTCTCAGCCACCTTTAGGAAGTTATGGGCAAGCTGGCATAAATGGACACTTTTCAGCTTCCTGTTCCATATTTTCTGATTCTTGAGAAATCTTTGAGAGGAAGAAGAGGCTCCTTTCCTTATCCTTCACATCCTGATCTTTCTTTTCTTATAGTCACATAGGAGAGCTAGTTTATTTCTGTCCTTCGGGTTTTACCAGTGTTCCTGTATATAACATCACATATCTAAACTGTCCAACTGTGGTGCCTAAGCAATAGTTTTGTCTCTTATTTTCTATTTCTATTTCTATATTCCCCAAATACTTTAGATTTTTTTCTTACAGTGCTATGAAACTGATATTTATGAAGCATTATTTTGTATCAGGATTTCTCACCCACCTATCTGTAAAGATCATAGGTAGAGTTCAGTAAAACATTTTCCAGTTTCTACTATTTCTACTAATTATGAAAGAAAGACTCAGACAGGCCAAACTACTCATCAGTTCACATGACTAATAAATTATGACATAAATAATAAAATCCAAGTCTGCTTCACTCCAAACCCATGTTCTGCCCACTAATAGCTGTTCTTCTGACACTTTCCTAAGCACAGACCTTGCCCAAGGGCCTTGTGAAACTGCATATCCTGACTTAGAATGTCTGGCATAAGGCACAAATTTCTGCATCTACGTGTGATGAGATTCTAGATCAAAGAGACTTTTTGTCTGCAGATCACAAATTGAATAATAAACCTCTGTAGTGACCTCTCATAGGCCAATTCCTGCTAAACACCACAAATCCTGTGTCTGGAGTCAAAGTGAATGCAGACGGCCTTACTCGCAACTCAAAAAGTATAGAACATTTCCCTGGATGAAACAAACTCAGGCTCCTCGATCTAGTGAAAAGAGATGCAGGTTGTTAGCCAAGAAGACAGAACTATTTTTTCAGACTATACTTTTCATTAATCTGTCAAATAAATTTTTATAAATGCTATAAATTTATTTATTTTATTTGGGAGCCACACCTGGCTCTGCTCTAGTGTTACTCCTTGGAGTGCGTGAGGGACCTTATGATCAAATCAAGGTCAACCGCATACAAGACAAATGACTTCCTCACTATGCTCTTGCTTGAAGCCCCCTATACATGTCATTATTAAAAGTAATTATTCCATGTCAGTTTTGTCTGCAAGTCTCTAACGTATTCTTGATTTTAGAAGCATTAAATTTTATCTATAGGTGTGAAGCCCTTACTCTTTCATGGTAATCTATGTGAGTGTTTTAAATATTTAATATCTATGTTTCCCTAGGAATTATAATTCTAAGAATGAAACCTTTTATAACTTGTATGTTCTGATTAATTCACAACATGGACCAAAACTTTATTTCCAAGTATAGCGTGTGTTATAAGATATTTAGTTGTGGACATTCTAGAGTCTTTTTCAATTTATAGAATTTTTTTAATGTCTTATGTTCAGAGATATCTTCAAGAAAAAGTCATTAACAAGTACTGTAGCACTGTCCTCCCATTGTCCACCAATTTTCTCGAGGAGGCACCAATAATGTCTCCATTGTGAGACTTGTTGCTACTGTTTGTGGTATATCAAATACATCACTGGTAGCTTGCCATGGAGTAAAAATTTATTGTAGTAAATATAAGGTTACAGGAAATTGAGGTTTTCAAAGTGTGACTTAGTGGACTAAACAAATAAAGTTCTATTGTCTGAACTAAATTCTATCTCGAGAAATTTTAGCAATGTTTCTTTTTGGCCTATGAACCATAGCAAACAGGTAATGGCATCTTACTGTGAGTAAAGTGAAATATTTGCTTTTCTCTATTCTTTATACCTTCAGTATTTTTTAATATTTTGTGATAATATGTTTCCATACATTCAAAAAGAAAGTTTTTCCTTGTTTTAGTAGGTACATAATACTGATAGGAAATCTCTATGGGATCTCCAATCCCTCTTCCAGAGAAACAGATTGAAAGAGATCAGTAAGTTACTGTTATTAGTGACTGGAAAATGTCAGGGAGACCCTAACGGCAGGTGCAAGGAAGAACTGGTGACGACCTCGTTGTGTAAAACAAGGAATGCTCACATCTACAGTCACTGTCTGGGCTCTGTTCTCAGTGTCAAGAGAAAAGCCCTGGAAACCAGGAACTGTCCCAGCCCTAAAAAGCGGGGAGGTAGACTCCTGCATGCCAGGACACACTTACAGAAGACAACAGGTGTGGATGCCACTTCCAGTTCCATGAGCTGACCTGACCTTTGCATTTTTACATTGGCTAACATTGAGGAACAATAGATAAAATAGATAACACATAAAATATTGATTTTAGTATTAATATCAGAGTGACCTGCTTCATTCCTAATCAATCCCCAGTACCTGTCAGTAAATAATAGGTTACTATAAATAGAAAGTCCCTAACCTTGCAATATTTATGCAGAATCATTCAATAAGTTTATTGAAAGCAAACTACTTGGCAAAATAAAACCATGTTTCAGTAACATGCATTTTTGTAGAAACCAGACTCTAGTTCTATGGTGGTGATTAAATGAATATATTCTAGTAGGTCTGATTTAAAAACTACTGCTCCCCACCCAATCTAGTAGAAATGAAGAAATTCAAAAAGCTGCATGTATTTTTTCTTTTGTGAGTATGAACAGAATAGAATAGTAGAAGCTAAGGCTTTGCCATGGAGGAACTTCAGCTCAAAGGGCAGAAATGATTTCTTTTATCTGAGTCTGCTAACTGGCTAAAGAACTTAAACATCAGTACTGATTTTAAATATACTTTCTTAGTCCTATATGTTTATGATGCAGTATGTAAAGGAAGGGAATATTTAATAGCTGAAAATTGTCTTAAGGATGGGTAAGAAAATTTAAAACTATTGGACCCAGTGCAGGCATCAAAGGAAATAGTAGTTATGCACTGCAGGGACCAACAAAAAGAAGATACTGATATAATTAAGGGAAACCAGTCAAACAGATACTGTAGCTGGGAAGACTTCCCTTAATTCTTGTTCAGTTATGGGACCTATACCCCAACCAAAGACTATTTCTGTTAAGCCAGAATGCTCTGCAGGAGAGGAACAATGGGCACTGCAACTCAGTTTCCGAAAGGAAACTAACAGATGGTTTACTAGTCAAGGAAAATTAGTTAGTCCTAGTCTAATACAGTGGAAAATAATTCAAGGATTACATGAGATTTCCACTTTAGTAAGAGGTGCTCAACAACATTAATAACAACTGTCTTCCATGGGAAGTTTTAAACAGGACAGTGAAAGAAGTGACTCAAAGCTAGGCTCTGTGTGATGTTAATAAGGTTCATGAACTCAGTGAGTGGAAATCCCATGCCTCCTCCCCAGGCTCCATCTGTTCAACCTTGAAGAACTTACCCCAGGAACCCTGGCAGCTTGACTTCACCAATCTCTAAATGTTCAGGTTACAGATATTTATTTGTTCTTATTGACACCTTCACTGGATGGGCAAGAGCCTTTCCCACCTGCACTGAGAAAGTCAAAAGTGTCTAAAGTTTTAATTAAGAAAATAGTCCATAGATTTGGCTTACTCAGGTCACTAGTGACAAAAGAAACTTTTCTAAAGTCACTTAGGATTTAGCCTCTGCTTTAAAGATTATCAACTCCTCACAGCCTGACACCTCCTATTATCAAGAAAGGTGGAGAAATTTAATCACACCCTAAAATAAATATTAGGAAAATTATGTCAAATAACTTCTACATCACAGCTCTCATTCTTGCCTGATAGCCTTCTCAGGTACAGAATAGCACCCAAGGCTACACCAAAGCTAGTGTTAGATAAGCCATTTTAACTAAAGATTTATGTCATTAATTTAGAAGTACAGCAAGCAATTCAAGAATGTAGAAAAACTGCTTTAGTTCATCCAAATAAAGAATAAATCCAACCAAAATTTAGCCTGATAGTTGGTTCTTACTTTACAAACTCAGCAAACTAAGGTCAACTAAGGCCACAATGGGAGGGACCTTATCAAGTTATCTTAAGCACTCCAATGCTGTAAAACTTAATGGAATTTCTAGTTGGGTTCATCTCTCCAGGATAAAATCAGTCACAGCTAATGCAACAAATAACCAAACTCTGGTAGAACATGAGTTGACCTATACCTATAAACCCAGTGAGGACTTACAATAAAAATAAAAATAGACCTTTTCTTAAAGCTAAGTAACACATTATTTTTAAGTCTTTTTATCAAAATATATTTCTGTAAAGAAAACCAGCAGAAATAGTGGCAAACAGCAGATGATCAAAACAACAAAAAAGGGAACAACGGTTTATATGATGGCCGTTATTTTCTTGTCTCCTTAAACTCTGCCCTCCCTGGGTCAGGAAAAGCCATTTTTTTCTTCTTCAGGATCCAATATTTTAAAACTTGTTATCTCATCTATGTGATGTCTCCTTCAGACTGACCACCTTGAAACCAACTCAACTGTTAACTGAGTCCCATTAGTGCTAAGTTATAATCTGATTTCACTCCCTTACATAGGCACGGGCCCTTTGCTATCAGAAACATTTATAGAAGACAAAATCTTTACTACCATACACCTTAAAATTTAGGTGGTGGTGGTAGTGGGGGAATTCTACAAAATTTAGATGGGGAGGCCTAATAATGAGTTTTGGGGGAAACTATGCAACTTAAGTATAATTGCCCAGTTCTCAATTAGCCCAAAGGCATGAGGGCCACAATTCTTTTTGATGCAAATAATGAGCTCTTTGGAGATGGAAGAGCTGAAGCAACACTCAGAGAAGGGTGTTCCCTTCCAATTCCAATTAGTTTGGAATGCTGGATTCCATAACCTTGGAGGTAGAAGTCTTTAAGATATCTCCCAGCCCATGATTTATATTACCACTAATGATGGTTTCATGCATACCTCATCAGTTCCAGTACCACAGTCATCACCAACCAGAGTTCCTGCTTCCCTCCACAATATCCCAAGGGTCCCTTCTATCCTTCCCTCCCAAGTAAACTTAGTTCTGTAGACCAACTTTCCTGTTCTGTTGATTTTACCCATTTGCTGCTCCATTAATGTGTATTGATTTATTTCACATATGAGAGAATTGCTGTATCTGTCACTCTCCTTCTGACTGATTCACTTTTCAGATCCATCCACATAGCAGCAAATTGAATGATTTCATATTTTTGTACAGTTGCATTGCATCTATGCCACAACTTACCAATCCATTTTATTGTTTAAAACGATTTATTCTACACTGTTTACCATATTAATTGAATAAAGAGAATATGTGTATATGATACAGGTTTTTGTTTTGTTTTAGGATCACACCCCAGTTGTGTTCAGGGCTCACTTCTGATTCAGGGTTCACTGCTGGAAATGCTTGGCAGTCATATGCAGTGCCCAGAATTGAAGTGCAGTCAACCTTATATAATTCAAGGAACTTAACCTTTGTACTATCTCTCCAGCTCAGCAGTTTGTTCCATTATTTTTAGTGATTGACCAAAAGAAAACCAGAAGGCTTTATTAGCTAGCCCTATAAGGATAAGGAACCAATTTAGACCTCATACTCCACGGTTAGAAGATATATATATATAGATATAGATATATATGATACATATACATATATATATAGAGAGAGTACAATTTCTATCTTTTAAAATCAGAAAAAGATTTCCTTTATCATTCAGATTGCCTAAGAAGATGGGTCAGTTAGAAAATAGGGATGCTGCATATGGAAAAATGTGGAATGCACTTCAACAAAAGGTAAGTAGGATTTAATTTCAATAATAATGGAATGCTTTCTATCAGTGAAAGTCTTCTGTTTATAACTCTATCTGTATTAACTGGTCAAAATTCAACAACCTTAGGCACTCGAAGACACTGGAGAATGACAAAACACTTCATGCCTTGAGAGGATGTGACACTTAAAAGAAGAGAACTACACTGAGTAAAATCCACATTTCAATAGCTTTTCTTTAGGTTATGCTCCACTTTTTATGTGATGAAAAAGGAGAAGAGAGTTCAAAGGAAAGAAAGCAACAGTTTTAGGGGTCTCAAAAATCAGAGTCAAATGTTAAAGACTGAAGGAAAATTCCAGAGAGGGAAAACATAAGGAAAGAAACACCCATATATGCATGCAAATTCCTCAAGAATCATGAAGAACTCATATGAAGGTTGAGAGTAGTCATATGCAAATATCCAGGAAAGATTGGAAATGTCTCACATCTGATAGTCATGTCTCCTCTAGTTTCATTTTTTTTTCAAGAGCAAGCACTTGTACATAACATTCTACTCAACAACTTCATTGCCATGCATTACAGTCATGTTAAACTTAACACAATTAAACAGAACTCCTTATCACAGTATAACAAAATAATCTGACTACCTTCTTCATTTATAAACACTGTATTTGCTAAAGTCATAAACTTTGAAATCATTCTTGTCTCCTCTCTTTCTCTCTCTTACTTTTTCACACAATTTACATCCAACCTACTAGCAAATTCTATTGATTTTCTCCAGATATTGTGATTTGTAGCAAGAAACACGTGCACATGTGTTCACATGTGCACATGTGCACACACACATGCATGCGCACACGCACAGACACACACAGATACACAGTCTTCATTCTTGTTCCTAAGACCCTAAAATACAGAGTTGAAAGTTACCTTTTGTTAAGTTAAAAAGGTCAGTTTCAGATCCCCCCTGAAAATGGGAGCTGATAGCCAATGGAGTTAATCATGTTATTGAAGGATTGAGACTTTCATTCCCAACACTCTGAAATCTTGGCAAGGGAGAGGATCTGAAGATTGAATCAATACTCATGACCAATGAATTTCTCTGTCATGCTTAGGTAATGAGATTTCTATGAAAACCCTAAAGGACAGGGTTCAGAGAGTTTCTGAATTGGTGATCTTGGAATTCTGGGAAAGTGTTGTGCTTGAGAAAGCATGAAAGATTCATGCATTTTCCCCATGCTTTGCCATATACATCTCTTCTGTCTGGATTCCTGTATCATTTATCATATCCCATTATAATTAGTCAGTAATATCTTAAGTAAAATGTTTCTTTGGCTTCTGTGAGATGAGCTAGCAAATTAATAAAACTGTGTGTAATTTGCTGCCAGTTGGCCAATACAGCTAACAGGTTAGGCTTATGATTATCTGAAATTGGGGGAGTGAAGTCACATAGGATTAGCCTTTAAATGTGGAACCCTATTCTATCTCTAGATAGTGTTGGAATTGTGTTGAATTATAAGACACCTAAGATATCTAAGTGTTGTTTGTTATATGTGGATAACTTTCTTTCACATTGAAAATTGGGTAACAGCTGCTCTCATGGTGATTCAATAAATAAAGATAAAAGATAAAGGCCCTCCCGTTGATCATCGATTTGCTCGAGTGGGCCCGGTAACGTCTTCATTGGAGACTATGTTGTTACTGTGTTTGGCATATCGAATACATCACGGGGAGCTTGCCAGGCTCTGCCATGCGGGCGAGATACTCTTGGTAGCTTGCCGGGCTCTCCGAGAGGGGCGGAGGAATCGAACTTGGGTCGGCCATGTTGGCTGCGTGCAAAGCAAATGCCCTACCGCTGTGCTATCGATTCAATAAATACATTTATAAAATAAAAAAGAAAATTGGATACCAGAAATTTTATACAGAGACTTTCTCATCATCTCCACTACTAACAACTTTATGTAAATTTTATATAAAACAATCTGCTGAAACCATACCCTTACCCCTCTTTATATTCAGTGCACAAAATTTTTTATGATTAATTAAAATCTGAAGCATATAAGCAGATATAAAGAAGATTTTTTAAATATTTTTGATCTTTAGGACCACAGGTTAGTAAAATTTTTAAACAAAATGGCAGAAAAGGTCAAGATTTATTCATTTTACTATATTAAAATTTAGAATTCCAAGTTATCAAACAATTTGTTCATCTTAGTACTACACTTACCAGAAAATTAGTAAAAAATGATATATTACAGAATAAAAGTTTATTTTGCACTCTAATAACACATTAGTATTAGCACAAAAAATATATAAGGAATTTCTAGAAATCTGTAAGAGACTGATCAGAAAAATGAGCAAATTGCATTAATTGATACAACTAATTTCCAGGCAGTTTTCACTATTGAGTTTTTTAAAACGCAAATACAAGGACAAGTACATTACTCAGGGATACAAGCAATACATTGAAACTAATTTCAAAATGCAAGAAATAATTCGAGATTAGAGGACATGCTTTGCATACAGGTGTGGATTTTCTTCCTGTCACCACTTGTGCCACTGAGCAATGTACTGGGAGTATACCAGGAGTTCTATCAGGTGTGTCCTAAAAAGATAGATAAATAAATGAATAAATAAATAACTTAAAAAAGAACAAAGTAGAGAATGAAAAAGCAAAATTCAAAATACTTGTTATCTATGAACAAAAGAAGCTAAGGTCAAGAGATATATAGCAATATATTTTATGCTACTATTATATTAGCATCACTTTTTGATATTAATAATGGGTTTATAAAAATTTAATTTTTTATTTATAACTCATTAATGTTACAAATATTATTTTATATGCTTCAATAATTATAATACATGAATGCAGAGGATTCTTAATCCCTGCTCAACATCTGTGTTAAGGTCCGCTCCCACCCCACCCCCTAAACAAGTTCTGGAAATCTCTAGAAGAGATATCTTCTGTGTATTCAAAATTATATTGACACTTTTGCTGTTTACATGCCAATGGATGCTACTGTTCTGTGTGTGCTATGATTTTTTAATCATTTTACTGGTTTTTCTTCATCACCTAATTTCTGATAGGGTAAGGGAAATTAATTAATCAAAGAGAGAAGGAGAATAATGGTTTTTCTTGGTAGGTTATTACTTACTGTCACTATAAATGTAATAAGTTTTGGAGTTTACTGAGTTAGATCTTCCAGCATACATCTGGGGCTCTGTTCTATCCCAACTACTAGTGTGATTGTGCAGAAACAGATTCAATATCATTGCTCACTGCACCTTCAAAGCTGCTCTCAGCCTAAGGTGAGAAGCGTGATTGGCTCAATTTGCTATACTCCCCCTGTCAGAGCACAGTTGTCACTCTGACTTCTATAACCATGTCTCTTATGAGTCCCTACAGGTCACATGGATAAAACATGTGCACATAATTTAATTGTGCAAGCTAGTTTACTATCTGACCTCCAGTACAAATGAGCAGGACAAACATTGCTGGAACATAGTTTACTCTACTTTCCAAATCCAAACACACTTTTGCTCTTTGTAATTCTTGTTGCAAAAGGAAAATAAAGATCTATATTGATACTGAAATTCTGAATGGTGTTATCCAAATGGCAGGGATAAAAATACATAAAATCTTGCCTTGAGGAAGAATTGGAGAACATAACCTGGAGAACATATTTCATGAAAAGAAGCATGTTTGGAGAGGAAACACAAACAATTTTCCAAAGGACACCTCGGATACACCCTGTTCTCAAATATTCAAGGAAGAGGTAAAGGCAGCCTATTGAACACAGCCTTTCAAAGCAAAAACTAGTAGAATCTATAGGGGAGTAAATAAAAATGGAATATTATGGGAATTAGCTGACATTTCTGGGGCATCAGTATGCCTCATCCACAGGACAGTTCACACTGTGATCATACCAGGTGAAAAGTGAGGATATTGTTCAAATAAATTTACTTGGAGAATAAATTCTTCAATTCTCAGGAAACTCATTGTATGTACCTCTCAATATAACTCTTTCCATCACAAATAGTATTTTTCCAGTATTACTAGTAGATAGATAATATTCTCAGACAATGTTGACTATCTAAACACAACTTTCTGGAGGCTAGCTGAATATTTTCTTTTCCCTTGATTTGGATCAAGTTATTTGATAAGAACTTGTGCAATCTTTGAGTTTTCACTCAAAGATTATACTTCTATACTGGAACAATGTGATTCCTCACATGATAAGTTTCAACAGAAGAGAAAAAATAATCTACTGTATTTTAACCTATTAGGTCACAAGAAAAGTTCAGATCAAGACTAAGTGGCATCCCCAATTTCATGTTGCATGAGCACCATTGACAAAAGGTCTTCAGTGCTAGATGCTATCTTTCCAGAAATACCAAAACATTCACACAGAATACTCCAGTCAGCCATGCACTGATGCAGGCTCATTCCTCCAAGATCTGGGGCATCTTCAACATTGGATTTATTCTTCTTGAATTGTAAATCTGAGTGTTAATTATAATTAAATTACTCAGTCTCTGACCTGCCAAGTTTTTCTTTAGTTTGAGAATCCACTCTCATTTCTTGCTTTTCTCCACCACAGAGACTAGACATCATGAGTTGGAAACTTCTCCTGATCTCCCTTCTTCATATTTTACAATAATTATCCTTAAAATCCTTTTTGCATATCAATGCAGTCTTAAGGTGTGCAAGGTAAAGAACCCAAAGAACTAACTAAACACCGAGATGTGTAACAGAAAATTATATGATTCAATTGTGAGAGAATTTGCACTTATAGTAAAGGGTTAAAGACTAGGCATGTTTCTATTAATATTATACATAAAGTTAAATTAAAATAATTTAAATGATAATAATAGTCATCTACTAAAGAGTAGGGCCTAAGAGTAGGGCCAAATAATTTATTCTTTTTTATTTCATATATATTTTTAAATTTTTATTAGTGAATCACCACGAGGTACAGTTGTGGGCTTACAACTTTATGTGCTTGGGTTTCAGTTATACAATGATCAAGTATCCATCCCACACTAGTGGCCATTCTCCACCACCAATGATCCCAGTATCCCTCTCAACCCCCATCCCCCCATCCCACCCAGCCTCTGTGTCAGGGCATTCTCTTTTGTTCTCTCTCCCTTTTTTGGGTGTTGTGGTTTGCAAAAGAGACATTGAGTGACAATCATGTTCGGTCTTTAGTATACTTTCAGCATGCATCTCCCATCCTGGGAGGATTTTCCCAAAACCCTTTACTTGGTGCTCCATTCTCTGTCTGAGCTGCCTTTACCCCTAGCATGTGTGGCTGACCTCCAAGTCATGGAGTGAACCTCCTGGTACTTATCTCAGCTATTCTTGGGTGTTAGTCTCTTATTTTGTTACTTTATATTCCCCAGATGAATTGAACCTTTCTATGTCTGTCCCTCTTTTTCTGACTCATCTCACTTAAGCAGGATACTTTCCATGTAGTCCCACTTGTATAGAAATTTCATGACTTCATCTTTTCTAACAGCTGCATAGTACTCCATTGTGTGAAGTACTGAAGTTTCTTTAACTAGTCGTCTGTTCTCAAGCACTCGGGATTTTTTCCCAGGTGTTGGCTGTTTGAACAGTGCAGCAAAGAACACAGAAGTGCAGATGTCATTTTGACTATACTTTTTTGTCTCTCAGGGATATATTCCCAGGAGTGGTATTGCTGGATCAAATGGGAGCTCAATTTCTAATTTTTTGAGAATCATCCATACTGTTTTCCAAATGGGCTAAGCCAGTTGACATTCCCACCACCAGTGAAGGAGAGTCCCTTTCTCCCCACATCTGTGCCAACACCGGTCGCTTTTGTTCTTTTGGATGTGGGTCAGTCTCTGTGGTGTGAGATGTTATCTCATTGTTGTTTTGATCTGCATCTTCCAGATGATTAATGATGTAGAGCATTTTCTCTTGTGTCTTTTTTTCATTCAGACTTCTTCTTTGAGAAAGTTTCTGTTCATTTCTTTGCCCCATTTTTTGATGGGGTTGCATGTTGGATGTTGTCTTCTTGTGGAGTTCAACCAGTACTTTGTATATCCTTGATATCAACCCTTTGTCGGGTGGGTATTGCGCGAATATCCTTTCCCATTTTGTAGAGTGTCCTTGTATTCTGGTCACTGTTTCTTTTGAGGTGCAGAAGATTCTTAAAGATAGTCCCATTTGTCTATCTCTGTTTCCATTTGTTTGTCCTGGGGTGTGTCATCTTTGAAGATACCGTTAGCTTCAATGTCATGGAGGGTTTTGCCAACCTTGTCTTCAATGTACCTTATGGATTCTGGTCTGATGTTGAGGTCTTTAATCCATTTTGATCTTACTTTTGTACATGGCGTTAGGCAGAGATCTGAGGCCACTTTTTTGCATGTAGCTGTCCAGTTTTGACAGCACAATTTCTTAAAGAGGCTTTCCTTGCTCCACTTCACATTTATTGCTCCCCTATTAAAGATTAGATAATCATAAGTTTGGGGGAGAGATGTCAGTATATTCAACCCTGTTCCATTGGTCTGCAGCTCTGCCTTTGTTCCAGTGTCATGTTGTTTTAATTATTACTGCTTTGTAGTAGAGTTTGAAGTTAGGGAGGTTGATTCCTCCCATTTTCTTTTCCCCAAGAATTTTTTTAGCTATTCCTGGGGGCTTATTGTTTTACATGAATTTCAGGAGTGTTTGCTCCATTTCTTTGAATAATGCCATGGATATTGTTATAGGAATTGCATTGAATTTGTACAGTGCTTTGGGAAGTATTGCCATTTTGACAATGTTAATTCTCCTGATCCATGAGCAGGGGATATCATACCATTTTCTTGTGTTCTCTTTTATTTCCTGAAGTAGCATTTTGTAGTTTTCTTTGTACAGGTCTTTTACTTCCTTAGTTAAACTCTTTTCTAGGTACTTGATTTTGGGGGGGCACAATTGTGAACAGCATTGTTGTTTTCATGTCACTTTCTTCTCTCTCACTATTTGCATATAGGAAAGTCATGGACTTTTGGGTATTAATTTTTTAGCCTGCAACATTACTATACAAGTCTACTGTTTCTAGGAGGTTCTTAGTAGAGGTTAGGGTTCTCTAAGTATAGTATTATAACATCTGCGAATAGTGAGAGCTTGATTTCTTTCTTTCCTACCTGAATTCCCTTAATATGTTTTTCTTGCCTAACTGCTGTTGCAAGTACTTCCAGTACTATATTGAAAAGCAGTGTAAAGAGTGGGCATCCTTGTCTCGTCCTGAACTTAGGGGGAAGGCTCTCGGTTTTTCCCCTTTGCAAATAATGCTTGCTATAGACTTGTGTAGATGGCTTTATCTATATTGAGGATAGTCCCATTTTGGCGAGGGTGTTCATCATAAACAGGTGCTGGATCTTGTCAAATGCTTTCTCTGCATCTATTGATATGATCATATGGTTTTTACCTTTTCTTTTGTTGATATGATGGATTATGTTGATTGATTTCGAATGTTAAATCATCCTTACATTCCAAGGTGATTCCCACTTGGTAATGGTGTATGATCTTTTTGATTAGTTGTTGAAACCTATTTGCTAGTATTTTGTTGAGATTCTTCACATCTGTGTTCAGGAATATCGGCCTGTAGTTTTCTTTCTTTTTTTTTTTTTTGTGGTGTCTTAGTTTCCTTTTGCTATTAGAGAGATATAGGCTTCATAGAATCTGTTTGGGAGAGTTTCTGTTTCTTCAACTTCCTGGAAAAGCTTGAGAAGGACTGGCAATAGGTCCTCCTGAAATGTTTGAAATATTCGCTAGTGAATCCATCTGAGCCTGGGCTCTTGTTTTTGGGAAGATTTTTGATTACAGTTTCAATTGCCTTGATGTTAATAGGTCTATTCAGGTACCCTAGATCTTATTGATTTCGCCTTGAGAGATTATAGAAATCCAGGAATTTATCCATTTCTTCTGGGTTTTCTTGTTTTGTGGCATACAGACTTTCAAAGTAGTCTCTGATGATCTTTTGAATTTCTTTGGTTTCTTTTGTGATATCCCCTTCTCATTTCTGATTCGGTTTAATGGGGTTCTCTCTCTTTTTTTTGAATCTTGCTAGTTGTTTATCTATCTTGTTTATTTTCTCTAAGAACCAACTCTTGGTTTAATTGATCTTTCGAATTGTTTTTTTTTTGGGGGGGGTTGTTTGTTTGTTTCCATGTTGTTGATATCTGCTCTACGTTTTATGATCTCTTTCCTTATGCCTGGTTTGGGCTGCTTTTGTTGGTCTTTTTCTAAGATCTTGTGCTGTGAAGTCAAGTTGTTTATGTGTACCCTTTCTTCCTTCTGGAGAAATGCTTGCAGAGCTATGAATTTTCCCCTTAATACGGTTTTAGCTGCATCCCATAGGTTCTGGTAGCTCATGTCTTCATTCTCATTTGTTTCCAGGTATCTTTTAATTTCGTCCTTGACCTCCTTCCTGACCCTCTCGTTATTCAACCTTGAGTTGTTTAATTTCCAGGTGTATGATTTGGTTCTCCGTGTCTGTGTATGATTCACTTCTATCTTCAGTGCATCACGGTCTGAAAAGATTGTTGATACTATTTCTATCTCCCTGATTCTATTAAGGTATGTTTTATGGCCTAGCACATGGTCTATTTTGGAAAATGTTCCTTGTGCACTGGATAAGAATGTGTATTCTTTCTTTTTGGGGTGTAAAGCCCTGTATAGGTCTATTAGCCCTCTCTCATATTTCTTCTTTCATAGCCAATGTTTCCTTGCTGAGTTTTGTTCTTGTTGATCTATCCAGAGGTGATAAGGCAATGCTGAAGTCTCTGGTTACTATTGTGTTGCTAGCAATGTCCTCCTTAAAATCTGTTAGCAGTTGTTTTAAATATTTAGCTGTTCCCTCATTAGGTGCGTATACAGTTAGGAGTGTGATTTCTTCCTGCTGTATGTATCCCTTGATGAATAGAAAATGGCCTTCGCTGTCCCGTCTAATCTTTTTCAACCTGAACTTGATGTTGTCGGATACTATTATGACCACCCCAGCTTTTTTGAGGGAGCTGTTTTCTTGCAGTACTGTTTTCCATTCTTTAACTTTGAGTCTGTGTTTGCTCTTACTGTTCAGATGAGTTTCCTGTATGCAGCAGAATGTTGCGTTCTGTCTCTGAATTGATTTTGCCACTCTGTGTCTCTTAATTGGTGAATTTAGACCACTGACGTTGAGAGAGTTTATTGTTATGGGGTTTTGTGTCATCTTTCTGTGAGGGTTTGTTGTGCTTGTAGGGTTTGTCTTGTCTTATAGTAACCCCTTTAGCCCTTCTTTTAGGTTTGGTTTTGAGTCTATGCTGTTTTTCTAAAAAATAGTATACTGTTCTTTAGAGTTTGAGTGAGAGTTTAGCCGGATAGAATATTCTCGGTGAAGTGTTCAATTCAGTAAAGTTTTTTCACTATATCCCACCATTGCTTTTGGGCTTGGAGGGATTCCTCTCATAGGTCTTCTGTAAATCTAAGAGGTGCTCCTTTGTATGTGATTTCCTTCTTTGACCGTGCTGCTTTCAGTATTGTGTCTCTATCTGCAGCATCCAGATAGCTATGATATGTCTTGGAGTGTTTTTGCTATGGTCTCTTTCAGCTGGCACCTTTTGGACTCCTTGAATCTGATTGGCTTCATTGTCCAGCTTTGGGAACTTTCCAGCAATGATTTGTTTATCTGTGGCTTTTTATTGGGATTGTTTCCCTGACCTTCTAGTACTCCTATGATTCTAGTGTTGTTCCTCTTGGAATCATCTCCTAGGACCCTGATTCACTCTAGAGCTATTTTGAGGTCTCTTGCCATTTTTTGTTGTTGCCTATAGGCTTCATGCAGCTGATCTTTCAGCTCACTGATTTTGTCTTCAGCAGTTTTTTATTTCATCTACGGAATATTTTATTCATGACATTTCTGTGTGTAGCTTTCCAATTTCTGCTCTCATTTCTTTCCGTATTTTCTCGATCGCTTCTTTGATTCCTGCTTTGACTTACTAGATATCTGTCTCACTGTTCCATTGAGTTCATTGAACATCTTCATTACTTAATATCTGAATTCTTTCTCAGAGAGATCCCTTAGGTGAGTAGCACCTACTGAGGCTTCTGGACTCTTTCCATTGTCCTCCCCTCGTGTTGGGGATTTGCTTTGTTTCTTCATGTTAGTGTGGAGATATGAAGACTGAGATGTTACAGGAGATTGCTGGTATGAGTAAACTAGCCGCCAGCCCCAAATTAGTCCACACCCACTTCTACAGAGGCCATGCCCACTTCCGAAGAGGCCACGCCCTCTACAGGTACCTGGTGTGTGGGGGAGTTAGAAGACCAGGCACAGTGTCATCAGTGTTGGGGACAAACAGGAAGAGACTCAGTGATGGTGAGCATTCCCGTGTCCTAGAGGACGTCTGGGGCATGTAAGCAGAGAAAGTTAAGTCCTGGGTTTGAATGTTGACTGACCTGGGGGAGGAAGCAGACCAGGCACAGCATTGGGTACAAACAGGAAGAGGCTCAGGGATGGTGAGCATTCCAGGGTCCTAGAGGATGCCTGGGGCGCATACACGGAGAGAGCTAAGTCCTGAATTTGAGTACTGACTGACCTGGGGGAGGAAGAAGACAGAGCACAGCATTGGGGATGAACAGGAAGGGGCTCAAGCATCGAGCCAATTAATTTAAAGGCTGATTTGTTTTTGTATAATTTTGGGAGGGGACAGATTTAGAACAGAGAGATAATAAATTGAAGAAAGTTTATTTATGCACTATAACATAATAGACCTAAAATATAAAATATCTAAGGATAATCTTAAGAAAATAAATAGTACTGTGGATAGGGCACTAAAGAGGTTGTACAGTGGGTAGAACATTTGCCTTGCACATAGAAAACCCACATTCAATTTCTGGCACCCCATACGGTCTCCCAAGTCTTGCCAGGAAGGATCCCTCAGTCCAGAGCCAGCATTAAGCCATTATGGAGCACTTCCAGGGTGTGCCATTCCTCGCCCCCACCCGAGAGACAAAAGGGTTAAACAAACTATGAATTACTTCCAAAAGAAATGACAGAAAACACAAGGAAATGGAAACACAAACACACTGTTCATAGATTCGAAAAATTAATTGTAACAAAATGGCAATACTACCCAAAACAATATACTGATTCAGTGTAGTTCCTATAAAAGTGCTTATGAAATTTTTAAAGTCATAAACTAAATTATATTGAATTTATATGGAGATAGGTCCATGGCCATTTAATCTTTGGAAAAGGAGCTAAAAATTAAAGTGGATCAACTAAAGCCTCTTTATCAAATGGTTTTGGGAAAATTGGTTAGTTACATTCATTTAAAAATACTCACACTCCTATCTCAAATCATGCACCTTGATATCAGACCAGAATCTATAAACTATATTAAGAAAAACAGGCAGAACTTTTTATGACATTGAATCTAGAGGCACTTCAATGAATCAATGTCATTGACCAAGTAAACAGAAGCAAATAAAAACAAGTCAGACTGTTCTATATTAAGGCATTTTTGTACTACAAAGAAATGATCAAAATTGAAAAAGCACCACATATACTAGGAGAGAATATTTACCTCATCTGACAAATATTTAATATTCAAAATATATAAAACACTTGTGAAACCCAACAAGATAATAGCAACCAATCTTTTCAAAAAATGGGGAAAAGAGAAGAACAGAAAGTTCTTCAATGAAGACATACAAATGACCAAATGTTTATGAAAAAATTCTCTACATCACTTATTCATCAGACAAGAGCAGATCAAAACAACAAAGAGATACCACTTCTTATCAGTGAGACTAGCACACATTAAAAACAAGCAAATGAACAAAAGCAATCAGGGTTAGTGGGAATGTGAGGAAACAGGGAACCCCCATCTGCTACTAGTGGGAATATAGACTGGTTCAATTTCCTTGTAAAAGCATGTGAGCACTCCTCAAAAAGAAATCAAGGAATTGAGCTTCTATATGACCTGTATGACTTCTGAGCATCTCCACGCAGGGCTCAAAAACTCTTTGGAAAAGACTTTTATACTCTTAAGTTCATTGCAGCTCTATTCAAAATAGCCAAAATCTGGAAACAAACCTCTAGTACCCAAGAACCAATGACCGGATAAAGAAACTATGAACACTACTCAGTTAAAAGAAAATACGAAAGTATGTAACTTATGTTACATGGGTGGAGTTGGAAGGTATGCTGAGTGAAGTCAGAAGAAGGAAGCAGACAGATACAGAATGATCTCTTTCCTATGTGAGATCTAAAGAAACATGAAATTATCAATGGCCAAAGGTAACGGAATCTGAGAACTGGTTGTTAGATCTGAGCTCACCATGGTAGGGAGACAGGAGTGAGTTGGGGACCACAGGGGGATCCAGAGACACCTCCCTTATATGAAGGGAACTGGACACTCTGCCAGGGCAGGATGGGAGACTGGGTTTGAATGCTGTATGCATGAAATCCTATTATTTACAATATTGTAAACCATGCTTGTAGGATAACAATTGATTTGTCCTTTTTCCCTTGCCACAAGGAGTTTAGGTTAATCAGGTTACACCCATCACAGTGCTCCTGAGTCACTCCCATTCCTTTGTTTATCTGTAACCACTTCTTTATGCTCTCTTAGCCAACCAGTTAATTAGCTTTTACCCCTAATCAGAATCTGTTATTTTCTAAGGTCAAATCCTTCTAGGACACTGAACTTGTATTGCAAGTTAATATTGCCTTTCTCCTTTCCTTATGTTTTTTGAATAGTTTACTTTAATGCAATGTTCTTTTTGTATAGATAGAGGAAAAACAGTTAATATTATGCTTTGTAACTTAGGATTTAATTGGCTTTGAATTTTATTCATTCCTGAGCATCTGCTTTCTCAACTTAAGCCTCACTTGCCCTCACTTCCTAGCGCCCCCAAAAGCAGGATCCCGAAGAGGGACTGGATGGAACCAGGGCAAGCAGTAAGCTATGTGCTACCCTGGCATCAAGATGGGCCAGGCCAAAGTGCCACGATTCTTAACTATAAGTTAAGAGTTTTTTAATAGACAAATGCTGTCATGATCCAAAAGTAACGACGAGACTAGGACCCTGCTAGGGATAGGAAAGACTATTTGCCTGAGCACTGTAGTCTGAAATCGAGATGGCCCTAGGAGAGCAATTCTATAAGCTTAAAGTATTTCTTACTGTGTCCATACAAAATGATTTATATAATGTATACTTATAGATTTGTCAGACTAAGGAGAGCAGAAACAAACCCAGGGGATTGATCTGCTAAACAGAGAATCTGTCCTAGAAGTGACTTCTCCGAGGGGAAGAACTATACACCTATTGATTGTGACCACACCTATGTTTAATTGTTACCCCGACCTGTTGGGGCTGGACTGAACTGTCAGGGTGAGCCCATTTAGACTGCACTGTACAACGGGCAGGAACATAGGGACCCATGAAAATGGGCAAGATTTCTCCTGTGCCCTGACTAGTTTGGATGAGGTTGAACATTTTCCCCCTTCAGACTGCCTTCAGTAAATAATTTCAGTATATTGTAAGGGGCAGATTTCCTTTACTCACAGAAACCTGGCTGGTCTTTGACATGCAGATCTCAGGTACTAGCCAGGCCTGATCTTTGGGATGTAGATTCCAGGCTCTAGCCAGACTAGTCTTTGGAATCCAAATCCAAGTGCTTGTAGGGCGTTTGCCTTGCAGCCTGGCCAAGCCGGGTTCGATTCCTCTACCCCTCTCAGAGAGCCTGGCAAGCTACTGAGAGTATTCAATATGCCAAACACAGTAACAAGAAGTCTCACAATGAAGATATTACTGGGCCCGCTGGAGCAAATCGATGAAAAACGGGAGGACAGTGTTTGTTTTTGTTTTTGTAGCCCAAGAAAGCTTTCAGTTTTGGTTTTGTATCTTCTTTCCTGTAGGCCAAAATTACTCGCCTGCAGATGCAAAGAAACAATGTATGTTTTGCTGCCTCAATGTTCTTTCTGTAACTCCTTTTGATGATATCACTGCATTGTGTCCTTTTTAGGTACCATGATCAACAAAAGGAGATTTTGGGCTCTCTAGGGGGAATACAGGCCAGAGAGAACCTGGCGGGGTCACAGGTCTGCGAGAATCTGGGCCCTCCATGACATAAATTTCTTTTGCGTTCCTTGTCTCAGCACCTTTGACTGAATGAACGTTCACGCAACACCGACCCCTCATGCTGGGGGATATAATGAGACTGTAAGAGTGGGCTGGGAGAGGCAGAGAGGAGAGACTGGAGTAAATGGAGAGAGAATTGGAATAAACTGCAACTAAGACCAACCAGCCTGACCCTCACTCCTTCCTTCGCCTGCTCATGGCCATCGACTTCCCCAGGGTGGGGGAACAGGAGTGAGACTACCGATCACGGGTGGCGGGAGAGATAGGTCACTGCTGTCTTTATGTGTTTACACACATGGTGACTAAAATAAAAATTTGAAAAATAAAAGAAAGAAAACTAGAGGGAGAAGTTCAAAGATATAAGAACTTTCTATTAAAACCAAAAATATAATTCCCCAAATTAAAGACATCGCCTTTGTTCTTCAGATTCTACAATTCAAGTAGCACAAAGAATAACAGCATATAAATTCATATTTTCAACTTCTCGAAGTCTCCAAAAGAAGTGGGCCTGTAAAACCCTACCAAGGACTCCAATTTCTGTCAGCCAAGTTCTTTACAAGCTTGATAACAAAGCACAATAAGCATAATTGAAGAGAATGGTTAAATTGTAGTTTCTGATTAATTTGATAATTTCTGATTAATTTATGCATTCTGATACCTTCTAAAAAACTGTATATCATCTGAAATACTCCTAAGAACTCTAGCTCTAACATCACCTATTAAGAGGTATAATATTATCATTAGATAAAAGATGCCAAATTCAAAAGCAATACATGATTTTGATGTGCTAGTAATCTGTAATGTGAAAACTGTGATTTTATATATGTCTTAAAATAAACAAATTATTTATTATGTTTGTTTTCAACTCATATTAGTATTCAAAGGATATCTTCTTTTCAACCACTCTGATAATACTTTGTCCAAAAAAGTAGAATAAGTGATTATTTAGGGCTAAAACAAGGTAGTGAAAATGTCACCACCCTCATCCACTCTGCTCTGACCCACTACATGGAATGTCTAACGGTGTTATAAGTCTGAATTAAAGTAAATTCTACTATGATATTTCTTCATGAGAACAATAATGTTTTCAGTGTCATTTATTTCTGGAGGAGAGATCTGATTGTCATTGCCATTTGAATGGTTTTGTCTCATTCATATGAAATGGCATGCCTCTGATGGGCAGGTCGACCCAGATTCAGCTAGCAGATTGTAATTTCGAGCTCTCATGCTCTAGTTATTATCAATAGACATAAATACAAAGCTTATAGTGAAAGATGTCTCTGTCTTATTTAAACCCATAGTGTCCACATATTAAAGGTTCTAGATTCCAATTTTAATAAATTGCCCTTTTCTATTGACATTGCATGCTAGTTGATATGAAATGCACAGTTATCTCCTAGTAAATTAAATATCTTAATTGATTTAAACAACAGTTACATATGAGACAATAACATATTGAGATGCTTAGAAAGTCATCAATAATTTTCAAAGTATAAAAAAATTAACTCAATAGCAAAATAATCCTGAACTGAGTAAAAACCTCATATGCAGTACATAGTTCTAGTGCAAGCTTTTCAGTCCTGATTTGATTTTAGTAAATTTGTTTTAATACTTCAAAATTTATTAATACTAAGGATATTTGTGGGATCTCCCAAGCAGTACTGAGAGAGACTATCACAATACTCATCCATTCAGGTCAGAAATTTTGATGCTTGGGCTGCTAATGCAATTCTCGGGCCCACCAAAGGCTGGAAGAGTGTGCATACATTACTAGTGGGAGACCAAGCCCAAGCCCCTGGACATAAAGGATATACCCCTCACCACAGATAGAACCCCAATCCCTAATTTTTTACTTCTTACCAAATATTTAACCACCTTTTTGATTTAAAAAAGTGTTCAATTTGATTTAAGATGCTGGAGGTCAAGTCCAGGGATCCTATATGCATAGTTTAAGCTCTATAATTAAGCCACATTTCCTTAAATAAGAGTTTTCAGGAAGAGATAAAAGAGTTGAAGTATTTTATAATTTATTAAGAAGTGAATACTAACTATGCCTTTTTCATGTACAGAAAGCATATAAAAGTTAAAGGAGCACTAAACTTGGAATGTAAGGAACTTCTCAGCAGACAGTGTCTCTTTGATTTCAGCAGCCTGTAGGATTTCAAAAAAGCATAAATACCCACCTGGAGATAGTGAGAATCAGGTTAGATACTGCTGGAATACTGAAAAGGCGTCATTGTTGCTGCAGCGTTGATCAAAAGGAAGGTAGGATTTGGGTGAACTTTCTAAATGAATAACGTAGCACAGTAGCATTGTCTTCCCGTTCATCGATTTGCTTGAGCAGGCCCAGTCACGTCTCCTTTGTGAGACTTGTTACTGTGTTTGGTATATCAAATACGTCACTGGTAGCTTGCCAGGCTTTGCTGTGTGGGTGAAATACTCTCGGTAGCTTGCCGGGCTCTCCGGGAGGGGCAGAGGAATTGAACCTGGCTCGCACAGGCCGGCAGCTTGCAAGCCAAACGCCCTACCACTGTGCTGTCGCTCCAGCCCAAAATCACTTTATGTATCACTCCTTCTAATTACGCAGGATCTGTATATATCAATTATAAAATAGTTGCTTCTTCAACAATGTGGCGATTAGGGTGTCCCAGTCCCCAAGTAGTCAAAAATTCAGTATAACTTTTATTCCACCCAAATTTATAAACCAATTGTCCCTTGGTGTCTGGAGACTGGGTGTGTGGGGGTGAGAGGGATTGCTTACAGAACACCCAACAAATAAAGAAAATCCTTGAATTCCCAAGTCCTGGTATCATTTGTTGAATCAATGAAGACAGAATCTGGGGAGATAGAAGGCTGTTGAAAAAAGGGGCTGGAGTGGTAGTACAGTGGGTAGGCCATTTGTCTTACATGCCGCCAACAGGGCCGACCCGAGTTCGATTCCTCCGCCCCTCTCAGAGAGCACAGCAAGCTACTGAGAGTATCTAGCCCGCACAGCAAAGCCTGGCAAACTACCCATAGCATATTCAATATGTCAAATACAGTAACAAGTCTCAACTGTTACTGGGCCCTCTTGAGCAAATCGATGAACAACTGGAGGGCAGTGACAGTGACAGTTGAAAACAGAAAGCATACTTTGTAAATGAACCCATGCAGTTAAAACCTATGTTACTAGCTGCTGCTACTTTATATTCCATTCTTGTTTTTGAAGAGCGTTGAGGTCATCTGTAAGAGTTGGCCAAAGCAGCTTATTCTCATGATTGAAACTGTAAGATGCCCTAATCTATAAATAACCATCCACTTGAACTGACTGATACTGGAAAATGGAATGACTTTCGCAATTTTAATCTAGGGGAAGGCTGACTGCTGTGTCTGGATCTCAAGGATGGCTGGCTTTTCCCTGCTCCTCGAACCCCACCCTGTGCCAGTTCCCTTCAGCTCTCAAGAAGATAACTAGAGCAGTTTTATAAAGTTCCACTGCATCATTTTCAGAGAAAAACATTTTTTTCCAACTCTCTTCCTAAAAAATCTTGCATAACCTTCCCTTGCAGTCTCTTTTATGTGCATTGAGCTTCCACACATATCGCTGAAGTGATCCTATGGACACTGATTGACTTAGGTCTGAGTTTCTGAACTAATTCCCAGCAGTCAATGCTATTGACCCATGGTTATTCAATTTGTGGGTTAATTAAAACTCAGCTTGGTCCCTGAAAATTGTGACTGAGTGTATCTGGGATGGGTACATAGTCTCTGCATTTCTGTTAAGTTTCAGGATAATGCTGATATTCTGAGTCTGGAATCCCCATTGTAGAATTACTGAAGTAGGAGACCAATGAGGATTTAGCATGTAAGTGAAGCTATTACCCAAATGCCTCTGCTGGTTCATACTAGAGAGACTGTGTGTGGGGGTGGTGAATAAGGGTGTATGTGATAACATCCTCTTTGTTGACTGTGGAGTCCACATGGTCCTTTGATCCTTGGGACCTTGTGATAGACACAGCCACATTAGCAGAACATGGCCTCAGAGTTCACAATGTTCTCTGTGTAGAGTAAAGCAAAATTACCCACTTCATTCTTTCATGGGACATTTGTCCCCCATCAGCATGCAGTACATAACAGGCAGAGTGTTGTGTGTTTGCTATATGTGAGTTGTGTTAGTTCCATGCATGGAATGAAGGTAAAAAACAACTATGAGTTGCTCCCCAACTTATAATTCTTTTATCCTTTAAGAATAACCTGAGGACCTGGGGTCAACATGGATCCCAATTTAGCACATCCAGGGGCAGGACTGGGACATTGTTTCTGATGAACTCCTGGGTAATGTTTATCCCACAGGTCACACACTACTTATTGAAAAGTCAAGCTAATGAAGACACCTCACGGTGTCATCTCTGGTGATCTTTATTCTGTTTCAGAGCATACTCTCTATCTCTAAATGTATGTGCAGAATCTTTTTGCGTTTCCTCTTCTTGGAAGATAGAGAAGCTCTCTAAGCATCTAGCCTGACAAAGGGCAATTCTCTATTAAAAACCCTGAGACACATCCTTGATAGTTTTTTACCCCCTGCTCTCAAGTTTGGGAGGAGTCAGGGTAAAACTACATCAATATGTACTAGATTCCAGGTGTCTCAGAAAGAGGCACCCTCTCCCTGAGGAGCTCTGGTTAAATAGACAAGCAGAACAAGGGCCAACATAATCTTAAGTGAACTGAGTAAACATTTTTTCATTTCAATAGCATCTCTCTTGACAAAAATTTCTATCACACTATAGCAAAAATTACAATTTATTACAAAATAGTATGATATGAGTGATCTCTATGCCTAATGCACCAGTCCTGTTCTGGAAGGGAACATGTCAGCTGGGAGTGATGTAGGAATCCATCACTATACTTAGCCTTCCTTTTTGACTATTCTTTGCTGAGAATGTTTTATTTAGAAGCCACAGGAGACAGTGGAAATGAATCACCTCCAAGCCCTCAATGACGGCAATGAATTATACTCACGAGAAACTATCACATCTGAAGCAGGCAGGAGTGCCTGTGCAGGTAATCACAGTGCAATTACAGCATTAGTCTGAGCAGCTCTGGGCCAGGCCAGATGATATATGACTTTTCTGAAGGAGACCAGGGTAAGAGCACTTGGCAGCAGTGGCTAAAGCTTCCTTCAGATCATCAGACATAACATTGGATTTTCTCAAGAATGAGGCAAAGCACTTCTGGGAGGTTGCTTCAACCATGTGGCTTGCTTAAGCAATCACTTTCTAAATGAGGCAGGTCAAAGAAAGGGAAAGATCAATCTAGAGAAGACCTGGTTACTCTACACTTTGGACTCGTTCCAACAGTTCTAGAATCCTCATGAGTGAGAGAAAATGGAAGTTGAGGAAGTGATGTTAGCAGCTGGTAGTATGTATTGAAGAAAATGGCATGAAACTTCTTGGCCCAGTACCTGCTCTTCAAGAGTAATTAGAGAGGCGCGATAGCTGGAACTAGTGATTAAAACGTCCCAGTGGGAAGGGTTGCAAAGTTAACCAGCTTGTTTAAGTAGAATACAGTAGAGGAAGATGAGGAAAAAGATTTTGGGAAGGATCTGTGTGAAGAAGATAGGCATGATGGGAGCTGGAGGTGTGCCAGTCAGTCAAGATGGTGCTGCTTGAGATTCAGTATGGGAAGGGGATAAATTTTAAGTATGTAATGACTATCCCGATTCTGACTCCACAAGGTTTAATTTCAGAGACAATGTTATATCTTAAAAGCAGAGCTACTGAATATGAAAGATAGAGCTTTGATGGACTGAAAGAAGTTTCAAGCAAATTTTTCTGTTGGGCAATTTGGTAGAGGTAAAAAAGCAATAATTTGTGCATCAGAATCTTAAAAGCTAACACTATTGTAGCCATGTTACCTAAGCTACAATTGTAGCACTGTAGCACTGTCCTCCCGTTGTTCATCGATTTGCTTGAGCGGGCCCAGTAACGTCTCCATTGTGAGACTAATTGTTACTGTATTTGGCATATTGAATACATCCTGGGTAGCTTGCCAGCCTTTGCCATGCTGGCGAGATACTCTTGGTAGCTTGCCGGGCTCTCCGGGAGAGGCGGAGGAATCAAACCTGGGCGGGCCAGGTGGACCACATGCAAGGCAAACGCCCTACCACTGTGCTATTGCTCCAGCCCAAAATTTAAAAAAAATGTTTTCAAATAGTGAAAGGGGAATCATGGGATGTTTATAGGTAAAAAATTTGATAGAAAACTTAGAGAACATTCTCATGAAGAAAATAATGATCAGAACTGTAGTAGAGGGACTTTATCATTAGTACAGATAGAAGGGCACTTGCTTTGCAAGCAGCTCAACAGGGTTCGATCCCTGGTATGCCATATGGTCCCCAGAACCTGCCATGAGTGATCCCTGAGTAAAGAGCTGGTATTAAGCCCTAATCACTGCCAGGTATGCATCCGCACCACACCCCCACACAAAATAAAAGCTATTAGGAAGAAGATTCCATAAAAAGAGAACATACAGGTGTGTTTGCTCTAATTTAGAGGATGGATAACGCATTAGGAATAGCTTGACAACACATCTATAAATTGCTTTCTAGCCTACACTTTAATCTCTCTGATATTCCCAGATAGTTTCAGTATAAGTCAATTAGACACAATCTGCCTTGTATTAGTAATGGCTTGGGAAAATGGTGAAAATGTGCTATGTTCATACTTGAATGAAGTCAGAATGTCTCTTACCCCAGCTGCATGTATACAAACTAAAGGATTACCAGGGAGAAACAGGAAATCTCAGATGGAGGTGGATGATTTATAAATCATACCAAGTTTTGGCTATATATTGCTTACCATGAACTCTTTAAAGAGTCTTTGTTTTTTACTAAAAGTAAGCAAGATTTGCAGTACCCTTGGAGGTATAAATAATCTTTACAGTTTTCAGAGTTGCAAGGCTAAGTGGCTGAGACTGTTTATGGGTCTCTCTGAAGTTAACACACTATATTCATGTCTTTAAATAATGAGAAGCGGAAAGACATTTTTATCCATGGTTGGTCTGAAAGATGCTCTTCTGCTGGAACTTAAAATTCTCTCTCCCCCAACCACAACATGTACAGCTTGGAGAGCTGTGTTGTGAGTCACAGAGGGGCCCACAGTGTCCTCACAGACAACCAAGAAAGTTGTTCAGCAAAGAGAATCAGAAAGTGCAAACACCCTTCACTGCTTTGGATCAAGAATGAATAAAGATGGCTGGAGCGATAATACAAAGGGGAGGGATTTGCCTTGAATGCAGCCAACCTAGGTTCTGTCCCCGGCATCCTGTATGGTTCCCCTGAGCGCCACCAGGTGTAATTCCTGAGTGCAGAGCCAGGAATAATCCCTGAGCATCGCCAGGTGTGACCCTTAAATCCAAAAAAAAAATTTTTAATTAAAAAAAATGAATAAAGACTGGCAGGGCCAATTGCAGGTAGGAGAAATGTCACTAGGACAAAAATCTGGTATCAGAATGAGAACAACTTAGGAAGAGGAAAAAGAGTAAAACTGAAGAGATCTAAGGAGACATTTGTCATTTGTAATTTGTTATGTGCAATATTTTAACTGTCTGTGTATGAATTTTGTGTTTTTATTCTAGTGCCAAAATATGCATTATATTATTTTCAATGGAGTATCAGTTCTGTGATCATAAATTCAGACGATTCCCAGTACTTATAGAAACAAATACTTTCAAATATTTTCTAGACATCATGACTTATTCTAATACCTCACCCCACAAAGATTAACACATTATTTTAGAAGTTTCTGAAGGCTCAAACTTTTAGCCCAAGCTAAAAATACAAGGTGGTCAACACACACAGACACACACACACACATACACAAACACACAAATTCCACAATAAGTTTATACGTTTTAGGGACACCAAATGTGCTCTATGGCAACTTAGTTTTACTTCTTAAAATTAAAATTATTTCCCATTTTTCTTCGGTGGGAAAATTTTTAGAGAAATCCTTCTGGAAAGAGAATATGAATTTCTACATCTTAAAATAAGATATAAAAACTATTTCTGTGTAAACTTTTCCAGGAAAAACTTTGTTTAAAAAAAGCATTCTGGAAAGTGTTAATAGTTCATTTAGAGAACTATTAAATGGTAAAGAAACTCATGGAGAAAAATGTTTTAAGGCTATTACTAAGAAAAATATGCAAATGAATACAAATTCAGTTGTTCATTCTATTCAATTTGGTGAAATTTTATTTTTTATTTGTTTTCTTATTTATTTTTTCCTTTTTGGGTCACACCCGGCGATGCACAGCAGTTCCTCCTGGCTCTGCACTCAGGAGTTACTCCTGGTGGTGCTCAGGGGACCATATGGGATGTTGGGAATCAAAACCGGGTCGGCCACGTACAAGGCAAACACCCTACTCGCTGTGCTATCTCTCCAGCCCCCAATTTGGTGAAACTTTAAAAGATGAAGATACCTAGTAGTGGCAAAGTTCTGGAGAAACTGCCTTTTTCTGATATTGTGGTAGGATGAGCATAAAGGGAACCTTCTAGAAAGAGTGCAAGCCTGTGTAACAAGAACCACAAAAAAAATAGATTCTTTGGTCCCATGATTCTACTTCTAGGAATGATTCCCAAGTAAAAACCAAATGAGTAAGTAATGTTCATTGGATCATTAGCTCGAATGATTAATATATTCAACTTTCAATAGTAAAAATAGTTTAACAATAAAATATATTGATACTCAACCACTTAAAGTAAAGTAAAGGCCCTCCCGTTGATCATCGATTTGCTCGAGCAGGCCCAGTAACGTCTCCATTGGAGACTTTGTTGTTACTGTGTCTGGCATATCGAATACTCTCGGTAGCTTGCCGGGCTCTCCGAGAGGGGCGGAGGAATCGAACTCGGGTCGGCCATGTTGGCTGCTTGCAAGGCAAACGCCCTACCTGCTGTGCTATTGCTCCAGCCCTACAAAGGGATAATGTATGATTATTTTTAAAAAATGTTAAATGCTAGGAAGTGTCACACACATAAAACTCATGGGACAGACAAATTGTGAAGAATTTAATCAAAATATTATCAATACCTTATATCCGAGAGATAAGATTGTTGGTGAATTTTTCCTTTTGATGTTCTCATACCTTCTATAATACACACTGTATAATGTTTACAATCATGGTCACGGTCCTCCCGTTATTCATCGATTTGCTCGAGCGGGCCAACTAACATCTCCATCGTGAGACTTGTTACTGTGTTTGGCATATTGAATACTTCACGGGTAGCTTGCTGTTGTTACTGTATTTGGCATATTGAATATTTCACAGGTAGCTTGCCAGGCTTTGCTGTGCGGGCGAGATACTCTCAGTAGCTTGCCGGGCTCTCCTAGAGGGGCAGAGGAATCAAACTCAGGTCGCCCATATTGGCCACTTGCAAGGCAAACACCTTACCTGCTGTGCTATCGCTCCAGCCCAATGTTTACAATAAAGAGAAAAATAGTACATTTCCCACTTTTATCAAAGGGAGATGAGATTCTTTGTAACTAAATTATTACTTGCAATCAATCTTCTTGGTAACAAAGAAACAGATGCCAGTGTTTTTCAACAGTCAAATGTGATCTATGTCCTGGTGACTGTCGTAGGATAATTCAGAACCACCTTCCCCAGGAACCTGAGGGAGGCCTGAGGATTGTTGAATTGTAAGTGTAGAAAATAAAGCCTAAACCGACTATGAAATTTTCCCTTGAAGACTCAGAAGAAATTTTTTTTTAAAAAAAGCAAAAATGCAAGACCCAAACTGTTGTTATAAATCAAAGTTCATTTCTCCTTGGTGATTTTATTATCAATGAAACTGCTGTACTTTGTCCTTTGTGACACAGCATCTTTCCTCTGATTTCAAAAGAGCCTTTAAAACATTATTATTTTTATTGAAGTATAATAATTGGCTAGTTTTCTTTTCTCTTTTGGTGATTGAGGGACATACACAGTGGCACTCTGGGGCTAGTCCTGGCTCACAGCTCAGGAATTATTCCTGGTGCTGCTCAGGGAGCCATATGGAATACCAAGGGATGGACCTGGGTTCACTGCACGCAAGGCAAGCACCCAATTTACTGTACTATTGCTTCAGCCCCTACAAGTCCTTTCTTAAGTTGGAATCACATATGTAGGTGGGGTGGGCATGGATGCTGGGGTTTACATCATCTTTTACTTCCACAATGAATGAATGCCCTGTAGCTGCCTCTGAACTGAACAGGTTTAAATCTTGCCATCTCTAAGCCTTACTTTCCTCCATAGTGAAGGGGAGAAGAACAGACGGTTTTGTCCAAACTTGAGATAGGATCATGGTAGGAATTCAGCAAGAGTCAGTGCTCCTACACCACATATGACTCCTGTTGGAGGATCTATCTAGTCTCCTCTTATAGTGCCCAGAATAACACACCCACAATAATAAACCTGCTAGGTTTATTATCATGAAATCATGAGACTAACATTTCTGAACTCCTCCTGGCATATACCGTCAATGCTAAGAGTTTTGCTGAGATTGTTAGAAGGTAAACAGAGTATTTTTGTCTACAAATTCCTTGGTAATTATCTGAAAGTTTCACAAATTTTCAAATTCCCAGTAAACTACTATGTTTTATTTTTGCATTCTAAAAAACGGAATTACCTTCACAACTGTAGTTTGTAAATGTGTAGAGTTTGTGTGTGTGTGTGTGTGTGTTTTAGGGGGTTATTTATAAGCAATGCTCAGTTTACTCAGGGATAACAATGGTTATATAGGGGCAAAAGAAATGCAATGCATGTGAGATGCATGGGACGTGCAGAATGAGGGAATGTGGGGGACATATAGAACTCCAACAATGTGATACCAAGAAATCAACCCAGAATCTTTTACTTGCAAATCAGGCTCCTCTTACCTCTGAGCTCTCTCTCTGGCTGTGTATTTTGGGGGAAGATCCATGCCCTTCAGTTCTCAGAACTTATACCTGGCTCTTTTCTCAGAACTCACCTTTGGCACAACTTGGCGGACCATATGGGAGGCTGGGAAGATCAAACCTGGATTGGCAGCATGCAAGGCAAGTGCTCTACCAGCTGTAATATCTCTTCAACATCTGCTCTGTATTTTCGTACTAAAACCCAAACGAACAAACATTTTTGAAGTACCAGCACTTAACAATACTGTTAATTATACTTTTTATTGATAGATCATTCCATCACCAGAGTGCTTGCTTCCCCGCCTCCCTTGCAAGTATCCTCATCCCTCTCATATTCCCCCATGTACATTCAGTTCTGTAAACAGCTTTGGGATCTCTCTCTCTCTCTCTTTCTGATTTATTTTGGTGGAATTGGTGACACCTACACTTATAGGTGACCATAGCTCATATCCTGGAATTCCACAATATTTTAAATCAATGATAAATGTATAAAGTATAACTTTTCAAAATGATATATTTTTAAAGGTATTTAAATTTTTTAAATGATATGAATAATTCAGCTTTAAGATCAACATAAAATTGTTCACTCACACAAATGTAAACTTGAGTAAGAGTGAAGCAAGTTAAGAAAAATATAAGAGGATGAGCAAAATAGACCTATTAAAAAGTATTTTTTATATAATGTCGGAGAACTGCTATTTATTCAGCCATTGATAAAGCTGATTTAATTGGACACTAAAAAGTTTTGAAAGTGTGTTTTATCCTAAGAAAGGGAATATTTGCTTAATGTTATATTGTTTATAGACATTGATTAAGTGTCTGCATTAATAAGCAGGTATTTGTAATAAAAAATATATAAAAATAAAAAAGTACATGATAAGACATATAACAGAATATCAATGAAATGTTGATTTGTTTTTGCAAATGTATACAATTCCTTTGCAGGACAGGAGTAAACAAACTTTCTTTTTAATTTTTATTAATGAAACACCATGAGGTACAGTTGTAGATTTACAAACTTTTGTGCTTGACTTTCGATTATACAATGATCAAATACCCATTCCTCCACCAGTGCCCATTTTCCACAACCATGGATCCCAGTATCCCTCCCACACCCATCCTCCCCATCCCACCCTGCCTCTGTGGCAGGGCATTCCCTTTTGTTCTCTCTCTCCTTTTGGGTGTTGTGCTCTGCAAAAGAGGCATTGAGTGGCAATCATGTTCAGTCCATAGTCTATTTTCAACATGCATCTCCCCTCCTGGGAGGATCCTCCAAACACCCTTTATTTGGTACTCTCTTCTCTATCTGAGCTGCTCTTTCCCCTAGAACGCCCGGCTGGCCTCTAAGTCATGGAGTAATCCTACTGGTACTGATCTCGGCTATTCTTGGGTATTAATCTCATATTTTGTTATTTTATGTCCCCCAGACGAATGCAATCTTTTTATGTCTATCCCTCCCTTTCTGATTCATTTTGCTTAGCACGATACTTTCCACGTAATACCACTTGTATGTAAATTTCATGGCTTCATCTTTTCTAACTGCTACATAGTACTCCATTGTGTAGATGTACCAAAGTTTCTTTAACCAGTCATCTGTTCTTGGGCATTCGGGTTTCTTCCAGTTTCTGGCTATTGTAAAGAGTGCTGCAATGAACAAACAAGTGCAGATGTCACTTCGACTATACATTTTTGCCTCTCTGGGATATATTCCCAGGAGTGGTATTGCTGGGTCAAATGGGAGCTCAATTTCTAATTTTTTGAGAAACGTCCATACTGTTTTCCAAAAGGGCTGAACCAGTCGGCATTCCCACCAAAAGTGAAGGAGTGTCCCTTTCTTGCCACATCCGCGCCAGCATCGATTGCTTTTGTTCTTTTGGATGTGGGCCAGTCTCTGAGGTGTGAGATGGCATCTCATTGTGGTTTTGATCTGCATCTCCCTGATGATTAGTGATGTAGAGCATTTTCTCATTTGCTTTTTTGCCATTCGGATTTCTTCTTTAAGAAAGTTTCTGTTCATTTCATTGCCCCATTTTTTGATGGAGTTGGATTAAACAAACTTTCTTAATCTAGTAGAAGACACCTATAAGTATCACTAGTGAGTGTCTTACTCAATGTTAACTCTTACGATTGTCTTGACTTTTTTGGAGTCAATACTTCCTTAATACTTTAATATTTTTTACCCCTTTGTGATTTTTTTATTTTTAATTGAATCACAGTTTGAAACACAGTTACAAAGTTGTTCATGATTGAGTTTCAGTCATATGTTACCACACCTGTCTCTGTCCCTTCACCAGTGTACATTTCCCACCACCAATATCCCCAGTTTTCCTACTTCCCCCACCCCAGGTTTGCCTTTATGACAGGTGCTTTTCTTCTCTTTCACACTCTCTCTCTGTCTCTATGTTTCTCTCTCTTTTTCTCTCCCACCTCTCCTTTTGGGTCTTTTTAAAATTTATTTATTTTTATTGAATCACCATTAAATATAGTTACAAACTTTCATGTTTGAGTTATAATCACACAATGACCAAACACTCATCCCTCCACCAGTGCATATTCCCCACCACTAATATCCCTAATATACACCCCCCACCTTTCCCACTCTTCCCCTGCCTCCATGGCAGACAATATTCCCCATACTTTCCCTCTCTACTTTTGGCCATTATGGTTTGCAATACAGACACTGACAGGTTATCATGTTTGGTCCTTTATCTACTTTCAGCACACATCTCCCATCCTGACCAATTCCTTCAACCCTAATTTTCTCAGTGATCCCTTCTCTATTTCAGGTGCCTTCTTCCCACCCCACACCCCCAACCCTGCTCATGAGCAGGCTGTCAACTATGAAGCAATCTTCCTGGTCCATGTATCTGCTGTCCTTGGGCATCAGCCTCATGTTATGTAATTTTATACTCCACAGATGAGTAATGTCCTTCTATATCTATTCCTCTCTTTCTGACTCATTTCACTTAGAATGATACTCTCCATATCTATCCACTTATAAGCAATTGGAGATTTTCTCACCTGTTAATGGGTTGTTGGTGAGCTGGGGACGTGGGCTTGTTTAGTGCTATATTTTTATACTTTTTATGAGGGATCCTAGACTTGCATAAATCTCAAGGCAGAATTATCTCTGCATCTCTGAAACATTAGTTTACTTTTCTTCTCATCTCCACTATGGCTATTGCTTGGGTAGTAATCAACAGTGAGATTTCTATGTACAGAAACTTCACTGTTCATATATACAGATAGAGACCTCATATCGCTAAAACTCACTCATGGGGTAAATACCTGCTTCTGGAACCACACGGTCACATGCCCTGCCATCCGCTGTTTTCCACCTGCTGTGTCCCCAGTTTGCCACAGTCTCTTTTTAGACTTCCATCTGCAGCTTAGTCAACACTTGTGGCGTGGCCTCTGAGTCACCAGACCTGCCAAACTTATTGTCACTCCAAGAATGCTGGTCAACTAAACAGAACCCAGATCAAAACCAATTTTCCCTTAAGAAACACTAGTAATGAAATTCAACGTGACACTTTTACAGCAGAGATTACAACAGCCAACTGACCACCCTTCACTTGGAACACTGACTTATGGAGACCAATTCTCCTTTGTAAGAAAGGACTGATTTTGAGAATCAACAGTGGGAAAGGGATTCCAGAGGGGCAGGTCTTCTATCTCCAGAAAGAACAGAAAAATAAAATATACTTCCTGAAGCTGAAGAGATAATAGAGTAGGTAAGGCATTTGCCTTGCATGCAGATGACCTGGGTTTAATCCCTGGCATCCCATGTGGTCCCTCAAGAACCACCAAGAGTGATTACTGAGTGCAGAGTAAGAAGTAAACCCTGAGCAAAGCAGGTGTGACTCCAAAATGAAAAGGAACAAACAAAAGGTACCTACTTTCCACTTCTTCGGGTGCCTCAGTCTGGTTGCCATGATGTTGCTCCAGGTTCCTTTATAGTTCTGACAGACTGACAATGCATCACCTCAAATTGAGAGATCACTTTCAAGACTACATATTCAGAGGGAGATATTGCTTTCTTTGCGCTTGACAGCTCACAGCCCTCTCTATCCTGGTCAAAGAGGGAATGAAGTCACACCACTTACTAAAAGCAGTTCTGGAAGTAGAAAGGATTTTTATTGATATCTTTGTCCCAGGATTTCTCAATAAACAAGAAGCCTCTGCTGTATGTGATGCAATGTATTACTTAGAAACCCAATACTGCAAAAGAAAAAGGGTAGCAAAGAAA
Source organism: Sorex fumeus (assembly GCF_029834395.1). Taxonomy (NCBI): domain Eukaryota; kingdom Metazoa; phylum Chordata; class Mammalia; order Eulipotyphla; family Soricidae; genus Sorex; species Sorex fumeus. The sequence continues at coordinate 76,174,746 of NW_026606094.1, read as the reverse complement.
TATGACCCCAGACATTCCGGAGCTGCAGTCAGGGTGCTGATACCTCTAGTAAAGTAAAAGTAAAGTAAAGGCCCTCCCGTTGATCATCGATTTGCTCGAGCGGGCCCAGTAACGTCTCCATTGGAGACTTTGTTGTTACTGTGTCTGGCATATTGCCGGGCTCTCCGAGAGGGGCGGAGGAATCGAACTTGGGTCGGCCATGTTGGCTGCGTGCAAGGCAGACGCCCTACCCGCTGTGCTATCGCTCCAGCCCCTATACCTCTAGACACAACCAAATGTTTCTCTGACACGTATGTTCCACCAGTACATGCACACATGCATGCACACAGACACATGTATGAAAATGAAAATGAGCACACATACCCCCACACACCTGTATGACTGTGGCAGCTGTGGTGGACCTTCTCTCATGTGACAGGCAACCCTCCTGAAAAGAGAAACATAGCCATAGAACACTAGTAACCTACCCAAAGGCATGTGCCATGTCAAATAAGCAACTACTGTCAGTCTCAGTAATATCTGTATATGCACATTTTATATGTTGCAGTTATTAAGTAAGGAACCCTTAAATAAGTGAAGCTATTTCTGATATTTTATCTTCTTGCTTGCTCTAATTCTTAAATGTACTTGATTTGTTTCTTGATTTTTTTTTCTCTAAGAACCCTTAGTTAGAGATTATCCCAAGCCAAGTTCCTCCACAGATACAGCTCTCAGTTGCTGAGAGCCTATGGACATTAGAGCAATGGAATTACATCATTGGTGATCTACTAGGACCTGTGAAAATTAACTGGAAGGGGAATACTAGCTAACAACAATAAAAGGCTTAATTTCACTTTTCAGAAACAAGCCAGAATTGATAAAATGAGCAGATTGGTTTTGACAGCTCATAGAGTGAGTGTCATGAAATAAACATTGCTTAATGTATTTTGTCATTGAAGGCCAGGCAGATGTTATTTTAGATCTTTTATAATTGACTAAAAAAGATTAAAAAACAGCATACTAAAATCACCATTAAAAATTTAATTGCTCATGCCACCCAGAACCTGAAAAAGTTCAGGTGAATTGAATTTATTTTCTTTCTTTTCTATTTGGTTTTTGGGCCACACATACCTTCTATGCTCGAGGCTTGCTTTTGACTTTATGCTGTGATCATCCCTGGTGGGGGTGAGTCATATGCTGTGCTGAGGGTAGAACCCAGGTCAGTTGCATGCAATGCAAACACTCCTTTCAGTTTACTATCCCTCTGGCCCTGAATTGAATTCATTCTTCACTTTATTACATTCACCCACCAACCCATTCATCCAATCATGCACACACGCATTCCCAAACCAGCCTTTCAACCACCAAATAAATACTTGTGTGCACTTCTCACATGTCAGAAAATGACAGACTGAGTTACAGTCTCAGTAATTTCCTCTATCCATTTTTTTTATTTACTCCTTTCTTGTTTTAGTTATCATGAGACATGTAACTTGAGACTATCATGAAGACAGTTAACTTTTGACTCCAAACAGTCAGAAAAGTGGGTGACAAACACTGATCAATAGGTGAGGCTTCTCAGAACCATTTCTAGGACAGGTTTCAGGAACAGGAAACTGCAGTGGTTCATATGCTGAGCAACAAGGCAAATATATATGAAGGTAAAAGAATGTTATATGCCACACTTGAGTCACATGAGCAATTATACCAGAATCTGCATTTGAATTGGGTTGGAAAAAGAAAATAAAAAACAGACAATTATGCAATTGATTAGGATAGAGGAAAACTTGGTAAACCATAGGGAACTTTACATGTATACTTTCAAAACATCATGCAGGGCTTGAGTGATAATACAGTGGGTAGGAAATTTGCCTTGCATTCAGCTGACCAGAGTTTGATCCCTGGCACCATGTAAGGTACACTGAGTCCACCTGGAGGAATCCCTCAGTGCAGAGCAATGAGTAAAACCTGAGCACTTGTGATGTGGACCCACAACCAAAACATACCTTAAAAATGAAATAAAACAATATTTAAAACAGTGCTTCAAGAAAATTCTGGTTGATTTTTTTTTAATTTTAGGCACTTTGACTACAATACTTTAAACGATAGGGTTTTGTGATTAAGACATCCCTATATCATATCAGAGTATTTGATTCCGTTCAACTACTGCTCCAACTCCAAGATCATCCTACCCCACCCTGGACTCCTGCCATGCTAAGCACAGTCTGTAGAACAGTCCTCAGGCTCTGTTGCCTTTGGGCATTTGTTATTCCCTTACTTATTGTCCTTACATTCCACATATGAGACAGGTCATTCTGTATCTGTTCCTCTTCTCTGACTGATTTCCTTCAGGTTGTATTTATTTTTAAACTTTTTTTCATTTGTTTCCTATTCAAATTTACTGTTTCCTGATTCTTTACCAGTTCGGATGAAGACAGAATTCGTAGCAAGCCTTCAGGACTTGACACTAATTACCAAGTCTAAAGCAAAATCTATGACTTAGAGGGATGGTTGAAACAGTGTGTGTGTGTGTGTGTGTGTGTGTGTGTGTGTGTGTGTGTGTGTGTGTTTTAAGTGTGTAGAGGACTTGAAGAGTGAGAGACAGTTTGTTTGAATTCTTGAATGGCAGTAACCAAAGGATGGACAGACCCGTCTTTGAATCTCAGCGCCAGGTCTTATCTAGATTGAATTTTTGTGACCTTCTCTGGTGAAAATGCAAAACAGTACCTCCCTCACAGAGGTGAGATGGTTTCACGAGACATTTCCATTAAGTCTTCAATGACACACTTGGGAACAGAATATGGTTAGTTTAAGGATACACTGAGGAAGTTGTGTTGCAGCTATATTGCTTTTATTTCCATATTTACTTAAAAGAAAAATGGGTTTTGGTAGACAGGATAGCCCTTCTAAGTCACCCCTTTTCTACTCTCAACAAATGTTTTATATAGAGTAGCACATAATAAATATTGTATATTTTATGGACCATGCAATCCTCTATAAATGACTCAACTTTTTGTTGCATAGTACAGAAACAGTTCTAGGCAATATGTAAACAAATGAGAGTGGCTGCATTCCAATAAATATTTATTTATAAAAACACAAAGCAGAGCACATTTGGTCGACGAGCCATAATTTGCTAACTCCAAATGAGATAGCATAGAGTTATTTTGCTATTTTGACAATAGTTATTTGTCAATGTCTGGCACATAAGTCATGGTCAATAAGTGCTGCTGTGGCCATTTTATCTTCATATCTCCCATGAATCAAAAATCATATTTATGAACAAAAGCAACCGATGTTGGCACGGATGTGGCAAGAAAGGGACACTCCTTCACTTTTGGTGGGAATGCCGACTGGTTCAGCCCTTTTGGAAAACAGTATGGACGTTTCTCAAAAAATTAGAAATTGAGCTCCCATTTGACCCAGCAATACCACTCCTGGGAATATATCCCAGAGAGGCAAAAATGTATAGTCGAAGAGACATCTGCACTTGTTTGTTCATTGCAGCACTCTTTACAATAGCCAGAAACTGGAAGAAACCTGAGTGCCCAAGAACAGAGGACTGGTTAAAGAAACTTTGGTACATCTACACAATGGAGTACTATGTAGCTCTTAGAAAAGATGAAGTCATGAAATTTACATACAAGTGGTACAATATGGAAAGTATCATGCTAAGCGAAATGAGTCAGAAAGAGGGGGATAGACATAGAAAGATTGCATTCATCTGGGGGATATAAAGTAACAATATATGAGATTAATACTCAAGAATAACTGAGATCAGCACCAGGAGGATTACTTCATAGCTTAGAGGCCAGCCAGGTATTCTAGGGGAAAGGGCAGTTCAGATAGAGAAGGGAGTACCAAATAAAGGGTGTTTGGAGGATCCTCCCAGGAGGGGAGATGCATGTTGAAAGTAGACTATGGACTGAACATGATTGCCACTCAATACCTCTTTTGCAGACCACAACACCCAGAGGGAGAGAGAGAACAAGGGGGAGTGCCCTGCCACATAGAAAGAGTGGGATGGAGGGGATGGATGTGGGAGGGATACTGGGATCCATAGTGGTGGAAAATGGGCACTGGTGGAGGGATGGGTATTTGATCATTGTATAATCGAAACCCAAGCACAAATATTTGTAAATCTACAACTGTACCTTATGGTGTTTCACTAGTAAAAAAAATTTTAAAAAAATCATATTTATTCATTCAACAAATATTGTTTTAGCACTTTTTTGGAGAGCTATCTAGGATCTCTTTTGTAGCCAGTGTACAACAATAAGAAAGACAAAATGTTTGCTTTTATTGAGGTGAAATTAGGGAGGTAAAGAATTCAAAAAAAAGGATGAGAGAAAGGAAATAAGATAACAGCTTGTGACTAATGTCATGCAGGGAATAAATAGGATACTATGGGGACTAAAAAGCAGAGACATTTTGATACTATATCTAGAGTAGATATCTCAAATCAGTTGACATTTAACTGATGTCCTAATTAAGAGAAGACCATCCATGCCAGGTCTGGGAAAGCTTTCCTCAAAGAAAATCATGAAAGTGAACATGGTGGTGTAGAAGTGAGCATCAGCAGTTTACGAAGAGGGGCATATGGCTCCTCTTTGTGAGAAAGAACAGTTTGACTGATATTGCCTTTAGTCTGGTGTATTATATAAAATTATTTTCTCCGATTACATAGGGTGTCTTTGTTATCTAGAGTTTCTTTTGTAATGTAAAAGCTTTTTAATTTCATGCAATCCCATTCTCTTGTCTTTGTCTCTGGAATCAAATCATTAAAGACTGCTTTAATGTCTATTTCCTGCAGGTTTCCACATGATCCCTTTAATTTATTTTTATTGTCTTATTTTTGTTGACAAGAACTTCCAAAACTATATTAAAAAAGTGAAAAAAGTGGACATCTTTACCTTATGCCTGATGTCAAGGGAAATTTTCACTATTGAATGTGATATTGAGTATGATTTGCCAACTTATAGGTAATTGCCAACTAATTAACTTAGATGAAAAAAGAAAGAAAAGGAAGAGAGCGAAGAGAACCTGGAAGGAAGAGGGGAGGAAGACAGTAAGAAGCATATGTAAGTACCTCCTATGGACCCTACAGAAGTAAGCATCTTATGTGTTCTAAGCTGTCTACTGAATCTTCCCCTGTGCCATGGGCACTGTGATCACATACTGCTTCTGAGTGACCTGATGCAAAGAAGTCAACTTAGCAGAGTTCATAGTTGTGTATGAACTAGAAGCAGGATTCAAACACAGGTCTTTCCCATAAATTTGTTTCTTACTGATTTAATGTTAAAATATTATATTTTGATATGTAAACAATGTGACTCTTATAGTGCTTTGTCATTAATCCGGCTCACCACTCTGTTTGTCTGATTGCTTAATAGGCATTTATTTAGTACTAAGTGCAAAGGAGCACATGTACAACATAGCTTCTGTTCTTTTTCTAAAATACACTCCTTTGCCCCCAGATGGCTGGTTGCTATGCACAAAGCCCAGGGCTAAAACAGCTTTGCAGAGATGAAGAGAGAAGCTATACCGTGATGTGATTAATAAGAAGAAATCCACATTTGATCTTCATCCCTATTCTGGCACAGAACTTTTTAAAACTCTTGAAATTTCCTCAGTGATGAGAGGGTTGGTTTTTATTAAAGTTAAGAAGATGATGTTTGGACCTACCAAAATGTGGTCTGGTTGTCAGAAGAATCAATCACATGATAAGGATTTTTGAATTTGCAGTACCATCCCTAATTTCTAGGAAGGAGACAAGGTGCTGGGGATTAAAGCAATGGTCAATTGTCAGTGATTTAATCAATCAGGCTTATGTCATGAAGTCACCATAAAATCCCAGAAGGACTGGACTCAGAGATTTTCTGGAATAGGGAATGGCATGTAGGTTTGTGCCACAGCTGGAGAGAGTACTGGCTTTTGTAAGATGTGTGTGTGTGTGTGTGTGTGTGTGTGTGTGTGTGTGTGTGTGTTTTATAATAAACTCTTGATATAGTAAGTTAAATAGTTCTCTGAATTCTGAGAACTACTCAAGCAATTTAAACAAATGAAAGGATGGGATCACTGGAACCTGTGATTTTTTTTTGACCAGTCAGATGAACAAAGGAAGAAAAATAAAAGAAAAGAAAGACGGAAGGAGGGAGGGGGGGAGGGAGGGAGAAAGGAAGGGAAGGAAGGAAGGAAGGAAGGAAGGAAGGAAGGAAGGAAGTAAGGAAGGAAGAAAAAGAAAGAAAGAAAGAAAGAAAGAAAGAAAGAAAGAAAGAAAGAAAGTAGGAAGGTTGTTAATCAACTCCTGATTTATAATAAGCCAGTGCTGGGAGCTGGGACATTGTGATGAAAACATAGCTTGGTGACAAACCCAGGGTTCCAAACAGGTCACCTTCACCTGCAAGAGCACAATGTCAGGGATTAAGGGGTTATTGCCCTTTTTCTTTAGGGAAGGAGGAAGGAGAGAGAGGGGTACATGGGAGGAAAGGAGTAAGGCGAAAATGAGGGGAAGGAGAGGAGAAAGAGAGAAAAAAGAGAGCAAGAGAAAGATGATAACTTGGGCTTACAATTGATCTCTTAGGGGTGTGGCCATAACGTAGGGCTGAACCCATAAACTGTGGATTCTCTCCAGTGGACAGTACCGGATTGAACTGAAGTGTAAGACACATGCTATGGTCAGGGAAAAGAACTGTTAATGGGTGAACCTCCTCACACACTGACATTGAAATAAAGACCCAGAACCTTTTCAGAAAAAATGACAATAAGCTACAGTTCTCTAGACTTGTGGGTCTGTGCTGGGCACTAGACATAATACAATTATCCTCAGCATTAGACACTGAATATTTATTTTATAGAAGTAGAAGTGGAAACTCAGATAGTTACTCTGACAGAACTATAAAGCATCAAATCTTAGTAAAATATAGACTACTTCAAATTGATTGCCAAGTAAAAATTAATAACACCAGAAAATAAATCAAAGCCAATCTAGAGCTCTTTAGTATTCTCAAGGTCAAAACTACTTATGATACTTCTGCAAGTTACAATGTTAAAAAAAATAAAATGAGGGAGATGACTAAGCAATTCTTGACACGGAACAAAACTGGTTTGGAAAACAACTCACATCATATTTCGAATATTTGGGGATTCAACTAAATTCTCAAGATTCTCTCTCAAGCTTATAAATCCTCATTCAATAGAAAAAACATGTGAACTTATGGGAAATAGACTCCACATGTGTCCTTCTCATTAACTTAGAAATAAAAAATACATGACTTTTCAAAATAGTAAGACCACTGAATATGCAAGACATCCTTTGAGGGAGTCTCCAGTGATCCTCATTCCCAGTATTAAATTGAAAAGAAATCTTAAAGTTGATTTTCGTGAAACAGAAAACTGTATTTGTTGAATGCCATCACTCAGAGGTCAAACTTGATGCTGAGCTGGGAAATTCCATACATGATCCTTGAATGAGGTGATAGGTGGAATATTGCTTAATATAAAATAGAAGAAAATAAAAATAGGAAAAGAGAGAATGCAATAGGTAGATAAATAAAAAAGGGAATGGACATTATTTATTTATCTAATATTGATCTTCGTACTTCTCTGTGGGACGAACAGTAGTATCAATCCTTCCTTGACTCAGGACATGGGCAAAGATAGATTGAAGGAGCAAAAGCCTTGTGCATTCTACCTGCCTAATTTTGCTCCTTGAAACTCTATAGAAGTGCTACTCTCAAGTACACACTTCTCATTTCCTTCTTCTTTCTGTTTCTTTAATTTTTCTCCCAAGTGCTTACACGGACCCATTTATTGAAATTGTTATGATGGAAATAGGTGCCCTCATATATCTAATTTTATTTATTCACTCATTCATTTGCTCATCAACCCCTGATTTGTACCAACCAGTGCTGGGAGCTGGGACATTATGGTGAAGAGCTTTGTAACAACACCAGTGTTCCAAACGGTTCAACTTCCATTTCTTCACCTCAAAGAGCAAATCGTCTGGGGTTAAGGAGCAATTTCCGTTTGCTATTTCTTCAGAAATAGAACAGAATATAAATGATTCTGTAATTCTTAGACGAGGCATTTACCTTCACACTCTACTCCCCACTCCACACCACACAAAAACGTTTATCTGAGATTTCTCCATGCATACATCACTTCATTCAATCAGCATTAATTAAAATGTATTAAGCACCAAGGACTGTACAGTGTAAGGACATAGTGGATAATATTCAAGTTCACAGGTCAAACTGACTGCACCTTCCTTCTTACTAGCCCTGCAACCTTTCTAAGATGTTCTTTATTTTTTTTTTAATTTTTATTAGTGAGACAACATGAGATACAGTGTAGACTTACAAATTTTGTGCTTGGGTTTCAATTATACAATGATCAAATACCATCCCTCCACCAGTGCCCATTTCCTACCACCACAGACCCCAGGACCCCTCCCACCCTCCATCCCCCCCATCCCACCCTGCCTCTGTGGCAGGGCATTCCCTTCTGTTCTCTCTCTCCTTTTGGGTGCTGTGGTTTTCAAAAGAGGCATTGAGTGGCAATCATGTTTGGTCTATAGTCTACTTTCAGCATGCTTCTCCCATCCTGGGAGGATCCTCTCAACACCCTTTATTTGGTACTCCCTTCTCTATCTGAGCTCCCTTTTCCCCTAGCATGTGTGGTTGGCCTCCAAGCCATGGAGCAAAATTCTGGTACTAATCTTAGCCATTCTTGGGTGTTAGTCTCCTATTTTGTTACTTTATGTTCCCCAGATGAATGCAATCTTTCTATGTCTATCCCTCTCTTTCTGACTCATTTCACTTAACATGATACTTTCCGTGTACTACTACTTGTATGTAAATTTCATGACCTCATCTAAGATGTTATTTCATGGCCTGTATTATAATGGAGCTTAAACCAGGACATCTCTCCAGACCTTGAGGAGGTTTTAAGCTATAAACATACAGAGACAACATCCTCCATACATGCTTCATTAAAATTATTTCTGTATTGGTTGTCTCTATTCTGTGTCATGTGTTACACAAGAAGGAAAGAAAAAGAAATCAAAATTTAAAAGGACACTTGAGGTGATAAAACCACACCCATATCAAAATGGAGAAGAACAAACTGTATTAGCCATGTGATAAGTGTACGTCACATTGAATGTGTGTGTGTAAAGTACTATGAAGCCCTAGTTAGTGGCCTTGAAATACTCTTGCATATAGTCACCTCACATTTTGCCTACATGAATATTATACGTAATTTATCAAACTGTAGGAGTCATGCCTGAGAAATTTTCGTGAAACTCATTGACTACCATAAGCTGAGTTAATCATCTGTCAGCTTGAGCTACTATATCATCACATGGTCCTTCACACTATATCTGATGGTTCTAAGAAGCCTGAGAAGATCCCTAAAGTGAACTAAGGGATTTCATAAAAAGAGGTCCAAAATAGGCTGTAAAGAACAACCCAGGATAGGTAGGATTTAGGAGCAGAATATAAGCTCTATTAGCTCATGAAGATAAAACAGCAAACGAAGATGCCCAGGAAAAAAAAACTTTGCCAAGGAACCTTGAAAATGCTATCTTCCAAGTGAAGATAGCAATTTACTGATTTAAATGGTAAATAATGTAAATATAAGTGAATAAAGTAATAACACAGCTATAACTCTAGTTCTGGGAAAGAATGGTGAGGGCATAGAGTTGAAAACTAGTGGCTGAAAGTAATCACAGACTTTTGGAAAATGTAGGAGGGACTGGAAAGCATCTATGAGAATTAATTTGCCTTCCAACTGTATTCAGTATTCTTGGGCTTCCACAGAAGGTATTTTTGTAGAAGATCAGTTCTTCTTCATATATTTAGTCATTTGTTTCTTGAATCTTTTAAAAGAGAAAAGTCTCCATCTCAATTTATCTGTGTGCATGTGTGGGTGTGTGTGTATATATATATGTATATATATATATACATATATTTAATTAAACAGTGATTTATATATAATTGACTTTGTATGCATTATGGAAATCTAAAAGGACATTATTACCTGACAAAGTAATATATGTTCTACTGGTAAAAATTCAAAACTGAAAGAGTTGCAACAGTCCACAAATGGCCTGTAAGTAGACATGCCAGTATGTCCCAAAGTGATGCTCTGTTTAAAGTTTCCTACAATCCTCAAGAACATTAACAGAGAACAATTTCTCCATCATATATTACAAGTTATTCAAGTTCAAAATATTTCATATTATACTTAGATTAAAACAATCCACTTGTTAATTTTACTTGAGTTCATTGTACCAAGCAAAAGGTGTCTCTGATGGCAAGTAATAAAGAGGATTTTTAGTGTGCCTACTGGTCATCACTTATTATCAGGAAAATGTAAATAAAAACAGTCATGAGATATCACCTCACACTAGTGAGAGGGGCACACATGAAAAAGAACAAAAATAATCAGTACTAGATCTGGGGAAAATGGAACTTTAGTCCATATTTGGTGAGAATGTTGACTGGTTCAACTTCTTTGGAAAACACTATACTCACTTCTCAGAGAACTATAATTGAACTTCCATATGATTCAATAACTGGCATTTAGGCCAAGTGCCCAAAAACACTGCTGCAAAAATATATGTGTTTTGTAACTATGTATCTGATGATCACTGTCACTGTCACTGTCCTCACGTTGTTCATGGATTTGCTCAGGCGGGCCCAGTAACGTCTCCATTGTGACAATTGTTACTGTGTTTGGCATATCAAATACGTCAGGCTTTGCTGTGTGGGCGTGATACTCTCGGTAGCTTGCCAGGCTCTCCGAGAGTGGTGGAGGAATTGAACTCGGGTTGGCCATGTTGGCCGCTTGCAAGGCAAACACCCTACCCACTGTGCTATTGCTCTAGCCCGTCTCTGATGGTAATTCAATAAAAATATTTTTTTAATAAAGTACCGGTGTGTCTCAATGTTTATTGCAGCACTATTCACAATAGCCAAGATTTAGAGAAACCCAAAGGTCCATGAATAGATAAGTGAATAAAGAAAAATTAGGAGGGGTGGTAAAGGAATAGTGTCTCTCAAGTCAAGGTTGAAAAGTGTCTGTGTATGACTTACAGTACCTTTATATAAGTTACCTCAAGTCCCAAAGTCAGAATGGCATCCCATACGTCATACTTTAGAAAAATCACATGTAACTATTTACAGGGACTATTTACTTCATTACTAACACTGAGACTTTTACGCACAGTATCTCATTTTATCCTCAAACAACTAAATGAGATGGTCCTCATCACTATCCCTGTAATATAGGAACTAAACTTCTGAGAGTATCTCCAGTCACAAAGGTATAAGCCAGGGAGCCACAAGTGAAACTAAGCCAAGGATTCACCTCCAGAGCATTTTAACTACTATTATTTTACTACAGCTTTTCAGAATCCATGGAACTTATAAAATTTTGCTCACAGAACCTGGGGAGGATTCTAATTCTACCTAGAGTTTTTCTTCCTACCTTTGGTACCAGTCTCACTAAATCAGGATCTTGACATAGGGTTGATGCATACCATGTAAGTATAGGCCATGTATTGTCCTAATATAAACACACACAGTCGTGATTTAGAGGGATATAGCCTGAGGCAGGAATTTTGAGTGACTGAAGGATAATTTCTTGAACATCTGAGGGTCAACTCTAGCTGACTTCTTCCTTTTCTTAGTGTCTTGTTACCGGAACCAACAGTTGCTTTTTGCCTTGAACTTTCTTTCCTTTTCCAGGAAAGGCTATGTTTCTTATTTCTTCTTTTAAGATACTCAATATCCCTTGCCTTCACTTTCCTCTACCGTTCTTACAATTTTATGTATTTTTCTTTGGTTTATAGTCTTTGCTTTTACTGCTTTCAAAATTCCTCTAGGGCTTCTAAAGACTTTTTATAGCACTTCCGTTTTCTCGGGATGCAGTGAAAGGCATATTTCGTTCAGGTGGATCCAGCATTGTAGTTGAAAAAAAATACCTTCGAAGTTGTTTAACTAAAGAAAAATAAAATGTCTGGGTTATAAAGGTAATACATGTTCATTATTTTTAAAAGTTGGAAAATATAAATAAGTAAAATAAATATTAAAAACTAACCCCCAATTCCCCCCTCATCTGATTATTACTGCATTTAGTTAACATGTTAACATTTTGATATATTTGCTGCCAGTCTCTTAAATACATTTTAACATAATCATGATTTTACAGTACATGAAATTTAGTAACTGCTTTCTCACTTAATATTATAATATAAACATTTTTTTCAAATTCACACAAATCCTGACAAGAGTGCTTACCAAAGCATGCCAAGGATCATAGGTTTCTAAAAATAACACAAGAAAATATGAGGAACATTATCAAGCACATTTAAGAAACAATGTAGGTGACATGACTCCATCTTAGAGATTTAAAAAGCATACTGGTTCATTTCAATATCTGAAAAAACCATTCTATTTTGAAATCTGTTTTATTTTACTTAGCCAGAAGTTAACAAATAAATCTGAGCATCGATTCCATTTTTGTAGGAACAGCTGTCAGTGTTCCAAGCAACTAAGTGTTTGTGAGGTCAGAGACTTATTGGGTTTTGGAAATTTCTAACTTGGTTGCCTCCTAAACGTGTCATTCTAAACAAAACATTTTGTTGAACTTTATGGGGAAAAAGCTGGCTAAAAGTTAAACAGTATGTTTGTTCGTTTTTTCTTCCAAGTCAAACGCATAAAGAAGCAAAATAAACTAAGTTATCAATCCATTTCACTTGGTACTCACACTCATACACTGCTAAGCTTCTTTAGGGTTCCTTTTATCAGTTTTGGATTTCATCCTTTTCTGTTTTTGTTTTTAGGCCATAGGCAGTGATGCTCAGGATTTACTCTTGGATCTGTACTCAGGAATTACTCCTGGCAGTGCTTGAGGGACCATATGAGATTCCAGGGATCAAACCCGGTTTGGCCACGTGCAAGCTATTATCCTATAAACTGTACTACCCAGTATCATCTGATTTCATTCTTATTGCAGTCCAGTGTAGTGAATATTCGTGTACCTATTTCACAGGCACAGAAGCTAGATCAGCCAGTGTGAGAGCTAATGATAAGCAGAGATGTACAACCAGCACTTTCTGTGTGATATCCTTCTCTTTCCAGGGCATTATAGCCCACCTTAAATAATCTTCTTCTAGCAGCTAGCATAGGGCATAATGGCTTTCTCAGTGGAATTAAACCCAGTGGTTTAAAGCTAAAAGTTTTGTCCTAAAAATGTTTGCCTTCTCGGTTATTTAATTATATTGTATCCAGGATTAATCTTTTTCACCCTTATCATCTAGCAACATCTTCCTCTGAATGCATCTCATGTTCCTGCATATTTGGATCATAAGCTAAACTTGTCTTTCTGCCTCAGACATTAGAATCACTTCACTTACTGTATTGAATTTCAGTCCTTTTATTGGGTACATTAGAAGATGTTGGGAATACAAAATCAGGAATCTGTTTTTAGATAGAATATTGAGTAGCAGATCACAGACCAGTTTCCCTTTAAAGGAGAAGAACTGCAATAAGAATTGGCATAGTCCCAAGAGTTTCACTATGAAAAGATGGAAATAAAGAAACTAGAATGCATTAAAACACCCCAAGACAAATGCTTTAAATGCAATCTTTATGGATTGTCTTCTTTGAGACAATTGCCCTTATCTTCATTGTGCCGGTGGGGAAACTGAGAGTCATTGAAGAATCTGCTTGTTCAAGTCCCTGTATGTGGAAAGTTGTCAACTGAAAGAAAACCTTCTTGAGTTTGGGGATGAAGTTACCCTGTTTTAGTCCCCAGAATCCTATTTGGTCCCCCAAAGCTCACCAGAAGTAATTTCTAGGTGCAAAAGCAGAAGTAAGTTCTGAGCACTACTGGGTGTGGCCACCCCAAACCAAACAAACAAAACCTGAAAAAAACCAGAACCTCCCTGAGTTTGGAGACCTATGCCTACAGCTATAGTGGTAACACATCATTACTTTAAATGAATTTGAAGTATTATGAATGCACCACTTTCATTCTTAAAATTCTCTTGATTTGAAATAGTGTATAAGGTGTTTCCACATTGAATGAACAGTCTACCTCTTGGAGATAAAAATCCGTGACAAAATCAAATAAAGAGTTTGGCTATTATGACAAAAATAAAACAAACAAAAACAAAATTGGAAAATAATTTAAACAGTATAACTTATAGGCTAGGTACTAAGGTTATTTCCACATTTCATTGTTTTACCAAGAGTGCCTTCTTGACCCATTTATCTAGTCTCTGGGCTAAGGTTAGTAGCAACCCAGTTGAGATAAAAATGTTAAGTGAATTAATTTTCTGGAAAAGGAAAGCAAAGAAAGGGTTATAGAAGGAACATTTTATTGCATAATTTCATACTCACTTTGGGGAAGGAACCAATAAGGGAGAGAAGAAATTTACTGAGGATTAACTTGAACTTGAGAAAGAGTCCATGTCTGAGTTAGAGAAAGTCAGGAAAGGACCTTACCCTAAGCCTGGAGGAACTGAAGTGATGGCAAATAAGTAGGGTAGAAAGTTTTTTAGGACACACACACACAACACACACACACACATACAGAGGCCAGGGACCCAGGCAGGCATGTAGGGAGGTCTAATAGCAGAGGATTAGTATGCCTGAGGCCTGGGATCCTCATAATCCTGAATGCAGCATGGGATTAGTCCAGCCCATAAACTGGAAACAGAAGTGCTAGGAGCATAAAAAAGCAGAGGAAAGAAACACAGAGGAAGAAACACAGAGGAAGTAGAAAACCCCCAAGAAGGCCTTGGTAATAGGCCAATCAGGAGTGGAGGTATGGCTGGAGCGGGAGTCAGAAGAAATGATGACTAGTCACTAGATTGAAGCAGAGTCTTGGATTTCAGGAAAAGTCACGTGAAGATTTTTATTTATTTTTTATTTTTTTTCTTTTCTAGTTTGTAACATTTATGACAAGATCTTTCATGTTTTTCACATATTAATTTCTTATATTATTTATCTTAGGCAGGAAGCCACTCTTTTCTGGCTCCCATTAATGAATCCAAAATACAAGACAACAAGAACAAAAATAACTGAAGTCATATTCATTGCCTCCCTCATCCCTTTTTTATGTAGGAGTATTGCTATTTATTCAGGCATTGATTAGACTGATTGAATTGGGCATGAACTCCACCTTATTTTTTTTCCTTTTTTACAAATTTATTGTTACCATGAGAGCAATTAAAAAGCTTTCAGGTTTAAGTCTTAGTCATACAGTGAACTGTCCCTTCACCAGTGCCCATTTTCTACCACAAAAACCCCAGTATGCCCCTCATCTAACATCCAACACCCTCTCCCTACCTGTGGGGCAAACAATCTCCACATTACTCTCTTTCTACTTTGATTTCATTCAATATTTTGACACCAGACCCACCATTATTATTTTGAATTTTACCCCAACACTCAGATCTGCTGAAAAGGCAATAGTAGACAATTTGTTTTCTATTGCTGATTATGAGTAACATATGATATCGCCTGGCCACATTATGGCCGCATGATTTTGGAATTCTGAAATTTTAACAATTAAATCTGGAGGGATTTCTCCCCAAACCTGCTGGGTTCTGAGATTTGTTCCTGATTCTTTGGGATCGTGTTCATAAAGCAGCTTTATCAGGAGCCAGAGAGGCCATTCATGGGCGGTGAGTCGGGGTCTCATTGGGGAAGGGAGGAAAGGGCCAGTTCTACCTCCAGCCCATGATGCCCCACATCTTGTCACTGTGGGCCCAAACCTGACTGTCCAATGACCTCAGGGGGATGGTGACCACCGAGCCATCAAGGGGGAGCAGGCGGAGAAACAGCACCCTTTCCCCCCTGGGGTCACCCGGCACTGGTGATCTACTGCGGGGTCTGGACACATTTCTGCCAAAAGTCGCTGGGTTCTGAGATTTGTTTCTGAGTCTCTTGGATCATGACTGCTAAGCAGCTTGATCAGAAGCCAGAGAGGTTATTAATGGGTGGAGACTCGGAGTCTTGTTGGGGTGGGGAGGAAAGGGCCGGCTCCACCCCCATCCTTTGAGGCCCCACATATCTCGTTACCTCTTCCCTTGCGTTAGGGAAAATACTATCCACGTGGCAGGGTCTTTATTATCACAGGTACTCTTTGAGACAAGTTTCGGCCTGAGTATGACAGGTTTTCCTATAGGCGAGATGCCACTGGGCTGGTCTCAGGTTGCCTTCTGTCTCTCCCAGGACAGTCATTACTTGTCCTAACCAGTACATTCTAGAATACTCCCATCATCTATTCAGTGAGAGACAAATGAATAACATGAACAGGTGTAATCATCAACTCTGAAAGCAGACAAATTTCATCCTAATAAAGTTGTGCTCTCCCTCCCTTCACACCCCAATTACACAAACTCTTGTTGATTAATTCAAGACAAACTGCAAATTCCCTGGCAGAAATCATATCAGAATCAATGTCAAGTTTAGATTTGTATCAGGTATCTGTTAGTTTTGAGTTTTCATCGGTGCAATAGTTGGAGGGTGAGGAGCTCAAACTAAGGAAGATAAAATAATGTCATCCTTAGTACCAAATCTAATGAAACTGCAATTGTAGTCAGATGCACAGTTTTGAGGACTCTGAGATTCATGATTCATGAGAAAATAATTGCCCCATTAACTATGCCAACCACAGGTACTAGAAGTGGTAGTGGTGCCATGGTGTGATGGCATATGTGTCATAATACATGACTCTATGGATTTATTAAAGCAAATATTTGAAAGACAATGTTGGAAGAATGATTTTAGTGTTGATATAAAATGTGAGGGGAAGAGGAATGCCTTGAAAATAAGAGATGGCTTTCTTCCACAAAGACCCCTACATGACTGGAGAACAAGCTGCAATGAAGTCCAGTGAAAACTGGTACTGAGTTGAAGAAGAGTGTTGCAACACAAATCTCCCTGAGAAGATGTTCCTCAGAGCAGAGAGAGAGGCAATGGCTTGAGGTCCAAAGTCACGGCACTCTCGGTGGCACCCATCTTGGTGATAACACTATCCTCAAGAGACTGCTAGATTATTAGAGAAAAATATCCAAAGACCTATATGGACATGAAAGGACATAGGTAGCACTGCTCTGCTCTTGCAAAAGAGAGCAGGATACTCTTGGGAAAGAACAAGTCCTTTCCAGACTCTTGGTACAGAGCTGTTGGATTGGAAAACAGAACCCAGTGGAAGAGAAGAGTTGCCTTTGTGGAACAGTGCTTTCTGGCACTCAACCCTGGAAGGCATTGCCACCAGTAGCCAAAAGGTCACCCGCAGGAAGGTGAGAGTGACAGAGCTTCTCCAGGAAGTCTCCCTTCATGTCAGAGGAATGCATCAGGGAGAGGAAGGCAGGTCTTTCAGGTCTTACAAAAGAGCAAGTCGGGGTAAGAACATCTGTGATGTCTGCCAGTGGAGAATTCTGGCACATGTATCCAAACACCTGAAGTTCTTGCTCCTGCCATTTTTGTGACCGTGGTTCTGGTGGAGCGGCTGTTTTCTATACTATCTGCTGCTCTGAGGCTAAGCCGACTCTCAGCCCAGAGTTTCCATTCTTCCTTGCCACCACCCCCTTTGTACTTCTAGAAGGGCCTCTCATGGTTTTCCATTTTCCTTTTTTCCCAAAAGCCCTTGCCTAAGGTGTCTGACTGGGGGAGCCAGTGTGTCCCTGTTAAATGAGCAGGGGGAAGGAAAATGCTTCACAGAGCCGATTAGGAGCAAAGCAAATGATTCTGTGGAAACATTTAATTCATTCCTGGCAAGCTACGCCAGCAGCCTGGAAACAGCCACTGTGTGATCTTCCAGCAACAAGATCCACGCTTTGCTGTTCTCCTCCGGAAGTCCATTCATCAGACCATGGAAAAACGAAAGAAAGAACTAAAGAAAGGTAAAACTGACTCTCTCTTGAGCAATCTGGAAGTAATGAGGACAAGGCCTGTGAGTAGCTATTGTTAGCAGGGCTGGCGCAGTAGAGAAAGAGCTGGCTCTGGCCGCTGGCCTGGGTAAGCAATCAGATGCAGCCAATCAGTGTGTGCCTGGCCTTGGTTCAGGGGTCACTGGTCTGGGAAAATTGTGAAGGATGCCCCATTTTGAGCCCACCTCAGGGGCTCTTTCTCAGTAGAAATAAAAATTATCTCAGTTTCAAATGAAAGACTAATAACTATTAGATGTCTATATCTACCAGCAGGAGAAAATAACTTATTTGGGGATTGATTTATTCAATACTTGTGATAATGTGTCCTTTCACTCAGAACAGAACCGACCAATGTTTGAAAATGTGTTAGTGCCACTGCAGGTGAATATCAACCTGAATTTGGTTGGAGTTACCCAAGGGCTTTAACAGAATCAGCAAATTTATAGTCCAAGGGCCCCATCTCCCCATCCCACTTAGCATGGCCTACTCTGCAAAATGGCCAGGGGTCCCTGTCTCTGTCAAGCACATCTACAAAGCATTCCACTGTTTCAAGTGGGTATTGCCGTGAGTGGGCATGATGTGATGCATGTGTGCCCATTCAGATTGGGGAGATGTAGTTGTCGGTATCTCCATTGTGTACAGAATGAGCCGCCTGCCCAGGGTCAGTCAGCCTGAGAGTGACAGAACCCATGAACTACTTCATAAACTTGTCCTGTTCCAATTAGCTTTGACTGACACCATAACTCTTGGCTGTTCGCCTTCTATCACAGAGACTTCAAGGCATCAAAACTGTGTTCTCTCTGCTGGTTCTTTGATCTGCTGTGCACAGCTCAGACCCTTGCTTTCCGGGCTCAAACAAGTGATGCTGTGGTTGCTTCTGACAGTCAGCAACACAGAGGTGAGCCTAAAGAGGAACAGACAGCCACCGTGTGGGTATAGGCCAAACTATTAGAGATCAACACATAACAGTTGCCACACTGGCACAACTCTATTTAGGGGAGATATTTAGGAGATACTTAAGTATCTCTTTCATGTGTCTATGTTGCATGCTCTAATCCTTAGCAAGTGCACACTTGGTATAGGTCAGGTTTTCTCAAACATTTTCCGCCCATGACCCACTTTCTTCTGAGAAATGCAGCACAGACAGAACACTGCCAGCAACACCTGGAATTCATTAGATGTTTGATTCTGAATTAATTTTTGGTCATTGCACACTGAGGAGCCTTTTACTACTGCCAATTTTCCCCTACAACTTTCATGTTCAATTATGTGACTCCTCTATTGGCTCGTGACCCACAGGTTAAGAAGCTCGAGTATCTACATGATCTGTAAAGGAGACAATAATCACGAGAAGACCTGGAACCTTTCCTGGAAGATTCTGTCTGAAAGAAAACACAGACGAAACCTGGCCATGACCAGATGAGGTTCTTGCCTTGTTCTCCATGCCATGTCTGTCCTGAGACTAGGCATTGGGAGAAGGAACATTCGTTAATCCCCAGACATTCTCCCCAACACTGGGTATGGGACAAGTTTGGCTCAGCCACCTGAGCTACAAAAGTTAAGGTGTGGATTTTTGTTGCTGATTCTACAGAAAACAAGAATATACAGTAAGAAAAAAGCAATACATAATCATGGAATGGGGTTGGGATATTTAACTGTAACCTTTCTGTCTTGGTCACTTGTTGCCATTTCCTAACTCTTCCCATGAGAGTTCTAAGAAATCTCACTGGGTGTTTTTCTGTTGAACGGCCTTAATTCCTAAATTTATTCCCTTCCCAAGCTTATTTCTTAAGACTACTCCCCTTTTCTTCATTGTAGAAAAAAAGCTCTAGTTCTCAACCTGGATACTGCCTGCACCCCAATACATTCCAGGTCCTTGTTTACAAGTAAATGAAGAACAAGGGAGAAGTTTAATGAGTAGAAGGAAGAAAAGACACAACTAGCCAGGCAGCAGATGGCAGTAAAGGAGGGAGAGAAAGAAGGTGAGTGAAGGGGAGATGAAGTGAGAGGGCGAAAGCAACAGAAGAGCAATATAAAGGGGCAAGGGAGACTGGGGTGGAGTAAGAGAGAGAGAGAGAGAGAGAGAAACTTAGATGAAAGTCAGCCAAAGAGAAAGTGAGAGACTCCCAAAGAAAGCCAGTCTTGGCTACCTCATTTCCTCCATTTCCTTTCCTGTAAAAGGTGTGGAAAGCACTATCTTCCCTCTTTGATTTCCTGTGAGACTGAGCTAATGAAAGTGAGAAGTGATAGGAAAGAAGGAAAGAGGAAGCTTATGAGGACAGAGGCCCTTTATAATGAAGCCTGGAGGAGAGAACACTTGCCATAAATTAACTTTCATCAAAATAGCTTCATGTGTGAAAGATAATGCTGTTTCCTCATTAGTAGTTTTTGTCTGAGATAATTAAGCGTCCACATTAGATTACAGATAACTCTTCCTAACCTGACATCATCCTTTCAGTTCAGGGAAGATCAGAGAAAGGGGAGTAGGGATGGAAAAGGATAAAATTGAATAAAAAATGCTTTGTTTTCTGTTGTAGGTGGTAAAGATAATGGTAGAATTTACAGGTCCATTTAACGTGGACCTGCAATGAGCAGGAACACGTTAAATGCATGGCTAGCTGCTTGCAAATTCTCCTGCTACCCAGGGAACTCTAATCTCCAAATAAAAAAGACTTAAGCCAACCCTTAAAGGAAGTTCAGTGACCCCCTTATGCCATGGTACATAGACAATCAGACCATAAAGATTTCAGAGAATTTCCCAGTGACTTTTTGTTCACTCAGAGTCTGCTTGCTGTGAATTTGGCCCCAACTAAACACAAAACACCTGTTCACTCTCAATTCCTGTAGCTGCTGTTGCCCTGCTGAATAGCCCAGGTGTGAGCTGGGGTACATCCGTTCTTCTTTGGCATCACTAAACTGTTTTTTACAAATTTTGTAAAGGTTTGAAAATAATACAGACTACAACCAACCAAGCCCTGTGCTTGTCATATTTTACTCCGGACCCTGATTTTTCACCATAATTTTATGAGAATCCTTGTCCCCCCCCCCCCCCACTTTAGTTCTCATTTGATTACCTTTAACTTCCAGCAGGAAACTCATACATTACTGGATAATATTCTCTATATAGTAAATTATATCTTTGTTTTCTCGTTTTCTCCCACCAACCCAAGGGATAATTAGTTTAAGCTCAACTGGTACTTCAAGGTGTTTTCCTGAAGAAAAAGACCAGGGGATAAGAGATAAGAAAGTCCTCATAACACACCGAAGGCCCAGGTTTCATCCCCAAAACCTCAGCCTTCCCTAAGACGCTCTGGAGTCACAGAGCACTTGACCTGAGCACACTGATTGCCCTCCCAGTCACAAAACTGGGAGTCAGCTCTAAACTCTGCAGGGACGAGTGACTTCCCACCTAATGTCTGGATTCAAGTGCAGAAGAACACACACCTTTTTCTTTGTAATTATCTAATTTTCTTCTCTATTAGAATTTTCCGTGTATAATAGTTGCTGTTTTGTAGTGGTCATGCTAGAAATTACAATATGCATAACTAAACCCAATTAAAGCTTTTCCTTTTGTTAAAAGTTAATTTAATGAACTATATTAAGCCCACTGGGCTCTCCTCCCATCTTCTGTGTATTGTTTCATGCATTTGAATTCTGTGGATAAAATAACATATTGTTATTATTGCCTTATATTGTCACTATTTATCCGCAAATTTCTGTACTCAGATATTTACCCTTGATATTACTATTCTTTATTTTCATGCTTCTTGCCAGGAACATTTTTCTTCTGTTTTCTTCTGTCTGCCTTTAGTATTACTCATACTGTATGTTTTCTAACAGTAAAATATGGCAGATTTTGTTTTTATAGAAGATTATTTTTTGAACTTTATTTTTATTTCATTACCAAGGATATTGTTGTGAGGCAATGGATTTCTAGTTTGGCACGAATTTTCTTGTAGTACTTTAAAAGTACATAGGGGCCAGAGAGGCAGTAAAAGAGGTAAAGTACTTGCCTTGCACACAAGCCAATCCCATTTAATTTGATCCCTGGAGTCACATATGGTTCCCCAACCCCTGCCAAGAGTCATCCCATCAGCACAGAGTTAGGAGTAAGCCCTGAGCACGGTCAGGTGTGCTCCCATCAGCCCAAAATAGGGTTAACATAACTAAATTAGTGATAATTTCTAACTCTTAGATTTCACATTTTCTGTAGGAAAATAAAGTGTTGGTCTTATACTTCTTTCTTTGAAAGTAATGTGTTTGTAGCTGACATAATGGTGAAAAACAAAGCTTTTTCTCTAAGACTAGGCACAAAATAAGGATGTTTTCTGTCATTTCTATTACTCAATATGGCATTGAAAGTCTTAGCCACAGCAACATAACAGAAAAAAACCTCAATAAAAAGTTACACTATGACTAATTTTATTTTTTTTAATATTTATTTATTTTTTAATAGTGAGGCACCATGAGGTACAGTTGTAGACTTACACATTTTTGTGTTTGGGTTTCGATTATACAATGATCAAACAACCATCCCTCCACCAGTGCGCATTTCCCACCACCACGGATCCCAGCATCCCCTCCACCCCCCCAGCCCCTAGCCCACCCTGCCTCTGTGGCAGGGCATTTCCCTCTCTCTCCTTTTGAGTGCCATGGTCAGCAAAAGAGGCATTGAGTGGCAATCATGCTTGGTCGACAGTCTACCCTCAGCATGCTTTCCCATCATGGGCGGATCCTCCCAACACCCTTTATTTGGTGTTCCCTTCTCTTTCTGAGCTCCCCCTTCCCCTAACATGTGTGGTTGTCCTCCGGGTCACTGAGTAAAATTCCTGGTACTAATCTCTGCCATACTTGGGTGTTAGTTTCCTATTTTGTTACTTTATGTTCCCCAGATGAATGCAATCTTTCTATGTCTATCCCTTTCTTTCTGAGTCATTTCGCTTAACATGATACTTTCCATGTAGTACCACTTGTATGTAAACTTCATGACTTCGTCTTTCCTAACAGCTACATAGTACTCCATTGTGTAAATGTGCCAGAGTTTCTTCAACCAGTCATCTGTTCTCGGGCACTCAGGTTTTTTCCAGATTCTGGCTATTGTAAAGAGTGCTGCAATAAACAGACAATTGCAGATGTCACTTCGGCTATACGTTTTTGCCTCTCTGGGATATATTCCCAGGAGTGGTATTGCTGGGTCAAATGGGAGCTCAATTTCTAGTTTTTTGAGAATCATCCATACTGTTTTCCAGAAGGGCTGAACCAGTCGGCATTCCCACCAGCAGTGAAGGAGTGTCCCTTTCTCACCACATCCACGCCAGCACCGGTTGCTTTTGTTCTTGTGGATATGGGCCAGTCTCTGTGGTGTGAGGTGATACCTAATTGTGGTTTTGATCTGCATCTCCCTGATGATTAATGATGTGGAACATTTTCTCATGTGTCTTTTAGCCATTCGGATTTCTCCTTTGTCAAAGTTTCTATTCATTTCATCTCTCCATTTTTTGATGGGGTTGAATGTTTTCTTTTTGTGGAGTTGAACCAGTATTTTGTATATCCTTGAAATTAACCCCTTATCACATGTGTAGTTGGCGAATATCCTTTCCCATTCTGTTGACTGTCTTTGTATTTTGGTCACTGTTTCTTTTGAGGTGCAGAAGCTTCTTAGTTTAAGATAGTCCCATTTATCTAACTCTGTTTTCACTTGCTTGGCCAGCGGTGTGACATCTTTGAAGACACTATTAGCTTCTATGTCATGAAGGGTTTTGCCAACATTTTCCTCAATGTATCTTATAGATTCCGGTCTGATGTTGAGGTCTTTAATCCACTTAGATCTTACATTTGTACATGGAGTTAGGCAGAGATCTGAGCCCATTTTTTTGCATATAGCCGTCCAGTTTTGCCAGCATAATTTGTTAAAGAGGATTTCCCTGCTCCACTTCACTTTTCTTGCCCCCTTATCGAAGATTAGATGCTCGTATACTTGGGGGGGACGTCAGTATATTCAACCCTGTTCCATTGGTCTACAGCTCTGCCTTTGTTCCAGTACCATGCTGTTTTAATTATTACTGCCTTGTAGTAGAGTTTGAAGTTAGGGAGGTTGATTCCTCCCATTTTCTTTTTCCCAAGAATTGCTTTAGCTATTCGTGGGGGCTTATTGTTCCATATGAATCTCAGGAGTGTTTGCTCCAATTCTTTGAAGAATGTCATGGGTATCCTAATAGGGATTGCATTGAATTTATACAGTGCTTTGGGAAGTATTGCCATTTTGAACATGTTAATTCTCCCAATCCATGAACAGGGGATATTTTTCCATTTCCTCGTATCCTCTTTTATTTCCTGAAGTAGAGTTTTGTAGTTTTCTTTGTACAGGTCCTTTACTTCCTTAGTTAAGGTGATTCCTGGGTACTTGATTTTCTGGGGCACAATTGTGAATGGGATTGTTTTCTTCATGTCTTTTTCTTCTCTTTCACTATTTGCATATAGGAAAGCCATGGACTTTTGGGCATTGATTTTATAACCTGCCACTTTACTATACAAGCCTATTGTTTCTAGAAGTTTCTTGATAGAGGTTTTAGGGTTTTCTAAGTATAGTATCATATCATCTGCGAATAGTGAGAGCTTGATTTCTTCCTTTCCTACCTGGATGCCCCTAATATCATTTTCTTGCCTAATCGCTATTGCAAGTACTTCCAATACTATATTGAACAGCAGTGGAGAGAGTGGGCATCCTTGTCTCGTCCCTGATCTTAGAGGGAAGGCTCTCAGTTTTTCGCCATTGAGGATGATGATTGCTGTAGGCTTGTGGTAGATGGCTTTAACTATATTGAGAAAAGTCCCCTCTATCCCCATTTTGGCTAGGGTTTTCATCATAAATGGGTGCTGGATCTTGTCAAATGCTTTCTCTGCATCTATTGATATGATCATATGATTTTTATCTTTTCTTTTGTTGTTGTGGTGGATTATGTTGATTGATTTCCTAGTGTTAAACCATCCTTGCATCCCCGGGATGAATCCTACTTGGTCATGGTGTATGATCTTTTTGATGAGTAGTTGAATTCTATTTGCTAGTATTTTGTTGAGAATCTTCGCATCTGTGTTCATCAGGGATATCGGCCTGTAGTTTCCTTTTCTCATGGTATCTTTGTTTGCTTTTGGTGTTAGAGAGATATGGGCTTCATAGAAACTCTTTGGGAGAGTTTCCGTTTTTTCAATTTCCTGAAAGAGCTTGAGAAGGACTGACAGCAGGTCCTCTTTAAATGTTTGGAAAAATTCGCTAGTGAATCCATCTGGGCCCGGGCTTTTGTTTTTGGGAAGGCTTTTGATTGCAGTTTCTATTTCGTTGATGTTAAATAGGTCTATTCAGATACTCCAGGTCTTCTTGATTCAGCTTTGGGAGATTATAGGAGTCCAGGAATTTGTCCATTTCTTTTAGGTTCTCTTGTTTCATGGCATACAGACTTTCAAAGTAGTCTCTGATGATCTTTTGGATTTCTTTGGTTTCTGTTGTGATATCCCCCTTCTCATTTCTGATTCGGTTTATTAGGGTTCTCTCTCTCTGTTTCTTTGTGAGTGTTGCGAGTGGTTTATCTATCTTGTTTATTCTCTCGAAGAACCAGCTCTTGGTTTCATTGATCTTTCAGATTGTTTCTTTGGTTTCCATGTCATTGATTTCTGCTCTAAGTTTTATGATCTCTTTCCTTCTGCCTGATTTAGGTTCTTTCTGTTGATCCTTTTCTAAGGACTTGAGCTGTGAGGTCAAGTTGTTTATGTGTACCATTTCTACAGACCTAAGATATGCTTGCAGAGCTATAAATTTCCCCCTTAATACAGCTTTCGCTGCATCCCATAGGTTCTGGTAGCTCGTGTCTTCATTCTCATTTGTTTCCAGGTATCTTTTGATTTCGACCTTGACTTCGTTCCTGACCCATTCATTGTTCAGCATCGAGTTGTTTAATTTCCAGGTGTTTGATTTGGTTCTCCGTGTCTGTGTGTGATTCACTTCTATCCTCAGTGCATCATGGTCTGAAAAGATGGCTGATACTATTTCTATCTTCCTTATTTTGTTGAGGTATGTTTTGTGTCCTAGCACATGGTCTATTTTGGAAAATGTTCCGTGTGCACTGGAGAAGAATGTGTATTCTTTCTTTTTGGGGTGTAAAGCCCTGTATAAGTCTATAAGCCCTCTCTCTTCTATTTCTTCTTACAAAGCCAATGATTCCTTGCTGGGTTTTGTTCTTGTTGATCTGTCCAGAGGTGATAGGGCAATGTTGAAGTCTCCAAGTACTATTGTGCTGCTTGCAATGTCCTCCTTAAAGTCTGTTAGCAGTTGTTTTAAATATTTGGCTGTTTCCTCATTAGGTGCGTATACATTTAAGAGTGTGATTTCTTCCTGTTGTACGTATCCCTTGATGAATAGAAAATGGCCTTCACTGTCCCTTCTAGCCTTTTTCAGGGTGAAATTAATGTTGTCAGATACTAGTATTGCCACCCCAGCTTTTTTACAGGAGCTGTTTGCTTGCAGGATTGTTTTCCATCCTTTTACTTTGAGTCTGTGTTTGCTCTGAGTGTTGAGATGAGTTTCTTGTAGGCAGCAGAATGTTGGGTTCTGTATCTGTATCCATTTTGCCACTCTGTGTCTCTTCAATGGTGAATTGAGACCATTGACATTGAGAGAGAGTATGGTTATGGGGTTTTGTGTCATGTTTCTGTGCGGGTGTGTTGTGGTTGTAGGGTTTGTCTTGTCTTATAGTAGCCCCTTTAGTCATTGTTTTAGGTTTGGTTTTGAGTCTATGAAGTTCCTGAGCTGCTGCTTATCTAGAAAATAGTGTAGCTTTCCATCTATTTGGAGTGAGAGTTTAGCCGGATAGATTATTCTTGGTGAAGCATTCATTTCAGTGAGTTTTTTGACTATATCTCGCCACTGTCTTCGGGCTTTTAGGGTTTCCTCTGAGAGGTCTGCTGTGAATCTCAGGGGTGCTCCTTTGTATGTGATTTCCTTTTTTGCCCTTGCTGCTTGCAGTATTGTGTCTCTATCGGCAGTATCGATCATTCTAATTATAATATGTCTTGGGGTGTTTCTGTTGGGGTCTCTTTTAGCTGGCACCCTTTGGGCTTCTTGAATCTGGATGGCTGTATTATGGAGCTCTGGGAATTTTTCGGCAATAATTTGTTTCAGCCTGGCAAGCTACCGAGAGTATTTGATATGCCAGACACAGTAACAACAAAGTCTCCAATGGAGACGTTACTGGGCCCGCTCGAGCAAATCGACAATCAACGGGAGGGGGGAAATTTGTTTCAGCATGGTTTTTTCATTGGGATTGTTTCCTTGAGCTTCTGGTAGTCCAATGATTCTAATGTTGTTTCTTCTGGAATCATCTCGTAGGACTCTGAGTCGCTCTTGAGCTATTTTGAGGTCTCTTGCCATTGTTTGCTGTTGTCTGTTGGCTTGGTGCAGCTGATCTTCCAAGTCACTGATTCTTTCCTCAGCTGTGGTCGTTCTATTTTTGAGGGCAGTGAGTGAGGTTTTGACTTCATCTATGGAATCTGTGATGCATGCCATTTCTGTGCAGAGCTTTCCAATTTCGGCTCTCATTTCTTGCTGTATTTTGTCAATTGTGCAATTGATTGTTTCTTTCATGTCCTCTTTCAGTTTAGCGGATATGTGTGTGACTGTTTCATCGAGTTGATTGAACATCTTGATGACTTCATATCTGAATTCCTTGTCAGAGAGGTCCCTAAGGTGGCTAGCACCTACTGAGGCTTCTAGACGTATTTCCTCATGGTCTCCCTGTGGTGGGGATTTGCGTTGTTTCCTCATGTTGTTGTGTATGTGGAGGGGTAATATTTGTTGGTTTGAGTGAACTACCTGGGGCCGCGTGAGCATTGTCCCGCCGAAAAATTAGGCCACGCCCACTTTTTAAAGCCACGCCCACCTCTGAAGTGGCCACGCCTCCACGGATACCTGGTTTTTGTCCAGGAAGTAAAGACTGGGTGGGGGACAAGGAAGCAGCTCTGATGGGCGGCCGGACCAAAGGGACAGGCAGAGAGACGCAGATCCCCTTTTCCTTCCAGTGTGTGTGTGTGGGGGGGGCGCCTGCAGACACTTGCGCGGTGGGGTTCCAGTCCCAGGTCAGAGGGGAGGTGCAAAGACCAACCTGGGGGATGGGGGACAAAGAAGCAGCTCTGATGGGCGGCCGGACCAAAGGGACAGGCAGAGAGACGCAGTTCCCCTTTTCCTCCCAGCGTGGGGGGGGGGGGCGCCTCATGACTAATTTTAGATGACATGATAATATACATAACACACTATAAAAACCCCATCAATTACTATTAGAAACAATAAAAAATATAAATGGTAGGCTAAAAAATCAATACACAAAAATCTGTTGCACTTCTAAGTAAAGTGGTGAATTAAAAGAAAACTAAAATACTTTTTTAAAAAAATTTTTATTAGTGAATCACTATGAGGTGCAGTTACAGACTTAAAAACTTTTGTACTTGGGTTTTAGTCATACAGTGCTCCAGTACCCATCCCTCCACCAGTGCCCATTCCCCTCCACCGATGATTCCAGTATCCCTCCTACCCTCCCACCCCCTCCCCCCACCCCACCCCACCTCTGTGGCAGGGCATTCCCTTTTCTTCTCTCTCTCTTTTTGGGTGTTGTGGTTTGCAATAGGGGTATTGAGTGGCAATAATGTTCAGTCTATAGTATACTTTCAGCACGCATCTCCCATCCCAAGCGGATCCTCCAACCATGCTTTACTTGGTGTTCCTTTCTCTATCTGAGCTGCCTTTTCCTCCAGCATCTGAGGCCAGCTTTCAAGCTGTGGAGCAAACCTGGTACTTATCTTTACTATTCTTGGGTGCTAGTCTCCCATTCTGATACTTTATATTCCACAGATGAATGCAATCTTTCTATGTTTGTCTCTCTCTTTTTGATCATTTCACTTAGCATGATACTTTCCATGTTGATCCACTTACATGCAAAGTTCATGACTTCATCTTTTCTAACAGCTGCGTAGTATTCCATTGTGTAGATGTACCGAAGTTTCTTTAACTAGTCATCTGTTCTTGGGCACTTAGGTTTTTTCCAGATTCTGGCCAAGACTCAGAGACTATAAAATCCAGCTCCCGGACGAGAACAGTGCAGTCTTCTGCCCCTGCGCCTGGCTGTTCCTCGCCGAGGCCCCTTGGAGGGGAGTGGGTTGAGCTTTCCTCCCTGCCCCGACCATATAACATCCAGCTCCTGGAACCGCGCGGCCGCATTCGCGGCTGTGCGATGTCTTATCAGGACATCTTTTTATGACATCTTATTATCTCATTCCTACTTTGGACAACCTTGCAGGCTATCGAATGTAGCCTGCCCACAGGGCAGAGTCTGGCAAACTCCCCGTGGCGTGCCAAATATGCCAAATACCAGTAACAATGATGGGTCTCATTCTCCTAAAGAGCCTTGAATATAATCTCAGGGCTAGGATGAAAGAGACGTTACTGGGGCCTGCTCAAGGCAATCGACGAATAACAGGATGATGAAATGAAATGAAATGAAATAATCCAGGTTGGATGCTTAGACTCTGTAAAACACACACACACACACACACACACACCCCAAAACTCAAAAATTAAAAATAGCATATTTTCAGCTAACCTCTTGTGGTTACGAGGCCATAGAGTATGCTTCTTCTTTAAACCCTAATTGTTTCAGCACATCCTGAAATTATTTTTCTGTTCTATGCTAATATTTTTCTCTTTTTGTTTGTTTTTGTATAGCACCTAGTGATGCTCATGGCTTACTCCTAGCTCTGCACTCAGAAACCATTCCTGACAGGATTAGGGAACAATATAGAGTGTCAGGATTGAATCCAGGTCTGACACACACAAAGCAGATGCCCTACCCAGTGTACATCCCTCTGGCCCAATTTTTCCCCCACCTATTTTATTGTATCACCATGAGATATAGTTACAATGCTTTCATTATTGAGTTTCAATCATAAAATGATAGAGCACACATCTTCCACCAGTGTGCATTTTCTACTATCAATGTACCCAGTATCCTTTCTGCCACCCCTACCCAACACCAACCCCTACCTCTATGGCAGGCAATTTCCTTCTTTCTCTCTACTTTGTGGCATTATAGTTTGCAATACAGATACTGAGAGACCATCATATTTGGTGCTTTATCACCTTCAGCACACATCTCCCATCCCTAGCAATCCCTCCAATCATCACTGATTTGGGACTGGGTCTAGCTGCCTTCTCCCCCCGCTCATGAGACAGGCTTCCAACTGGGAAGAATCTTCCTGGCCCTGTCTCTACTGTCCTTGGGTGTTATTTTCATGTTATGTTATTTTATGGTTCAGTGCCTCCATGATTGTGTGAGGAATGCCGAGAGAGAGAGAGAGAGAGAGAGAGAGAGAGAGAGAGAGAGCCACAAAAAAGATGCCTGTCTACGAAAACTCTTGAGCTCATTTGCCAATGTGGCTTGGCGCAAGCCTCAGGCAACTGCAAGTGAATGTCTGAACTCACAAAGCAGTGCAGAGAAGCAATAAAGGAAGATGTCAAAGAGAGAAGAGCAGCAGTGCTGGCAGATGTGGCAGAAGCTGGGAAAAGCATTCAAAATGCCCTCCTATCCTTCGCCAACTACAAGATCAAGATGCCTGCCCTCCGATGTTCTGATGGATCTATCACATCTTTCAGAAAGGCAATGGAGAAGATTATCTATGACTTCTACTGGATCTCTTCAATAGCCATGTCCACCTGCCCACATGCCAAATTCCGCAGGATGGATATGTCGTTCCCAATGTTCTCCCTTCCTAAAACTGACACGCCATTTCATTAGTAAAGAAGCAAACAGCACCTGGCCCAGACAAGGTCAGACCCGAACACCTGAAGAACCTGCCATCAGTATTCATCAATACACTGGCTTAGCTCTTCAAATGCTACCTGTCTGAATGCGAGGTTCCATCCCAATGAAAACCATCAGGACTGTACTACTGTACAAGAAGGGAGACTCCATGACATTGATGACTATCACCCAATCTGACTGTTGTCTGTTGTCTACAAGCTGTTCACTTGAGTCATCCTGAATAGAATTGGCAGAACACTAAATGAAGAACAACCATGCAAGCAAGCCTAGTTCCGAAAAGGATTCATCATGATTGACTATATCCACTGGATAACCAAGCTCATTGAGGTTTCTTGGGAGTTCAAGATGCCACTCTGTCTAATGTTCATTGATTTAAAGAAGGCCTTTGATTCTGTTGAGACTGAAGTGGTCATCGAAGCCCTAGTCAAACAGGGCATTCAAACTCAATACATCAGGATCTTCCATGAGCTGTATTACAAATTCACTACCAGGATCTCACCATTCTACAAGGAAGTGATCATCCATGTCAAGAGAGGGGTTCGGCGGGTGATACCATTTCACTGAAACGCCTCAGTGCTACCCTTGAGAACATCATGTGACTACTGGAATGGGAAAGAATGGGAGTAAAGATAGACGGTCAGCAACTACACCACCTCTGCTTCGCTGATGACATCATTCTATTAAAACCAAACATTATCCAAGTGGCACAAATGCTGGCTGACTTTGATCATGAGTGTGGAAAAGTTAGACTACAGCTGAATCTCACGAAGACAGTGTTTATGAGAAACGGTCTTGTTCCTTATGTTCCATTCTCTCTCAATGGAACAAACATCTCCAAATGCAACAATGATGTGCACCTAGGTCGAGAATTCAACATGATGAATGACCTGGCACCTTAGTTGCATAGGAGGAAGAGAGCAGCTTGGAATGCCTTCAAAAACGTTGAAGAAATAGCTAAGAGGATGAAGAACCTCCGGCTCCATGCACATTTCTTTGATTCCACTGTTCTTCCTGCATTAACATACACCTCAGAGACCTGGGCCCTACGAAAACAGTATGAGAACGCTATTCGGGTCTCCCAAAGAGGAATCAAAAGAGCTATGCTTGGAGTATTAGCTTCACTCAAGTGAGAGAAGGAATCCGGAGTTCCGACCTCTGTTGACTATCAAGAATCAGGGATATGTCTCATTTGCCAAGGCATCAAAAATCAGATGGGCTGGATACATAACGTGATTGGAGATGACCACTGGACTAGAGCCATTACCGACTGGATTCCATGGGACGTCAAAAATTCGTGTGGCTGCCCACCTACGAGATGACCAGACTTCTTCATCAAGACCCTGAATGATCTTTTTGAGGTTCTTTGTGTTCCTAGAATGAGCAGATGCCATTGGGCTACACTAGCACATGGCAGGGATGAATGGAGACATTACTGGCGCCCACTCGAGCAAATCAATGAGTAATGGGATGTCAAGTAATCAAGTGATCAAGTGATGTTATTTTATATTACACAAATTAATGCAGTCATTCTTTGTCTATCACTCTTTCTGACTCCTTTTACTTAGCATAATACTCTCCATGTCCATCCACTTATAAGCAAATTTTATGATTTCATCTTTCCTAACAGCTGCATAGTATTCCATTGTGTACATGTTCCATAGTTTCTGTTCTCAGGTAGTTGGGTTGTTTCCAGATTCTGGCTATTGTGAACAGTGCTGCAATGAACATACAGGTGCAGTTGTCATTTCTATTGTGCTTTTATTTATTTATTTATTTTTGCATCGCTGGGATATACTCCCAGAAGTGGTATTTTTGGGTCAAACGAGAGCTTAATTTCTAGTTTTTGAGGAATGCCTATATTGTTTTCCAGAAAGGGTAGACCACTCAGCATTCCCACCAACAATGCAAAAAAGTCCCTTTATCCCCACATTTGCTCACTCTTAATGGTTCTTAAAAGTACTCCTCATCCCCAAATTCCATCTAATGATAAACAAAATTGCACTCATATATTTTTGGTGTTAGTTTATGTTTCTTCCTGACGTGTCCACTTATCTTAAATTTTCACTTTTTCTTTGGTGGGGTGGGAGGGTTTTGGAGGAGTTTAGGGCTGTGCCCAGCTGTGGTTTTGGCTATTCCTGGCTCAGAGCCCAGGAGTGAGCCTTGGCAGTACTTCAGGGACCACAGGCAGTGATGCAGATTTGAAACAGGTATGTCACATGTAAGGCAAATTCTTTACCTCCTGAACTCTCTCCATTCCAGAGTTTTCCCAAATTATTTAACACATTAGTGTCTTCCATCTATTTATAATGTAAGAAATAGGTCCAGATGTCTAAAGAACTTTTTTCCTATGTTTTGAATACTAGTTTTCCCAAAGAGATCAAAGAAACTTTCCCACAGACAATGAATTTTTAATTACAGTTTTGAAATAAACAGCTAAGACAAATTAAAAGCATAGTCGACCAAAGCTTTCATTGGCTATATTAGAATTTCCCTCTTCGTCACATATCCACTCCTTTCTGCCCTTTCCAAGTTATCTCTGTTAAATTGATTCTTCAATATGACAATAACCCCAGAACAGAGATATAAAGGAGGAGGATTTTTTCTGTGAAAAATATAGTTCCTCTTTATTCGAAAAAACATGTGTATCTTATCATGTTCCCTTTACACCTGTTTTATGGATGAAAAGATGATATTTAGAGACAGCAACTCATTTATCCAAGATTACATAACAAGTACATGGAGAATTCTTGGCATCCTGTATCATAGAAAATACTATAAAATCCAGTAAAAGTGACACACTATCACCAGGTTGCTATCTTAGGGAGTTATTATGGAGGAGAGATGAGGCTGATAGGTTTCTCAGTCCTGAAAACATCTGGTTTCTGAGCTCTCCTAAAATTGAAAAACAACTTATCTAAATGTTTAGATCATTCCAAACTTGGATTTTATGACTCCCCTCTGCTCCCCCCACTTTGCCCCACCTAAATGCAGCATAGTTTGGAAGTCATCAAATGGCAATTACCTCTCTTAAAAGAGCCAGAGGTGACATTTGGAACATACAGTAACTTGCAGACTCAGAGGGACCATGAGTCAACTCAACATGGAGTGTATATTGACAGGAAACTTTTTGGTGAGGTGCCTGCATGACATTGAGCTCTACAGTAACAATGGGATCTAGAGATTGTTCCACCCCTTCATGCCTGCAAACACCTGGAGGAAAACAACAACAAAGGGAAACCACTCCATTCAAGTGGGGCAGGGTAGGAGGAATCTATCCTACCAGTGTTTCCTGTGAATGGAGGAACCTCCAATATCTCCTCCTTTGTCTATGGGAAATTTAAAAATATCCCTACCAGCTTTCCATGAAGGCAAAAAACCTTTCATACAAGTAGCATGGGGATGTGGTTTGGCAGGACTCCGCATTAGAATTGAATTCTAATTGGTTCTTCTGAGTCATTTTAACATTTATATATTTAGACTGTTGGAATTAAGTAGATGATATACATTAGTAATAACTTTAATATCACCCAATAATGGAGAAAGAGCATGTGCTGACCTTTGTGCTAAGTAATTTGCATAAATTTTAAGTTGATGTTTTCAGTGAGATTAGATAGCAGTATTCCCATCACATGAGAAAAACTGTCTCCAGAAGAGGCTTCTGGCCCTAAGTACTTTTGAAATGAAGTTCAGTTCATTACATAACAGGAGCTCAGCCACACCCTACAATGCACAATCCTGACTCTGTGTTCAAGGATCACTCACAGTGGGGCTTGGTGAACCAGGTGGGGTATCCATGACTGAAGTTGGGTCACAAGCATGCAAGACCAATACCAAACCCTTTGAACTTTATCTCCAGCCATGTCTTGTATCTTTTTCAATATATTTTATAGAAGTCTCCCAGTATATGTTATTTTATTTATTTTTATGGCATACCCAGAGGTGCCCAGGATCCTCCAAGACAACATCTGTGTTGCAGAAGGTAGGA
This sequence comes from Sorex fumeus, assembly GCF_029834395.1. Classification (NCBI taxonomy): domain Eukaryota; kingdom Metazoa; phylum Chordata; class Mammalia; order Eulipotyphla; family Soricidae; genus Sorex; species Sorex fumeus. The sequence continues at coordinate 76,139,969 of NW_026606094.1, read as the reverse complement.
ACTTGGTATGCTCTGGATCAAACTTAGCTATTGTGAACTGCATTGGGATACTAGAGATAGAACTCAGGTCCTTGAAGCTGCAAGAGTTCCTTCCATTCCTTTCAGTACTCTACCCTGACCCACGTTTTTCACTTCTTTTCTTTGAAACAATTTAACTGAGGTTCAACTATTTATAATACTTTTAATCATATTTTTGATGCATACATCATTCCACTACCATTTCCATCACAAGACCGAGTACCTGTTTCAAATCTCCATCACTTCCTAGCACCAGAGTGCCAATGATACCCCCAAGTCCACCCACCACATGTAACCTCGATTCTACAGACAAAATTTCCAATTCCAATGACTTTGATAATTTATTGTTCCCTTATTATGTTTCTTTTTTGTCCCACATATTGGAGATCTGTGTGTGTATGTGCACATGTGTGTGTGAGTGTGCATATGTGGAGATAGGACACATACAGACATATAGATAAAAAGAGCTGTAATCTCTTTAAATCTACAAAATTTGAAATCAATAAGTTGATAAAGTAATTTTTTAAATTGTATTTATATTTTGTGGTTTACAATGCTGTTAATAATGGGTTCTCATGAACATATTCCAAACCACATCCATCACCAGTGCACCTCCTTCTTCTACCAAGAAGTTCAACACCTCTCTCTCTCTACACACCACCCCAATTCTGTTGCGTGGATCAGTTGTCCTATTATGTTGCCTATTACTATCTTGTTATGTGTCTCTAAGTCCCATATATATCACAGAGAGAGAGAGAGAGAGAGAGAGAGAGGTAATTTTATATCTGTCCCTTCCTTCTAACTGGCTTTGTTCAGCCTGATATCTTCTAGTTCCACTTATGGACTCACAAATTGCTCCAAAAACTATATATTTCTTTCATTGTAGTATATAAATTAAAAATTCTAATACCATAAATAATTAAGTGCTAAGACATTTAAAAATGTATATAGAATAGGTAAATCTTACAAATGTAGTTTAGTAAGAGTGAAAAGAATTAAGAAAAATTTGAGGGGAAGTTCGGGGTGGCCTATAAAACTTTAAGTGTTTTTTATCCTAAGAAAGGGAATATTTGCTTTACATTATAAAATACTACAAATACTGCTTCAATGTCTGCATTAGTAAGTCAAAGATTGTAATTAAAAATCTTGAAGGATATAAAAAAAATAAACCTGATGAGATTTAGAACACTCAATATAAATGAAATGTTAATTTATTATTAAATATGTATAAAAATCATTTAGTAAGATAAGAGTAAACATATCTTTCTTGAACTAGTAGAGAGCAATCATAAGTACCATTACTGAATGCCATGGTCAATGTCACAGCTTGAGATGTTTGTCTTAGCTTTTTAAAAAGCGCCTTGCAAAACTGGTTTCAAGTCTGTGGATTCTCTAAGCTATTGACTGCCAGTCTCTGTAACATTCCTACAAATCTAAATGATAATCTAGCTGGTAGAATATTCTTGGTGAGGTTTATATTTCAATGAGTATTTTGTCTCTATCCCTCAATTCTCTTATGACTCATAGATAGAACTACTGTGAATTTTAATCTGGCTCATAGGCAGACCTACTGTTAACATTGGGCTGGAACAATAGCACTGAGGGTAGGGCGTTTGCCTTGCACGTGGCTGATCTGGGTTTGATTCCTCTGCCTCTCTCGGAGAGCCCGGCAAGCTACTGAGAGTATCTCGCCCGCGTGGCAGAGCCTGGCAAGCTACCCATGACGTATTCCATATGCCAAAAACGGTAACAACAAGTCTCACAATTTGTTGTGAGATGTTACTGATGCCTGCTTGAGCAAATTGATGAACAATGGAGGACAGTGTTACAGCGCTACTGTTAACCTTATTGTGTTCAATATTTTATCTTTGTCTTCAGTTTCTCCCATTCTTAACATAGTGTGTTACATAAATTAATTTTCCTTTTGGGTCTCCTGTATTTGACTCTTCTATTCCTCTACTCTAGTACATTCTTATCTGTAATATTAGTTCTACTCTTCATGGAATTTGCCTTCATGTTCCTCAGAGACTCTGATGATTCTTATACTGATCATCTTGAACTCATTCCATAGTCCTCTTATATGCTGTTTGCTTTTCAGAATTTTTTTTCCATCTCTGGTGCCTTCTAGAGGTTTCCACCTTTCATCTTGGGCCATCTAAATCTTTCCTCAGCTGCTGTTATTCTGCTGCTCAGAGCTTCTGTTGAGTTTCTCATATCACCTACCATACTCTTTCTTTTTCTTTCTTTTTCTTTCTTTCTTTCTTTCTTTCTTTCTTTCTTTCTTTCTTTCTGTCTTTCTTTCTTTCTTTCTTTCTTTCTTTCTTTCCTTATTGTCATCTTCTCATTCCAGCTCTCCTACTATTTAGTACTTTGCTAATTACTGTTCAATCGTTTCTTTAAGCTCATTAAACTTCCTCATCATACTGTCACTTAAGTCATTGTTTGAAGAGTTACAGAGCTGGCTGGTTCCAGATGATTCTTCCTATTTTTTTTTGTCATTTTACTTGGTGGGCTTCAGTACATCATTTCCAGTTTCAGTATTCTTGCTATGCTAAGGGTGAAATTTTGTGGATAGTACCCCACCCACCATCACCCTAGAGTCTCCAAGGGATTAGGAAATGGGTTGCTCTTTTTCTACCCTTCTGTCTTCACCTAATGACTAGAAGTATTGTTGCCATCGATAGCACAGCGGTAGGATGTTTGCCTTGCACGCAGCCAGCCCAGCCGAGCCGGGTTCAATTCCTCCACCACTCTCAGAGAGCCCGGCAAGCTACCAAGAGTATATGCCAAACACAGTAACAACAAGTCACAAAATGGAGACGTTACTGGGCCCACTCGAACAAATTGATGAGCAACAGGAGGACAGTTTGTTTGTGAAATTTGAATAAAGATTTTGTGTGGCAGATGTATTTTAGGATATGTGATGCTGGGCCTATTAATATAGTGGAGGTCACACGTGGACCCTGCCATGACCTAGCCAGAATGGAAGGGGATCTGCCTCCATTCTAAAAAGGGCTCAGAGATGTCATCTGGGAAATTAATCTTACTTGGAAGGGTGGGGAAACAAGCAGAAGTTCTCTGTTCAATGCTTATACTTTATCCTTCTGCTTGGACTCTTTTTAATTCCCTGGGTATAGATGTAGGAAGGGGAACTCTTACAAAGTTCTTCCTGCCCATCTTTCAAACTATCTATGAACTGAAATTTTGTCTAAATTGATGTATGAAATGTGTGCATCTTTTGCTTCTGTCTTTATTACTTTAAGAAAATAACTTACTGCTTTTTTCATTGAGTAATTTAAAAAGCTGATTTCACTTGGTTAAATTTTCAAATGATGCGACAGAATTGGAAGATTTCTTTCATGGAATATTTTAAATGATTCTATTTAACCAGCCTTGAAAGCTTGTCTCATTGAGCACTGCTGGATACCACTCAGTGTCTTAGTTTTAGAGAAATGATCAAAATAATCTTGAGTCACATGAAACTCATGATTTTATGTAAAACAATTAATTAGACTAGAGAATGACAAACGTAATATTGATGGTCGTAGAGATAGTACAATTGGCAGGATGCTTGCTTTGCAAAAAGCAACTTGGGTTCAATTCACAGGACTCTAAGTGGTCTCCAAGCACTGCCAGGAGTGATGCCTAAGCACAAAGCTAGGAGTAGGCCCTGAACACATTCAAGTGTTTCCCCAAGCAATCAAACAAAAAACATTACACTGAAATAATCAATTGGTGCAGTTGGGAGTAGGGGAAAATGGAAGCCATATTAAATCCTGGAGATGAGAAAAATCTTTCCAAATAAATTTTCTAACATCTCATCTGTACAACCCAAAATAGCTGTCAAACTTTCTCCACCAATTTATAGAGGGAGAATATAATCCTTCCTTTATTTAACTTGGAAAAAGGAGATCCCAAAATAGCAGACAGATTCACTCCAAGATCCCAAAGCTCCCTGATAAGCTACTCTACCCTTAAATTTATTCCAGTATGGCACCATTGAGTCACCATTTGATCTTTTATTCATATATAAAAGAATCATTTAAAAACTAAACTATTTACTTTCTTTCCCCCAGAAACATCAGTCAGGGATGGTGATGCAGTTTTGCAGTAAAGTGCTTGCCTTGCTTGTTTGAGGCAATGGGTTCAAGAATTTAATCCTCAGCACCACACAGAGTAAAAAAAACAAAAAGCGAACTCAATCCATGTGAATATGAAAAATACTAATCGTAAGTTAAATCCTAACAACTTCAGCTGGTCTTGCTGGTCTTGAATTCCAATTTTTCTACTTAATAGTTGTTTGATTTTATATGTGATATATACCCAATCAGATTTTTACTTTCCTTACTGTAGACAAATATAAACACAGCTTCTGAGTTACTTTACTGATTCTTAATGAGGTTCAGAGGAGTAAAGGAAATGAAAGAATTGCCCAGGGTAGTTATCATCACACAAAAAGGGTAGACTGAGGACTCACACTTCCTGGTGTAGGCAGGTTTCTTACTTTCTGGGATAGACTAAGAATTCTTGCTTCCTGAGTTCAAATCAGGTAGACTATTGAAAGTGTTTTATATAGAGTGGATTTTTGTTTGTTTGTTTGTTTTGGGATCATACCCAATGGCACTAACTCCTAGTTCTGTGCTCAGGGATCACCTATGGAAGAGCATAGGGAACCATATGGGGTGCTGGAAAACAAACCCAGACTGGGTACTAGAAAGGCAAGTGCTCTACCCACTGCACTGTCTCTCAGGTTCCTAGAGAGATGGTTTTGTACTTCATTACCATATTGGTAGGTGATAATTGCTATATTTTAATCATGCATCCATTTCTGAGGTAACCTATACTTCTCAAGACACCTGTGGCCTCCTCTCACCCTCATTATATGGGTTAATGAGACTAGGATTAAAATGACCTAAAAAACAGAAGTAATAAAAACTATATCTGGTATATTCTGGTACCTGTCTTGGAAATCGAAAAGAGGACCAAAAGGTTAAGTCAAAATAAATTGACTCTCTAACATCAAGAGATAGTCAGGTTCAGGCAAAGCGCAGGTAATCAGGGTCTCTGCAGGAAACAGATGACACATTTAAATGTATTGTTTTGGGAGGGTTTGTTGATTTGTTTTATAATATTAAGCAGAGTTATTAAAAGGACACCCCATGGACTGGGAGGAAATATTTGTCCACTGTTCGTCTGACAAAGGGATCATATCCAATGTATATAAAGCACTTGTTAAACAAAATAAATATATAAATCAACTCAATTTTTTTTAAAAAAAGAAGATATGAACAGAAATTTCCTCAAAGACTTTCAAATGGCTGAAAGAAGTGTGAAAAGTGCTCTGCATCACTTGTCAGGAAAATGCCAATCAAAACAACAAGAGCATCTCATCTCACACTAGTGAAACTGGCGCACATCACAAAGAACAAAAACAACCTGTGTTGGTGTGGCTGAGAGGAAAACAGTACATGCTCAACCACTGGTGAGAATGCCAACTGGCTCACCATTTTTGGAAAACAATATTGATACATCTCAAAAAACTAAAAATTGGAGTTTCATGCAACCCAGAAATTCCCCATTTTGAAACCACTCAAATCCACTGTATTGTATTCCACTGTATTGTGTTCATGGCAATTCGTTTGGTTTGTTTTTTAGGTGGGTTTTTTTTTGTCACATCGTGCGATGTTCAGTGTTTACTCCTGACTTTCTACTCAGGAATTACTCCTGGTGGTGCTTGGGGAGCATATGTGATCCAGAGGTTGAGCCTTGGTAGGGCACATGCAAGGAAAGCACCTTATCTGCTCTACTATCTCTCCAGCCCCTTGTGGACAGTTTTAAATAGAGATAGTTATAAATATGTAATAAGGGGTGGAAAAAAGGGAAAGCATATTGCAATATTCTGAGTCTAGTCATTGTGCACAGCATCACCACCGAAAGAACTGAAGAAATAAGAGAAGGAACATCCTAGGACCTATAAATTTCAGAGTTATGCAGAGAGAACCATGTGACAGGAGCTATGACTCTCACTAAAAGACAAAAAGACAGCTGGGAAATAAGTAACAAAGACAGAATCTCTTTTTTTCTCCAAGACTTTTGCTAGTCTTATACAGTGGTCAAAACCAATCTGAAACCAGATGGAAAGAGAGTCACTTGGAACAGACTTCTAGGACAAAAATGGAACAAGGAAGAATGAGAATGAATTTAAAGGGCACAAGAGTAAATGCACCTGCATAGAGGCCTGGAGGGGCATTCCCAAGTCTTGATAAATTAAGGCAGTTAGTTCGCTAAGACTAGAGATTGACTAGAGATTCAATGTGCTCAGAGTTACACAACCTTTGAAAGAGCAAGCGTAGCATCAGTTGGAGCTGATTTAGCGATTCCACTTAACTTGGTTCTCGTACCTTGAGCTTCTTACATCAAATTTTTACTATCTCTTATCAGAGCAAGATCTTTTAGTTAAGCACTATTAACCACTGCTGCACTTCCTGTGGTAGGCAGATTCAAAGGTGACTTGCAACTCACCCCTTGTGTAATACCTTTTATTTGGATGTGGGCCGGTGACCTGCCTCTAATGTACAGAGTGCATCAAAAGTGATGGAATATCATGTTTGACATTGTATTAACTAAGCTTTGTTAATTTACTAACTTGACTTATCTTGAGTCTTGCTTGCTTTGATGCACTATGCTGCTTTGTTTGAATCACTGGATAGAAAGGCCCTTAGGAAAGCTTCTAACTGAGGGTCTCAGTGCTAGAGCATGTGTGGAATGAAACTGGAAGAACCATGTCAATGTATTTAGAAACAGATCTTCCTTTGAAATGGACTGAAGCCTCAGTGGTAAGAACCTGACTACAGTCCCTATAAGTTGATCAAAGTTGTTAAGTCCTTTAATGTTAGAGCAAATAGAGCAAATCATCATATAGCAGTAGAGAAATAATTCCTTCATGGTAGGTTGTTGCATGAACATTCTTTCAGTCGGAGACATGGAGATAGAACACTCGAGAGGAATGTACAGAGCATGGAAAGGCCCTCCCGTTGATCATCGATTTGCTCGAGCGGGCCCAGTAACGTGTCCATTGGAGACTTTGTTGTTACTCTGTTTGGCATATCGAATACGTCACGGGGAGCTTGCCAGGCTCTGCCGTGTGGGCGAGATACTCTCGGTAGCTTGCTGGGCTTTCCGAGAGGGGCGGATGAATCGAACTCGCGTCGGCCATGTTGGCAGCGTGCAAGGCAAACGCCCTACCCGCTGTGCTAACGCTCCAGCCCGGAAGGCCAAGGCTTATTCTGGCTCGATGCAAAGAACAACTGTCAGAGGCTTCCTTTTATTCTTTATTTTTTTTTATCAGTTACATCCTAATGACTTCATCACAGAGAAAGACTCATTAAAGAGAGTATAAACAGTTATAGGATGAGTATTCACCAAAGGAACATCAGGGTATACATTGTTTTGTCAAAGCTATGTTGCCAAATCTATGTCATTATGATTAAAAACACCAGAGGAAGATATGGAACTGGACACATAGGCTTTACAGATTATGTCTCCAACATTCTTGTGGTTGGTTACATGTAGGACAAAGAGAAGACTCATACTGATACTTGAAGGTGAATCCAGATTAAGGATGTGTAAGAGAGGGGGAAACTGCTGTGTTGCACTGCCAAGATAGTGTATGACTACGTGGGTATATGAGAGTATGCTGTATGCCTCCAGGTCATTGGACTCACAAGTTTTTAGCTTGCCCACTTAGTGAGAAGTGGAGCCTCCGTTCTGCGTCCTGCTTGCAGGGCAGCATCCAGAGGCTTGTCCAATTGTCCTAGCTTAGCACCAATAGTAGGTTATATTTGCTCTGTGATTAAGAAGTGCAGGCCAGAGTGCCTAGGACCCTGGGCACCTAGTTGGGTATTTATGACTGCTGCATATATGGATGTCAATATACTACTACTATAGGCCATTTTCTTAGCGCAACTCTGTGTTCCACAGATTATAAGAGTTTATCTTCCACCTTTCTCCACTCTAACTATAGCTACTATATTGACTCCTTCCTATATTTTTTCCTTTAATTTATGCGTAAACATCATCATTTACAGTGTAGTTAATAATAGGTTTCAGGAATACAATATTCCCACCAGCTTTGAACCCATTTCTCCACCTACAAAAACTGAATAACATATACATTTTTAAATCAATTCTTGTATGTTAGTCATATTGTTTTAGTTGTATTAATACAACTATATGTGTATACATATACATATATATAGTGTTGTCTTCATTTGAATTTCTCTGTAGTAAGTGAAAATGAACACTTCTTTTTAAAAATAAATATTTTGAGATATTGTGGTTTAAAATGCAGTTTAATAATGATTTCTGATGCCCGTAATTCCAGTACCGCACCCATTACCAGCATACCTCCTTTCTTTCCCAAGAAAATTAGTCATGTCCTTGTATCAAGTTTCCCACCATATAAATTACGTAGATCAGTTCTCCCATGATGTTGCCTCTGGACCTTTGTTGCTCCATTCTGTGTATCTTTAAGTTCCACATATGAGAGAAATTATTCTGTATGTACTCCATTTCTTCTGACTAACTTCACTCAGCATGAAATCCTCTGGTTCCATCTCTGACACTGCAAATTGCATGATTTTAATTTTTTCTTGGAGCTACATAATATTCCATTGTGCATATACACCACAACAATGATGGATCAGTGATGGATTAAGAAGTTATGATATATATTACTTTCATTGGGCATTTGGGCTGTTTCCATATCTTGACTACTATACTAGTGTGGCAATTATCATAGGTTATCACATCATCATAAATCCTTTCACGATCACGATCATGATCATCCTATTGTTTGTCAATTGTCTCGAGCAGGCATCAGTAACGCCTCCTTCGACTCCTTTGTCCTAGCCCTGAGATTCTAAAAAGTGCCACATTCAAGGCTCTTTCAGGGTTAGGAGAAATGAGACCCTTTCTATCTCTTATATAAAAGCATTGAAGTCAATCATGTTTATAATAAATGGGGACATTTTATGTTATCCAAACTATTATTTAAAGTGCCTCATTGAGGACCAGAGTGATAATACAGCAGTGGGGCATTTGACTTACATGTAGCCCTCCTGGGTTCAACCCCCAGCATTCTATATGGTGCCCTGAACACTGCCGATAGTGACTCCTGAGTGCAAAGTCTGAGCACCACAAATTGTGGCTCCCAAACAAAAATACACAGATAAATAAAAAAGTGTCACTTTGTGGGGGTTGAAGTGATAGTATAGCAGGTAGGGTACTTGCCTTGCACACAGAATAAATCCTATGCATTGACAGGTGTGCCACGCCCAAACCAGATAAAGTGACACTTTGTTTATATTTCCATAATTTCCACAAGTTTTCTTAACCCCCTATTTTAAAACACTGTAGTTTGCAAAGCTGTTTATCATGATTTATTACAGGTATTTAGGCTGGAACGATAGCACAGTAGGTAGGGCGTTTGCCTTACAAGCAACCAACATGGCCGACCTAAGTTCGATTCCTCTGCCCCTCTCAAAGAGCCCAGCAAGCTACCGAGAGTATCTCGCCCTCAGAGCAAAGCCTGGCAAGCTACCGGTGATGTATTCGATATGCCAAACACAGTAACAATTGTCATAATGGAGACATTACTGGGCCCGCTCGAGCAAATCGATGAACAATGGGAGGACAGTGACAGTGACAGTGATTACAGGTATTTGATATTCCAACAACAATCCCGCCACAATTGCCACCTTCCCTCCACCATTGTCTCCATTTTCCCAATGACCCCTCAAGCCTACCTATGTAGCAGGCCCACAATAATTTATTTTATATTGCTTGTTACCACTAAATGGCTAATGGAAGGAGCAAAATTTTTCCAAAGAAGAAAATTAGTCATGTCCTTCACCCCTCTGAGACCATGAGTTTCCCCCCACAAGTGGATCTCTGGCACGGCCATGTCCCCAGAGGCACACAGACCTAATGCGGAACCCAACAGCTTTCAGCAGAAATGTGAATGGACTATGCATTAAGTTATGGTGCCATGACCCCCCAGGAGGGAAAGGCTATTGGTCTCTTCCTTCTTGCCCCTTCCCGTGGCAGCACAGTGGCCACCGCCTCAGAGCTTATTGGACAGCCAGGTATGAGCTGGCAGTGACAGGGCAACTGCGGACTCATGGGAATGGGGCAGAACCAGCACGTCCTTCCTGCCCTGTTGAGACCACGAGTTGTCCCTCACGAGCGGCTCTCAGCATGGCCATGAACACAGAGCCACACAAACCAATCGTGGAACTATGTGGCTTTTGGAAGAAATCCCTCCAGACTTAATTAGTAAAATATCAGAATTCCAAAATCATATGGTCTTCATAACCAGCAATAGAAAACAAATTACTTCACAATGCCTTTTTAGCAGGTCTGATTGTTGAGGGGAAATTCCAAATAATAATGGTGCATCTTTTGTCAAAATAATGAATGTAATCAAAGTAGAGAGAGTTAAGTGGAAATCATCTGCCTTACAGGCATCGGGAGGGGTGGAATGGGGGAGTATATTGGGGTTCTTGGTGGTGGAAAATATGCACTGGTGAAGGGATGGGTTTTTGATCATTGTATGACTAAAACTTAAACCTGAAAGCTTTGTAAATTTTCTCACAGTGATTCAATAAATAAATTTTAAAAAAGAAGAAAGTTAGTGAAAATTGTTGTATTTCAACCGGGGGGGGGGGGGGCGGTGGCATTAAGTCTTTGAGGGTTTACTAAGCTGTTACTGCAAGTTAAGCTTTCTGCCTTAAGCTGAGATTGGTTGCCTTCTTATATACCATTCAATCTGGTGTGCTACTACTGGGATGTCAGTGTTGTAGAGTTTGAATGTGTTGCTCCAGAAAATTCAGAATATTTAGCTGAGCAATCTAGCTGGAGCTGTCATGGCAGTTTAGGGGTGTGAGAGCAGCTACTGGAGCTTTGGTAGTGTGGGAGTTAGCCCACCCCCTCCAAGATCGCCCAGGAGGTCTCAGCCAGGAACATATCTGAGAGAATTTTGTTTTTCTCTAATTTGGGTTTTCTATGCATGGCATTCTATTTATCCCTGGGAAGAAAGCTGATAAAGTTAAGAGAGGAAAAACTACAATGTTGAAATGTACCTCTCTAAAACATTTGTATAATTTTAATATGTCTCATTTATATTTATATCTAAATGAATCATGCTTCATTTATACAATTTTGTAAACAAGCTGTAATGCTGTGAGAAAAAAAATTGTTCTTGAACACATAAAGAAAATACTGAGGGTAAATCAAAAACTTAAATTATGATCCAAACTCAATTACTAATTAGCTGTGCCCAAAGGCAAAGTAATTAATTTTATATTGGTATAATAAAAATGCTATTATACAAGATTATTGAAAGAACTAAGATATATACTGCACATAAAAATTGGATATATGACATATGATTCACATAAAGCATATTTTGAACATAAAAATGTTGCTTGGGTAAAAGTTATGTTAGACTTTAGGGAGAGCAGAAATTCATTTCATTGTTTTAGACTCAGTTTCCTCACTTCTAAAAAGTCACTCTTCACAAAAATATACAAAATCAGTGCAATTATAACCAATGGGCAGAGACATTTTATCGTCAGTAATAAGTTTATTCACATTTGACAAAGTAGTGATTCAGTTCCTCATCTATAAGGTTCCCAATTTAAAATATGGAACTGTGGAAGCACAGTTAGAAGAACTGAACATTTAATAAATTAGACAGATTCAGAAAGTTCAAGAATATGGAGAAAAAATGTAGACTAGTTGGGGTTCTTGGGTTCCATGAATGTCACCATGGAGAGTTCCCTGAGTTTTCTTTGTGTCTAGTATGTCTATAAAAGGAATTCAGAGAAATGAGCAAACCAGAAATGCCAATGGGAACAGTCAAGGAAGCCCCAGAAATGCCTGTTCTTTCTAGCTGGCCCAAGAAAGGGATAATCTCATGAATTAAGCATTAACTCCTATTCCAGCATAATGTCATGAAAAGTATATGGCTCCACCCATTAGCAAAGACAAAGCTTTAACATGTGCTAGACTATGAGGGGATGCCCAACTCCCATTCTGGGGTGGAAAAGAGGAGGGGAGCTCAGTAAGGAACTAGAATGTTCTGGTAGTGTAAAGACATCACCTCACACTATCCAGTGTCAAGAATGTCTGCGCCTCTGTCTCTCTCTGGGTGGCACCAGTCGTTGTCTGGTGGGAGTTGTAATTCTCATACCTTCCAGAAGTAGTCATCAAAGGTATCCCAGGGTGTCAGTGAGAGTTTAGTGGGGAACTTGAACCTCCCCAAGAGGCAGTAGCAACTGCCTGTCACTGCACTGGCAGAGAAGCCAACTATTATGAAATGAACCATTTTTTCCCCCTCTAAGTTCATATATTGAAGCCCTAAATCTCAATACTTAAGAGTGTGACTGTATTGGAGTTAAGACCTTACTGGTTAAAGTAAAGTCCTTAGAGTGAACATAGTATATGTTTAAGAAGGAAGCTGAGTATAGACGAAGAAATACCAGAACCATCAACTCCAGAACCCGAAAAAAGCCAGATGGTAGCCATCTTCAAGGCAGAAGACACATTTCAAAAGAAACCAACCATACTGACATCTTGATCTTAGAGTCTCCATAACCATAAGAAAATAAGATAAAATGCCATCTTAACTGTGGATTTGTGTGTGTTGGTACGCAGAGGGTGGGGAGGGCCATACCTGACTCTATTCAGGGTTTATTCCTGGCTCTGTGCTCAGGCCTAGTTCCTGGTGCTTTTCAGAGGACCATATGTGATGTCATGGAATGACCCAGATTTGTGATGTTGGAGAATAAACCCAGATTTGATACAAGCAAAATCAGAACCTTAACTCCTGTACTATCTTTCTGGCTTCATCTGTGGAATTTTATTATGGAAATTCTAGCCACAGATAACAAGATTAAGATGATTCGTGTCAGAATTGTCTGACAAGAATTTCAAAGCATTTATCATAAAAATGCTTCAGTGAGTGGTTAGGAACATGATTAAAATAAGAAAAATATAACAAGAAGTTGCAGCATATGAACAGAAGGTATAATTGAAAACAAATGGCAATTTTAGAATTAAAACTACTATCACTGTCACTGTCACTGTCCTCCCGTTGTTCATCAATTTGATCGAGCGGGCCCAGTAACATTGTGAGACTTGTTGTTACTGTGTTTGGCATATTGAATATACCACGGGGAGCTTGCCAGGCTCTGCCATGCAGGTGAGATACTTTCGGTAGCTTGCCGAGCTAACATTAATTTTTTAAAACACAATTGTTATTTTTTTTTCTTTTTGGGTTACACCTGGCGATGCACAGGAGTTACTTCTGGCTCTCCACTCAGGAATTACTCCTGGCGGTGCTCAGGGAACCACATGGAATGCTGGAAATTAAACCTGGGTTGGCAGCGTGCAAGGCAAACGCCCTACCCACTGTGCTACTGCTCCAGCCCCAAGAACACAATTGTTGGGAAAAATGGCAGAATAAAGAGATCAGAATAATCAATTACTTCAAGGTAAGAAAAATAGAAATTATTTACTCAGAATAACAGAAAGACAATAGAAAGTAAAAACAGTCATAGGTGCTGGGACCTGTGAAACTATATCCCCAAAATCTAATATACATATTATCATAGTTCTACCAGTAGAGGAGAAAGTATGTGGAAAGCAATATCTAGCAAAATAATGGCTAAAAATTTCCCAGGTTTGGTGACTGATGTGAATTTAAATTCAAGAAGTTTTGGATTCAAGAGATTCAAAAATCAGTAGATTCTCAAGCATATTACACTTAACTAAATCATGCCATGTCAAAGTTCCTAAGAGTCAACATTTTTTAAAACAAATAACAAAGAATTAATCTTTCAAGTGGAATTTAATGGATGACACTTTCATGATGTAGAAAACCAGTTTGAATAACAATTATTTTCCATCAGTAAACATGTAGGATAGGTGGGTGTGGCACAATATTTTTCATAGGACAAGCTAAATGAATTTTCAGTGCCAAATTCTACTTCAAGAAAAACTTTTTAGTAATTAAAATTATTCGATACTTTTTTGGATTATTTTTTTAAAGTGCTAAAATAATGGCTAAAGGAAGTTCTTGATTCAGATCAAAAAATGCAATAAAAGAATCTAGGAGAATCAGGAAGGAAGAGCCCTGTAAAGAATAAGTATTGGCAAACTCTTCTCTTTGAGCAAGAGTTATGTTTGTAGTTAGGGCAAAAGTCACATTGTCTAGCCTTGTCTGATGTGGTTCTCAAGAATGTATGGGAAATATTTATGGCAAAAAAAAATGTTAAGAGAAGGAAGACTTAGAAGGAAGTAAATTGTGAACTGTTAAAATTAACACAAAATAGCCTTGCCATTTATATAACATTCCCAAATGAAAATTTGCTGAAATGCAAACTATATCAGTGATGCCAAGGGCTAAGGGCTTAGGGAAAGGGGTGATGTCACTGTAAAATAATAGCATATAAGAAACCTCTGGGTTCACCAAATCATTGTGTTTTGATTACAGGAACAGTCACTCAAATCTATCCATCAGATGAGTAGTATATAACTGTTCCTCACTGGTGCCAAAGTTAGTGCCTGGGTTTGGGTCAGTAGTACAGTTATATAAAATATAGCCATCCAGGGAGACTAAGTAAGAGCAGAGGGAACTCTCTGGAACAATTTTGGGTTTTATTTTTGCAAATTCTTAATATTCTATAGCTATATAAAATAAGTGTTTTAAATATCTACTAGGAGAAAATTAAGAAAATACATTATTTTACTCTTTTTTTAAGTGGGCTGAGCTTGGTAGACAACCATAAGAACACACCTTTATAATCCTCTACCACTCACCACAGTCTAGTGCTGTGAGCATCTCATTTGCTCTCTATTGGTCAAACGCTTGAACAGTTCTCTGTGCTCTCAGGACCTTTGGGGTCATTTCTATGATTTCAACCATTTAAAATTCCAACCTCTTGTTCAATTCAAAGCTTCTCTCCAGTTTTCCATTTCACTCCCAATCTGCCTAAGAACAGAAATCCCCTTAAGCCAATGACAATTTTCTGGTTCCTCCAGGTCAGGTGGGGTGGGGTGGGGTGGAGAAGAGGAAGAGGCAGGAGAGTTAGAGTAAAAGCCACAAAGGGCATTTTTCACTGTGCAACTGGGGCTGTTCAGTTTTTCTGTTATCAAGGGGTCTCTACCAAGGCAAGTCTCCAAAGTCTAGGTGTTTCCCATGAGAACAAATTAAGGGATTTGCTAAAGTCCTAACATCTAGCTCCATCTTAATAAGAAGTCTCTCCTCCTCTCCTCTGCAGACCTCTTACACTGACCCTATTACTATCACTGTCCTCCCGTTGTTCATCGATTTGCTCTAGCAGGCCCAGTAGTGTCTCCATTGTGAGACTTGTAGTTACTGTGTTTGGCATATGGAATACATCATGGGTAGCTTGCAGGGCTCTCCAAGAGGGGTGGAGTAATCAAATCTGGGTCATCTGGGTCGGCCGCATGCAAGGCAAACACCCTACCTGCTGTGCTATTGCTCCAGCCCTTATGCATCTCACATGTAAAAATATTTTCTTAAACACCTTTCAGGTACCAGGTGTCAGGAGACATGCAGTAGTGATTAGTCTTCTTTTAGTACAAGAGGATAATGGGAATAAGTGATAGAAGCAGGTGGGTTGCTATGACTTTCAGTTTCCTGTTTCAAGAAAAATTGCAAAGTCCAGTCAAGACAGCACAATGTCTGAGCACAGCTGCCCATGCAGAGTCCTGGATTTGGGGCTGGAGTGATAGCACAGTGGGTAGGGCATTTGCCTTGCATGTGGCTGACCTGGGTTCTATTCCCAGCATCCCCTATGGTCCCTGAGAACTTCCAGGAGTAATTACTGAGTGAATGAGCCAGGAGTAACCCCTGTGCAATGCCGGTGTGACCCAAAAAGAAAAAAAAAAGTCCTGGGTTTGAGCCAGTACTACACAGGCCCGGAACAGCACCAGTGTGGCGGTCCCAAAACCAAAAAAATAAACTTCCTCTCCTGTACATCCACCTGAGAACATTAAAACTTTACCCTCCAAAGATATACACATGCCTACATTCATTCCATCATTATTCACAATTGCCAAGCTGTGGACATGAGCCACGTGTCCCAATCACAGAGGGGTTGATGATGAAACTGTGGTTTCTACATCCTGGAATATTATGCAGTGGTCAGAAAAGATGAAAAATCATGCTATGCTATAACATGGATGGTGCTGGAGAGGGCTGTGCTATGTAAAGTTAGTCAGAGGAAAAAGATAATCCTGGAAGGGTCTCACTCATACAGGGAATATAAAGAAACAGAGGAACTGGAGAAAGAGTACAGTGGGTGGGGCACTTGTCTTGCATGTGGCTGATCAGGATTTGATCCCAGCATTGTATATGGTTTCCCGAGCCTGCTAGAAGTGACCCTGGAGCACAGAGCCAGGAGTAAGCCCTGAGCACCACCAGGTGTGACCCCCCAAACAAGCAAAAAAAATAAATAAACCCCAAGACTTATGCAGGAAAATGGCCAGGTTTCAACAACTTTGAGAGCAGAGTCGTTTTACCACAAAGCATAGGTAGTTTCCTCCATTATAGAAAGACACCATGAGGAAGGGCACATGTTTGTGAAACCTCTTTTCACTCACCCACATTCATGTTCCCTTATCTAGTTGGGTCAGATCTTCTTAGTTCTGCCCTAATACTGCACTTTAAGGGCTCAGGTTTCACAACTGTCTGCATATTCCAAGCCAAGGGCTGTTAATGTCGCCTCTTCTAGCTTCCTTAGCAAACTGCATGCTAAGACAATAGAAAATCTGCATCTAAAAGTATACTGTTGAGTTTCAAGGTGATTGGGAAAATCATTTGTTTTAATTGAATGACTTTTTAAATCCCTGGCACTACCATGTGCTACGTGCATATATTTGGGCAGGCTACCCCACCTCTATGATTCTAGGTTTACTTATCCTTATCAGGACAACACCAAATGGGTGCCCTATATAACATGACTTAAAGAGCCTCTGAGAGACATGTTACAGCAGGCAGTGCAAAGCATCAGAAGTCAAATGCTCTCTGGAAAACAGAAAAGAACATTTGTGCCTGTATCTAGAGTCTTCAATAAACTGATAGGGAATTTTGATTTCACTCTGATTTTCCTGGCACTGGCCTTGCAGGTAAAATGCATTGGAGAAAAAGTCTGAAGCATTTAATAATTCCTGTATACAGCTCCCTAAGCAAAACTTTTTTTTTAATTAATGTGAAGATTTTGTCATCATTTAAGTTTGTATTTAAATACTTAAAAAATATTTCTTAGACCATGGGAGCAATTGCTGAAAAAAGTGAGTGATAAACTCCCATATATATGGAGTGTGTGTGTGAATATATATATATATATATAAATATATATATATATATATATATATATATATATATATATATAAAACACGGCAGAGTCTGGCAAACTCCCCGTGGTATACCCAATATGCTAAATACCAGTAACAATGATGGGTCTCATTCTCCTAACCCTGAAAAAAGCCTTGAATATGGCACTTTTAAAAACAAAATCTCAGGGCTAGGATGAAGAAGACGTTACTGGCACCTGCTCAAGGCAATCGACGAACAACAGGGTGGTCGTAATGGTCGTGATCGTGAGATCTAAAAATACAAATTTGACATCAGGTCTACCAGACTCATCTCTTAGAAATTACAATAGACTGCTTTAGTCTTTATAATCTATTTATAGGTGATCTATTTTTATAGAGTAAGAAAAGGGGTGGTAAGGGTGAAGTATACAATCTCATTAAAATGTTCCTGATGATTTAATGAGGATAAATTACCTTCATTTTACAGTTGATGAAATGAGGGTTCAGAAAGATTACACAATTTTTCCAAGGTCACACCACATGTTCAGAAGAGACTTAGAAAACAATGTGACCTTTTTTCCCATTGTAAATAGCAGTTTCTTGGTACTATCTGCAGAAGTCCTGCTGATATCACAAAGAATAAGTAAGGGGATTCTTATTAGTCCAAACAGAACAACACCTGTGACTCTTCCAAGCTTTAGTAAAAGAATAGAAATCAACAACTACACAAGTAAACAAGGATACCAGACCCCAAAGATAGGCTAACAGAGAAGGCAAAAGAACCTGAGTTGGCCCCTCCTATCTCTCCACTCTGTCACACCCTGACTTCCTTTGTCTTTGTTGCATGCATAATTTAAAATCACTTTGAAGGTTCCTTTTTCAGCCTGAGATTTCTAAGGGACAGTTCTGGACTTCCACTCATTTTCCTATTTCTAGGAAGGCCTTTAACTCTCCTGAGGTTTGAGTACATGGTGGGCATATAGCAGAGGTCTAGCTTCAGGTTTAGCTGCAGTGATCACTGGAGAGAAATTCAAGTCTCAGGATTTCTTACTTCTTTAGTTGTTTTACAGTTCTTTATGATGATAAAGCACAGTATACTTTCAGGGGAGTTAAAATTATATCCATATTATTGTTATTTAACTGAATTGTTTGGAGTATCCTTTAGGCTAAGAAGTTTTGGGTCTTTTTAAATGGTTTTTGTTTGGTTGGTTTTTGGTTTTTTGTTTGTTTTTTGAAGCACCATGATTTACACTACTATTCATGTTAGTGATAGATACAACAGGCCAATATCATGCCAGCCACCAAAGCGTTCCCTTTCCTCCACTACTCTTCCCTCCATACCACCACATACCTAATCTCCCTCATCATGAGATCAGTTATGTAGACCCACACCATTCTCTCCAAGCCCCGCAATGCCCAATGGCTTTAGCCATTTGATATTCCCTTACTATGTTTCTTTAGACTAAGAAGTTTTAAAGGAAAATAGAATAATTAACCTCAGTACTATAACCTCAACACCATACTGTATAAAATATGAAGGTTATGTTGTCGTAGGTTAAGACCTTTGATTCATATAATGTTCTATAGTTATAAAATGTACCAGAATTTAATTAGGCTGGATTCATGGATGTAGTGGATACATTTATGAGTCTCCCTTCTAGGTCTGGAATTGAAAAATTTCATCTATAAATATGAAGATAATAAAAATTGTAGTTTTGTAGGCCATAATATCTCAACTTTGTTCTAACAGAGCTAGATAATTTTAAGAAATGACAGTATTCCAGTAAATGACCATATGTAAAAATTGGCAGTGGTCAAATTTAGACAATAGACCACCTTTGCCCATCTTTTCAGTAGACCTCTACTGTGGATTATCCAGAGCCAGATCCTTTCTCACCAGTTAACTTCCCAATCCAATGCTAAGCATCCTACTTTCCTTTTTGCCCTGGTTGGTGTGGCTGTGTTCAAGAATATAGGATGTGACGAACCCCATCAAAAAATTGGGTGATGAAATGAACAGAAACTTTCTCAAAGAAGAAATCCAAATGGCTAAAAAGCACATAAGAAAATGTTCTATATCATTAATCATCAGGGAGATGCAGATCAAAACAACAATGAGATATCATCTCATACCACAGAGACTGGCCCACATCCAAAAGAACAAAATTGTAAAATCTTAGCACACCAAAGGCTGTGTGTTCACGGGCTATCTGGACGGCTCTGACTCACCATCCGCGTTCGGAGCTCTTGAGCCACTTGTGTGTGGCCTGGATCAGGACGGCTGTTGGCCAAGGGCAGAAGAAGGAAGAGACGAGGGCCAGGCTGGTCTATATCAATTGTAGTTTATTCCAATCCTCTTCACTCCTGTTTCTCCTCTGCCTCCTTCTCTCCTGAGCCCCAATCTGGAATCTTTCTCCTTCTCGCTCTGTCTCTGGATCTTTGGAGCCTGCCCAAGCTTTCTCACTTCTGACTCTGCTCTCTCCGAGCTTACATTCCTAGTTTATATAACAATCACATAGGGTGGTGACACGAAGGTGGGTTGAACATCGATCGACAAATCAACAAAGAGAGGTAAGGCCACTCCTCCAAGAGATTAACTCAAGGATAAAATCTCATCTAAAGAGATTACTCCAGTTTACTAGGAGATCTGCTCAAGAGTGGGATCCCAACAAGGGTATGTTCTTTCCTCAGATAGTAATCTACTTAAATAGTTGTAGTAAATCTACTTCTAATATTTCTAGCACTGTCATTCTGTATGAGCACAGTAAGAGATATAAATTTACAGTTTGGTTCTTCATGAGAACATCTCACTATACATTTCACAGTCCTCAGGCCAGGTTAGACTTTGTAGCCCCAGCAGGGTCCTAGTCTCGTCGTTACTTACTTTTGGATCATGACAGCATTTGTCCATGATCATTCCCTCAACTTATAGATGGGTATCGTGGCGCTTTGGCCTGGCCCATTTTGATGCCAGGGTAGCTCACAGCTTGCTCTGGATCCATTCAGTCCCTCGTTGAAACCCTGATTTTGTGGTGCTAGGAACTAAGGGCAACTGAGTCAAGAAAGCAGATGCCCAGGAGTAAATATTATTCGGAGTCAATCAACTCCCAAGTTACAAAGCATAATATTAACTGTCTTCCTATGGCCATACAGAAAGGACATTGCTTACAATAAAAGTTCAGTGTCTTTAGAAGGATCTGATCTTACAAGATAACAGAATCTGATTAGGGAGAAAAGGTGATTAACTGACTGGGGAGGAGAGCACAGAGAAGAGTTTACAGATAAACAGAGGAATGGGAGTGACTCTGAAGTACTGGGATGGGTGTGATCAATAAACCTAAGCTACCTGAGGAAGGACAAAACAGTGTTATCCTACACAAAAGCAACCAGTGTTGGAGCAGATGTGGCGAGAAAGGGACCCTCTTTCACTGCTGGTGGGAATGCCAACTGGTTCAGCCCTTTTGGAAAACAGTATGGACAATTCTCAAAAAATTATAAATTGAGCTCCCATCTGACCCAGCAATATCACTCCTGGAAATATATCCCAGAGAGGCAAAAAAGTATGGTCGAAATGACATCTGCACTCTATGTTCATTGCTGCACTGTTCATGATAGCCAAAATCTGGAAAAAACCTGAGTACCCGAGAATAGATGACTATTTAAAGAAACTTTGGTACATCTACACAATGGAGTACTATGCAGCTGTTAGAAAAGATGACGTTATGAAATTTACATACAAGTGGTTCTACATGGACAGTATCATGCTAAGTGAAATGAGTCAGAAAGAGAGGGACAGACATAGAAAGACTGGACTCATCTAGGGAATATAAAGTAACAAAATGGAAGAAGAACACCCAAGAATAGTCAAGATAAGTACCAGGAGGTTCACTCCATGGCTTGGAGGCCAGCTGCACATGTTCGGGGAAAAGGTAGCTCAGATAAAGAAGAGAGCACAAAGTAAAGGGTGTTGGGAGGATCCTCCCAGGATGGGAGATGCATGCTGAAATTAGACTATAGACCGAACATGATTGCCACTCAAAGCCTCTTTTGCAAACCATAGCTCCCAAAAGGAGAGAGAGAATAAAATGGAATGCCATGCCACAGAGATGGGGTGGGATGGAGAGGATGGGGGCATGGGAGGGATACTAGGATCACTGGTGATGAAAAAATAGGCACTGGTCATTCATTGTATCACTGAAATTCAAGCACAAAAATTTGTAAGTCTACAACTGTACCTCATGGTGTTTTACTAATAAAATGTTTTTTTAAAAAAAAGAATCCAGGACGTGAAACAAATAATCTAGTTCCAGTTTGTCTTTATCTTCTCATAGACTGAAATTTGCTACTGTCATGGAAAAAAAATTTTACTGATTCCCAAAGGAAAAATTTCATATTTAAGCAAAAAGAAGCCTGGTGGTTGGAGTTCCCTCAAAGGCCTCCATTGACCTTTCAGCTCTACTTATTAGATACTTGGAATACAAGACAAGGCACATATGATCAGCTTCCCCCAGTTAAAACTGGGGCTTTTAATGAGAGTATAAAATTTTAGGGCTGAAGTGATAGCACAGCCGGTAGGGCATTTATCTTGCATGTGGCTGACTTGGGTTCGATTCCTCTGTCCCTCTCAGAAAACCCGCAAGCTACCAAGAGTATTCTGCCCACACAGCAGAGCCTAGCAAGCTCCCCGTGGTGTATTCAATATGCCAAAAACAGAAACAACAAGTCTCACAGTGGAGACGTTACTGGTGCCTGCTTGAACAAATCAATGAACAACGGGAGGACAGTGCCACAGGACAGTGCTACAGTGCTATCAAATTTTAGGTGAACATGATTGATATCTTCTTCTTAGTCGTGCTACTATCATGCTCTAGAAGGCTATATGATTAAAAAATGAGAACCAGCAAGACTATAGCTTCCTTTAGCACAAGGACTGAAGTTGAGCCAGAAATTACTGGTGAGGGATAGGAGTGATAGTACAAGGATAGAAAGCTTGCATTGGACTGGCTGACCTGGGCTTGAGTCTCAGCATTCTATATTGCCCCAGGAGCCTGTCTGAGTACAGAGGCAAAAGCAGCCCCTAAGCACCCCCAAGTATGGTCTAAAACAAAAAAGGAAAAAAAGAAAAGAAAAGAAAGAACTGATGAACAGAATGACTTGAAAAAAAGTGCATAGTCAAGAATGACTCCCAGACACGGCACTGCACATTCAGAACCTCTTCACCCATCTTTTTGTTCTAGCAGTTGCTGTGGCAACAAAGCTCTGTGGGTGTCACATGACTGCACATGGCCCTGGCCTGCACTTTATTTGTCCCCTTTACTTTTTCTCCAGAGAATTCTGGGGGCTCCAGAAGCAGATCCTGAAGTTAACCACTCACAGCTCTGAGCAGTGCAGCTGAGATGGGTAGATAACCTGTCCACTTACCTCTGTAAAAAACACAATGAGCACAGCTTGATCATGTTGATAATAGCAAAACTGCTCAATCAAACACACTTGGGCATTTCCTTCATTTCACTGGATTCTTCCCCATTCCTCAGTATTGATCATGAATGCACTTCCCAAAGCTTACTTTTAGCAGACAGGCCTCTTCATGTAACTTCATGTACTGAAATGCAGAAGCCTGCAAGAGGGAGCAGGTAGGTTATGAATGAAGAGTTGACCTGTGTACAATATGTGAAAAGTTGAGTCATCAAGTACATAAAGTGAAGAGTTGGAAAAAAGACAGCATACAGAAAAGCATGGGCTACTTGTCTCCAGAGATGCTCAGGACCGGGAGGGCCCCTCCTGTTCACAAACTGCATCAGCGAAAGATCTATATCCCACAGTTTTCCTGGTGGGGAATGCTTTTTCTGATGTTGAAGATGATAAAGTTATGCCATAGCACAAGAGAAGGCGTTTCCCATCTTGCAATAATTCCACATCCAGGCTCTTGTCCTCATGTTCCAACTGCTGCTGCGTCCTTGAAATGGAGTAACCACGTTTGAATGAAGGTTGGATCTATTGTCAGTGTGACCGCGTTGGCAGAGACACGGTCTGTTGGATCCTTTTCCATCTGTCAAGATCCATCCTGAGATTTCAGAGAAAAGGCAAAGAGAAGCAACACGAGAAGCTTTTGGAACTAAGAGGATGGTAGCGGGAGATGTCCCCAGGAACACCTTTGACAGCCCCAGCCTGAGCATGGAAACTGACACATACACTGCAGAGACAGGACATGACTTCTGTTTTTATTTCCATTTAATTTACCCAAATGAAAACTGCAATTACTGAGCAGTTATATGTCCCCATGTGCAGCGCGGTTGCTGTCCCTGGAACATTTGCTATCCCCATTTGGAATATTCACCCATAAAAGCGTCTGACTTGCCTGCATTGTATGTGGAAATCTGCAATGTCATCCATTGTGCAAGGGATAAAAATGCACCCCGGGGTACTGATTTTAATAAGGCTTAATTAGACCAATTTGTAGTAAGCTGAGGTTTCCACTCTGCAATTTGACAAGCAGCTTGAGCTGGTTCACTACATTTTTATTGTTCAGGAAATTCTGTATCTCAAACAAAAGGTCAAATGGAACATAAAATTCTATTCAAAAACTCCTAAAGGCATAATGAATCTCTCCTGGTATGTGTGTGTGTGTGTGTGTGTGTGTGTGTGTGTGTGTGTGTGTGTGTGTGTTTAGAATGTCCTTATAGGTGATGAAAAAGTAATCTTATATATCCATGTGGTCCATCCCATTGTATGAAGGCCAGAAGGAAGATAAAACTAGTCTCCTTTGATTCAGACCTTAAGTATCTCATGTTCTTTCCCTATAATCTTGAAAGACTTCATAGCCCAAAACAAAGAACAAATGCAATCATTGAAATTCACTTTACGTTATCTTGAGAGAAAAGCCATTTTGCCTAGAAGGAAAATCCATTCCATATATTATCCTTGATCAGAAAACTGTTTTCTTGAAGAATTCATTAATATGCCATAAATGTGTCTCTAATTGCTCTCTGATGTCATCTCCCAAAATTTCATCCAAGACCCCATGAAGAAAGTCTTGGCAGAATTGCTCTTCTGCCATCTTTATGGGAAAGAGATATAGGTCAGGATATCAGGGAGAAAAAATTTAGTCAGTGTCTTCTTTTTTCAGTGTCTTTTTTTTGTTTGTTTGGGGGTCACACTCCGTGATGCTCAGGGACTATTTTCAGGTGCTCTGGTGCTACTCCTGCAGTGCTGAGGATCAAACATGGGGTCCCTGAATGCAAAGACAATAGCTTCTTGAGCTATCTCCCTGGTCCTTTCTTTTGTTTGTTTGTTGGTCATCTCAGTTTGCTAAAGGCCACCAAGACTTACACGCGGTGCTACTCAGCAGGCCATTTGGTGCCAGGAGAAAACTCAGAACACTGCATGATTAGCAGGCATTCCATCCCTTTTAGTTCTCTTCCAGTCTCTTCAGTGAATTTTTCAGAAATTTAAGACATTCTACACAAAAATGGAAGAAAATTTTACAGCCAAAGCCATTTTACAGTCCTTTTCCAGGTTTAACAGCCCTTTTGAAAAGGACCTATTGAGAACAGAAAAGCCTTTTATGCTAATTTAGGTGAAAATATAGACAAAATCTATATTTTGTCTAAATTGATGGAGATATCAGAGATCCCACCTGCCCTTTGAATAGTTTCCTGTTTAATCATCAGAATCAACAATGTATGCACTAAAACTTGATTAATAAAGATGTCAAATACCAGACTACTCAAGAAAATATGCTAACTTGAAACTGATAATTCATAGATTGCATAGACTCTGCTTTTGACAATTTATCTGGGGGAGAAGTAATCTGATTGGTTGCATTTTAAATCCAGGAAAATACTTCATAATATGAGAAAGTAATGGGACATAATATGATCCAGGAAGAGAGATCAACTTGGAATGCTTGTTAGGAAGATGGTAGAAAGAAGCAGAGGACAACTGCAAGTAAGGTGAGGAGGAGAGAAGCAAAAGAACGTGGGAAAACAGAAAATTAGAGGAAATTACTCCAGAGGGAGGATGGCACAAATTAAAAATAGCTGACATGACAGTCTGTTTTATTCTTGGTGGGAAAAAAATCTCAGAAAACTATACCCTGACCTGTTTTTCTTATTTAAAGAATTTCACTGGGGCCAAATGCTAGAAATGCTAAGATCCTATGATCTGGGAGGGAAGCCTCTCCTTCCTCTACCAGAGAAGAAGCAAGAAGAGAAAGAGTAAGGCCAGTCTTACAGGCTCAGGGAACATCTGATAGTACCCCATTCCCAGGCATATACGACCCAAACCCATTACCTCTGTGGAAGGCCTGAAGCATCTATCTATGTTCTGTGTTCATGCGGCAAGTGAAGTGCAGCTAGTTCAGCTGCAAGGCTGTGTGGAAGTGTGTCCCTACTTCAGGCAGTCTATGTCTGGGTGATGGAGCATGGCTTTGATGGAGCTCAGTGCATGATTTTAGAAGTAGGGTTCTGTTTCGTATGTCATAAGACACATTTCTGAAGACTATGAGGGTCAGGCCTTGAAATTCTTTGGATGAATATCACAGAACTGGGTTTTACTACATTTGAAAACAACTAAGAGAAATCCATACCTGCCAACTCCTGAATAATCTAGCAGAAAGACACATTTCGTTGTACGCACTGCATCTTTGCTATTTGCTTCATGACCTCTTCATTTGCATCAGTCTTCTTCACTCAGTGTACAGAGAGTTGTGTTCTTATGCTTGGAGGGGCACAAACAAATGAAGCTGCTGCATTTGTTATTGACATACAGATAATAAAGTTGTTGTGAGAGGAAAAATAAGATGCATATGCATTATTTAGGGCGAGCATTTCCATAACCTCACAAAACAGATAGACTAAGTGAATTAGTCTATTCATTGTTCTATTTATTAGAACACTAAATCAAGGAACCAGTTTCAATGAAAACAAGCTTTTTTGAATGTAATTTGAAGATTACATTCAAAACATATGCGCTTGAAATCAACTGAATAGAAAAATGTTAACATTAAACAAATTATGTTTAGTAGAACTTAGAATATATTGAAATATGAAATTCCCCAAACTAGAAAACAATTGTTACCATATCAAGCTTTTATGAGGTTAAAAAATTAAAATGTGAACCAGACTTATTGTGGTAATTCAAAACTACATACAAATGTTGAGTCCTTGTATGATACACCTGAGATGAATATTATATTACTTATCAATTATAATTCAGTAAAAGAAATCAAATGTTACTTAAAAAGACAACTGAAATTACTAAAAGTATTAAAAATTAAGTGTACCATATTGTTCTTTGACTTTTTCTCCCCTGAGTCAAATCAAAGGACATAACTAGCAAATACATAGTGAATTAATATTCAAAAAGCTTTTCCTCCCTGGCTGCCCTTTTCAAACAAAAGATGAAGCTGCTAGATCCTCTGTGATTCTCAGTATCGTTTCTGGTAGAGCAAACAGTGCCCAGCTCTGATGAACATTCCTGCTGCTCTGGTCTCCATCTTAATCTCCTCTAACAAAGCTACACAATCAGGCTGTGCACTCAGGCAAAGGCAAAGCAGAGGAAGGTAAGATGGTCTTGCACAAATGACTGGATATTAAACTGGCAAAGCAACATGGGTTTTAGATATTTTAAACTAACTTCCAGGATTTTCAAATGGGATGATCTCATGTGTTAAGAGACCATTGGGAGGACTGTTTGCAGCTCATCTCGGAGAACAGTAAAATCCATCGAGTGCTGCAGAGGTGATGTGGAAATACTATTGTACAGCTGAGGTATTCTAATGATGAGACCAGATCTTCCCCAAATGGGGTTCCCTGAAAGTGAGTACTGGATGCTTTATAACATTATCAACACTATACCCTCGTGGGGCTCTGGGGATGGAGACGAGTGGTGGATTCTGTGAGCAAACATGCTTTTCAACCCTTTCTGTCTCCTGCTCCCATTTGCCGTCCTTTTCAGTTCCAGGAACAGAGATTAAGCAAGGTTTATAGGGCAGACTCTTGATATTCTGGATATTTTTGAGAAGGCAATGGGAATGCATACTGAGCTGGAATTGCCTTCTTCATGGGGTGCATGAGCCTACTGCACAGATCCCATAATTGGTTCCGAGGTTGGACAACAGGATGGGGTCATCAGGGGCAGAGAGCCAACTATCAGCCCGGGTCTGCTACCTTTAGGCTTATTTAATTCCTCTTTCAAGAAGGATACAGAGAACAGAACGTTTGTACAGTGGATGGGGCACTTGCCTTTCACACACAGATAACCAAGATCCCCAGCATTCCATATTCCCTTGCCTTTCACACACAGATAACCAAGATCCCCAGCATTCCATATTCCCTGAGCACTGCCAGGAATGATTCCTAAGTATAGAACCAACACAGTCACTGTCCTCCCGTTGTTCATCGATTTTCTTGAGTGGGCCCAGTAACATCTCCATTGTGAGACTTTGTTGTTACTATGTTTGGCATATTGAATACGTCACAAGTAGCTTGCCAGGCTTTGGTGTGAAGGCGAGATACTCTCAGTAGCTTCCCAGGCTCTCTAAGAGGGGTGGAGAAATCGAACTCAGGTCAGTCATGTTGGCTGAGTGCAAGGCAAACACCCTACCCACTGTGCTATTGCTCCAGCCCCAACAAAACAACAAAAAACAAACAAACAACAACAACAAAAAAAAAAACATTCAATTCTTCACAAATTTACTGATGTAGATTATTAATTCTCCTCCTTGTCTTTCCTTTGTTGCTATTACCAGGGGTCATTACAATGGTCCCCAGAGATATGAACATATTTGTCACTGTGTTTGAACTCTAGCTGTGCTCATGCCCATCTGCTTGTAGGGTTCACCAGGGGCTATGTGCACAGTGATTACTGGGGTCACACTCTTGGTCACAGTACTAACACTCGTTCCTAGTACTGGTGCATGCTGGTGGGCACACAATTTAGTTGTGATGCTCATTCACATCTGTTGGTGCTGGCTCACACACTTGGTTGTGGTGAGAGAGCTCCCAAATAGAAGATCTGCCAGGGTCCAAGACCATGCAGGTGATGTTGGGGGTCAAGCTCCTGGTCTCTATTTGAAAGACAGGCACTCTTAGCCACTGATCCATCCCTGGACTCCAGGATCTCATTATTTAAGTGGCATTAGGAAAACTGTGGAAATGGCAGTATAACAGATGACATTCACATTTCCAAGCCACAGTGAAACTTTTACACCATCACAAATATTTTTTAAAGTGCCAAATTTCAGTGCTAGAGGAACTCCTGGAGGAATTAATTAGTGGGCCAGGTTCCAGTTGAAGAAAGTAGTTTATGTCCAGTTTTGAGCCATAATCTTGAACGGTTTAACTATGACAGCATTGGCTCATGTAGAACATCTGAAGTGACCTAAATATCTGGTCATTGTGCCTAAAGCTGTGGCCAGACCTGCTGCTACTTAAGCTTTGGCCTCCAGGTACTTCCTGTTCACAATCAAGGGTTCCAGCTACGTCCTGTTCCAAAATCAGGGCCTGAAGGGTCTGAGAGGTTATTAGGCAACCTGGGTGGCTACATGGAATAGTCTCATTAGAAACCTCTGTTCTCTACAGATTATCAGAAGACACGAAAGGAAGCATGAAAACAGAAATGTGTACAATATATTCAAACATCTCCTCAAACCCTCTCCTGGCTCACCTTATTAGAAACCAAGGGAGGCTGCCAAAGACCTTTCAGGATGTGTGAGCAGCACTGTGGTTTTCCAAAGTCCTGTGAACTCCCCACATCCTAGAAGTATCAAAAATCCATTGTTCCCTACACCCTAAGCTGTCAACTTGTCTTTACAGCCCTGAACAGTCTGCTTGCTTTTTCTGTATCCATGGCAACTTGTTCCTTAAATGCCTGTTATATCATTCCTACCTTGCCCCCAACATTTACATGCACATATTCACATGAACACATATACACCCATTTATGCAGATACAGCCTCACAAATGCACACGTATCTATACTCATAAATGCCCACATGCACACACACACACACACACACACACACACACACGCCTCTTAACTGAGGTGGGTGAGGTCTATCAAATTAACCAAGTAAGGGTCATCACCTAAGGACTTCTTTTCTCTGGCACATTTTCCTTGAGTCTTCTCCAAACACAAAACCCCAAATGTGCCTTGCTGAGATGCCACAGTCAGCTCTGTGCTGTGCCAGCTTACCACCAGTGATTCTTCCCAGACAAAAACTGTTTTAGGAAGAGCTGTGTCTAACCCTGATATTCACAGTGTCTGCTTCTAAATCAAACGCAGGTAAAGAAAACATTTTATTTATGGTAGCAAAATGTCTATCAATCTGTTCCCCTACTTCTGTTGCCAGTGACAGGCTGGCAACCCTCAGTCACACACAAGTCACAATACTCAGACAAGTATCAGTTTCTGAATGCATGATGACAAAACAACAACAACAACAACACAAAAAACGCTCTGGGAAGAATCACCCCAGTGTATACAATCCAGGCATCTTAGCATAACCATGAGGTTCTTTCTGTACCCTGTTTTCCTTTTTCTTCCTGCCACTTTGGGGGTACCCACCAGAACAGTGAATTTTGACTGTTTTGAGGCTCTGCTGATCCTCTGCAGGAGACTCCCCTCCCATCTTCTTGGTCTATCTCACTTGGTGAAAACTCTTTCAAGAGCATCTCTACATGTAAATTTCCCAACCTTTTCCTACACATTCCACATTAATATTTTCAAAGCTGGCTTTCATAAAATTAATCTGAAAGGAAAGGACAGCAAATATGGATCTCAAGTGAGTGTTTTATCATCCGATTGATTTAATTAAGCCATATATAGTAATGGGGTTCTGAAGTCAGAAAACTCCCTCCAGGACTAGGGTCGGTATAATCAGAACTTGTTTATTCTTCTTGTTTATTCATTCTTGGTCACCTGAACATTGTCATTTTTTTCAGAATTAAAGTCCTGGGTTCCAAAAAGATGTGTACTTTAGGATTTAGAATTGGAGACTATTTTTGCTTGCTCCTGAGGGTTATGTTTGGATGAGATAGCTAATTAAAATATCTTGGCACCTATCCCCTAAGGCAATCTCCTCCTCCCACACCAAGAGCTTCCCAGCTGAATCCTTGATTCTTGTCAGATCCAGATGAATGTGAATGACAAAGAGCAGCAAAGTGAACAGAAACTCAACAAGGGAAAAACTGCCAGAGCTGCTGCAGCCATGAGATGTGGTTTGATTTTATTTGTCTGAGAAAAATAAGCTACCAGGTTATGTTTTCCAATTCAGAATATTGAGCTCATGAATGTTTATATCATGATTCTCTGAGCCCCTTTTTATGTCTAAGATATCTCATAAGACAGAGTTTTCCAGTCAAATTGGTTTCTCCACATATAAGGAAAGTTGCTATTCGGCCACTAGTCCACGGTGCTCATAGGTAGGTACCCTTTGATAGGCAGATGGCCAGATGTTCAGGAAACACTCTAGGGATATGGGGAGGAGGGAGGAGGATGGTGCTTAAAAACTGTTGATTCCTGAAACCCAAGCACAAAAATTTGTAAGTCTACAACTGTACCTCATGGTGTTTCACTAATAAAATTTTTTTAAAAAATTTAAAAAAATACTATTAATTCCGTTTTAACAAAAATTGCTGTTGTAAATGTTCATCTCTCTTCTCATTTCAAAATATTTAGCTTAAGACTTTCAAGCATTCAGGGGGAGGGAAAATAACTTATTTTTACTGAGACTAAGAAACACTCTTTGTCGGCTTTTATGAAGTGTATTTAGCTAATGACATCATCAAAGTAGAGATCCAATACTTATAAAAGGACAATATTAACTCAAGCTTCACATTTCATTTATATCTATTTATCTAACTATATAATGGAACCAAACTAACGGCTAGCCTGGGTTTTTATGCATAGTGTGGTTGAGGGGCTGGAGAGATAACAATTGGGTAGGATTATTGCCTAGCATGCAGCCGCTGTTTTTGATCCCTGGTCCTCTAGGAGTAATTCATGACATAGAGTCAGGAGTATATGAGCCCTGCCTCAAAGCCTCCCCTAAAGGAGAGGAGTAGAAACTTTTCATTCCCAATCATCTAATTCTACAGGAGTATCCAAGTCAATAAGGTGGAATAACTGTGATCCTAACACTTGGTAGACATCCAGAATAATCAAAAATTAGACAAATCAGCACTAACTTATAGTCCATGATTCAAACCAGAATAAGCATGGGCTCATTTGACTCAAATTCTCACTACCCATAAAACAGATATCTAGATTAGTTAACCTAATAATCCTCTGCTCTCTCCTTTTTCTTTATTCTCAGATTAGGAATGAAATAGGTACAAAGGCTAAAATAAATTCTTTATAAGAGACATTGAATGAATGTGTTATCAAGCTATCAAACTGATTAAATTAGCTTATGAAAAAGAGACTTTACCATTCTTCTGTCTAGTTATAACTTTAAAATGTTCAATATAGGAAACTCCTTATAAGACTTAGCCTCTCAGGGACAGTTATTTGGTCCTTAATTGGAAGAATATTTTTTTCTGTTTTTGAGTTTTGGGGCACACCTGGTGATGCCCAGAGGTTACTTCTGATAATGCTCCAGGGACATTATCCTGGGAATCAAATCTGGGACAGATGCATGCAAGGCAAATGCCCTACCAGTGTACTACATTCTGCACTCCGGCCTAGTATGGAAGAATCTTAGCAGTAAATAAGCCTCCTCAACTTTTAATGATACACCTTCTGCATCCATAGAGTCCACCAAGGGAAAACCTAGTGTGAACTGGAAAATAATTTAAATGTAATAAAAAGATACACAAAAGGAACTAACCAGGAGGAATCGACAGGTTTTCTTCTTTCTCCTGTCATAACAGTAAGGGAAATAAAGGATATCCAAATTTGTAGCTTCCTGGTAACAGCAGAGCCTCAGATTGCTGTGTAAGTAATATCACCAGTAGTGATTATCTTGGTCTTCTGATTCTAGATGATGTACCTATACTACACTGATTCGTTCTGTCCAGAGAAACAAGAATATGACCCCCAAACTATATAAACAAAGTTAAAAACTACAACTGGTACCCAGGTTTCGTACATCAAACTTTCTTTCTGAGTACAGCAGTATAGCAATGACTTGATTATTGAGGATGTTTACAAACCAAGCAAAGCAGTATCAGCCACGTTCCCTGGTTCCGCAACCACTACTCCAATCTTTGTTTTGTTTATAAGAACTAGAGATAATCATATGAAACTTCTAAATTAATCCTTTACCTGGTTATTATACATGTTTTTAAATATATAAATATCTTAATAAGCTATGACAAAATGCTGTCAAAATCTGGGGAGTTTTCAGGCATTTATATTAATTATTTATAAAAATAAGTACTGATAGGCATATCAAATATATCTTATATCTCAAAGGCCTGGAGAAATAGTATATTGGGTAGGGTTCTTGTCTTGCATGTGACCATCCCTAGTTTATTTCCTACACCACTTTTGATTCCACAAGCACTTACAAGGGTGATTCCTTAGTGTAGAGCCAGGAGTAAGCTCTAAGCATTGCTGGTTGTGGTCCGATATATATATATATATATATATATATATATATATATATATATCATTATATTATATATATATATTTCTCGGACTATATATATATATATATATACACACACACACACACATCACAGTCACGGTCACGGTCCTCCCGTTGTTCATCAATTTGCTCGAGTGGGCCCAGTAACATTGTCAGACTTGTTACTGTGTTTGGCATATCAAATACTTCACGGGGAACTTGCCAGACTTTGCTGTGCAGGCTAGATACTCTCGGTAGCTTGCCAGGCTCTCTGAGAGGGGCAGAGGAATCGAACTCGGATCGGCCATCTTGGCTGCATGCAAGGCGAACATCCTACCTGCTGTGCTATTGCTCCAGCCCATATATACACATATATATCATTAAAACTTAAAATGACAAACCTGAAGTTGATATAGCTCATTTACAAAGTATAACAGCACACTTTGAAATAGAAAATGCATCATTTAAATTTTTCCCTTTATTTACTACAATGCAGAACATTTTTAGACACCAGTGGGGCTTGTTTTGTTGACAATTTAACTTATTCAATTAGAAAAAAGAAAGTCAGAAAAATTACATGATGACTGATAGTAACCGATGATAAAGTTAGAGTATACAGACTATTCTTTATTTGGACTGACTAAATGGGCAGTAAAAGTCTTCTCTTGGTTACTGATGGCATATTAACCATTACCAAATAGCACTGGACTAGGAATCCTCTAGAAATAATGCAAGGCTTTCATTTTATATATGGAAGTTACCAAAAGGATGGTTCTTTAGATTTGCTTCTTCTAAATTGTTGAGGTTAAGAAAAATGGGTATTTGTCTTGTGCAAAATCTTCTCCAAATATCTGCTCATAATCAATAAAAATAATGTGTCGACCAGACATATATATCTTAATGTCGTAAGTCACAGTGAAATGGATACCCCATCAGACAACACACATGTAATCAGGAGAGTCATGGAATATGCAAAGGGAGCAAGAAATCATTTGGTTGTTTTGTTAAGCTCTAGTGAAAACATACATTTCTTCAAAAGCAGCCAATCAGTTTTGGAAATAATATTAGACCCAATAAAGTCTAACAGTCTATCCCTTGCTTTACATGCATCATTGTGGCCTCTAGCCAATAACCAGCCATCTCTCTAGGCATTCATTCCTTTCTTTGGAAGCATGAAAAACCCATAAATAAATGTTCCCTTCTCCAGAGAAACACATTTCCCACTCAACTGCAAATCCTGAATCAAACCAAAAATAAATGCAGGCAGGCAATTTAGGTTTCTTAAGAATTCCCTTAAAATTGACAAATACATGTGATGTGAGAGATCTCCAAAATGTCTGCATGCTGCCTTATTAAATTAAAAACACCAGTTTATTTATACATTTCCAATGGCTTACAGGTTAGGATCCTAGAAACAGTACATGTCTCATAGCAAAAAATATACATATAACAATCCACCTATAGTTTATATAAATGATGAAATGTTTCTGAATATATCTATATATCTATATATGTACACATATATACTCTGTGTGTATCTGGAGAATCAGCACACACAGACTTCATCCCTTCATTGGCTCTTCCACTTCAGTGTCAAGGACACCCCGTTTCAAAGTCTTAAAGAGTAGAACAAAGGTCACCGCTGAGGACAGAGAACTGGCTTGATGCAACGTCCCTTGTGAAGAACTAGGTTTGCAGGACAGTGGCAGCCTGCCACACAAGGCTTATTGCATGGTCCAATCTCATTCCAGTTGTCACAGGTCTTGATACATCCTGGGCCACAGGTGTCGTACACAGCACTGTGTTTACACTGGGTGGCTGGAAGAGAGGAGATGAAGGTGAGATGTGAAGAAACTGCTACTTTAATTCACCATCAGCCCATAGCCATTTTTGTAGGCTTATGTCCTGCACGTAGGAGCATTCCCATGACACAGGTTCACATTTGATTTTAACAGGAGACCAGAAAACACCCGACATTCCTCAAACACTTTGGAAATTAGCAACGAAAAATAAAGTCAAAGACTCAACTACTGAGTAAATAAACAACAAAATAAAGTGATAGTACTTTTCCTTCAGAGATTCACTGTATCACTAAATGTCATCCCGTTGTTCATTGATTTGCTAGAACAGGCACCAGTAACATCTCCATTCGTCCTAGCCCTGAGATTTTAGTACCCTCTTCTGACTCATTCTTCCCAACACTGTCATACTGGAGGCTCTTTCAGGGTCAGGAGAATGAGACCCGTTATTGTTACTGTTTTTGGTATATAAAATATGCCACGGGGAGCTTGCCTGACTCTGCTGTGCGGGAGGGATACTCTCAGTAGCTTGCCAGGCTCTCTGAGAGGGTTGGAGAATGTATATAAGAGAACACAAGCAAGTATGATAAAAACCAAACACATGTGTGCTGTTTTAGGTACATCAGTGGGCTAGACTATAAGAGATTGTGCAGCCACGAATGTGGGCATGCGCTTGCAGGAGCTTTGTTTTATAGTCTCTGGATCTTTGTCCTTGATGGGATTACCTGGCACCAGGGGCCTTCAGGGGTTATAAAATTAAATACACATTAGCAAAACTACAAGAAATTGTATGAGATTATTTAGTTATTAAGATAATTTTAAAAATTAAATTCAAATAGTTCTTCCAGTTATTGAGTTGTGATGCATAGGAATATTTTGTGTAACTACATCAAATATTAAAATATACAGAATTACATGTATAGAAAAAACAGCTAAGAATATTGGAAATGTGTGACATATTTTCATTTTGGTGTTCCTGTGTTGAATTAATCAATTTGAAGACAAGTAAGAGCAAAAGAGAAATGTCAGATATGCAACTGGGAAGAGAGAAAAAGGCTGTGTGGCTGGTGACTGGGGCAAAGAATGCAAAAATGATGATGTGGCCTAATTATAACTAATTGATTAGCATTTTTTAACTTAGGGCTCAGACTGTTTTGACAAAATTCTGAGAGTTCCTGAAAATCTATAAATAGATTTGTCAGGGAAAATAAAGCATGCAAACACACTGTAAGTTCCATGACTAACTTTTCTGTTTTCAGAGACAATAAAAAAGGCCATACTTTATCCTCCATAAGTAGCAATGTTTACCACACTGTTTACACAATACAAAGTTTACACAATAGCTGTCTCTGCCCTCCAACCCCCCCATACAAACACATGTAGAAGAGAAACTCTCCATGAACACCCATAGCAGTACAGCTTCATTTGAAGTTCTTCCAAACCAATGTAGGAACAGTGGGAAATCACCATCAACTTAGTACCTTCATTCTTGTTTATGTACTTTACAAAATAAATCAACCTGGTCAAAAATCATGTCCTTGTCAAACTGAAAATTAAAACTGTTTTTCAAGTGAGAGAACTTACTTCGAGGTTTCCATATTTTTCACTTAGAGATGCCAGTGAACATTTGTGTCTGGCCACATCTAACAAAGATTAAGTTAATAGGAAGCAAATTAAGTTAGTAGGAAGCAAATTCTAGAAACACTCCTCAAAAACTTATTATACTAGCTAAGGAAAGATGAGGAAAAGGTGTACTGTCCAGATAGTAATTATTGCCTCTCACAAGTCCTTACATTTTACTAGAAAATGTAGATGCACAAAACATGAAAACTACCTGAGTGTACCAACATTTTTGTATATGTATCTATAATACCCACTTTTCTACATGGAACAAATTATCACTATTAAGCATAGGCATATTTATCATGGTCTAAATTGTCAACTAAACTATTAATTGTTGCTAACCCTCTGTTTCGAACTAATCCACTGTACAAGATATATGGTGGGTTGAGAAAAATGGCATGGCCAACAGTTTGATGTCACGGTCACGGTCCTCCAGTTGTTCATCGATTTGCTCGAGCGGGCCCAGTAAGTCTCAATCGTGAGACTTGTTGTTACTGTGTTTGGCATATCGAATACATCACGGGTAGCTTGCCAGGCTCTGCCGTACGGGCGAAATACTCTCGGTAGCTTGCCGGGCTCTCCAAGAGGGGCGGAGGAATCGAACTCGGGTCGGCCATGTTGGCTGCTTGTAAGGCAAATGCCCTACAGCTGTGCTATCACTCCAGCCAAAATGGCATGGCCAACAGTTTGATGCAGCAGCATCAAATTACTAGTCAATTATTTTGAAATATCAAGTGCAACATTAGTGAACCTTATGCCTACTCCACTTTACCACTTTTGTGGGTTATATCAAATTTAGCTTCAAATCTAAGATGGCATCACCGAATTCTCTACCTCTTTTTCATATTACATTTTTCAAATCTCACTACTGTTTGTACCATGTTTATTCTGTCTTTTTGCTTAAGGGCAGAGTTTTTATCTGGTCTATGACTAACTCTAGCCTCTAACTGCATTTACAGTTACCCAAAGTGTATTAGAGATAGAAGCCAGCAATAAATGAATGACCATACAATAGTGGGTGGTTTAGAGATTCCATCAGCCCATCTATATTCTCTCTCTTCCCTTTTCTGCACTGCTCATTTCACTAAACTATGTGCTTTATGTTGGGCTCACTTTTGAAAGTAGCACCTATAGGAGATTAAAAGAAAGTCCAAGAATGGGGTAGAGATACAAAGTGCCATAGTTCTCTCCTCTGTGATCATTATGGACTATCACTTTCATCAAATAAAGTGATCAATGGAGCCAGAGAGATAGTACAGCAGGTAAGGCACTAGCCTTTCACACAGACAACCTGGATTCAACCCCCAGCACCCCATATGGTCCCCTAAATGTGCCAGAAGTGATCCATGAACACAGAGCAGTGAGTATGCCCTGAGCACAGCTGGGTGTGGTCCAAAAAGAAACAAAGTAACTGCTTTTCCACTAGGCTTTCTCTCCCCAAATTTCAATAGCCTCCCTTGCCTCCTTAGGCCCAAGATGATTAAAGTTATAAATATAAATGTATATACATACATTTACAACCATTTACCCCCTATTTCTCTCCCTTGTGTTTATTCCCAAGAGGTCTCAGTTCTCTGAACTCCCTTATTTGGATAAGAAATCTCCTGACTGTATACTCACAGTACTTGTCCATTTCCACTACATTTATTCCATAAAATTATAATTTTTTACTTCCTTCTCAAACGAGACATGGGCAACTGGAGGGAAAGTTCACTTTGTACCCTTTTTTCCAGAAGTACTATGGCATTTGAGAGGTGATAGGTACTCAGGGTACTGTTGGGGTACTGAAAGCACAGCTATGTGATGAGC
Source organism: Sorex fumeus (assembly GCF_029834395.1). Taxonomy (NCBI): domain Eukaryota; kingdom Metazoa; phylum Chordata; class Mammalia; order Eulipotyphla; family Soricidae; genus Sorex; species Sorex fumeus. The sequence continues at coordinate 76,101,743 of NW_026606094.1, read as the reverse complement.
GCGTGGTTGGGTCAACAGACCTTTTTTTCCGCTCTTTTTCAACCTATTCTTCTCTGATAAACTTTTCTACATGTTACTGACCCCACTAAGATTCTCTTTTCATTGACTAATAGAATAACCTATGCACTGTACATGACTTCTAATTTGCAAACATCATAGCTGAATACCACATTCACACAGTAATTATTGTTAAAATTCTGTGAACTAATGGTATTCAAAACTGGAAAACAGGATTATCTGGGGAGCTGCCTGATGCCCAAACCCCATTCTAGACCAATTCTCGGAAGGTGAGAACTGACTGTCAGTGACTTTATAAAAGAAATCATCCTCCCCCAGCACAGACAATTTACTGGGTAGTTAGGACTAAAAACTGGTCCAACAAACAACTGTAACTTTCATGTTTCTGTTACTAGAGAAAAATGTCTTTTTTACAGACAGGAAGTAGACAACATTCCCAAAGTAGAAGCTGGTGCACAATGGGAGCTCCTACTGTTTCCTACCATTTTGCATTTAGAACCCTACTGGAGCTCTCACTTCATTATCAATACCCTGAGGTCATCTACAGGATGAGGTGATCTTCACTCAATCTCCCCACTAACTCAAGCCCTTATTTGCTCCTATCCTTCACTGCTACTCCTGCATTCTGCCCCCATCTCCTCAGAGACATATGTCATCAGAACACTGGTTATGTATCATCAAAACAGATTTTCTACTTCTCTCCTGACTTCATTCTCTGAATTTAGACACATTTTCCAGTAACAAACATTAATCATTTTTTAAATTGTTCTCAATCTATTATTTTGTTTTTTCTTTCACCTCCAAACTTTATAAAAATAAATTTAGTTATTTTACCATCAAGACTAGAGACTGGTCTTCTTCCACTACCATTTCCCTGAAGCAGTTACCACCAAACTTTTCACTTTTCCTCAGTGGTTTCAGTGTCACCAAGCCTTAGTGTCTCATGACCTTACCAGAGAGTAGTTGGTCTTTTTCCTCCTTTTTTTTCTGCTGCTTCTTCGGTTAACATCTCTTACAGCCTTACACTAAATCACTAAATGTCCGAATTACCTACAAGACTATTCCCCAATGGGGTCGTATCTATCTACATGACAGAGGCAACAACATTGAAAGCAGATCCAAACTTTAAAATGTGTCTGTACAGGAAGCGGGCTGGGGAATTGGAGGGGACCTGGGGATACTGGTGGAGAAAAGGCGACACTGGTGATGGGATTGGTGCTAGAATATTGTATGCCTAAAATTCAACTATGAATAACTTCATGAATCATGGTGCCTCAATTAAAAAATTTCAAAATCACTTCCCCCCAAATCCTCTCCTTTCTTGCCTCTATCATCTCCATGCCCCCCCACCTCTCCTCATAAATTCGTAAAGTTTTATCTTTGCTTTTTAGTCAAGGAGCTCTGAAAGCTCTTCTCCTCAGCTTGACTTATCTTTCCAATCAAATCGCTTTCCAAGTTTTAATTTATCTCCTTCAAGCAATTTTCTAAATCTACCCAGGATCCTTTTCCCTCCTCTACATCTCTCAGCATTCTTCCTGATAAAGTTACTTATTTGTTTTAATCCCTCAATTACAGGGCAGCTGTAGTTCTTGGACTGTGATGTTCCTAAGAGACCCCAGACAAACTTAGAGCTTCGTACTCCTCAGTCCCATTCCTAAAGAAAGTAGCTGTAGATAAAAAACATTTCACTAGGACCAGCACCATCGGCTGAAGAGTGAACCACTGAGACATGGAATCCTGAGGGCAGAGTCCTTGTCTTCTGTGGCTCGAATTTCTGGCACAGGACCAAGCTCAGAGAAGCAGTTTAATTAATGTCTGTGCCTATTGCATGATGATTTAGTTTTAATGACACTCAATCCATCATACCATTTCCCAGTTGGATTATGTCCTGATGGCCTTGAGCTCATTTTCCACCCTGCCAGTTCCATGATGCTTCTTCCATCTTACTTTACCTTCCAGTATCTTTGCTCCCCTTTATATCCCACAAAGCTCCTTGCTAGTTACTAGTCCCTTCCCAATTTTTAGAGAAAACTTAAAGATTTTCCTTTCCTTCACCCATGGTCTTTCCTATTTCTTTGTTTTATAGACTTCTCTGTCCTCTCTGTTCTCTCTGATCTCTTTATTCCTCCCTCCTTTCTGTTGATCTCTCTCCATCTTTCTTTTCCTTCCTTCCTTCCTTCCTTCCTTCCTCCCTCCCTCCCTCCCTCCCTCCCTCCCTTCCTTCCTTCCTTCCCACCCTCCCTCCCTCCCTCCCTCCCTCCCTCCCTTCCTCCTTCTTCCTTCCTTCCTTCCTTCCTTCCTTCCTTCCTTCCTTCCTTCCTTCCTTCCTTCCTTCCTCTCTCTCTTTCTTCTTCCTTCCTCCCTTCCTTCCTTCCTTTCCTCCTGATAAACTCAGCAACGCTCAGGATTTATTCTTGACTCTGTGCTCAGGGATCACTCCTGGCGATACTCAGAGGGTCATATAGGGTGCTGTACATCGTACCCATGCTGATGGTAAACTGACATCAAACCCATGTCAGTTTCAAGGTAAGTGCCCTATACTTTGCACTGTTTTTCCAGCCACAATTCTTTATTTTACTATTGCCACTTAGTTTAGTAAGCTCTACTGTAACATCATGGCTTTGAACACAGGTATTTCTCTCAAAATAAACAAGCAGAGAGTAGACTATAAAAAGTGTAAAACTACTTGGAGAAAATTGGACATATTTTCTCTTGTATTACTCTTCATCATACAAAGTCTTCATTTCAATTCCAATTAAATCAATAGATATCTTCTAGGGATCTATAATTTTCAGAAATTCTCTTAAGCTGGGGAATGGAGTGTTAGTCACATAGTGTTTCTGACTTTCAGTGATAGGATACTAGTTATCACCAAATAAGAGGACGTGACATATGATGTTTTAATCAAATGCATAATATATCATAGGAGACAATAAAAGCAAAATAAAGTGAATAGTAAGAGAGATAAACATCCCTCAACATTGAGGGTGAGGTAAGGATCCAGAGAGATTCACAGATGAGATTCTGCTTCAGTCTTACCAAGTGAGTAGAACTTGACTGACATTTCCCAGGCAGAGAGGGCACCAAAAGCACATTTCAGGCTCATGGATTGGGAGAATTAACATTGTCAAAATGCCAATGTTCCCCGAAGCATTACACAGATTCAGAGCAGTTCCTATAAGGATACACATGACATTTTTCAAAGAAATAGATCAAAAACTCCTGAAATTAATATGGAACAACAAAGACCCCATGAATAGCTAAAGCAATCCTTGGGAAAAAGAAGATTGGAGGCATTACCTTCTCCAACTTCAAACTGTACTACAAAGCAGTAGCAATTAAAACAGCATGGTACTGGAATGAAGACAGACCTGCATATTAAAGGAACAGAGTCAAATATCCTGACACAGACTCTCAAATATATGATCACCAAATCTTTGATAAAGAAACAAGAAACATAAAGTGGAGTAAAGAAAGCCTTTTCAGTAAGTGGTGCTGGGAAAACTGGGCAGCTACATGCTAAAAAAAAACAGAACTCAGACTTCTTTCTCATGACAGGCACAACAGACAGATCAAAATGAATTAAAGATCTCAATATCAAAACTGAATAAATTCATAAGATACATGGAGGAAAATGTGGGTAGAACCTTCCATGACATTAAAGCTAAAGGCATCTTCAAAGATGAAACACCACTGACTAAGCAAGTAGAAGCAAAGATGGGACTATATTAAACTACAAAGCTTCTGTACCTCAAAAGAAACATTGTGACCAAAATACAAAGAAAGCCCAAATATTGGAAATAAATATTCAACCAATACACATCATATGAGGGGTTAATGTCCAAAATATATAAGGTACTGGTAGAATTTAACAAGAAAAAAATCCAATCCCATCAAAAAATGGGGAGAATAAATGAACAAGAAATTTCTCAAAGAAGAAATGCTAATGGTCAAAAGACACACAAGAAAATGCTCTACATTACTAATCATCAGAGAGATGCAAACAAAACAATGAGATATCATCTCACACCACAGAGACTGGCACACATCGAAAAAGAACAAGAGCAACAAGTGCTGATGTAGCTGCAGGGAGAAAGACATACTTCTTCATTGTTGGTGAGAATGATGACTGTTCTGTTCTTTTTGAAAAACAATATTGGCATTCCTCAAAGAACTAGAAATTGAGCTCTTATTAAACCCAGCAATACTACTTCCAGGAATATGATCCAGGGGCCCAAAAACACACAGCAGAAGCACCATCTGCACTCCTATATTCATTGCATCACTATCACAATAGCCAGAACCCGGAAACAACCCCAGTACCAAAGAACAGGTGACTGGATAAAGAAACTGTGGTACATCTACACATTGGAATACTATGCAGCTGTTAGGAAAAATAAAGCTATGAAATTTGTTTATAAATGGATGGACATAGAGAATATCATTCTGAGTGAAATGAGTCACAAGGAGAGGAATAGACATAGAATGACTGGACTCATTTGTGGAATAAAAAAAAATGAATAATGTGAGACCATTACCCATGGATAATAGAAACAAGGGCCAGGAGGGTTGGTCTACACTTGGAAGCCTACCTCATATGCTGGGGGAAAGTGTAGTTGGGATAGAGAAGGGTCCACCATGATAAAGATAGTTGGAAATGACCACTCTGGATAAGAACTGCATGCTGAAAACAGGGAGAGGAGCAATATGATCAGCTTCAAGTACCTTTAAGTAGCTTTAAGTATTGCAAGCCATAATGCCCCAAAGGAATGGGGGCAGATAGATAGATAGAGAGAGAGAGAGAGAGAGAGAGAGAGAGAGAGAGAGAGGCAGAAAGAGAAAAAATGAAAGTGCTTGCCACAGAGATAGGCGGCAGGGTAAGAAGATGGTGGGAAGGAAACTGGGGACATTGATGGTGGGAAATGTATACGAAGGGAAGGATGGGTGTTGGAACACTATATGATTGAAACTCGACCATGATCAGCTTTGTAACTCTGTATCTCAGAGCGACTCAATAAAAAATTAAAAAAAAATAGTTAAAAAATTTTAGAAAGCAAAGGCATGCATGTGGCAATGGCTGCTGTGGTTCAGTGAGGGCAGGGCTTGGGGGGAAAGGTTGTGCAGAAATCCAGAGTTTCAGGAGAAAGAATGAAGGAGACAAAGGCAGGGGATTTTGTAACTGGGGGTGACAGGTTCAGGTTTGCCCTCAAATTGTCACAGTGTTGGGAGGATCCTAGTAAGAGTATACTGATGTGGATTCTGTTCTACCCTTCCATGAATGTGATGATTTTTTTAAATTTATAATGTTGATTTCTTAAACATGTATGTGATTCAATTTTCTCTGATACATTTAAAAAAGATTCATTTGGTTCATATATATGTATATATATCAAATTTGTATATATATAAATATATATATATATATATATATATATATATATATCAAAGAGGAATTGAAAGAGCTATGCTTGGAGTATCACGCTTCACTCAAATGAGAGATAGAATCCTGAGTTCCAATCTCCGTCAACGCTCAAGAATCAGGGTCGCTGTCTCATTTGCCAAGGCATCAAAAATCAGATGGGCTGGACACGTAATGAGGTTTAGAGATGACCGCTGGACTAGAGCCATTACTGACTGGATTCCACGGGACGTCAAAAGATCGCATGGACGCTCACCTACAAGATGGTCAAGACCCTGAATGATTGGTTTGAGGCTCTGCATGTTCCTAGAACGAGCAGATGCCATTGGGCTATGCTAGCACGCAACAGGGATGAATGGAGACATTACTGGCACCGCTCGAGTAAAATATATATATATAACTCCCAAAATGGTTGGAGTTAGTCACTCATCTATTCTCAAGAAGGCACAAAGGCTACATTTCCTGGGTGCATACAAATGCCATCACAACCACTTTAGATAGTAATATGCAAAGCAACAGCCCTGTGTGTGTGGCTGTTTGCCCTGTGGAACTCAGCTTCCCTGTCCTCATAACAGGATGTGCAAGGAAGCTCACAAAAATGACTTAAGCTTTTCAAATTTCACTTTTTGTCTGGGGCGATACCTTGCTGTATTTAGGGCTTACTCCTGACTCTGTGCTCAAGGGATCACTCCTGGGAGGACTCAGGGAACCCAGTGAGGTGCTGGGGATCAAATTCAGGTTGGCTGTTGCAGGGCAAATGCCTCAATTTCTATACTAGATCTCTAGCCTAATGCCTAAAATTATATAGGAGGCACCCAGTCCATGAAGAAAAAGCTCAATGTGTGTGACCAGGGCAGAGGTGCTGCAGAGAAGCTAAGTTTGCAAGAAAAACAAGGTAGACACTGACCACAAAACCCAGCAAACCATTTGATGTGCTGCCAGAAGACAAAAATACATAGACACACATCACACATATCATGTACACATACAAATAGCACACACATATCATAGGTACATATCACACCCCTGCACACTGCACACATCACAAATATGCATATACAACATACAAATATCACTGTGATACACACAATATACACTTCTCACATACCACATACACCATACACATATCATACACACACCATTCGCATATAGCATTTTACCTAATGACTCATGTGCTAAATCAGAATTCCATTTTCTGTCTTAGAACAGTGAGTGAGCATATAGTGTGTGATGGCAGTGACGACAGTGCTAAAATTTAGGCTAGATTCAAAATGTCCCTTGTTCTCTCAGAGTTTCTTGCCTGGGTAACTTCTTATTTGTTCAACTCCAAAGCTTTTAGCTGGAAAATTCCTCTTCTCTGTATTATGACTTTAAGTACTATCATACTTCAAAAGATCTGGAGCTAAAATCAAGTGAAAAGCATCTTTAAATTCTTCGTTATTACACATGAATTGGAAATGAATCTACTGAGAGATGCTTCAGGTATCTGTAAATTTATTTCTCATGTGCCAATTATCAATCTGTGGATGTTAGTGTATGTGTGCATATGCACACATGCATAAATGAATGTATGTGTTCATGTGCATGCATGTGTGTATGTATGCATGTGTGTGTGTATGATGTGTGTAAAAGTCCCCTGCAGCAGCACAATGCCAGGGTTATTCTTCACTCAGATGGATCAACTAATTTTAAGTGGTAAATGGAACCTTTCAGGAGCCATATTACTTTTCCATTAGAAAAGTAATTTTAGCTCCTGAGATCCAGTACCTGAAATCAAGGTAAGAGTAAAATGTATAGTCTTCACAGTCTGCACTACAAATGCAATACATCAACTGTAGCAGAGCTAAGTACAATTCTGGGCCAGAAGACGGTGCATGTATTCTATATCTAAGATGATTCTAACCAAAGCACTAATACACGAATAAAATCAATGAAGTTGTGCTGTACTCTATAGGACATCTGTGTAGATGAATGGAACTTTTCTTTATATATTCTTCCCGTGAACCCAGAAATGCAACTAGAGAAAGGGAGTGAATCCAACTTCAGAAAGGGACATAAAGGTATGTGCTGTAAGGATTCAGGCCCTCAGCATTACTATCCTTATTTTGTAACCTAGCACTGATGTTTCAAGTAAGCCATTAATTCTCACCATTTGGGAGCAGAGTGAATAACTCACCGTGTGAGTTATTTTTACTAAATCAGTCCTCTTCTGGTCAGAAAGCACTGATAGATAAGCTATACCAAGTGATTTCACACATAAAGTCTGAACTTGGGTTTGCAACGGAGTGTGAACGCAAAGGAGAAGTTGGGGTAAAGGGACTTTGGTAATTCTTGTGGACACAGGTAACTATTTCAACAGTCAGCTGGAAGATATTTTAGCATCTTCCACATTTCTGTCAGACTGCTTCCGCAAAGTCAGCAAAATAAACACACCAGTTAAGGCAAAGGTTTCAAATCTGACTGCAGGTCAGAATCACCTGTTACGATTCAAAAGATTTGCAACAGTTATGGTGCTTGCTTTGCATGTGGCTAACTGGAATTTGATTCCTGACATCCCATATGGTCCTCTGAGCACCACTGGGAATGATCTGTCCCCTGAGCACCACCAGGAGTGATCCATGAGCACAGAACCAGGAGTAAGTTCTGAACATTGCTTGATGTGCTCTCCAAAGACACACACACACACACACACACACACACACACACTCACACACACACACACACACACACCAAAAGATTCACAGATATGGGGCCCAGACACAGTTCCCTGGTTTAATTTTTTAATTGCCAGAGTAATACTAATATCTAGCCAGTTGTATTTCACTACATTAAGTAAACAAACACAATATCTACACATTGTAAACTCAGCTTCACAGTCATTCTCTTGAAATCATCCTTCCAACTTTATAAATTGTAGAAAATCTCCTGGTCTCCACCAATATCATGGCCTTCCTTTCATATATTATATATATACATATATATCAGAGTGACATTTATTAAGACTCACAATGGAGGACTAGAGAGACATAACAGATCTTTAAGGCACATGCCTTGGATATAATCTACTTGAATCCAATATGTAGAAAAACATGGCACTCTATACACAATTGGCTGTAAATCCAGAGCACTGCCACAGCATCTTGTACGCCAATTTTGGAGTATCCCTCGCTCTCCAACTGCTCTCCCCAAACAAAAAATTTTGCAAATTTCAGTTTATCCATTTCAGGCAAATAAGGCACTTTACGGGGGGGGGGGGGGGGAAGTATGTTATTCCTTTACGTAGATGACAGATATTCATTCTTCTCATCTTAGAGTTTAAATAATAACAGTGGCAGCTACTATGAACAGCTGAGTATTTTCTCTGAGATTGACACTCTTCAAGATCTTGCACAGGCTCATCACCAATGCATATAAATGCATTGTATATATTATTGTAATTTTCAAAATATATCAAGACTTTGACTCCTTTCAATTGATCGCTGTCTTAACTTAATCCATCATAATTTTTCACTATATTTACTGCAACTATCTCCTGCTTGGTTATCTGCTTTCAGTTTTGCCCCACTCTGTATGCTTCATATGCAGTCACCAGAGAGATATTTGAGAAGCAGAGAAGGACTTGATTAAAATCCATGAGTGACTTCCACTAGTCTTGAAATAAAAGACCTGTACCATCTGGTTCCCACTGTTACTTGACCGGCATCTTATACCCATTTCTCTTATTCACTTTTCAAATCACACTGTGTCTCTAATTCAAGAGTGTGTTCTTTTCACTGTTTTATGGACATCAAATGTGTTTTTTACTGCACTGTCTGCTTGTCTTAACTCTCTTCAATGCTTTGGGTCTCACTTTGTTGAGATTATCACCTCTATTGTGAAGACTTCACTCTACTTCCCATCTGGGTGATACCACTCCCTCTCCTTTGAGTTAGATGGCTCTGCCCTACTGCTTTCCCTTACCACACGCTATAATTTCTGTCTGTCCACTTCCTTCATTGGACTGTCCACATCCTAATGACAGGGGCTCACCTCTCACAGCCACCAAAGTACTCACAATGATAAGAACGAGCCTGGTACTTAGCTATTGGGGAGAAACTTTGCTTGATTACTAAAGATGCCCATGTTACAAATATTAAATAAGTGGATTAACTTCCCTAAGACCTATAAGCTATATTACAGAAATCTGTGTGAAGAAAAATAGCATAAGAAACTTTCTGTTAAGGATTGTATAACAATTTCTTCCCAAAACATCAGGCTTATCCCAAAGACCTTAAATGACTGCACTTGTCTTGAATCTCTGTTGTTCCATGCATAACCTAAGCCACAGCTGTGACGGTGCATAAGCTAAGTACATCCAGCTGGTAGTTTGAGGTTGTACGGATTTTGCAACAGTGGAAACCCTGAAATTGTTCAAATGTGCTTGTTACAAAGCATTTCTCAGTGTTTCTCCTACCCTGATTCTTGGGGAATCCCAGTGTTGTGATGCTATTGGGTCACTGCTGGGATTTTCCTGGAGCTGAGGGGTGTGGGTGTCATGTGGCCATTCAGATATCTTCCATCACTGTTTTGGAAGCTATAATGGGCTTGTACTGGATGGATCAACAGGAATTTCTCACCTGCACAGTTCTGCTGGGGCTCCCAATGGACACTGATGCCCTCTCTCTGGCAGGCCCGGGTATATGCCAGGAATGACTCGCAGTAGCAGTTTTTATGGACTGGACATTCGCACATGTCTGTCACACAAGACCTAAGAGAGCCAAAAGAAAAATAGCAAATGATCAGTACCCTAAAGCGATGCCGTAAAGGATGTATGCGTGGAGGAAGAACCTGACTTTCCACTACAGGTTAATATTCTAGATTATAAATTCAAACATGTAATTAAAAATATACATAAAATCTAAGCAGAATACCTCTAGACAATGTAACAGCAGATTTTATTTCTTCTAGAGCAGAACTGTCCAACAGAGTTTTTGCACTGATGGAAATGTTTTATCATCTGCCCTGTCCAGTGAAGTAACCACTGTCCTTATCTGATTATTGAATACTGGGAATCATCTCATGTAGCTGAGGAACTGAATTTTTATTGGACTTACTTTTGATTGTCATAGATTAAAAATATCCACATGAGCTTAGTCATTGTCATGTTGGAAAGACAGTCGACTATTCAAAGAGCTGCCAGGTTATCAATAGATCTAATAGAAAAACAAGAACAACCAATTTGATGAAACTAATCTCACGGCTTTCTGAAGACATAATTTGAATTTACTCTTGCAATTTCTTTGAATCTTGGCCTTTTAAGGGTTATCGAGTCTTATTCTTTAGAATTGATATGACAAATTCAAAAATAAAAAAGAACTCAGAATCCTACCTGAATGAAAGATACAGTGAACCCAAAGCCTCCCCAAACCTTAAATTTAAATATTAAAATTATGGAGAAGGACATAAAGATGATACTTGTTGTATTTGAAGACAAAATAACAAATTTAAATATGTTGACTTCAAAGATACATAAATAACTGTAAATTGTTAAACAGTATTGCAGTTTATCAAGTGTTTTCACATATGGAGTGTCAAATAGGATAGAATATAGTTCCTTTTTTATAAACAAAAAGGACATCTTAAAAGGAAAAGAACCCAAAGTCATGTTAGTAAGTGGAAAAAGAATAAAATAATTTGCATCTCCTAACACTGAGACAAATTATTTTAATCCTAAAATACTATTATCCTCATCATCTACTCTGCAAGTTTACTGTCTAACAATTTAACTTGATTTTTACACATGATGCCTCCAAGCTTAATATAATTAAATTACCTTTTATCTTTTTGATCTCCTTCTTGAGTGAAACAAACTTAAAGATTCTAATTCTAGTTTGAAATTTAGGGTGTGGAAAGGGTCGATATTTAAGTAGCACAGTTGGAGGTGTGGTGATAAAGGAATTCTGACCCAGTACTGGTGGGAATGTTATCTGGTTCAACCTTTCTAAAATGGATAGTACTAAACTGAATTCAGAATTGAGCTGCCATATAACCCAGCAATTCCACTTTTAGTTATCTACCCCAGGACATAAAAACATTTACTCAGAAGGACATATGCACACCATTATTCATGGTTGTGCTTAGTACAAAAGATAAAATTTGGAATGAATCTAGGTGTACAACGGATGATGAATGGATTATGAAGATGTGGTATATATGCACACTGGGATACTATGCAGCTGCAAGAAAAGATAAAATCGTGAAATTTTCTGCAACCTGCTGGAACTCAAAGATATCATGTTGATTGAAGTAAGCCAGAAGAAGAAAGACAAACATAGTATGATCTCACTTATCTGTGGTATACAGAATAACTAGTGATCAAATGCAATGTAGAAAAGCAGATGATTCCTAGAATAACTAGTGATCAAATGCAATGTAGAAAAGCAGATGATTCCTAGATCACCCTTGACCTCAGAATTTAAGGAAGAGAAAGACAGAGAAGGAAATAATTCAAGGGGGAAGGAAGATGAGAAAGGGAAGTAACGGGGGAACCATGGATTTTGGCTATACTGGTGACGTGGGAGAGATGTACAGCCATATATCCAAACCAAAGAACCAGGGGCTGGAGAGATAGTACAAGAGAGTAGGGAATTTGCCTTGTATGTGGCTCACCTAGGTTCAATCCCTGGCATCCCATATGGTTCCCTGAGCTTTCCCAGAGTGATTCCTGATTACAGAGTCAGGACTAACTGATGAACACTGCTGGGTGTGTGACATAAAACCCAATCAAACAAACAACCCCGCCCCCCATGCCACACACACACTCAGCAACACTGAAAGCATAAGATCTACACTGCAACTGCTGAACTTTGTAATGTGCCTGTCAAGTTGGCTTGGGGAATGGGAGTTTTGGGGGCTGTAGTATGGGCACAGAGGTGGAAGGAAGCTGACACGGTGGCGGGACTGGTGTTCAAATATTATAAGCCTAAAACTTAACTATCAATAACTTTATAAATGACATCTATTTTATCAAATAAATATTACTTTTAGGAGTGATTTAAGTAGCACACATGATCTTGAAATGTGGTATGTTATAAATATGTCAATATTTGCTCTTGGTGCATGACACCTTATTATGTGCAGAATTAGAGCGCCATGTGTAAAGCCATCACACTGCTACTCAGAACAAGAATTAAAGAGCATAGGCCACAGAGATAGGACAGCAGGTCAGGCACATGACTTGTATCTGCCCAACTTGGGTTTGACCCCTGGAACCACATATAGTTCCCTGGGCGCCACCAGAAGTGATCCCTGAGCACAGAGTTAGGAGTCAGCCCTGAGCTACACTGGGTAACCCCAAAACAAGTGAAAATAAGAATCAAGGAGCAGAAACCATATTAAAGGCTCACTATTTGCTAAAGCTCACAGTTATAATAATGCAATGTTTAAGGGTACAGCCTTGGGAAATATAAGAATCAAAAAAGGGCTAGATATAAATACAAAGAATCTCTTCCATTTCAACTCTGAGATTATTTGATGACTGATAAGATGCAATAATGAGGTCACAATAATCATAAAAATTGATCTCTCTCCTCTCTAAAAATCAAGGCTCTTTTTCTTAATATTTTCTCCTTCTCTCTTATAAAATGCTGTGAAATCAACTTCACTATCTAACCCTTTTTTACAGTAAACACAGTGGCATGCCTTGAAAATCCATGTGCCACCTCTGAGCTTACAAAGAAAAGTCAAATGATGCCTTTCCTTAAAACAGTCTCTAACTGCCTCCTTATTACTGATTTCTCTGCTGTCTAGAGCTTTTTTTCAGATCAATGCTCATAATATCCTGCAGTCTTTGCAACACTCTTGGATGCCTTGGGTCTACATTCTCATCAGTCTTACTTTATACTTGTAGGAGATTCTAGCATGCGCCACAGGACACAGTGAGTGTGAGGACCATAGAGGGCAGTCTCCTTCCCCTGTCCCACAGCTCTCAATGTTGTGACATGATTGAGTAGCAGCTGGTGGGCCTGGTGAAATGATCTCATGATGGGAGTTGTATGAAAGATGGCTGGTTTCAAAGTAAGGACAAACATCCTCTTATTTGACAGAATATTCAATATCATTCTCCAAAACTGTGTGAACAATAAACCAAAAAATATACTTGGGTAAAAGAGTTGTTAGTAAATGTTTTCCTTATCTTCTTTGTTTCTACCGGTCATCTCAGGAAGTTATTCAGGCAATTTCAAATCAACTGGGTATGGCTACATCCAATTCATTACGATTGTTGAGAGAACATGTTTTAAGCATGATTCAGAATCACTACATACATGAATTCTACCCCATGGATAGATCCTGCTGTGTTCCAGACAAAATCAATAATTTATCTACCTGGCTATCAGAGATTTAAGCATATTCTATTACTTGGCACTCATGAGGAACAACCGTTGAGTGAAAAATGTTTGTCAAAACCAGTCCCTAACTTGAGATATTTCACAACTTTTTTAAGGACTTGAAAGATGTGTTTTGTCACAGAAGTTAAAATGATGACTTTTTTTCACTTGTCAAGCTAACGATTTTTCACATAAATTTGTGCCCAGGGTTTTGTGAGAAAGTAGAGATATAAATGGTCCATACGCTGCTGGCAGAAGTGCAAAATTGTTAGTTCTCATGTCAAGCACGTTGTAATACTCATCATTGATGTGAGTTATCTCATTACTCTGCACAGTGATGGCATATGAAGCAAACATCACTGCCACCCAGAGAACAAAGAGGGATGGAGATGCTGCTAAAGCTCATTTTTATTGTGATAATACGCCCAGTCAGACCCTAGACTGCAAGACCTGGGCTGGACCTTGGGTTTATGTGAATTTCTAATCTTTATACCAAAAACTTAGAATACCTTTCTAGAAAGTTAGTTGGCAATAACGACAAACTGCCAAAAGAGATGGGCTCTTATCTTTTGACCTGGAAACTCTACACTTAAGGAAAAGGCAATGTCTATAGATGAAGATATTACCTATGGAGATTCTTACCACAGTATTATAAAAGAAAGGGGCAAGGGGGAGATTTACCAGCGATAGAGAGGGACAGCTTACTTATATACATGCAGGTCCCTCCCCAAGAAAAAACTCTCCTTACACTGCTGAGCCTTCAGGGTCAGGTGAATGAGACCAGTTGTAGTTACTTAAGTGATTAAGTGACTCTGCTGAGCAGTACAAATACTCTGTACCTATACATTGATACAAAGTCGAATGATGTATTGGAGACATTTTGAAATGTGAAGAAATGTTCTGGCAGGATTAACAGAAGAACTGGATAATAAAACTGCTTGACTATTGTGTGGTCACACAAGGCAAACAGAAAGAACTTGAAGCTGATGACAGCGCAGAGTCAGAGCCTTCCACTCTGGACGGTGGGGTTGTGGCATTCTGTTTCTCTTCTCATTTGTATTTTCTCCAGTGAGATATGTCACTTTCCTGACAAGATAAAAATCCATTTATTTTTAAAACAAGAGGACTAACATTGAACATACCAGCACGTAAGCATGAATTGACATACTGTAATGGGAGAATAAAGAATGGGAGAAAACTGGCAATTTATTTAAAGATCAGTGTTTTAAATATTTCTCCAGTCTGGCACAGGCGTTATTCCGTTCTCTGTGCTCTGTGCTCACACACGTCCCTCTCATCTCTCTCCTGCTGTGAACCTGACATCCAGCTGGACAGAATGGATAATGGAATAATTCTGCCAACTCCCTCTAGTTGCAAGAATATTTAGTAAGGGCAGTGGGGCTTAAATGAACTTCAAATTTCAGAGAGGACCAAACTTTTGATTTCAAATGTTTAATTCATGTTTGTTAAACTTAACAATTCAGTAAAAAGAACACCTAATTTGTGACACAGTGAAGTTCAATTTTTATAGGTTAATGGAAAGCTGTTAGTCCTCTCCCTTGTCAGAAAGCATCAAAACTACACATTTCTGTTCATTTTATAGACTAAGTAGAAGAATTTGATCATGCTTTCTAGTTTGCTTTCACTGCTTCTATTATTCTGTCAGAGGTATGTTTTTTTAGATGCTGAGTTCTTGCCCAGAAAATCCCCACCTGACTCCTCAATGAGAAACCCAGGCTGAGCTTTCCCCAGCAAAGCTGTCCAGGTAAAGAGTGTCTGCCTACACTTTGGGTTGACACTTTGATGGACCTAACAAAATAACAAAGGTTTTAGGCCCATTCCCTTAAAACTTACCTGTAAAGCACACCCTTTATCTCAACAGATTTTTGTTAATATGCTTAGAAGTGATTTTCTGATATATTCACTCTGAGGCTGACACCTTTCCTGACAGCAAGTAATAGGCTAGGCCAGAAATAGGTGGTCGAGAACCATTGTCAGGTCTACTAGGGCTGGTACCATCTTAGCACACAGGGACAATTTTCTCTTCTCTGATCATTCAGTTTACATGTGGTATGTTCCTTTAAGACTGTTATGAAGGTGTGACTGAAGAGATAATACAGTAGGCAGGGCACTTGCCTTACATATGGCAGACACAGATTTGATCCTAATACCCTACATGTTTCCCCAAGTCCTGCCAGAATTAATCTCTGAGCACAGAGTCAGGAGTAAGTCCTGAGCACCATAGGGTATGGTTCAGAAACAAAGCAAATGCAAAAGACAAGAGGCTTTTCCTCACACTGTGCAGTACAGCACTGGCATCCGAAGCAACCTACAGTCGGTCACTCCCTGAATCAACCTAGTAGGAGGCATCAATGGGGGAGTTCTCCATCATTTCCCCATATTGAGTTATAAACACTGGCTTCTGCAAAGTTGTGCGGCACAAATGAAGTACTATAAATGAAAATTTAAATAAATTACAATGAAGTAAAATTAGCCATGTTCTTGGTCATACCAGCCACATTTCGAGTACTGAATAGCCACATGTGACTATGGCCATGGAATTCTTCTGTACTGATTTAGACCACTTCCACTATGAGAAGAAGTTTCTTGAATGACAGTACAATGAGCAAAGTCCCCACTATGTTGGGAAGCCACTTCTGTCATCCCCAGAGAGACTTATAAATACAGTGACAGTCACTGTATCATAAAGATCATTCCTGCTTTCTGAGCAGGCACCTGCAGAGAAAGCTCTCATTTCTTAGCATCAAATTTGTGATCACTAGTGATCCTGATTCTGGCTTCTTAAACTGGGTGTACCCCACCCTATATGGGGTCAAAAACTGTGCAGGTTGTGAAAAAAATTGTCTTAGAATAAATTTATAACTTACACTGTCAGTAAATGTTTGAATTTTATCCCTACTCTATATATTCCCAGAGAACTGTAAACATTTCTCAAGCAAAGAGGTTGTCAGTAGAAAAAAGGTGACAAAGACGTGCTCTAGATTTTGGGCTGCATCTCACTCCATTCCGTTTCCTCCTCTCTCACTTCTTTAGCCATTAGTAAGGAGAGTATTCGCCTAACAGTTTCTTATTTTGAAGCTGCTCCCTTGTCTTTTCCACTGGGGGGAAAAACCTTATACCTTAAGATTCAGTTCAAATCTTTAAGCAAAACTCTTGGGCTAGCTAAGAAAATGGGCTTCTGGCCTCTATTATCATGCAAACTGTGGATTCCAGAACCCTCTTTCCGACTGTTTGCATCTTGCTTATTCAGTCAAACATGGGCCTTGAATATGCCAATCCAGTGGATGTAATTACACATAAACATTCATGGAATGAATCAAGATGTTGAGTGAGAATGTCTTATAAGTTTTGTCTAGTTCCACAGGGTAGGGCAGTTGGAGGCTTATGTCTGTGGGTCATGAATTCTGTTCTTATCCCTCCTCCACACTAGTATCTAACATGACTCTGATCTTAGCAGCTGCTGTCACGGCAACCCTGAAAGAAGTGACAGTTACAAGCACCCTTCTGCTGCCATTTCCATACTCTTAGCATTTCATGAGCATTGTCTGACCCTGGTCTTCTCTAGCTCACTGGGCATGTGTGTGTGTGTGTGTGTGTGTGTGTGTGTGTATTTGTATATATATATATAATTTAGTGATGTGGAAAAAGGATTTGATGAGAAAATTCTGCTTTTATGAAACATCTTCAGAAAAACTCATATTCAACATTGTACAAACAACGTATAGCTGTCCATGTTATTAAAAAGGCAAGCTTCCAAGACTGCTCAAGTCAAACATCCAACAGCCCTGGGTTCCTAGCAACAGCAGACCAAGTGATTTTCCTTCTGCTTTTTCTGGCACAAGGGCTGCCCCATCAGAGTGCAGCTAAGTGCTCGTACCTTTGCTACACAGACAGTTCTGAGAGACAGAGTTGGTGACTCCATGGAGAGCTGTACATTCAGCGTCCAGAAGCACTGGAGGATGAAGCAGGGAAAAAATCAAGCAGCCAGTCTCTCTGGGAGCCAGCCAGAGTGCCAGCCAGCTCCTCTGCCACCAGGGGGCATCGTTTAGTTTTTTTCTTTTCAGTCTTTGGGCCACACCAGGCAGTGCTCAAAGCTTCCTCCTGGCTCTGTGCTCAGAGACCACTCCTGCTGGAGCTCAGATAATCAGCTGGAGTTCCAGGGATGGAACCTGGATTGGCCACATACAAGGCAAGTGCCCTGTCCTCTGTACTATTCTGCAGAGCACCTTTGGCTGGACTGTATTGTTCAATCTGGAAACTAGATTCCTGAAAGCAACAACAAAACTGCAGGCAGAGACTGACAGGGGGACCACAGTGGGAACTGTGGCTGTTCGCGCTCCACCTCTCTGGGATAGAGAAGAGAGTGCCAGCATCTGAGATTTGTGAGTGTGTGAGTGTCGAGGGCAGAGAAAGACAGGGCAGGCTATGGGAGGTGGAGCACATAGTGTGCTTGGTGTCTTTACCATCTTTACCATCTCCACTGATACTTCTCTGGAAACGGTCTCAGGCCACCTAATCTGAGTGGTAGGAAAAACTAGAGGTGTGGCCATGTAAGGAGGGCTGGGTTCATCATGGTGTAGATGATCCAAGGCTATTTCCTCTTAACTCAGTAGATGCTACTCGACTCTCTTCCTCTGTGCTCATGCACACAAAATCACTCAATGAAAATTCAAAGCCAGTGAATGCTGCCTAAGCCTTGATCAGATTTGCCATGAGAAATTCCACCAAAAGACTGTAGACATTTGCACCGTGAGGATGCTTGATGGAACTGTTTATGAGCAGGTGGGCAGCCTGCTGGGCTGGCCAGCAGGGGCCTGCACTGCTCCTTCTACATCCTTCCCAGTTCAGCCACAGTTTGGCACTGCTGTGGCTTCATCTTTCTTCAACAGCAAATATTCGCTTAAATTGTGTTTCTCTGAGTTGCCAAGGTAACTCAGTAAGACCAGGATCTTCTGGGTATGCTTGTTTCATTAATAATGTGAACGAGACAGAGCAGAAAACCCAGAGTCCAGCTGTTTCTCTGCTTTGGAAACTGAGCGCAATTTCGGTCCAGTCTCATCAGTCCTCCCACCCCAACCCCAAACATGTGAGACTTTCAGTCCACTCCTCAGTGTGAAGGAAGAATCTGTCATGTCCCTCTAAATCCAGGCACTAACTGGGGCTCACAGGTGAGATGATCCCTAACTACAAGGGGCGCTTGTACAGATACCCCCACAGAAAGTCCAAATGGTGATGGGACATTACAGGTGTGAAACAGGTGCAATGGCTTGTCAGGGACTAAGATCCAGGGGGGAGCAAAGGTGTCCAGATGCTTCACAAATTTGGAGAGGCACAGAGGAGCTGAGTCTGGAACAATCTAGGCTTTGGGGCTAGAGAGATAGTACAGCAGGTAGGATACTGACTTGCACACGGCTGACTAGGTTTGACCACCCCCCACCCCCCACTCCCTGGTATCCCATCTGTTCCCCTGAGCACCACCAGGAGTAACTCCTTAGTGCAGAGCCAGAACTAAACACTCATCATTGAAAGATGTGGCCCCCCAAAAGGCAAGCAAAAAAGCTGGAACTTTGCTTCATTGAACAATTAAGAAGCAGAAATTCCAGACAAAGATAACGCGAGAGAAGACAAAGAGCCACCCAGTCTCAAGATCTCATAAGTGATGGCATGTGGCCCAAACTCCAGCATTAAGAGCGAGATCAGACTGCAAAGCCACCTTGAGACAGTGGCTGGGTCTGCTCCTGAAGACCTGTTCACTCGCAGAGCATCTCTTCCAACCAGGGAGCCAAGCCCTGTTCCTCTCCAGACTTAACGCTTTGCTGCAACTCCTGAAGCTACAGCTCAGTCTCCGACCTTCCAACTCCCGGACTTTGGTGACCCTCCCTCTCTTCCCACCTTGACAAAAATAAACTTCCAACTAAACAGAGACAAAATCCACCGAACCATCTTGACAATTATTTGCCATGCATCCCTTCTCTCCACTCTGGTTGTTCACATGGTACCCACTGGACAACATTCCATTTAGAACCTAAAAGTTGTATTTGTATTCTCTCCAGATTCTGAAAATCACTGCTATCTTAGTCCTCCCAACATTCCCCTAGAGATAAATGTCAGTGCCTACACTGCAACAGCTAGCTTGGACAAGAGTTCCAGAAAGAGACACTCACCTGTGACACCCTTCTAAACATAGGGACTGTTCTTGTGGAAAAAAGCAGGTATCTAGAGACAGAGAGATGTTCTCTTAAAAAGTTGTTATTCCAATAGTTGGAAATGATCACTCTGGATAAGAAGTGAGTGTTGAAATTAGGTAAAAAGATAGACATACATGATAACCATTCAGTATCTGCATTACAAATCATAATGCCTAAAATGAGAGAGAGGGGGGTTCCGCCATAAAGGCATGTTGGGGTGGGGGGATTTGAGGGGTGGGAGGGAAACTGGGGACACTGGTGCTGGGAAATTACACTGGTAGAGGAATGGATTCTGGAATATTGTATGACTGAAACCCAATCGTGAACAGCTCTGTAATGCTCTATTTCACGATGATTCAATTAAAACTGAAACCACTGACACTTTGTAATGCACCTGTCAAGTTGATAGGAAGGGATGGGTTGGGAGTTGGGGTGGGAAGGAAATATGGGAACACTGGTGGAGGGAAGTTGACACTGGTGGAGGAACTATTGCTGAAATATTATAAGCCTGAAACTCAACTATCAATTACTTTGTAAAGTGCAGTTCTTTAATTAAAAAAAAAATTAAATAAAGTTAATACCCTTGAAAGTGAAGAATAATTTTTATATATTTGCTTTTTACTGTAGTCTGTTTACTCTAAACACATCTACACATAGAGCAATTAAAGTAAGTTTAATCTCAAAAAGTGTCAAAAATTTGTAATGTATCATTTTCCCCTAGGTGCCAATTTTAAATTATTTTTGTTTGTTTAGTTTTGGGCTGGAGCAATAGCACAGCGATAGGGTGTTTGCCTAGCATCCAGCCAGCCTGGCTGAGCCGGGTTCAATTCCTCTGCCCCTTTCAGAAAGCCCGGCAAGCTACCAAGAGTATCTCGCCCTCACGGCAAAGCCTGGCAAGCAACTCATGATGTATTCGATATGCCAAACACAGTAACAACAAGTTTCACGATGGAGACGTTACTGGGCCCGCTCAAGCAAATTGATGAACAACGGGAGGACAGTGTTACAGTATTTAGTTTTGGGGCCATACCCTGCCACGCTCTGGGCCCACTCTTGGTTCTACACATCAGGGTTGCTCCTTTAAGGACTCAGGGAAGCATATATGGTGCCAGGAATCAAAGTCAGGTGAGCCCCATGTAAGGCAAGCACTTAAAGTAACATCCTGTGCTCTCTCCCAGGCCCATAGCGATGGAAGGTTTAATGAGTTTTTCTCACTCTTTAACTAGATACCTGTTTTGAGCACAGACCCAACAGCCATCAGGCCTGGCCTGGGTCTAAAACAGACGCTTTGCCTTGATAAGGTCACATACCAGAGCATCTGTGCATACAGGCATCTCGAGCTGGTGTATGGTGTTTTCCTGTGTTTGGGGGATTGTGAAAAAGGATGTACCCTTCTATTTGTTCCAAACCCAAGGGTTAACGAGGTCAAAGCATTAAACTCTATAACCACTAACTAAAAAAAATGGTGCTAGAAACAAGAAATGATTTTGTCCGCTTGTGAACACTAGCTCCGCAGAAGGAAAAGGCCTTGATTAAGAGCCATTCGCCTCATTGTCTCTCTCAGAGGGGAAGCATGCATTCACAGGCACAGACTGCGTGGGAGCGGAAGCCTGGTCACTACCGCCCTCTAGTGGTGGACAGGCAGAGTGTCAAGGACACTTAATCCCAGCATTGCCTTTTCTTTTTCTGGGCCAGCTGGTGCATCAAAAAGAGTCTAAAAGTGGCCACATGTCAGGAAGTGTGCCACTCTGCTTTCAAACGTGTGCTCAGTTACTGCTGCGCTCATTGTGCTCTGGAAGGCAACCCCGCCAGCGGCATGGGGAGGAACCCATCCCGCTGAGGACAGTCTTCCTTCCCCTGAACATGCACCGAGCTTCTGTCCTTGCACAAGTACGAAAGCACAAGAAAGAAGCAGCGTCTTCCTGAAGCACTGTCCACGCGATCAACGCCGACAGTGCAGGCATGTGGACAACACTGCCACGAGCAGGGGCCACCCTGCCTCTAAGCAGTAAGATGTGGGTTCTCAGGGTACTGAACTTCTCTGGGCCTGTGTCCACACGCCAACCTTCCCTGCACACAAATCTCAGCCCCAATTTGGATGATGGACACACATGCCTTTGTAAAACAGAGGCAGGTTCTCTACCCAGAAAAATCTCCATCTCTCTGTGCTGGGGATCCTCTCTTCCTGTTCCTCTCCCCAGCAAAGGTCAACCCACGGTCTCTGCAGATGGACCTGATATAATTGCCTCTCTGCTCTGCACAGAAGCCAGGCTGGGCTCTGATGCTGATGGGCGCTGCAGAAGCCACGGCATGCCTGGAAGTGCCAAGGGCAGGGCCAGCTGTACAGATCAGGGAGCTGAATCTGTATTGACAGGTCATAGGGAAGCGCAACCTCTCTAGGCTGGAATCAGGACACCACAGAGGAGGGTATGGGCTGGTGCCCGCGCAGAACAAGCTGGTGTGGAGCGGAGCAGCAGGTGAGGGTTCATCAAACTGGCGCACAGACCTCGGCTGCCACTCGGGTAAATCCTTCTCCACATTCTGCTGCTTTCCTGCCTGACCTTTCCAGTCTCTCATCGGTTTTCTCAAGAAGGAGCAAGAGAGCAATTGCTCCCGGTTCCCACCAGTTCTCAGCAGACTAGAAAAGAGATTTAGCAGTGCCAAGAGATGAAGGTGGGAGTGCAAGACGGGCAAAGGCCAGGGAGAGGGTGGTGTAAGTGGGGCTTGGCTCTCTTGTATCTCTCGTGGAGAATTAGCCCCCAGAGCACCGTTCTCAGGGACTGCCAGCCTTCACCGGGACTCTGGCACGCTCAGCAGACAAGGCAGGACAGGGCTGCCAGTGTGGATGGCTGCCGCCTGCCCTGGGCACAGTGATTGAGGGGCACCCTCGTGAGTGGTTGCGAGGGAAATCCAGGAAAGTGAAGGCATCCAGCATCTGGAGACCACACCCCAGCCGCACTCAGCAGCGACCAGCAGCCTGGCTGCTTCAAAGAGGCCGAGCCTTCCCTGGGTCTTTTTCACATTAGGTGGTGGCTGGCCGCCAGATCCCACAAAGTCTCTGCTCCGTGCTTAATAAAAGGGCGGTGGTGCAGTCGCCTGGAGGCTGTGGTGCTGAGCTTTAGCAGATGCCGGTGCTTTCCGCGGAGCATCCGCAGCCTCCATAGGCTCCACCATGCACTGGGATGGTATCTGGGTTCTGCCCAGGATGAGCTCAAGCACTCAGTGCTCTGCAGTGCGACCGTCCAGAGCAAACTCAGCTCCCTTGAGATAAAGTCTCTGCCTGAGAGACTCACCAACTCCCGCCCCTGGGGGATGGCCCAGGATGAGTGTAGAATCTCAAGGACAGTGTTCAGAGACCTGGTCTTCCTCAAATCCTATCATAAAAACCACATGACACCCATCACCTTCTCAGCTCTTTGGGCCCTAGTCATGAAGTCCATTTCTAAGAAGTGATCTGGGAGACTGTTTCCTGAAAGCATCACTGCTCAGTCTGCTCCCAACACTGGTCCCTTCTCGCCTTTCCCCTCTACTGGCTGGCCCAAGTCTAATGTCATGGACGCCCATGCATCCACCTATGACCCATGGAGCTCCTAGTTAAGAAAGGCTGTCTTAAAGGCCCCACAATACTCCTCATTGAGCGGAAGGATGTGGACAGCATTCCCTGAACATCTAAAGTTTAGCAGGTGTGTTACATACATGGCAAAAGAATTCTGACTCAGGATGCCTAAGAGAAGCGAGAACGACTGCCTGAAGAGATGGGATCATTCCTCTAGACACTGCACTGTTAATACCTGTAGGCTGCATCCCTTCTCACTCCCCCCTTCTGTGGGTCCCCTCACCTCCTCTCCTGGTCAGACACACCTGCTCCTCATCCAACATGCAGCTCAGTAGATCTCTCAGGAAGTGCTTCTGAGATCCCCAAACTAGAAGGTGTTACTAAAGTATTCACATAGCACAGTATTTTTTTTTTTTTCATTTTTAGCGAAACCACCTGGCAGTGCTCTGGGGACCATATGGTGCTGATGATTGGATCCTAGGCTTCCACATGCAAAACATGTGCTCCAGGTCCTTGAACCATCTCCCTGGCCTCTCCTGGCATTCCTGAATAAGCCTTGTCACAGCTTGCACTGTCCTGCATAACAGCTCACATGCCCTGTGCTACATACAGCACAGCGGTTTCCTTTGCTGTCTTCTTCCTGGTGCAGTGTTGGACTGAAAGGAAAAGCTGAAAACAGTTTCTGGACGAACCATTTAAAGATGTTTACATGATCAGTTTCAGGTATTGTGATTACCCAGAGAATAGAAATCAGATGTTTAAGTGGCCTAAGAGATCTTCAAAGAGGTGTGAGCAGCCCACAGAGTAAAGTTTTACCAATGGCCAAGAAGAGCACAGTCTGAAAATGCAGTCAGGCAACTTGGCAATCCGCGGTGGCCTTAGCAGGAAGAGTCTTATAAGAATTGTGGGGAGAGAAGCCATCCTAAAATATGTTTAAGGTGGTAAATACGGTTGATGTGAAATGAAGGCCCTACTTTCAGAGGGCTGGCAGGAAAGGAAATAGAAACGGGACATTAGTTAGAAAAGCAGTCCTGTAGGTGGAGGGGAGGTGAGAGAGGGAGGGAGACATGAACATGATCTACGCCAGTGGGAAAAGAAGCCCATGAGAAAGTGCCGACCTTAAGAAATGGCAGGATTAGGTAATAATGTCATAGAGAAAGAAGTGACGATGGGATAATAAAAATTTAGGAGAAACATCCAGTATTCTTCATTTTCACTTGCTAATAGTCTATTTTTGGAAAAGGTAAACATAAAACTTCCCATGCTTATTGAAGATATAGTCAAGGAATAGGTTAAAACCACCGCGAACAAAAGCAGAACAGCTTCTAGATTCTCACAGGCATGTGCTGCCTGTGCCCATGTGTTGTCGCTGAGTGCGTGTGGTTCCTGAGCACACGTGTTGCCCGCATCTCTTATCCTGAGACGTGTACTTTCATACTTTCCTATCTAATGCTGGGATGTGCACTGAGGCTCCCTTTCTATTCTGGAAAAGCCCATGCTCTCTTGAGTGCATTTTTCCTCTCTCTTTCTCCCTCCCCACTTCTCTTCCTCCAAACTGAAGGGGAAGGGAGTAAAATGGAAGGAAATTAGAAAGGAAGGAAATTTGAAACTATCACTTTCAGGTGAGGAAGGACTCCAGTCAAGTTGATAAATCATAGAGAAAAACTTCGGTTCTACTTCGGTCCATGCTCTTAGGACCCAAAGGCAAGTCACTGTCACTGTTCTCCTGTTGTTCGTGGATTTGCTCAAGCGGGCCCAGTAACATTGTGAGACTTGTTACTGTGTTTGGCATATTGAATACATCACGGGTAGCTTGCCAGGCTTTGCTTTGTGGGCAAGATACTCTCGGAATCTTGCAGGGCTCTCTGAGAGGGGCGGAGGAATCAAACTCGGGTCAGCCATGTTGGCTGCGTGCAAGGCAAATGCCCTACCTGCTGTGCTATTGCTCCAGTCCAAAGGGAAGTAAGTGAAATAAAAAATAAGCCAGACTTTTAATCCAGCAGTGATTTACCTCTGGAGAAATTTACCTTTGGTGCCTGTTGAGTCAAAGGTATTATAGCAGGTTTTATAGACCTTAATTTTATCACCTAACATTAGTGACAGAATATTATTTTCTCTAGAATTAGGGACCAGAAATTTAGATACCACTTTTTTGTGCATGGGGTTAGAGTATGGGTATACTGTCCTAGATTCTTTCTTCCTACATAGCTTAATGGTCCTAACTATGCAGTGCAAATTTTGATAGCAATCTGGTAACCTTCTTGGTTTAGGACAAGGACTGATCAAAAGTCCTACCAACTATGAGTTGATGACTCATAAGCAGTTATAAACAGACAGAGAGTCATAGAATCAAGAGCCTTAGAAGACCTTCACAAATAGTTACTCTCGGCAGGAGTTTCTTTTATAACATCTCTGACAGATGGCCACACATCTGCACCATGTCTGGAATAAGAACTCAATAACTTTTAGGAATCTTATTCCCGTGATAGACAATTAAGGCCAATATCTCCCAGAAAGTTTCCTTACATACTAAATGAGATTGGCTTGTGAAACTCCCATCCATTTGTCCAGATTCTACCTTCTGTTACACGGTAGAATTCTATTCTCTTCCAGTTTCCATACGGTATTCTCTTCAAATATATTACCAAAAAAAATGGTCTGTTAAAAGTTAACTTTAGGGAACTTTCAGAAATTACTATCATACCAGATTTTACTTCTTGTGCACTTAATTTCTTTTTACCTGGAAGTTAAGGGATGTGCAACTATGGCAATCCTTCATCCCCTTAGATTTATTCTTTAAACAAATATCTTCTGTGTAGCACATTATTTTTTACCTTCAAGTTAGGGGCAGAGATGAACAAGATGAAATTCCTATTCCAAACTATATAATGTACTAAAATAAATTGGAAAAAAAGGGAAAATGATGAGCCCTTTAAAAAGCAATACTGTGTCATCAAGGGAGTTCAAGGGGAAGGATTATTCTGGCACTGAGGGTGGGGAGTGAGCAGAAGTTGGACAGGATTGCAAGGAGTCTTTGAGTTACATCTTAAAAGAGAGAATATATTTTCCCGGGCAGAAAAAGAAGGAAGAACTTTTCAGAAAACTGGTATTTTAAAAATTCATTTACTTTAGTATCCAAGGTTAGTAGAACAAGGGCCAGGAGGACTGGTTCATGGTTGAAAGCCTGTCACAAGTGGTGGGAGCAGAGGAAGGTTAGGAAAGAGAAGGGACCACCACAACAAGGGTTATTGGAAATGATCACTCTGGAGAAAAATGGAGTGCTGAAAGTAGGTAAAGGGACAAACCTGAAAATCTTTCAGTGCCTATAGTGCAAAACATAATGCCAAAAGGAAAGAGAGAGAAAGAGAGAGAGAGAGAGAGAGAGAGAGAGAGAGAGCAGAAAACTGCCTGCCATCAGAGGGAAGGGATACTGAGGTCACTGGTGGTGGGAAACACACACTGGTGAAGAGACAGGTATTAGAACATTGTAGAACTAAAAACCAATCACAAATAACTTTGTAAATGTATATCTAACAGTGATTCAATTTTTAAAAATGAATTTATTTTAAATGCTATGTGTGCCATTTGGAAAATCATGACATCACTTCACTTAATCACTTAATCACTTAACTTCCCATTAGTCGTCGATTTCCTCGAGCGGGCGCCAGTAACGTCTCCATTTGTCCCTATCGCGTGCTAGTGTAGCCCAATGGCATCTGTTCGCTCCGGGAACATGAAGGGCCTCAAACCGGTCATTCATGATCTTGAAGAAGAAGTCTAACCATCTGGTAGGTGGGTGGCCATGCGGACATCCCGTGGAATCCAGTCAGTAACAGCTCTAGTCCAGCAGTCGTCTTTAAATCTCATTACGTGACCAGCCCATCTGATTTTCGACACCTTGGCAAATGAGACAGCGTCCCTGATTCTTGATCGTTGACGGATGTCAGAACTCCGGATTCCTTCTCTCATTTGAGTGAAACGTGATATTCCAAGCATAGCTCTTTCTATTCTTCTTTGGGAGACCTGAATAGCGTTCTCATCTTGTTTTCGTAGGGCCCAGGTCTCTGAGGCATATGTTAATGCAGGAAGAACAGTGGAATCAAAGAGATGTGCCCGGAGCCGGAGGTTCTTCATCCTCTTAGCTATTTCTTCGACGTTCTTGAAGGTGTTCTAAGTCGCTCTCTTCTTCCTGCGCAGCTCAGGTGCCAGGTCATTTGTCATGTTGACCTCTCGACCTAGGTACACATAGCTGTTGCATTCGGAGATGGTCGTTCCGTTGAGAGCGAATGGGGCATCAGGAACGAGGCTGTTTCTCATAAACATTGTCTTCGTAAGATTCAGCTGTAGTCCTACCTTTCCACACTCACGGTCAAAGTCGGCCAGCATTTGTGCTGATGTTTGGTGTTATTAAAACAATGTCATCAGCAAAGCGGAGGTGGTGTAGTTGCCGACCATCTATCTTCACTCCCATTCCTTCCCATTCTAGTCGTCGCATGATGTTCTCGAGGGTGGCACTGAAGAGTTTCGGTGAAATGGTATCACCCTGCCGCGCCCCTCTCTTGACATCAACGATCACTTCTTTGTAGAATGGTGAGATCCTGGTAGTGAATCTGCAATACAACTCACGGAGGATCCTGATGTATTGGGCTTGAATGCCTTGATTGGCTAGGGCTTCAAGGACCGCTTCCGTCTCAACAGAATCAAAGGCCTTCTTTAAATCAATGAACGTTACTCAGAGCGGCATCTTGAACTCCCGAGAAACCTCAATGAGCTTGGTTATCGTGTGGATATGGTCGATGGTGCTGAATCCTTTGCGGAACCCGGCTTGCTCGCATGGTTGTCCTTCATCTAGTGTTCTGCCAATCCTATTTAGGATGACTCGAGTGAACAACTTGTAGATGACAGACAATAGGCATATCGGGCGATAGTTGCCAATGTCATGGATGTCTCCCTTCTTGAACAGTAGTATGGTCCTGCTGGTTTTCCACTGGGACAGAACCTTGCATTCAGACAGGTAGCGAGTGAAGAGCCAAGCCAGTGTATTGATGAGTACTGACGGCAGGTTCTTCAGGTGTTCAGGTCTGACCTTGTCTGGGCCGGGTGCTGTTTGTTTCCTCACCGACGAAATGGCGTGTCGGATTTCGGAAGGGAGAACGTTGGGAACGACATATCCATCCTGTGGAATTTGGTATGTTGGCAAGTGGACATGGCTATCGAAGAGATTTGAGTAGAAGTCATGGATAATCTTCTCCATTGCCGTTCTGGAGGATGTGATGGATCCATCAGGACGTCGGAGGGCAGTCATCTTGGTCTTGTAGTTGGCGAAGGACAGGCGGGCGTTACAAATACTCTTCCCGGCTTCTGCCGCATCTATCAGTACTTCTGCTCTTCTCTCTTTGAGGTCTTCCTTGATCGCATCTCTGCACTGCTTTGCGAGCTCGGACGTTAGCTTGCGGTTGCCTGAGGCATGCGCCAAACCACACTGACGAATTAGCTCAAGAGTTTTCGAAGATAGGCGATTTTTTGTGGCTATCTCTCTCTTGGCGTTCCTCGCACATTCATGGAGGTGCTGAACCAGTCGATCGTATTCCTCATCAATGTTGTCAACAATGGCATCTTCCCATGTTGCCGCAATAGTGCCAAAGAGTTCCCAGTTGGTGGTCGTTCTGGGAGTTCTCTTTTTGAACTTTGCAGCCCTTTCTCCCCGCTCTGTGAAGTAGAATTTTGCACGAAGGAGATGGTGGTCCGATCCCGTTCGAAATTTTGGGACAACAGCGACATCAGTCAGGCAAAACCATCGATTGAATATGATGTGTTCTATTTCGTTGTGGAATCGTCCACCGGGAGACTCCCATGTCCAATGTTTAGATTCTGCCTTCTGGAACTGTGAGTTACCATGGATGGTCTTGGTCGACATGATGAACTCAGACAGTCTCTCACCCTGTTCATTCCATTCTAGTGTCCAATCGACACTACTCCCACTACCCAGCCATTGCCACACTCCAGGACGCTTTCCGGACCCGCGTGGCAGACCCGGCCGAGACCCACGCACGACTGAGACCCACAGAACAAGATAAGCGGAACTCTCTGAGACCTTGGACTCCAGGCTCGGCAGACCCAGGGACAGAGCTTCTCTGCTTGCTCCCACCAACCACAGGTGACAAAGGGATTCTAATCAGGAGCCCCACCCTACCCTGCCCTGTCTGCTTCCATCAACCACCCAGCGATCGAATTGTGCACAGGAGACCCACCCTACCCAGATAAATACCCCACTGGCAGACTTCCACTATCGACACTACTCCCACTACCCAGCTGTTGCCACACTCCAGGACGCTTTCCGGACCCGCGTGGCCGCTTTGCGGCTGCGCGACACATCATAAGACATTAAATACCCATCTTCCGGAAATGTCGTACCGTATTTGATAGGGTTCAAATATGGTAACACCTTCAAGGGTGATTAGAGGTCGCCCCAAAAGCCTCTATCCCTCTCGGAAAGACTGTCAAGCTACCGAGAGTATTCCACCCGCACAGAAGAGCCTGGCAAGCTATCCCTTGTGTATTCGATATGCCAAAACCAGTAACTACAACTGGTCTCATTCACCTGACCCTGAAGGCTTCACCGACATGGCAGCACTGAGAAGGATGAGAAAGGAGAGGCCGATAAAATCTCAAGGCCGACCTAGGCTGCCACAATGAAGGAAGACAAAAATGATCGTCTGTACTTTCAAAGCACGTATGCTAGCATCAGATGCATCCATCGAGGACCTGATGGTACAAGCGCGAATGATCAAGTACGACATCATTGGTCTGACCGAGACAAGAAAGCACGAATCTCACCATACCGTTTTCGACACTGGAGAAGAATTGTTCCTCGGAACATGCGATAAAAGAGGTGTTGGAGGTGTCGGTGTCCTTGTCAACACAAACTTGGCCAAGAGCATTGATTCATTCGAATGCCTAACAACCCGAATCGGACGTTTACATTTGAATAGATGTGGCTCACTGCCTGCAGTTTCTATCTTTGTTGTCTACGCACCACCATCTCATTATGATGAAAGAGAAATCGAGAAGTTCTACATGGAGCTGGAGAAGTTCTATAAAGAAGATCACACCTTCTACAAGATCATTGTGGGTGATTTTAATGCCAAGATAGGACCGAGAAGATCAGCTGAAGAACTTCACATCGGGACCCATGGCCATGACATCAAAAAGGGAAAAAACGTTATAGGAAATAATCAATGGCACACTGGGCTGTGTGTTCGTAATGGAGTGCCTCTGTGTCAAGCTATGGAGCACACACTTTATTTGGCTATCACAGACTTGATGACAGATCTGAGCAGGTACATAATTGGACACAAACAGGGAAGAGGGGACAAAGGAGCTGATAAATGTTGTATTTTATGAGTGGTATGATATTATTAAATGGGGAAATAAGCATATATTCCAGATGACCAAGCTGGGTGATGTGAGAAAAAATAAAGGTCACACCTTCAATACTCATCGGTTGAAGGACAAATAGAAATTGAGAGATGGTAAAGAATATGCGATAGGAGCAAGTATAAATTCAGAAAAAAATATTTCACATTTGGACAAAAGAAAAGATTCAAAGCAATCACCAGATATTTGAGCCTGGGCCTGAAGTCTGGGATCAAGTCAGAAGAATGCCAGAGGAGGTGATAGAAGGAAGAAGGAAGGAATGACAGCAAGTTTCTATTTAAAATTGCTGAGTTTCAGAGGAACATCACAGCAATGAAGTGATGAGGGAAACTCATCAGCTAGATTTGGGTGGGGTTTTACGCCCTTCATACTGGCATCTAACTGACATCATAAAATCCCGTATGAAGGGCGTAAACACTAACCATTGACTGCTTTCAGCTACCCACATGATGTGGCTGATCACTGACAGAGTGGAGGGGAGATTGTAACCATTGGTACTAGAGACTCAACACAAGTCATTTCTAGCATCCTTCTGCAACCAGTTAAAAATTCTTGAAATATGTTGAAAGTGGACACAGGAGTTAAGTCAAGATTGGTCCTTTTTGTCCAGTAAACCGAACGTGATACTTTTGTAATACTCAACAAATGTGAGACAAAGTTAACACAGACTCTATAAACAGAACTAAACAATACCATGGACATATCTCCAACTTCAGCCAGAGACACACATCTTATTCCTATTGTTCTCCTGCAATCTATTTAAAAATGCAAACTAACAGCAAGCAGTAAGTTTTTGCTAGCTTTAGTTTTCATCATACCTCAGATACTTTCATTAATATTTATTATTTTTTTGTCCACCATGAACTAGTAACTAGGTGCTTTGCAAAATCAATTTAAAGGACTCTTCTTTTCACAGTGCCTCTGCAAATACCTCTGGGCAGTCTACTGTTTTATAATGTCTCATAATAATGCTATTCAGTCAGCCAGATGATGTAACCACTTTAAAAACACTAAAATCTACTCTTTTATCTCTTTCCAAATGTATAAGAATCTAACAGTCCGATTGATTAATATTGGAGTGTTTATGCTATGTATTGCATGGAACAAAAAAGTTAGAACGTGACAGAAATGAATAAACCTTACATAGATAATTATTAAAAGCCATGCACTGGAAGAGAAGGTAGGGAAAAAGTAGGGAAAGGAAAGGGAAGAAATGGCTTCATCAAACTCAGCAGTGCAAGTCATCATCTCCTGGCTGCCTCTTTCCAATAACAGCAGAGGCCGCTACCTGTCTTCCCATGCAGTTGCCAATCCACCTGCAACTATACTACAGGGAGCATACTCTTCATTTTCCACACAGTATCTAAAGTGTTCCTGGAATGGTGGGGGGGGGGGGGTGCTGGGATGCTCAGAAGGAGTCGGGGCTGATCCCAGTAATTCTCACCCAACTGGGTCACTGTTGGTTTAATTCAAGGTGCCAAAGCACATGCCCTCATACTATCTCTTCATGCTGGCAAACGTACCTTTTAGTTTGTTTGTTTTGTGGCCACACCCAGCAGTGCTCATCGGTGCTCAGGCTCTGTACCCAGGGCTCACCCCTGGTCAGCTCGGGGACCATATGGGATGCCGAGGATTGAACCTGGGTTGGTGATGTGCAAGAAAAACACCCTACCCGCTATACAATCACTGTGGTCCTTGAAAATGTACTTAACATATATAAATTACATTATGCTGCTTGCCTAATAAAAAGTTTCTTAAGTGTCTCATTAATGTCAAATGAAACTGTGTAAACCCTGATTATGCTTCACATATTGCTGGTAGTCTACATCCTGCCTTGTATTTTCAGTCTATTCACTAGCCTTGGCTCACTGTCTTCCAGTCAGCTGGAGTTCCGGCTTTTTCTTAACTATTCTCCTCTGGCACAATGAATCTGTTCACCCACCTTTGGCACAATGAATCTGCCAGACTTGCTGGAGAAATGACTCAAAATATCTCAACTTCCAAGCCAATGTCACCTCCGCTTCCTTCTCTGACCACCAGTATTAAAATAATGCCAACCCCACTCCACCACCCTCTCTCAAATGGAAAGTTACTCTCATTACCACTTAAACTAGTTAATTGGGATAGGTGGGGGTTAGAATCCCCAGATAGAATGTACGCTCCAAGAGTACCATGCCTGTCTAATTTTATGATGAATCCCGGCATTTAGAACCATCATAACAGACAGAGGAGCTCAATAAATACTTGTGGCCTGAAGAATGTTCCTACTTTCATGAACTAAACCCAAATTTTATTGAAGAAAAAGGGAAGAATGACTAGCCTGGTCTCTATTGGACTTCTCTCTATTTTTGTCTGAATATAATGTCGCGCCACCATGCATGTCACATTAAAGACACAGATTGAATGATTCAAATAGACGGTGGGGCCTCTGCCTAGGACAAGAGACAGGCCACTTTTAAGAAACATGAATAAGAATATATGTGCCGCTTATTTCTAGTGTTCTGAGAGTTGACAGAATTTACCAAATAGTCCAAAAAGCTAGAGAAAGGCACGACGTCCTTTCAGTCACTTATTCATACAGTGAACGTCCTTTCAGTCACTTATTCATACAGTGAACATCTACTAAGCACCTACTGCATATGGTCAAATTCTCCACCTTCAATGATAAAATACAAAGAACTGTTTTTTAACCTGATGGAATGGGAATACAGCTCTAAGAGAGCACACAGGCCTTGGGTTCAATCCCAGTCTCTCATAACCCCCACCCTAAGCACTACCAGATGTTAAAATATAAAACAGATACCTGAGGTATAAAAAAATAGATGATTGCAAAGGGGGAGGGAGAGAGCAGGAGAGAAATACTCAGCTGATTTGAGAGTGTGGATACTGTATTTGAAAAGACTTCCTTGAACTGGGGGAACCAATAATGGCCAAGGATCTCAAGACTTAGTGACCATCAAGCAAGCAAAGGAAACGTGGAGGGGAGAGTAAATTATCATTATAATGACACTACCAAATTAGAGAATTAAAATTAAATATATGGCATGAGGTGACACATACATATACAGGGTAAAGGATTTTAAAGGTAAAGGTAAAGGCCCTCCCGTTGATCGTCGATTTGCTTGAGCGGGCCCAGTAACGTCTCCATTGGAGACTTTGTTGTTACTGTGTCTGGCATATCGAATACTCTCGGTAGCTTGCCGGGCTCTCCGAGAGGGGCGGAGGAATCGAACTCGGGTCGGCCATGTTGGCCGCGTGTAAGGCGAACGCCCTAATAGCACAGCGGGTAGGGCGTTTGCCTTACAAGCGGCCAACATGGCCGACCCGAGTTCGATTCCTCTGCCCCTCTCGGAGAGCCCGGCAAGCTACCGAGAGTATTCGATATGCCAGACACAGTAACAAAGGATTTTAGTTTCTGCAAAAGAAAATATAGATTATCAGGAGAACTACAGACAAAATATCAGGGTAAAAAATGCTGTATGAAATATAAATAAACAGAAGTCAAGAGTAAATTAAGATAAAATATACCAAACCAAGAAGTATTTCTTTCAGATGAGGATGGCTTCATACCAATATATTTAGTGAAATAGTTTTTCCATATTAGTAAATAAAATAGGTATTGGTAGGGCATTTGCCTTGCACGCAGCCAACATGGCCAACCCGAGTTCGATTCCTCCGCCCCTCTCGGAGAATCTGGCAAGCTACCCAGAGTATCTCGCCTGCATTGCAGAGCCTGGCAAGCTACCCGTGATGTATTTGATATGCCAAAGACAGTAACAACAAAGTCTCCAATGGAGACGTTACTGGGCCCGCTTGAGCAAATCGATGAACAACAGGAGGACAGTGACTATTCACATTACGATAAGAATAAACAAAATAAAAGAATGCTTGTTTAGTACAATGAATTGTTTTGATTCAATTGAAGGAGTCAGAATCACACTTAGTGATGAACTATAAGAGCATGTCAGTCAATTCAATAACAAAGCAGCTTCCTGCCTTGCATAGTTGTATCTGAGTTCCATAGTCAGTCACTGGCTCCTCATAAAGTCCCCCAAACTATGTCAATAGTTATCCCTGAATGCAGAGCCAGGAGTAAGTCCTGAGCACTGCCAGGCATGGCCCAAAAGTCAAAAGAGTGAAATCATAGGCTGTCTTCCATGTGGTTTAGTAAATGTTCTTCAAGTTAATCATCATATCACACAAAGACAAATAACAGACACAGGTTAGAGTAGGGAAGAACAAAATTATACCTTCTTTCTGAGCAATACAATTATCTAAATTAGGAAAACTAACATACCTAAAAGCTGCAATATAGCTTTTACTAACCACCATCAGCTAATTACTCAGATTTAAATATAGGATCCACAGGAAGCAAACAAAATGTACTTGCATCAACAGGAAGAAATTTCTTGGAATCGTGTCTTGGACTACACCCTTATATTTAAAAATCAATAGTATATACTAGCAATGTGACAAGACCAAAAAAAAAATAGAATTTGAAGCACATAATTTGAAATGCCCTCTTTGAACACTTCGTGAAAATCATGGTGTAGAGCAGAGTTAAGTGCTCCCCATGAGAGAGGTCCCTGGAGAAGGAGAGACTAAAATACAGACTTGATTGGGGGCCTGCACAAAGGAAATGAGAGTTGCTAGGGCAACCAAGGAGATGTCGTGCAGGAATATTTAAGAGTTTACATCAATATAATTCAGAAACTGATGGAAATTTCTAGCATGAAAGTTAAAGAAGAGAGAAAAATCAATGACGACCTTCAACAAATATTTACCAAGTGCTTTCTGTGAACAAAAGACTCCATTTGGCCATGGAAACCACAGACAACTCAAAGAAAGACACTCTAATTTCACATCTTCCTAGGAAAAAGAATGAAAATGAAGAAAAAGTTTGAACCAACAGGAAACCTATGTGTATTTCCTTAGGTACCAACCAAAATTAAATGGTGTATGAATCTTAATTAGCTATAAGTCAGAACGAAATTAAAGTTTTAATTAAAGAAGAGTCCAAGGACAAAATAAGTGTTTAATTAATGAAGAACAAAGAACTGCAGAGGTTGTTGGGAATGTGGTGCAGGAATTGAGCTAGGACTAAGCTAATGCAGAGAGGGTAGAAACATACAGAAGCTCACAGAAGAAATTCTGAAGTATAAGAAAACCAACACTTCTCTTTTCAACCACTTTTACTCAGTCAGTCCTAGCAGTACCTTGGACTCATGGGAGTTTTAACCAAGTCTTTAGCAAGCAGGAGTTCACTGCCCAAAGTGCGGCCAGATTATGAGAAGCCTCCAGGTGGACCCTAATAAAAAGCAACCACCCAGGAGCTAGTGCTAGTCAACAGATCTCGGTTAGTGGTCCCAATATTGATGCTGAACAAACGCAGTCCCAAAAGGTCTTAATCTTTGCGTTGACAGAGGGCACTAGTTGCTCACTTTCCATGGGAATCCCTAGTCTGGCCAATAAATTCTTATTTTTTATACTCAGGAAACTAACACAGAATTTTTATTCTTCTACCAATGAATCAGCTTCTCTGACCTTAAACGTGCAGAAAACACAATTATAGTCTTCTGATTTCCTTCCACCTCTATAGTACAGGTTATGAAATCAAAATATAAGCCTACTTACTCCCTTAGATTTGCATTCAAGTCACTTTCTTTAATTTTTGCAGATGTTACTCAGCATTTTATAAGCCTCTATAATTGCGTCCTTCTATGCAATGTTCTCTAAAGAAAGAATATATATATTTTAAAACTTAATAAGAAAATTTATCGAAAGAATATCTATGAACTCTAAGAAGAACATTGTATTTTCCCATTAACCTTTACAGAAGAACCATTGCTGAAGCAATATTGTTTCAGACTATTGATGAAAATTATCCCTGTGTATATAATCACAAGCATGAGAAAAATGAACAATCTTCATCATTACGGGGACTATTCCCAAAAAAGAACTGTAATACTCTGTCTCAAAGCTCCTCTGAATCATCCTTCAGCTAAAGGCCAATGCAAAATGAAAATTCCCAAGAAAAGAAAAGAAGATGAGAAGAAATGACAAGGCAGCAAGAGATGCCAGGTTAACAAGACTGTGTCTCCTCCATTGCATCACTTTCCTCCTGGCTTAGCGCAGCAGGGCAGACACCTGTGTGCTTAAAATTCACAACAGCCCTGAAGAAACAGCTGACACTGCACTCTGCTAGTGCAAGTCTCTGTCTTTTGTGGGGTGGGGGTATGTTGGTCACATCTGATTGTCAGTGGATTTACTCCCACTCTGCAACTCAGGTGTCACTCCCACCCAGCAGTTCCCAGGAGAAACTGGGGCCAGGGAACTGCACCCAGACCTGCTGCATGCAGTTGGAGGCTCTCTGAGCAATTCCTCAGCCCAGAGCAGCAATAGCCTTTAGCTCTGCCCCAAATCTACTGAGCAAGATCTTGGGGACATTGAATGTGTACTAACGCTTGAGGAGTGCTGGTCCAGAACAGAGGAACTGAAAGTGCACCACTTTCCTCACTCCCCAAAGCTAGGTGAGATGCAGACTTCTGGGCTTCATTCCAGACCCATTTATACAGGGTTCCCTGTGCTGGGACCTGCCATTTGGAAACCGAAATTGTAATGAGTTTTCCTAGTAACTCTTGGACACAGCCAAGTTTGAAAAGCAGTAGCCTAGAGCAGGTTTTTGTCTCACCTAGAGAGCACTGGATTTAAAGAGTAATAGAACACAAATCCAGGCTTGAAGAAAATCTATCAGAGTATAAGGAGAAAAGATCAGGATTTCTATGTATATTTATCACTCCCTCACATTAAGTTAATGATGTACTGTAATACATATTTTGTGTAAGTATTGAAACACATATATAATCATGTACATAGTAGAAGTTTTAATATATTTAAATATTTGTGAGATAAAGATGCAAATATGGATCTATGTTCAAATGTTTTTAAAATTATTGGATATTCTAATTCAAGGGCTACAGATATAGTCAGCAGTAAAGTACTTGCCTTGCAAGTATGAATCCCAAAGTTTAATTCCCAGAAAAATTATACAGTATATATGTGTGTGTGTGTTTAATTTTAAAATATGCATGCACCCTATGTTTATTGTGGCATTATTCACAATTGCCAAAATATGGGAAGCATATTGATATTGGGATAAAATGTGGCACATATACACAATGGAATTCTACTTAACTATTAAAAAGATAAAATATTGCTTCTCATGACAAAATGAATGAAATTTGATGTTATTATGTAAAATGATAATTACCAGATAGTTGCACTCATATGAGAACTAGTGAGAAACAAAATAAATGAACTAGCAAAACAAATTTCTTAGACCCTGACAACAAAATAGTAATAGTGGTTACCAGAGTAGTAGGAAGAAACAGGTATGTGGATGGGGGATCAAGTATTCAATAGGATAGAGGTGAAGGGTGAAAATACCTTAGTGATGGGTGTGGTGGTATACACATATCATATGCATAAGTAAATGCTATTATATAAACTATTTACACAGAAAATATATTACAGAAACGGAGCGATAGCACAGCGGGTAGGGCGTTCGCCTTAAACGCGGCCAACATGGCCGAGCCGAGTTCGATTCCTCCGCCCCTCTCGGAGAGCCTGGCAAGCTACCGAGAGTATTCGATATGCCAGACACAGTAACAACAAAGTCTCCAATGGAGACGTTACTGGGCCCGCTCAAGCAAATCGACGATCAACGGGAGGGCCTTTACCGTTTACCTTTACAAAGTTTTAAAAAAACAAATTCTAAACCACATTAAGCATTTAAAGACATTCAAATACTGGTTGTTCATGCCAGGGATGCAAATAAATACCCACTGTTTATACTAAAATCATTTAGTACGTATCATAGATAATATTATTTGAATTATAGTAAAGATACACAAACAATAATTTTCTGATAATGCATAATTAAATTAGATCTAGGTCATCTCATTATTTATATAGCCTGTAGTCTCTTCAGTCTGTTATGTTCGTCTTCCGGCCTGATTCCTTAAACATTTGTGAAGCATTTATCTAAACTTTGTATTTTTAGTACTGGGAATAAAACAGTAACCCAGCATATATGGGCCCACTCCAGGCCTAACAGGCCTAACATGACCAAGATTGCCAATAACCAAACCAATCATCGCCTTGGATACAATGAGGTGTGATGGGAGGAATCTATGGACTGGTGAGTATTTAGCAAGAGTAATGTTTCTCTAGATATTTGGGGTGAATGCTACAAGAAATAGATATTTTGGAGAGAAAATGAAGAGAAGGGGCAGAGCTACAGCCTAAGAATGGCCTGGCCATCACCCGTGATCTCTGCCAGGCTACACATTATCTTATCATCTGAAGTTGACCTTGGATTCTCACTCCTTAAAAATTCCAACATAAAGATAAACCCAGTGATTTCACATTTCCACCTTACGTTTCATTACAGAGCATGCCTTCAATTCCTATTTGTTTTTAAGCAAAACGTTGTGTCCTGAACCAGTCTGATTCCTGTTCCCACTTGGGGAAAAAATTAAAATGCTGTAGAGTATTGAAAATAAATATTTCACAATAATGGAAATCTTCAGGTAAGTGTTGTCTCTAACATTTCATTTTCATTCATTTCATCATCCTGTTATTCGTCGATTGCCTCGAGCAGGCCCCAGTAACGTCTCTTTCATCCTAGCCCTGAGATTATATTCAAGGCTCTTTAGGAGAATGAGACCCATCATTGTTACTGGCATTTGGCATATTGGGTACGCCACGGGGAGTTTGCCAGACTCTGCCCTGTACTGCTTTAATAAAAGACAAAACTCATGCTCTTAATGACATTATAAAATTGCAATATCAATAACTATATACACTCTGCCTTTCTCAATCTCAAATGGCCATATGAATATTGTTGACAGTGGCAATATGACAGACCTGCCTTAGCCAACTAGGCCTTCTCCCAGCAAAGTGTAAACAGAAAACTCAGATAAAAAAAAAACTTAAAGAACAAAGAAGCAATAAAATATCAATCCACAAAACACAATGACTCTCAAATAGCTACTTCTGGGGGGCTGTTAACCAAACATAAATAAAGGTGCAAATCCTCACCGTGTTGCTGGAACAGGATGAAGAGAAATAGATTTATGGACACTATCGTGCAGCCTAGTTGTCTGTTTCTCATGTGAACCTCACTAGCTCACCCCCAGGACACACAGATGTGGGACTGCCAGCATTATTTTTGTTCCTTTTGATATTCCACCAACTTTTGGCAATAAAAACCATAGCTTTAAACATTGTTTTGGGGCTGGATAGGGCGTATAGTACAATGGGTACACGTGGCCGACCTGGGCTCCAATCCCGGATTCCACCCCCACCCCCCAGCCTCCCCACCCAGGCATCCCATATGCCAGGAGAAATTCCTGAGGGCAGAGCCAGGAGTAAATCCTCAGCAATCCCTGGGTGTGACCCAAAAAGCAAAAGATAAATAAATAAACAAACATATTGTTTTGACCATGTCCCAAGGAGGGTCTATTTGTCAAGTGAGCAAAACAGAAGACCTTAAAAAAAATTAGACAAAGATTTACTATTTAGATTTACTATTTACTCTCTAACATTACTCTAACAAATATGCATTAAACATCTAGTGAATGCAAGACCAGTGGGACCAGAAGACCACACTGCAAGAGGGAGCTCATTCTTATGGTACTGAGAGATGAACAGACAGCTGAAAAGTCATCATGGTAAGGGCTAAGGTAAGAGAGACAAGAAATGCCAGAGAAACTCTCTCTGAGGTTCCATCCTGAGCCAAGAATCATGGACAGAAATTACTTAATCAGTCTAGGAATCAAGGTAAGAGTTTATGAAATTACCTTGTGGTAAAGAGAAGTTTTCTATTCTTTTAAAGTGTTGGTAATCAGAACTTCATTAGCTCCTTCTAATTCTATTATTTCCTTGCTATGGGACAGTATTTGCTGTTTGAAAATGTTCTGGTTATATTTCTTTCGTCTTGATAATGTTCTAGATTAGACTCACTGAACTGAATATGTATCATAGAAACTGAAGTGAAGTTACCATCACTTGATTGTGAAGGAAAAGAATTTTTTTCTGAGTTCCTGAGTAAGTCATTAAATAACAATTAAGTTTAATGTAAATTGAGTCAGTAATAAGGATAGAATTGTGTTTCATTCCTACAACTTCAGTGTCTTCTAGTGAAAACAATTATTTCTTGTTTAATATTCATAATCCAAACTTTCTGGGGTCAAGGAGAAGAACGAGTAAGAATGCAAACAAAAAACAAACTTCAAGAGTAAAAGGTTAAAAATCAAGTCACTTTTTAAGCATAAATAAACTTAGGGAAAGTCAAAAGAATTCAGTTGAAAATAATAAATATTAAGAAAGCTTATACAGTAATTTTTTTAAAAAACATTGAAACTAAATACAAAGTATTAACTTGTACTTTAGTAAATCAAATTTTTGTTCAAAAATGAATTCAAAAAACAAAAATGAATAGAGCAAAACAGTAAGTGCTCAGCACTCAGAATTTACAAATGTTAATGCTTTGCTCTATTTGCCTTGAATTTTTCTTTCT
Source organism: Sorex fumeus (assembly GCF_029834395.1). Taxonomy (NCBI): domain Eukaryota; kingdom Metazoa; phylum Chordata; class Mammalia; order Eulipotyphla; family Soricidae; genus Sorex; species Sorex fumeus. Next base: position 76,060,156 of record NW_026606094.1, on the reverse strand, counting down.
CCCAAAATGTAAGATTTTTATCTTCTTTAAAATAATTTAATATTTCCATTGCATATGATTGTATCCAGAAATGGTATTCCTTTATAGTTTTTATTACATACAAATGGTACGGTATTTATCTTTCTAGAGTAATTTCTCTATTATATATTGAATATCCATGCATGTTAATATCAGTACATCTTAATCATTTACTTTAACCAATATGCAATATATGTTCTTGAAAAGTTATTCATCTAATCCAGGATAATACTTCCAATTCAAAACAACTGTTAAGAAAATACTCCCAATAAGAATATTCATATATGGGTTTTTGCCAACTTCTTTTTGAGAATTCTAAATCTTTCATTGTGTTTCAAGTTAGATAAATCTTTAGGACACGTTGAGACATTTAAGTTTAAAAGTGGTTAATTTTTGACAACATTCCATTTAAATTTTTATAAATGTATACTAGATATGTATACTCTATTTCTTGAATGTATTGTTTTATATATGTCTAATTCATCTGTTCAAATTTTCAATAACCTTACCAATTTCGAAACTTACTATTTCTGAGAATACTGCATTAAAACCTTTTTCTATTATTAAGGAGTTGCCAACTTTTATTTGTAAGGTGGACAATTTTAGTAGATATGTGAAGAAGACATCATAAATGAGCATGCACTGAGTGATATCTTAGTAGTATATTCCTAATATTGCATCTTTATCTTTTGCACCTCTAATGCTATTTTTACCTGATATCATTACCGAAGCATCAAGTAAGTAGTGGGATACACTTTCTCCATTTCTTTACTTTTCACCTTCTGTGCTATTTCGTTAGACAGGTACTCCTTTTGAAAACCACATATAAACGTGCATAACCACTTTCTTAGCGATTTGATTTGGATATTCAATTTTTAAAGGGTAGCAGTAATCCACTTATAATTTTTCTAATTATATGTCTATTTTACTTTTGTCTTCCATCTGTTTGTTTTTCCATTTATAGCCACTTTTCTTCTTTACTTTTCTACTTTTCACATTCTACTTTTTTTAGGAAAGCAAAATGCTGCTACCATCATATGCAGTAACCCTGCTGTTGCATGTTATTAACATTATAGAAATAAGAGATCTGAAGATAATGTAGATGGATATATGCCATAGATTGTTATCAATACTGTTAAGCCAGAAACCTTTGTCCCACAATTAAGAATATGATGAAATGTTGTTTAATCACTATAGTTATTTCTGGTGTTTTGGGTTGGATTCTTGGTTGGGAGACCACATCTGGATCCATGCGTGAAGATCTGTCCTAGGGGGACAGATGTGCAATGCTGTGCACAGTGCTAGGGGGACCATAGGCAATGCTGGGGATCAAGCCCAGGTTAACTGCATTGGAGGCAAACAAATATTTTTGAAGCCCGCATAAAATATTAAGAAACTATTGGATGACATTCTGTCAGGAGAGAAAAAAAAAGCACAAAATACTTTGATACCTTGTAAACCTTGTGTACTCTAGTTTTGATTATGTAGTCATATTTGGCTGAAAGTGGCTGAGTTCATCTGGAACCTGAGGGCAGAGTTTGCCTTCTTTGCTGGGGGTGTCACATGTAATTCCTGGCACATATGATTTTAACCTTGCACTGGGCCTGTATTTTACTTCCCCTGCTGTTTTTACTATCCGCAATCTTAGCTTGTGGTGATCTCTCTCTCTCTCTCTCTCTCTCTCTCTCTCTCTCTCTCTCTCTCTCTCTCTCTCTCTCTCTCTGTCTCTCCCCCCCCCCTTCTTCCTTCTCTCTCCTTTTCAGATTCAGTTCTGAGAAAAGTTCCTAACCTACTATTGAACAGGGAAAATGCTGAGGGGCAAAGAGAGACAGAGATGCAAATATGAGTAGCACTGTGCATAAAGTGATAACTTCCTTTCAATTACCTTTTTTCTAGATTATCTTTTGTAATTCTCATTTCAATTTTGCTTGTTGGGATCAAATGGGTTAATAAATTTAGGTTCTCTCACCAAAAGAAAAAGCATGAAAAGCATAACAAAGAAATGTATTGAAGGTAGACACTTAGTTCTTAAGAATTTTTTAAAAGTTTATACTTGAATATTTAATGCAAGAAATAAAAGTTCTGGGAAATGCTTTTTTTTTAAACCTCCATAGGATGGCCTGAATTCATCATATTAGCTGAAAATTCTTTTAACTGGCCTATTGCACCTTTTCTATTGCCAAAGTTTTGTTCAAGGCTGAGCTTTCACATTGGGTGGGAAAGGATACTTGAAATGAGTTTAGCTTATGCTGGACAAAGACTTTTCAGACACTCCTAGCTTCCTAGGTATTAAATGATAGCTGACAAAAATTCAAATTAGATGATAACAATAAACAAGCCAAAAACAACAACTTAGAATACCTTCTAGTTAGTAGGAAAGTTTTTATTGTTTCTCTTTAGAGAAACTGAATATCAAGAGTGATTGGCAACATAACAGCTTGCTAGCATGTTTCCTATTACTTAAGCTTTTTTTTTTTAAAACAAAGCATCAAAGAAGGTCAAGAAAACATAGCAAAGAGCCCAGAGCAATATATGGTCTCTCACTCTGTCCTTATGAGAAGCTGATTTCAGTGCTTCTTACCAGAGGGACCCTCGAGACATCCTGATTCTGTGAGCTTAGTACTTTTAATTCTAGTGATTTTATAATAAATGACTATGACAAGTGGAAAGAACAGCTCTAGTCAGAAATGTCTAAATGTCTAAGACCTCTTTTATTGATGAATGAGGCCAACTGACAGGAAGCCCTGACATTTTGGTGAATCATAAATAATTTCCCAAGAGTTAGGGGTAGATGAACCTTTTCTTAGGCATATTTAACAAATGTTATTGCCTATGCAACCACATTTGAATAGTGATCTGAGAACTCCAATTTACTCCAATTTACTTCTAAGTTTAAGAATGCATGACTAGTTATTATTTTTGCCATTATTTATCATGACTTTATTTTATTAAGAATCACAAAAACAGATAAGCAGTACAAAAAAGAAGGCAAGGATTGTTTAATTTGAAATGGTAAAAAGAGTAAAGCATTTAATTAAAACTCTGCATCTCTGATGGTTTCAAAATTCTCTCTTAACTCCCACAACTCTAATTCTGAAAAGCAAATAATTCAAAAGTATGAAGGACGAGGCTGGAGCAATAGCACAATGGGTGGGGCATCTGTCTTGCATGAGGCCGGGGTTCTATTCCCAGCATCCCATATGCTCCCCTGAAGACCGCCAGGAGTCATTCCTGAGTGCAGAGCCAGGAGTAACCCCTGAGCATCGATGGGTGTGACACAAAAAGCATGAAAAAAAAGAAGAGGGACATGAGTCTCAGAGATCTAAGTCTGAAGAATTTTCTCTTTGTAAATTTAGAAATAAATCAAAAAGAAAGGAGATAAAAATATCCATCATCATTCATACATACATAGGTACAAACATAAATACATAAATTCACCTACACATATACTACTCCATCCATCTATTCATCTATTATCCAATACTCTTCTACATATTACTACTGCCTACTATTCAATAATGGACTTTTAGCCATAAATATGATAATAGATTCCCTGACCTTGTGGAGTTTATATTGTCTCATTTTATCCCATACTTTTTTCTCAATGCAACTGAATAGAATTATTCTTTTTGTCATAATAACTAATATAATGACATTAAAATAGTCTGTCAGGGACGCTGTCTCATATGCCAAGGTGTCGAAAATCAGATGGGCTGGTCACGTAATGAGATTTAAAGACGACCGTTGGACTAGAGCTGTTACTGATTGGATTCCACGGGATGTCAAGAGACCGCGTGGCCACCCACCTACCAGATGGTCAGACTTCTTTGTCAAGATCATGAACGATCGGTTTGAGGCCCTCCATGTTCCCGGAGCGAAGAGATGCCATTGGGCTACACTAGCACGCAACAGGGACAAATGGAGACGTTACTGGCGCCCGCTCGAGCAAATCGACGACTAACGGGAAGTTAAGTGATTAAGTGAAAATAGTCTGTGCAATAGCATCAAGGAAATACAAACCAAAACCACAATGTGATACCACTTCACACCCATAGGATGGCTAGTATCAAAAAAATCAGATAGTGATAAATACTGGTAAGAAGGTAGAAAAATCCTAATCTAAATACACTACTTGTAGGAATTTAAAAAAATGGAAAACAGTTTGGTATCTCCTTAAATGAATTAAAAATAGAATAAATATACAACCATTTTATTATCTTCCAAAAAAAAAAAACTAAAGATACTTGAAACCAAGTTTTCAAATAAATATGATTATACAACTTTTAAGCGCAGCACTATTCACAATAGCCAAATGGTGGGGATAACTCAAGTAACCATCAACTGATGAATGGATAAGCCATTCATGTGTGGTATCATACAACATACATTATCATAAAGAGAGCAGAAATATTGCTACATCCAACAATATAAGTGAACCTTGAAACTATTATGTTACATGGGAAAACCCATGAAAGATCCTATATTATATGATCAAATTAAAAAATCCAGAAACAGGTAATATAAAAAGACCAGTGTATTAGCATTTTCCTAGGACTTGAGTGGGATGGGTTAATAATAGCTAAAACAAACTTATTTTTTAGTAATAAAAATGAACTAAAATTGTGTCTTGTGATGGTCTAACATAAAAATCCACTGTACACTCAATATGAATAAATTTCACGTGCATAAATTATGTCTCAATAAAACAATTGTTTAGAAAAATGATAGCAGGGTCATTTTCTTAAGAAATTAGTCACTTTTCTCTTAAAATAATAACCCTATTTCTAAATCTCTCTGTTTTTCTGTGCCATTTTTACTAGTACTGAAGCTATTTAGAGTAAAGTTCACTCTCTCCTGCTTGAATGCAAAACTGTAGTGCTTCACCTATTTTGTTTCTCTTTTTGTTTTAAATGAAAATTGTATTTATTTGCCCTTAGTTCACACCTTCAGACTTATCCCCATTGCCCATTCCCCTCACCCACTTCTTCCCTGTCCCCCTGTAGTAACCAGGGCATGTTCACAGTCTCTAAGAGTTATTCTTGTGTTTTTTTAGTTTGTTTACTTTGGTAATTTATATGCCATATAAGTGAAAACATCCTCTATTATCTTTCACTTTTTGACTTATTATGCTTAACTTCAAGCTCCATTCAGGTCACTGTGAAAAGGAAAATTTGTTTCTGTAAAATATGAGGTATGTTCCACTGAATACTAAACCATGACTCTCTGGTCCTGCAATTGGTGAGTGGATATTTCAGTTGTTCTCAGATCTTGGCCACAGAGAATGTTGAAGTTAGAAATATCAGTCACATATTGTGTCAGATTATTGTTTTCATTTCTTCAAATAGATAATAGACCCGGTATAGCTGATTTACTATTTTTTGCTTTTTAAAATTCTCTGTACCACTTTCCCACCAACATTCCCTCCAACTGGGTACCTGTGTTTGCTCCACATTCTCATATCCATACATTCTTTTCTGTCTTTTTGACATAAGACATTCTCATATTGTGAGGAACTCTTTCATTATAGTTTTGAGTTTCATTCCTATAGTAGTGACTGTTGAATATTCACCATTCATTGCTCCAAACTTAGTGAGCATTTTATAAATTAATAATTGGATCATATCATAGTGCACATAGTGCATGGCAATCTCCAATATTTCCTCTCCCTTTTTAAAAATTATTTTAATTAGTCTCTGTGAAATTATAGTCATTAATGATTGGATTTCAGGCATCATTGTCATTGTATCACTGTCATCCCGTTGTTTATCGATTTGCTCTAGCGGGCACCAGTAAAGTCTCACAACAAATTGTGAGACTTGTTACAGTTTTTGGCATATCGAATATATCACGGGGAGCTTGCCAGGCTTTGCTGTGTGGGCGAGATGCTCTTGGTAGCTTGCCAGGTTTTTCGAGAGGAGCAGAGGAAGAGGACTCAGGAGGAATAGAACCCGGGTCTGCTTCCTGCAAGGCAAACTCCCTACCCGCTTTGCTATCGCTCCAGCTTGGATTTCAGGCATACATTGTTTTAATACCAATCCCCTCACCAGTGCCCACTCCCTGACACCAATTATCCCTTTTCCCCACCTTTGCCTTCCACTGACCAGTCCACCTCTATGAGGGTCATTTTTTAAAATATATGTTTTTTCATGTGGTTTACTGTACTGTTGCTGATGGTGTTTCATACATAATACTTTACCTTTTTCAGCACTACCTTCTCCTCTCATTTGACGTTACCTCCACTATAATCATTATCCCTCCTCCCTGTCCCACTTCCCAGTCCCCATAGATGAGATATCTCCTACTGACTACCAGTTCTCATGTTCTTCGTTGCCACTGATTTGGGCATTCATTATTCTCTCATTATATTCCCTTGTACTCCGCATATGAGAGAGGTCATTCTGTGTAAGGTTCACTCTCTCTATCTTCACTCAGCATGATATTTTTTAGGTCCCTTCATGTAACAGCAAACTGCATTATTTCATCTTTTCTTATGGCCAAGTAATATTTCACTGTGTGTATGTACAACAGTTTCTTTTTGGAGACTTGGGTTGTCTTCTTATATCATTTTTAGAAGAACAGTATGAGAAATTGAACCATTACTGTGAAATCCTACCTGAATCCATCTCTCCAGCCTCATCTCTGCTCTCCCTTTTCTAGCCTCTGCAGTTCCAGAAATATGCTCTGCTCCCTTTAATCTCAGGCTTTTGCCCAGGAGTTCTGCTCCATACTCACTTATTTCTCTTTAGGTGGCAGCTCAAGATTCCTCCCTTCTTTAGGGTACTTCCTTTACAGATCAAGACCTCTTAGATTTATTTTAGAACTTCTTACAGCTTCTCCCACTTTCCTTGGACACACTTTTTACCTACACAGTCACCAATACCATTTACTGATGGTACTTCTTCCTGTCTTTCTCCTCTCTGTAAACTCAGTGAAGACAGAGGTCCAGATTTGCCTCTTTAATTTGCATATGCAGCCTCAGTGCCTCACAGAGTGGGATAGACCTACCAGGCACTCAGGAAATGTTCTTGAATGAACTCATGAATAGAGTTCTTAATAGCCAATAAAGAAAACCAAAGTGCAGAAGAACCTCAATGCAATATGGACAAGACTCCATAAAATAACAACTCTCTTGTCAATCTGTTGGAAAGAGCAACTGTACCAAAGGAAAAAGAGCAGCCAGAAATGGCAATTGCTGGACAGAGTCAAGAGTCTTAGAGTCCAGTGCAGTAACCCATGCTGTCTGTGTGCAGGAGCACAACCTTAGAGGCAAATATCTGCAGCTCTGGGCCCCTGGGGATGGAGGTGAACTCCCAGAGGTCCTGGAAAAACATGTGCACATGTTGCTGCTTGTGGTGGCATTTATAAGAGGAAAGGGATAAAACACATGGCCACATGAAGACAGCTGTCTAAAAATGGAAACCCAGCCTTATTAATCAGGACTCATCTCCTTGAGATGAAAAACAGCGAGGCAATAAAAATGCCAATTTTGTCAGTGAACGCCATAAGCGAAGCTACATCAACACTCATTCTCAGGAATGGCTGCATGTACCAATCATTAGAAGAATCCTGAAGGAAAAGGAGTGCCTCCACCTAGAATATACTCCATCAGAGGAGAACCCAGGCTTGGGGTTGAGGCTGGGGCTGAAAACTCTACTCCTCATCAAGCACTGTCCTTGGGCCATTTGGAAAAAAATCAAGGGTTACCATAATGCCACCTTGCCACAGGAACGTCAAACAATTGTAAGTCTAAGGAATGAAACATACAAACCTCTTAGCACACTAGATGGCATCTGGTTTTACAAAAAATCATTAATGTTCATTTTCTAATAATGTTATTCAGCCTATGGCTGGGTACTTCATTATACAACTCACACAAACCACAAGGACAACATTTATTCCTATGTACTAGAAGCATTCTGGATGGTTAAAAAAAGTCTGCTTACCAAAATAAATTCCAGATGGATTAGAGATTTAAAATGAAATAAACAAAACCATAAAAGTACTTGAAGAAATTTATGTATATTTTTTACATAATCTCAAGGCAAGTAAAACTCAGAGGCATAAATGCAAAGGAAAATCCATAAACCACAAATAAAAATATATTTGAACTAGATATATTTGAACTACCAAAAATAGTAACACTTGCATATGATGACTATAATCAGAGAGAGTAGCAAAACAAGTGACTAAGGGAAAAACTGCAGCATATTACAACTTTAATATTAAAATCAGACGAGATCGGGCACGTTTAAGGTGGTATGCCATAGACTGGCAAGCTACCGAGAGTATCTCACCCACACAGCAAAGCCTGGCAAGCTACCCGTGATGTATTCAATATGCCAAACACAGTAACAACACGTCTCAAAATGGAGACGTTACTGGACCCGCTCGAGCAAATCGATGAACAACGGGAGGACAGTGACAGTCACATAATATTAAAATAATTTCCAAAAATTATTAAGAAAAAAATTTAAGACCAATAAGAATGAAATATTAATTCTTAGCTATAATTTTGGAGGGGGATCATTTCTCTTTGTTTTTGAGTTTTTACATTATTTTACTGTTTGTTTTAAAGATAAAGTGATTGCTCATATATTGCTCACATATAGTAAAGTCAACTGCTCACACATTTTTAGTTAAGATTTAAAACTTGTTTGGGTTTCTGGTGGTAATTTAAGATATATACATAATTTTACAAAAAATTTTATAAAATTTTTATAGAAGTATATATATACATATATTTAAAATCTGAGTGCCATTTGACATGTAAATAATTATGCTTCTGAATATTATAAGGACATGCTGACAAATACAATTACTTAGCTGCAAGATAAGTTCATTGTAATGGTATTTAAAATCTGCGAATAATTAGAGCTTGATTTCTTCCTTTCCTACCTGGATGCCCTTAATATCTTTTTCTTGCCTGATCGCTATTTCAAGTACTTCCAGTACTATATTGAACAGCAGTGGAGAGAGTGGGCATCCTTGTCTCGTCCCTGACCTTAGGGGGAAGGCTCTCAGTTTTTCCCCATTGAGGATGATGTTTGCTGTAGGTTTGTGGTAGATGGCTTTAACTATATTGAGGAAAGTCCCTTCTATCCCCATTTTGGCAAGGGTTTTCATCATGAATGGGTGCTGGATCTTGTCAAATGCTTTCTCTGCATCTATTGATATGATCATATGATTTTTATCTTTTCTTTTGTTGATATGACGGATTATGTTGATTGATTTCCGAATGTTGAACCATCCTTGCATCCCTGGGATGAATCCTACTTGGTCATGATGTATGATCTTTTTGATGAGTTGTTGAATTCTATTGGCTAGTATTTTGTTGAGGATCTTCGCATCCGTGTTCATCAGGGATATCGGCCTGTAGTTTTCTTTTCTTGTGGTGTCTTTGTTTCCTTTTGGTATTAGAGAGATATGGGCTTCATAGAAACTGTTTGGGAGAGTTTCCGTTTTTTCAATTTCCTGGAAAAGCTTGAGAAGAACTGGAAATAGGTCCTTTATTGGAAAAATTCGCTAGTAAATCCATCTGGACCTGGGCTTTTGTTTTTGGGAAGACTTTTGATTACAGTTTCAATTTCCTTGATGTGAATAGGTCTATTCAGGTACTCTATATCTTCTTGCTTCAGCTTTGGGAGATGATAGGAATCCAGGAATTTATCCATTTCTTCTAGGTTCTCTTGTTTCGTGGCATACAGACTTTCAAAGTAGTCTCTGATGATCTCTTGAATTTCTTTAGTTTCTGTTGTGATATCCCCATTCTTATTTCTGATTTGATTTATTAAGGCTCTCTCTCTCTGTTTCTTTGTGAGTGTTGCTAGTGGTTTATCTATCTTATTTATTTTCTCGAAGAACCAGCTCTTGGTTTTATTGATCTTTCGGATTGTTTCTTTGTTTTCCATGTCGTTGATTTCTGCTCTAAGTTTTATGATATCTTTCCTTCTGCCTGATTTAGGCTCTTTCTGTTGATCCTTTTCTAAGGTCTTGAGCTGTGAGGTCAAGTTGTTTATGTGCATCGTTTCTACAGTCCTAAGATATGCTTGTAGAGCTATAAATTTTCCCCTTAATACAGCTTTCACTGCATCCCATAAGTTCTGGTAGTTTGTGTCTTCATTCTCATTTGTTTCCAGGTATCTTTTGATTTCGTCCTTGACTTCGTTCTTGACCCATTCATTGTTCAGCATCGAGTTGTTTAATTTCCAGGTGTTTGATTATGTTCTCCGTGTCAGTGTGTGATTCACTTCTATCCTCAGTGAATCATGGTCTGAAAAGATGGCTGATACTATTTCTATCTTCCTGATTCTGTTGAGGTATGTTTTGTGTCCTAGGACATGGTCTATTTTGGAAAATGTTCCGTGCGCACTGGAGAAGAATGTGTATTCTTTCTTTTGGGGGTGTAAAGCCCTGTATAGGTCTATAAGCCCTTTCTCTTCTATTTCTTCTTTCAAAGCCAATAATTCCTTGCTGGGTTTTGTTCTTGTTGATCTATCCAGAGTTGATAAGGCGATGTTGAAGTCTCCAAGTACTATTGTGTTGGTAGCGATGTCCTCCTTAAAATCTGTTAGCAGTTGTTTTAGATATTTAGCTGTTCCCTCATTAGGTGCGTATACATTTAAGAGTGTAATTTCTTCCTGCTGTATGTATCCCTTGATGAAGAGAAAATAGCCTTCACTGTCCCTTCTAATCTTTTTCAATGTGAAATTAATGTTGTTGGATACTAGTATGGCCACCCCAGCTTTTTTGAAGCTTCTGCACCTCAAAAGAAACAGTGACCAAAATACAAAGACAGCCTACAGAATGGGAAAGAATATTCACCAAATACACATCTGACAAGGGGTTGATATCAACGATATACAAGGTACTGGTTAAACTACACAAGAAGAAAGCACTCAACCCCATCAAAAAATGGGGCGAGGAAATGAACAGAAACTTTCGCAAAGAAGAAATCCGAATGGCAAAAAGGCACTTGAGAAAATGCTCTACATCACTAATCATCAGAGAGATGCAGATCAAAACCACAATGAGATATCATTTCACACCACAGAGACTGGCCCACATCCACAAGAACAAAAGCAACAGGTTCTGGCGCGGATGTGGCGAGAAAGGGACCCTCCTTCACTGCTGGTGGGAATGCAGGCTGGTCCAACCCTTTTGGAAAACAGTATGGATGATTCTCAAAAAATTAGAACTTGATCTGCCATTTGACCCAGCTATAGCACTCCTAGGAATATATCCCAGAGAGGCAAAAAGGTATAGTCGAAGTGACATCTGCAATTGTTTGTTCATTGCAGCACTCTTTACAATAGCCAGAATCTGGAAAAAACCTGAGTGCCCGAGAACAGATGACTGGTTAAAGAAACTCTGGCACATTTACACAATGGAGTACTATGTAGCTGTTAGAAAAGATGAAGTTATGAAATTTACATGCAAATGGTACTACATGGAAAGTATCATGTTTAGCGAAATGAGTCAGAAAGAGCGGGATAGACACAGAAAGATTGCATTCATCTGGGGAACATAAAGCAACAAAACGGGAGACTAACACCCAGGAATGGCTGAGATTAGTACCAGGAATTTTGCTCCATGACTTGAAGGCCAGCCACATGTGCTAGGTGAAAAGGAAGCTCAGATAGAGAAGAGAACACCAAATAAAGGGTGTTGTGAAGACCCTCCCAGGGTGGGAGAGACATGCTAAAAGTAGTCTATAGACCAAACATGATTGCCACTCAATGCCTCTCTGGCAAAACACAGTTCCCAAAAGAAGAGAGAGAGAACAAGGGGGAATGCCCTGCCACAGCGGCAGGGTGGGATGGGGGGGGATGGGGCGTTGGAGGGATGCTAGGACCCGTGATGGGGGAGGATGGGCACTGGTGGAGGGATGGGTACTTGATCATTGTATAACTGAAACCCAAGCACAAAAATTTATAAGTCTATAAATGTACCTCATGGTGTTTCACTAATAAAAAAATGATTAAATAAAAAAAATAAATAAAAAATAAATAAAATCATTATAAAAAGACAGTTCAAGGACCAGGGAGATAGTACAGGGATTAAAGTGTCAGTTTTGCACTTGGATGACCTGGGTTAGAATCTCTGGCAGCAAATATGGTCCCTGGAGCCAGGAGTGATCCCTGAACACAGAGTCAGGAGTAAGTCCTGAGGATTTCCAGGTGTAATTTAAAAACAACAGCAACAATAAAAAGATGCCTTAACTAAAGAATGTGAAAGTATTTATTGTTATATTTAAGTGACCAATGATTTTATTTATAAGTCAAGTAGAACTTTTTCTGGCAAATAATAAACGATGTTTATATTTAGTAAATTAAAAGTAAAACACTACATACATCAGAAATAGTAGTAGAGTAGAATCTTTTTTGAGCAACAAGAATTTCAATAATATATTAAGTGAAAAAATTAACAACAGTATATACATGATCTGGCTGTTGTAAAATTAAATGTATGTGTACATATACACATCTACGTCTCAAAAAACTATCTTAGGGGAGCTATTTCTACTTTATACATTGCCTGGTTTCTAATTTTCTTGTAGTCTTTATGATATGTACATGATACTTTTTTTGAAGCATGTTAGTTTGAACTTTAACTTGCTAAAAGGAATGATTTTAGAATTCTTGTAAACTTTGCAGCTTAAATATAGAATTTATGCAAAAATTTTCATAAGTTCAATTTTAAATTTATCATTCTTCAGAAGTCATTTAGATAAAACAAGAGTTTTTTAAATTCTTTTTAGAACTGACAGTAATTCCCACAGACCATAATTTTATCCTACATTTTTCTCTTCAGAGGGCTGAAAAGAGTAAGAAGAACCAAAATCGCGTGGACGCTATTGTGGCCACGAGACATCATTTGACTCTTGTAACCAGCTGTAGAAAACAAATTATTTCACAATACCTTTTCAGCATATCTGATTTGGGGGTGTAAACTCTATATAATAATGGTGCATCTTTTGTCGAAACAAAGAATCTAATCAAAGTAGATAGAGTGTTAAATGGAATTCATCTGCCTCATAGGCATTGGGAGGGTTTGGGGGGGGGGGTTATCAGGGTTATTTGTGGTGAAAAATAAGTATTGGTGAAGGGAAATGTGTTTGATAATTGCATGACCGAGACTTAAACCTGAAAGCTTTGTAACTTTTCCCACAGTGATCCAATAAATAAAAAATAATAATAATAAAATTAAAAAAGAGTGCCAAGGAATTATTTGTCATAATCCAATATCAGTGAGAAGCAAGCCAAAGTCCTTAACCCATATTTATTCTAGCTTGTTATTCCAAAATAAGCCTTATTTTCAGCAGACCACACATATGCTTTAAAACTATTATAATATTAAAGCCTTGGACAACCAACAATGTTGTTACAGCCAAATTGGATCAACAGAAAAATCCATTTGATTGTGCACACAATCATATTCAGAAGGTAACTGGGGGACAAATAAAATTTTAACAGAAGAGTTGATGTAGAACAATAGATGGGTATAACTGTAGTTGCAGCTCAACAAGAGAAAAGCTCCATTCAAAATCTGGAACAGAAATATTATGCTGCTAATCCTCTAACTTCCCATCAAAATTTTATAAGATAGCAGGAGATTCCATAGAAGCTTAAGAAAACAGTAACAAGAAGCTGTCTCTTTCTGTAATTTTTTTTTTAGCAAAGCATTAAGAAGACCATTTCCCTGAGACAGATAGAAACGTCAGTCTTTCCTATGGGCATTTCAGTCTTTACTCTGCCTGCCTTGCTCTCCAAGCAGGCCTAACAACTAGCTTGAAAGAAAACCAATGGGGCATGGGGAGTAGGTCATGTAACAGAGCACATGTCCAGCCTGTGAAAGACCGTGAGTTCGACTCCTGGCACTGTGATGTCCCATCCCCGAGTCTATGGACCAAGTGAGATGAGCAATAGCTAAGATGCCCAGAAAAGGCTTCTTTCCTGCAGAAACCTCATAGGACAGAAGTAATCCTTAGCTTTCCACAGGGACTTGAGCTGATGTAACACCCTCTGCGAACTGTACAGTCATCTCCCTCCTTAAATGCTGATTTATTGGTCTACTCCAGGTACTTCATACTCTGATCACTCTATTTGGAGGCATGCCTCACTTCAAATGATAATGATTTTCGTTAGAAATCAGTGTGATCTGAATGAGCAAGAGTAGCATTAGCACCTCTAGCTACCAAACAAAACTTTCTTCCCAGATGCAGTTCATCCAAAGTTCATCCAAAGGGTGCAGAGAGGTCTTTCCACCATAAAATTCATTTGCACATATTCTTCCAAATGTCACAGGAAAACACACAACATATAAAGTCCTAAAGCACATAGAGCAGTGATGAGGAACGTGACATACGTACTACTACCGTGATTTCCAGAACAACGGGCCAGCTGTTGTTCTCATCACTACATCCTTTCCTTGAAAGCTCCAGAGACTTTACAATCTGGCATTAACCCTCAGTGCTATACTAATCACACTGAATAGGAAGCAAATGCTAACCTGCTTGTCCATGTTTTCTCTGGCGCCTCACACTCAAACCCACACTCTCACTTAAAAAATACAGACACTGCATGTGTGAGGGAAATTGAGTGAGAATAGAATACAGAAAAGTTGCTGGAACATGTTGGCCTAGAACTGGCAAACTGGGGCAGTAAGAGCTTGATGTTAGAGAAGCTGGTGCTTGTCCATGAAATGAACAAAAATGGTAAAAATACAGACTATGGAGCAGAGTTGATAGCTACATGGCCAGCAAAACCCACTGTGCTTGAAAACCATTTAAAACCTTTATTGATACAGGGTTCAATGTTGGGTTCCTGATTCAAAATCACAGCATAATTTTATTTGAAAAGCTCTGGGCAGTGGAGGTCTTTCCTAAGATGGCATGCCCTTCAAATCTTATGGTGACTGTGAGCTAGAATCTCAGAACATTAAGAACCAGGAAGATGCTTCATTTTGCATGGATGAAAAAGAAGCCTGAGTAAAGTGAAAGGAAACAACCCATTGATATGAATTATACTCAAGAAAGCAAATTTTCAAAGACATTTTCAGAAGCAATTTGATGAAAGAAAATGAATTTCTGAAACTAGGTCGGCAGCAGGCATATAGTTAGAAGAAGATAACATCCTTGAAGTAGGAATCATAACTAATCCATTTTTGTTCCTCATCCACTCCAGACTCACCAGAATCCAGATAGAAATAGAGCTCATTAACTCATTATTAAGCTGATGCCTATTGACTAAAGTTTCATGACACCAGTCAGAATCTGAGAAAAGATAATAAATTAATAGGACAGCTTTTGGATGACCTGGAAAACTAATTCAAATAAAAGTCCATATTCCAGTGGAGGGGATCAAGATTATGTGTCAGTTTGACTGGGACATCAGTACTCAGATATATGATCCAACATTATTTTGGCTGTTTGTATGAGGCATCTCTGGATGTGAGTAGCATTTAACTTGGTGGACTGAGTAACGCAGGCTGTTCTAAGTGAAGGAGGCTAGGGAATCTTATACCTTGAAGGCTTGAATGGAATTAAATGTTGCCTCTTCCCTTAGTAAGAGAGAATTCCAGCTTTCTAGCGGGACATCAGGTTTCCCTGACTCTCAGCCCTTCTGGGAACATCTGAATCTGTTGGAGTTTCTCTCTTTCTCATCCTTCTTTCTCTCTTCTCATAAATATTCTTCTCTTTCCCTACTCTCATACATCTCTAAGTAAATTTCTTTAAACAAGCCTACTTTACTTAAAAAAAAACTCTCACTCTCATATGTGTGGTATAAAGAAGCATTAATAAGGGAATAACAAATGGCCCAGGGCAACAAAACAAGAAAACTACAAAACTGAGTTAGAGGTGTGTGTCTGTGTGTGTGTGTGTGTGTGTGTGTGTGTGTGTGTGTGTGTCAGGGAGATGGAGGTGGGGAGAGGGGTGTTGGATGAGGACAGCTAACAGAGGACACTGAGACACTGGTGGAGGTGAGAGAACACTGTAGTGGAGCATGAGGTGTTGGAACACCCTTTCATTAACAGTATTGTAAATCATGCTGCCAAAAAGAAAAATTTAAAGACTAAAATAAATTAAAACTGTAAAACACCCAAGAGACTACCTAATGTTTAGGAATATGCAAAAATCAGAGTCATTTTCTTATTGCAACCCAGGAATCTGGCACCAAGTGGAAATAGATCTAAAATTCATGCTTTCTTTCGGAATTTGCTTTTAAAATTCTAATTAGAATCACTGTAATCTGGAAAATCTCCTTTTTTTCCATTCTAGCACTCAAGATACACTGCTCAATGTTACAAAAAAAAAAACCCCAGCGGGAAAATTTATAGCATAGAGCAACCAACCTTCCCTAAGGAAGTCAGGAGCAAAAATACATTTCAGAGGGCACTCCACATAATCATGATGCACTACCAACACATGGAAAATCAGTGATCAAAAAGCTAAAAGAAAATCAAAGAATTAATAGGGAGCTCTGGTGTGATCTCAGTGGGGAAACCAATGGTTCAGGAATATGTTGATAGTCAGGGAACCGTTCATCACTGTCCTCCATTGATTTCACATGTTTCCTTGCTTACCAAGATTCTGGTGGTGGGGAATGTGCACTGGTGGAGGGATGTATGTTTGATCATTATATGAAAGTAATTTAAATATGAAACCTTATAACTGTATCTCATGGTGATTCAATAAAATAAAATTTAAAAAAATTTTTAAATAATGTTCCCAATGCCAGAAAACACAAAAACATGCAACGTCCATGAAGATCCAATGTCCCAGGGAGAATATGTGGAATAGTAAACTGGCTCATAGAGTCAACATAGGGGTGTTTTTTCATCAATATTTTTTTAAAAAAACACTACAGAATTCTGCAAATCTAAGTTTATAATCTGAGTTATTTTATTAAATAACCCTGTGTTATTTTATTTATTATATTTATTATTTATTTATTATTTGTTATTTTATTTATTATTTTATTCAATATCCTATCATGACATTGAGTGACATCTGCTGAGCATTTCCTATATTGGCTTTGTATAAGCACTTCAAAATTTTATCTTATATAACAGTTACAAAAACCTTGTACGATGGATATTAATATGCACTGGACAGATGTGGAGTTTGAGATCTGAAAATGTAGGTGATTTTGTGAATGATACACAGTCATGGTGAAGCCAAGATTTAAGCCCAGCTTTTCTCCTCCAGGGTCTAATGTTTTCAAAAAGTTGCCTAACTGTCTGATTTCTCTTTTAGATTGACAACTCTGAAACCCAATTAACTATTCTCTGTGCCCTATTTCAAATTAAGTGAGCTTGAGATTTCACTCCCAAACATAGGGTTTATACCCCTTGTCAACATGAAGAAAGTAGAGAAGATAGACATTCACCTATATATCCCTTAAGATTTATGTCAATGAAATCTCTAGAAGGAGTGTTGCAAGCAGATAGATGGGAGGGCCTAGGCTATGATGAACTTTGGGGAAAGAATAACATTTAAGAAGTTACCTAACCCTGAAGAAGACCAAAGGCATAAGGAAACATCGCCTTGAGATTCAAATCCTGAGCTCTTCAGAGATGGAGAATCTGAGGCACCACCCACAGATGTGTACCCTCTCAGAAGAATTTAAGGATCCTGAGAAGAATATGAAAGGATCACCAAGAGCCCAAACCTTTTTAGTGACAAAGCCCAGATGAACTTCTTTATATACAGAGAACTCCAGGCCAAGGCAATTTGGAAACACTGCACTGTAACCTTCTCTCAAAAGCCATTCTCTGCTTTTTCTCTTGGGAGAAGCCCATGTTCTCTCTTGAACACACGTTTCTGTCTTTCTCTCCCTTCAGATACCACATATATCTTTCAACAAAGCCTATTTTGCTTCACTTAAAAAATTAATTTGAGCCCAAATGATTAGACAATATGTCCTCACTTTTATCCATTACACCAAAATTCAAACCACTAAAGAATCAAATGATACAACCACATATGTTGAACTCTGAACCTCATACATCACAAGGCTTCTACTGGGAAATGGGCCTGATAGAATGTAAAAGTAGAGGTTGCAATGGGGAAGCAATTCCAAAACAGAGAGAGCTGCCCCAGATTTGATTTTAGAGACCAGAACACAGAAAGAGGATAAAAACACCTGGGCCAACATCAGTGTCATATTTCCACTTTACTTCGGAAAAAAAAAGTTTAGTCCAAATTGCATAACACTCCAAATGGCTTACTTAGCCAGTGCCTCCTGTTCCAGATTAGTCTCTGGAGGATGTCAGTCAGAACTATGCTCAGAGGCTTGGCAGAAGTTACAGAGCTTAAGAGAATTAGCATCCCAATGTCCAAAGGATAAAGTAACAAATCAGTTTGAGAACACTGCTCAGTTAACGAGGTGATTCAATTGGTACATCCCAATCCAGATAATGATACTGTACACACACTACATGCATAGCCACTGTTTGTTTCTCAAAACAGCTCTATCAAGAACAGATTTACCACTCAAATCATGATAAAACTCTTCAGGACCCAGTCAGCTACCAGGAAAGTCATGCTAGAAGATGTGAGTAGAAGCATGATACAGTCCTAAACTTGTGATAACCACACCTTCCACTTGAAGAGATGGGACATCATCTGAAGGCACATGAAACTACAACAGAAGCTTTAAACCCTGATTATTGGCCAGAAGAAGCAAGCTATTTGGTTAACAGCCAAATCAGTAGAGTGGTCATTTCAGGTAGGATTCCAGAAACCAAGAATAAAAACATGTTTTTGATGAATAGGAAAGATGTGAGACTACAAATGCTATTAAAAGTCATGAAATTTGAGCCGATTATGGAAAAAACAAAAAGGCCTTGGAGAGATCAAAAAGAAAATTCTAGACAAAGAACCTAAAGGAAAAGGATCAGAGACAAGACTGAGCCTGGGATTCAGGACCTGAATTCTGGCTGGACCGGGGTTTGGTATTTGAACAGGTAGAGATGGGAACAAATCTAGGAAGAAAAGCTAAAGAGCTTTGGGAGTGTTCTTCAAGTTAGAGATCACTTACAGCTTTGTGTTGGGAAGCCAACAAAGGCCAAGCAGCACCTCAGTGGGAGGTCCACCAGGTAAAGCGGTTGGGATGAAACAGATTCTAGCAAAGGGGTAGGCTAGAGTCTATGACAGTGGGGAGGGTCAATGAAGACAGTGAACGTGGACTCTATCTTGAGTGGTAAAAGTGAAAAAGACTGTGCATGCCCTAAATCAATATTAGGGCACCTTGCTTACCTAGATGCTCTATATTCATGTGTTAGTGCGTCAAACTACCATCTTACTGTCACTCATCCCATTTAATAGACAGTCAAGTTTGAGGATGTTACCTTATCATCTAGCCAATAGATTCATAAATGAGATATGCATAGTTCCCTAAACAGAATGAACCAGTATGGTTGGTAACTGGATTAAGGAGCTATGAAAGGCTGGACAGAACATATTTGGCTTAGATATGCACATGGAGTTCAAACAGGAAAGATTATAGAACTTAATGAACAAAAATATTAACAAACTCCATTGTACATGCCACATAGGAAATGCAGGTTTTCCTGGATGCTGTTCTTCCTGTAAGCATGTAGAATGTGTCCCAAGAGTTACATGAAGTATCATATTGTCAGTTCCCTCCCAGGCCTGATATGAGGCCCTCCTTAGCAGAAGCTCTGCTTATATAGTAGAGTGGCACACAGGTATTACACTTGTGTAGAAGAACTGGCAGTACCATCTGGAGGACAGACTCTGAGAGCTGATACATGAAGACCTGAGCATCAACCTGATGCTTATTCAGCTCTCCAGAATGAGCTGACTTGGGAAAACAGCTCTTCAATCTCACTGCTCTGTGCTCCTGATCCCATAAAGAGCATCTGGTGCCAGAGCAGTGCTACTTGGACTCCAAAGCCATGTTAGTGTGAATCAGTGTCACATGGAATAGTTCCCATGCTTCATAGCAAACTGGACACAGCCATTTTTCACAACTGGGACTGCAAAGTAAGCATGAACTTTGTACAGTGACTTGTTGTCTCCTAATTCACAAGTGAAGAAGTAAATCACTGCATTCTCCAGAGGAATTTATGTATCAAAACTCATTTCCTCTTCTACTGGAAAAATAACTCAACTC